>NC_135340.1:90972779-91658063 GCF_023851605.1 Tamandua tetradactyla
CCTGAATAGCTTAATGTAGTGTGTGGATACATCCTAGAGTTTATTAAGCAGATAATCAAAAATTAAGTCCCTTCAGGGATGGGAATAAAAATATGAAACTATTAAACTTTACCATCAGGGAATTCCCAGATACTGTGTCAAACTTTAAGGGCACCCAAATCAATAGGACAAGCCCTTGATCTTGAGGCTTACCCTTGTAAAGCTTATGTAGGTAGTGGAAAAGCTTAGCCTACCTACAGGTATGCCTAAGAGTTACTTCTGGAGGACCTCTGTTGTCGCTCAGATGTGGCCTCCGTCTCTCTAAGCCCAACTCTGCAAGTGAAATCATTGCCCTCCCCGCTACGTGGGACATGACATCCAGAGGTGAAAGTCTCCCTGGCAGCATGGGTGAGGACTCCCAGGGATGAGTTTGGCCCTGGCACCAGGGGATCAACAATTCCATCCTGACCAAAAGGGGAAAAAGAAATGTAATTAATAAAGTATTAGTGACTGAGAGAGTTCAAATAGAGTTGAGAGGCTACTCTGGAGGTTGCTTTTACATAAGCTTCAGTTAGACATTGTTACCTATCATAACTTGTCAAACCCCAACTAGGATCATTCCAGCGAATCCTAAAAACACCTAGGGCAATATGTAAGTATCCAGAAGGATTCCATGCACTAGAGTAACTTTCCAGAAACTTACAACTTCCAGATGGGTCCCTGGGCCAGGTAAATCCTGAAACCTAGAGGGCCCAGCCTCTCCAGAACATCAAATAGTTCCAGCTCCCTATCCCATATTATTGACAGCCCCTTCCAACATGAAAAACTTAGAATGGCCATACCCCAAATACCCCTAAAGAGTGGGATAGAAAGATCAAAAGTGATGGTGTAGTCATACAGAGAAGATGGGATTTAAGAAACAGATAGGAGTGCTGAATCATTAAATTGATATCTCTTTTAGTCTCCAATATCTTAGAGCAGGTAGAAGTAAAAACCTAAAATTGTAGAATTGTAATCCATGCAAAACTCTGAAATATGTTCTACAACTAATTGTGGTGCTGTCTTTGACATTTATTGCTTTTTTTTGTATATATGCTATTTTTCACAAAAAAGGAAAAATGTCGATTGTGATGATACAAAAAAAGAATTTATTCCTTTCTAGTCTCCTATATTCTGGAGCAGCTAGAAGGAAAATCCTGAGCTTGTATGGTAGCCCATGACAAATTCTGTGATCTGTCCTGAAACTACTTGTTGAAGAGTGCTTTGAAAACTTTTGCTTTTTTATTTCTTTGCTTTGTATATGTGTTATATCATACAATAAAAAAGTTTTTAAAAAGTTCCCTTCTTTTTCAACTTTTAGGAGTGTTTTTATCAAGAAAAGGACCTGGATTTTATAGAATGCCTTTTGTCATATATTGAGATAATCACATTTTTTCCTTCATTATATTTATGTAGTGTATTATATTGATTGATTTTCATGTGTTGAACCACCCTTGCATTCCTGGGTTTAATCCAACTTAGTCATGGTGCATAATCTTTGTAATGTGGTTTTGAATTCAGTTTGTTAGTATTTTGTTGAGGATTTTTGCATCTATATTCCTAAAGGAAATTTGTCTGTAATTTTATTTTTTGTGATGTCTTTATCAGGCTTTGGGACCAGAGTAATGCTGGCCTTACAAGAGATAGGGAAATTAGCTTTTCTTCAGTTTTGTCACTACGTACGCTTTGGACAATTTCATAGAAGGAAGTTGTAATTCAAGCTACAACTACTCATTTGGTCTTTAACTCCTTCATTAAACTATCCAAAAAATTCTCATGAAAGACCAATTTGGGCAAAGAACTCCGGGCAGCCTCTCTCTTCCTCGGGCACTCCTATGGTTGTTCTCAGTGTCAATTCTAGTCTCTTTTCCCAGCTCTTTGATTTTTCTCATAGAAGGATCAATTTGTAAAACTTCCTACTCTACCATTTTGAACCTGCTGCACTCAAATTCTACTGTAAATTGGAATGAATTTAAGTCCCCAAGATTAAAGGTATTGTTATTATTAATGGTACTGGAGGATTTCTATTACTTTAATAAATCCTCCTATTTCTTGTTACAAACCATTTAGAAAATGCAGTTATAGATATTCTCTTTGATAGGAAGTTGCTTTGTGTAGAAATGATTTCTATTTATCTTCTATTTTTAAATATTTGATGCAAGTTATCTCTGTTGTTCTCTACCAAGTAGACAGAATATTTTCATATGGAAGATTTGTATATTCATGTTCTAAAAGTACTGATTTTGTTTTCTTCAAATTTATGGTGTGAATAAATGTCTGCAGTGATTGGATGCTAAGATTCCACCATTCTATAAAAATGTCAGGTTTTTTCATTGTTAATATGAGTTAATATAAAAATACAGAAGCTTCTTATATGAAGTTAACATTTTTTTTAATGTGCAAAGCCTTCTCTTGTTCAAATTGGTCTTTCATGAGAATTTTTTGGATAGTTTAATGAAGGAGTTGAAGACCAAATCAGTAGTTGTAGCTTGAATTACAACTTCCTTCTATAAAATTGTCCAAAGCGTATGTAGTGACAAAACTGAAGAAAAGCTAATTTCCCTACAACTTGACTAGTCATAAGAGTGAAGTAACTTATTGGCTGGAGTCTCATTTCTGTTTCACTTTGTGATCTCCCACGTGGTTTGAAAATATATCTATTCCCTGTTTGGATACTGTGATAGTTAGGTTCAGGTGTCAACTTGGCTAGGTGATGATACCTTGTTATTCTGCTGCTAGGAACTTAAAATCATCAGCATGTGAAATTCATCTATGGTTGATTACATGGGGGGGTAAGAGGAGTGCCTTCCATAATGAGTGAGGTTTAATTTAATTAGCTGGAGGCTTAAAAGAGAGAGGTTGGAAGCAAGCTCAGTAGCTCAGCATACTTCTTCTCAGCACTTGGAGCTCAGCCCAGATGTATGGAGATGCAGAAAGGAATCACCCTGGGGAAAGCCGCTGGAACCCAGAAGCCAGGGGAGAAGCCCAGCAGTCATCATCATGTGCGTTCCCATGTGACAGAGAAACTCAGAGGAAAACCAGCTGCTTTTCCTCTGAAGAACTATAAATTTTTAGCTAAATAATTCCCCTTATTAAAAGCCAATCCACCTCTGGTATGTTGCATTCTGGCAGCTTTAGCAAACTAAAACAGATTTTGGTACCAGAGGAGTGGGGTGCTGCTGCAGTTTGCAAATACCGAGCATATTGGAATGGTTTTTTAAATGGATAAGGGGAAGATTTTGGAAGAATTAGGATTTTGATAGAGAAGGCCTGAAGTGCTTTATAGAGACTGTTGATAGAAATGTGGACTCTAAGGCTAGTTCTGATAAGGCTTTAGACAGAAATGATGAATGTGTCATTGAAAACTGGAAGGAAGACATTCTTTGTAGATGGAAGGCAGGACTTGAGAGTAATGAACTTGGATATTTAGCAGAAGAAATTTCTGAACTAAATGTGGAAAATGCAGTCTTGGCTACTCCTTGACACATATAGTGAAATGAGAGAGGAAAGAGATAAATCAAGGACTGTACTCTATGGTACAAAAAGGCTAGGAGTTGATGGTCTGAAGAATTCTAGGCTTCCAAGGAGGGTGATCCCAAAGAATAGTGTCCAGCATGAGGATTTATCCAAGCATGGAAGTAGCCAGCGATTACAAGCGAAGAGCTGAGATGGAGTTATCTAGAAAGGATTTGTGAAAAGAGTCCTGTGTCTGATGGGCATGATCCAGAGTACTGCATGGAAAACCAGCAAGAGTATTGTGGGATCCGTATAAATGGAACCATTGCCAGTCTGGGTTAAAAGCGACAAATTGAAGGGAAAAAGAACTTTGGAGGCAAAACCATGGAAGCTAAGGTCTGAAGCCAAGAAACCTCAGGCCAGGAGAGTGGACCCACGCAGACCTGTGGAGGGGTGAGTTTGCCCTGGAAGCAGAGGGTGGGCCTTCATTGTTCAGGAAAAGTCATGCCACCCCAGGCCTTAGAAAGGGTGGAGTGCATAAACTGGGGGTAGCCTGACTGCTACCCCATTGTTCTGAGGGGTTGAGCATCTGCCCCAGAAATGGCAAGATCCTAGGTGCTGCCCTGAAGCTTGGAGAGGGTGGAGTGGAGAAAAAAAGTGGTCTCCCCAATGTCCGCCAAGTTTGCAAAACCCCAGTGTTTGGAGAAAGCAAAGCCACTGTGTAGGCCCTTGGAAAGGGGGGGACTGCCACTTTCGAAAGCCCCAAGGATAAATGGCTTTCAGACTTTGAAATCCAATGGAATTTTCCCTCCAGGTTTTCAGAGTTGTTTGTAATGGGTGACCCCTGTGTTCCTTCCAATTTTTCCCTATGGCAGTGAGATGATGTATCCTACGACTGTTCCTTCTTTGTGTATTGGAAGCAGATAACTTATTCTAAGTTCACAGGTCCACAGCCAGAGGATAATTTTGCTTTAGGAAAGACCATGCCTGTAAATGACTTTTGAGTTGGTATTGTATTTGTATTGTTACTGAAATGGTTTAAGGCTTTTTTGATATTGTGATGAAATGGTTGTATTTTGTCTATGGAAAGATTTAATACATCGTATGCAGGACAGACGGTCATTGTTAGGTGAAAAATATGTCTGTTGTTTTCTATTCAGAGATTAAGTATGGCTTAAAGTGATGTGTGTAGTTGTCAAGTTGACAAAGTGTGGACATGTAATAGTTTCAGGTGTCAGCTTGGCCAGACGATGATGCTGGAATCATGAACACAGGGAACCCACTAAGAGGCTGACAGAGCACAAAGAGAAAAACGCTGCACCCTTGATGACATTTCCGAAGTAACCACCTTACATTTCGTTTAAGCCGCTTTGTGTTGGCTGTTCTCACAGGCAGAAACATCTTGATTGATAGAGAATTTATTGAGATTCTGATCTGATATACAATCAAATCTTGTAAATGTTTCACAGGTGCTGGGCTTTGTGTTTTCACAGTTTAAAGCAGGGTCTGAGAGTTGGGCATGTTGATGCTTTGATTCTAGACTCTTCCACTTACTCTGAACTGTAAGCAAGTTCCTTCATTTCTCAGAGCCAGGGGTGCAAATTTTTTCTGTAAAAGGCCAGATAGCAAATATTTTAGGCTTTGTGGGCTACACAGTCTCTGTTGCAACTACTTATTGCCATTGCAATGTGAAGGGAGCCATAAACAATAGGTAAAAGAGCATGGCTGTGTTCTGATAAAACTCTATATATGACCACTGAAAGTTGGATTTCATGTGATTTTTCACATATCACAAAATATTCTTCTTTTTTCCCAACCATTTAAAAATACAAAAACCACTCAGCTTGCAAGCCACATAAAAACAGGTAGAGGGCAAGACTTGCTGTGATAGTTTGGCAATCCCTGATCTAAATCTTTACTTTTTCATCTGTAAAATAAGCATGAAAATACATGTGCCAGATGACCCTTGAGTCCTTGTCGATTTGCTGTATCACAGTCCTATTTCTAGGAAGGGATAATGTTGATAAATTGTATATTTAGGACACAGTACTGCAGAACATTGGTTATTTTATCCCCAAAGCTAATTTATGTAAATGATAATAGGGGAAGGAAATAGAGCCATGAATGTTCTGCAGATTTCTTAAATCTTAATCTCTGTCTGGAAACACTGAACAGTCTTGCTACTTTGTATTATTTCTTTTAGAGAATAGGGGCTACCTCCCTCTCAGTTTCTCAAATAACTGATAACCATGTTATAAAAGAGAAGGCCATGTCAGTTTGCCCCTTAAGTAGACGGTCTTCATTCCACATCCACAGAGCTCAACTATAGATAAACCTTTCTTTCCAACCTCCTAATGTTGCCTGGCAGAGTCTCAGGTCTGAAATTTCAGCCGCTCAGGCATTTGCAATGCAAACTTCACCCATGGGAAGCTTAGAAACTATAGGAGGTGATAACTGATGATAACATAACATTAATCCAAGTCAAAACAAAAAAAATCTTGTTTATAAAAGCATTTGACTGATTTCTGTCCCTTGGATTTCTGAATTTATACTCTCAGCTTTATAAAAAGAACCAATTAATTCATTAGAGTCCAGCAAAAGGAAAGGAGTTCTCTCCATTCTTTGGGAAAATTCCTAAAAACACTAGCTTTTAGGATTCTTGTGAAGTTCAGGGATAACTATAAAGCACTTAGCTTTGTGGGAATTCAGAAGTTATTCTTTGTTATTTTTGTTATCTTTTATTTACTCATTTATTTTATACCGACTATAGATTTGTCAAAGAGGTATTGATAAATCTCCAATTCTGAAGTATTTTTGCCCCATTACTTTTTCTATCTAACAGTGTGGTTTATATGTTTTAATGCAATGGTATTTGGTACATAAGAGTTTGATATTTTCAATATAAATTATATGCTTTATTTGTATAAAGTAAGCTGTCATTGTCCTATTTATTTTTGCCTCAATCTTATTTTGCCTAATATTTATATCACAACCCATCATCCATCTTCTTAATCTTTTTTCCTAATTTTTTTCCCTATGGATTTTTCTTTATGAGTGAAGTTACGGGTTTGCAGAACAGTCATGCATAAAATACAGGATTCCCCTATAGCACCCTATTATTAATGCCTTGCATTGGTGTGGAACATTTGTTATAAATGAGAAAAGAATATTTTAATAATTGTGCTATTAACTATAGTCCACGGTTTAACTTAAGGTCCATTGTTTATGTAGTGTACCTCTGAATTTTTTTTTTGAAAATTTTAATTTTGTTACCATACATACAATCTCACATTTCCCCTGAGCCACATTCAGATATCTATTTCGTATGCTGTTTGTTACATTCACAGTACTCTACCGTCACTACCACCCATTACCAAAACATTTCCATCATTCCAGATAGGAACCGTGTACATTTTAAGCCTTATCATCCCATTCCCTATTCCCACCCTGACCTCTGGTAACCTATATTCTAGATTCTGACTCTATGAGTTCATTCTAACTATTTCAAATCAGTGATATCATACAATAGTTGTCCTTTTGTGTCTGGTTTATTTCACTCAACATGATGTCTTCATGGTTCATCCATGTTGTGACATATATCAAGACCTCATTCCTTTTTTTCAGGGGGAGGTGCGTGGTCTGGGAACTTCGTTCCTTTTTTATGGCTGAATAATATTCCATTGAATGTATATACCACATTTCATTTATCCATTCGTTGGTTAATGGACACGGGTTGCTTCCATTTTTTGGCAATTGTGAAGAATGCTGCTGTGAATGTCGGTGTGCAAATATCTGTTTGATTCCTTCCTTTCAATTATTTTGGGTAGTAGTGGGATTGCCAGGTTATATGGTGATTGCCAGGCCATATGGTGATTCTGTACTTAGCTTCCTGAGGAGCTGCCAAACTGCCTTCCACAGCAGTTGTACCATGTTAGACTGCCACCAGAGAGGAATGAATGTTCCTATTTCTCCACATCTTCTCCAACACTTATCTTCCATTTCTTTAATAGCAACCATTCTAATAAGTGTGAAATGTTATCTCGTGGTTTTGATTTGCATTTCCCTGATGGCTAATGATATTGAGCATCTTTTCATGTGCTTTCTGGCCATTTGTATATCTTCTTCAGAGACACAACTATTCAAACATTTTGCCCATTTTAAGATTGGGTTGTTTGGTTTAAGTTGAAGGATTTTAAAAAAATATATATTCTGTATGTTAAACCTTTGTCAGATATGTGATTTCTAAATATTTTCTCCCATTGTGTAGGTTATCATTTTTCTTTCATGATAATGTCCTTCGAGGCACAAATTTTTTAATTGTGATGATGAGGTCCCATTTATCTATTTTTTTTCTGTTGTTTGCACTTTTGATTTAAAGTCTAAAAAAATCATTGCCTACCACAAGGTCCTGAAGATGCTGCCATACATTTTATTCAAGAATATGATAGACCTACTGCTTATATTTAAGGTTTTTGATCTGTTTTGAGTTTACTTTTGTAAAAAATGTAAGGTAGGGGGTTCTCCTCCTTTTTTTCAAAAATAGAGATCCAGTTTCCCCAGCACCATTTGTCAAAGACACTATTCTTTCCCAATTGAGTAGTCTTTGCCCCTGCGTCAAAAATCAATTGATCATGTGAAGGTTGATTTCTGAGCTCGCAATTTGATTCCATTGACGTGCATTCTGTCTTTGTACCAGTACCATGCTGTTTTGATTAGTTTGGCTATGTAACAAGTTTTAAGATTGGGAAGTGGGAGTCCTCCAACTTCATTTTTCTTTTTCAGGATGGCTTTAGTTATTTAGGGCCCGTTACTCTTCCATGTAAATTTGATGATTGGCTTCTCCATTTCTTCAAAGAAGATTACTAGAATTTTGAGTAGGGTTGCAGTGAATTTATAAATTTCTTTGTGTAGGATTGACATCATAACAATATTTAGTCTTCCAATCCATACACATGGAATATCCTTCCATTAATTTAGGTCTTTTAAAGCTTCCTTTTGCTATGTTTTGTGTTTTTCGCTTTTACAATTCTGATTAGACTTATTCACAAATATTTGATTCTTTTAGTTGCTATTGTAAATGAATTTTTTTCTTGATTTCTTCTTTTGATTTTTTTACTGCTGTGTATAGAAACACTACTGATTTTAGGGTGTTGATTTGGTAGCCCACCATTTTGTTGAATTCATTTGTTAGCTCTATGAGCTTTGTTGTAGATTTTTGGGGGACTTATTCTAGCTACTTCTTGCAATTTGGATGTGACTTGTTTCTTTTTCCTGCCTAATTGCTCTAGCAAGAACTCCTGGCCTAATGACAGTGAGCATCTTTATCTTGCTCCAGATCTTAACGGGGAAGCTTTCAGTCTTTCACCATCAAGTATGATGTTAGCTATGGGTTTTCATATATGTCCTTTATCATGTTGATGATGTTTCCTTCTATTCCTACTTTTCAAAGTGTTCTTATCAAGAAAGGATGCTGGTTGATTTTTTACTTAGTTTGGATTGTATGATGCGTGAATAAAACTGTTTAAAAGTAAACAAAAAGAAACAAGTGCTAGAGAAAATGTGGAGAAGGAGATGTACCTATTCAATGTTGGTAGGGAGGCTGTATTAGTTAGGGTTCTCTAGAGAAACAGAATCAACAGGGAACACTTGCAAATATAAAACTTATAAAAGTGTCTCACATGACTGCGGGAATACAGATCCAAAATCCTCAGGGCAGGCTGTGAAGCCGACAACTCCGATGGTGGGTCTGGATGAACTCCACAGGAGAAGCTCACCAGCTGAAGCAGGAAGAGAGCCTGTCTCTTCTGAATCTTCCTTAAAAGGCTTCCCGTGATTAGATTAAGCATCACTCATTGCAGAAGACACTCCCCTTTGGCTGATTACAAATGGAATCAGCTGTGGATGCAGCTGACGTGATCATGATTTAATTCTAGGAAATGTCCTCATTGCAACAGACAGGCCAGCACTTGCCCAACCAGACAAACAGGTACCACCACTTGGCCAAGTTGACACATGAACCTGGCCATGACAGAGGCCAGGAGGTGCATCCCTTTGGAGAGCAGTTTGGTGGTTCCACGGGAGGTGAGGGGTGGGCTTGCCATATGATCCTGTAACCCTGTTGAAGGTATATACTAGAAGAACTGAGAGTGGGGACAGGAGTGGACATTTGCACACTGGTGTTTATGGAGGCAGTGTTCTTGATTTGCAATGGATGGAGGTGGCCTAAGGGGACAATGACAGAGGAATGGAAGGGGAACCGTGCTTTTTACACACAGTAGACTACTGAGCACGCAGCTAGGGGACCTTGAGGAAGGACAGTTAGTTGAATGAAATGTCAGAAACAAAAAGACAAATATCATGCCTCACTCATATGGACTAAATGTAATATACAAACTCGGAGAATTGAAGTTGAGAGCATGGGTTAACAGGTTGGGGCCTATTGTAATGGGTCCTAGCTGTTAGGCATGGAGTTGTTAAGGATTCCACAAGGGACAGCAGTCAAAGCTTAACAGGTTTATTGAGGGGAGAAAGTAGGTGGGAGGAGGCCAGTGTGAGCCAGTTAAAGGAAAAGAAAATAGCTCCAGCTCCTCGTTTTGGGAGCTGGATTTTAAAAGGGGATTTACACCGGGAGGGGAGGGGGCCCACCTAGGTGATGTGTCATCGTTTGGATGGAGACTCGCTGACTTATGATATGGTTGTTTGCTGGGATTCTGATGCACTGCTCCCTTTGATGGGCAGCGGTCATGTACTGACAAGGGTCATCAAGCAGGCCTTCTGGTGGGTGTGGCATCAGCATGTCTGGGGCTCTCAAACATCTCTTAGCTGTAAATCTTGTGATTGTTTATCTTGCTGTCACACCTGGCTCTGCAAAAGAAACTGAGGGAAAGAAGCGGAGAGGCCCCCTGGTCACAGAGTTCATTTTATATGTAAAGTTCTTTTTTTCTGAGACCTGACACTAGATTGTAAGCTCTTACAGCAGTCAAATCTTTTCTGGAGTTGTAGTTGTTATTTCTGAATTCTGGGACTCTGAGCTATTTGTTTATAACCTGGTCATTCCCTGAAACTTCAGGTATTTATTTGTCATCTGAAATTCAGAGTTAGAGCTCTGAAGCTATGAAAGTCAGCATTACCCCATACAGCAACTGTTTAAAAAGTTGAAAAAGTAATCAGACTTCAACTGGAGATATGAATGAAGCTGATCTGGATAAGGCTAAAGTAAGTCAGAATACAGGGAAAAGGATGATGTGGTCCATATTTTAAAACCTCAAATTCTGAGTAAGACCAAAGTAAGATATTTATTTAGTGAAAAATTTATAGTTTTAGTAGTGTGTTCTCTAATTTAACTTGTGTGGTCATTTATTTGAATACCATAATTATGTGGAATCCTAAATAGGGAGTGAGATCTTGACGGTTTGTCCAGGTTAGTGTGAGGCCCCGATATATCCCAGAATAATTTGGGCAGTGAGTAAAGAAGTATTTGTAGACTCCTTAGGGGCCTGGGGAGAAAGGAGGAAATATTCAACTTCCCCATTTGGAGAATTTCTGATATTCTCACAAGCAGTGGAGACCACTAATCAATAAGTTGAGCCCTCGATCTCGGGGTCCATCCCTATAAAACTTGTTCCTGCAAAGGATAGGCTAAGCCTACTTATAATTGTGCCTAAGAGTCACCCCCAGAGAACCTCTTTTGTTGTTCAGATGTGGACTATCTTTCTCTAAGCCAACTCATCAGGTGAATTCGTTGCTCTGCCCTGCCCTAAGTGGGACATGACTCCCAGGGGTGTAAATGTCCCTGGCAATGTGGGACAAGACTCTTGGGATGAGCCAGGACCTGGCATCATGGGATTGAGAAAGCCTTCTTGACAAAAAGAAGAAGGAAGTGAGACAAAATAAAGTTTCTGTGGCTGAGAGATTTCAGAGTCAAGAGGTTACCCTGGAGGTTATTCTTATGCATGATACTGATATCTTTCTAGTTTATGGTGTATTGGAATGGCTAAAGGGAAGTATCTGAAATTGTCAAACAGTATTCCAGTAGCCTTGATTCTTAAAGATGACTGTATAATGAGATAGCTTTTTACAGTGTGACTATGTGATTGTGAAAACCTTGTGTCTGATGCTCCTTTTATCCAGGGTATGGACAGATGAGTAAAAAAATAAATAAATAATAGAGGGGAATAAGGGGTAAAAAAAAAAAAAGTTGGGTAGATTGTAATACTAGTGGTCAGTGAGAGGGAGGGGTAAGGGGTCTGGGTTGTAGGAGTTTTTTCTTTTTCCTTTTTATTTCTTTTTCTGGAGTTATGCAGATGTTCTAAAAATGATTGTGGTGATGAATACACAACTGTGATGATATTGTGAGCCACTGATTATATACTTTGGATGGACTGTATGTGTGTGAAGATATCTCTATAAAAATATTTTTTTTTAAAAAAAGAAAGGATGTTGAATTTTGTCAAAATTTTCTTTTCCCTTTAATTTGCTAATACAGGTGTTTTGGTTTACAAGCTGCTGGAATGCAATATACCAGAAATGGAATGGTTTTGTACAAGGGAATTTATTAAGTTGAAAAAGTTATAGCTCTAAGACCATGAAAATGTGAAAATAAAGGCACCAGCAAGAGGTTACCTTCACTCAATAAAGGTGGATGCTGTCAGGAACCCCTGTCAGCTGGGAAGGCACTTGGCTGGTGCCTGTTGGGGTCTCTGGCTTCGGAACAGCTCTCTCAGCTGGGAGGACAAATGGCAACGTCTGCTAGCTTCCTCTTCTTGTTTCAGAAGGAGGCATTTTCCTTCTGCATCTCCAAAGATCTCTGGCTATTGAGCTCTGTTGGCTCTGTTGGTTCTTTCCAAAATGGTTCCCTCCAGTAAGCGACCCCACCTTGAATTGGTGGAGACACATCTCCATGGAAATCACCTAAGCAAAAGTTACTACCCACGAGTGGGTGGGTCACATCTCCATGGAAACAATAAAAAAGATTCCCCACAGCCATATTGAATGAGGATGAAAGAACACGGCTTTTCTGAGGTACACAATAGCTTCAACTGACACAACATTTATTACATTAGTTGATTTTCTTGTGTTGAAAATCCTTTCCTACCTGGGATAAAACCCACTTGATCATGGTCTATAATTCTTTAAGGTGCTGTTGGATTCAATTTGCAAGTATTTTGCTGAGGATTTTGCATCTGTATTTATTAGAGAGGTTGGTCTGTACTTTTCTTTTGTTGTGGTATCTGGCTTTGGTATTAGGGTGATGTTGGCTTCGTACAATGAGTTAAGTAGTATTCCCTCCTGTTCAATTTTTTGTAGAGTTTGAACAGGATTAGTATTAATTCTTGAAATGATTGGTAGGATTTATCTGTGAAGCCATTTGGTCCTGGGCTTTTCTTAGGAGGCTTTCGATGACTGATTTAATCTCTTCACTTGTAATTGGTCCCTTGATGTCTTCGATATTTCTTCTTGAGTCAGTGTCATTTGTTTGTGTTTCTAGGAATTTGTTCATTGCATCTAATGTGTTTAATTTTTTTTTTCAGTTCACAGTATCCTCTTATCTTTCTTATTTCTGTGCAATCTGTAGTGATGTCCCTCCCTCCATTTCAGATTTTATTTGCTCTCTTTTTTCCTTTGTCAGTCTAGCTAAAGTTTTCTTAATTTCATTGATCTTCTCAAAGAACCAACTTTTAATTTTGTTAATTCTATTGTTTTTTGTTATTATTGTTCTCAAACTCATTTATTTCTGCTCTAATCTTAATTTCTTTCCTTCTGCTTCCTTTGGGATTAGTTTGCTGTTTTTTTCTCCCAAGTGTGCTGTTAGGCTTTGGACTTTAGCTCTTTCTTCTTCTTTGTCGTCGTCATCTTCATCTTTGTCTTGGCATGGGCAGGTTCCAGGAATCGAACCTGGGTCTCCGGCACGGCAGGCAAGAACTCTGCCCCTGAACCACTGTTGCCCACCTGCCCTTTCCTCTTTTTTAACATTGGTATTTAGACTTATCAGTTTTCCTCTTAGCACTGTTTCTTCTACCTGTTCAAATCTCCTGATATGCCTTGAGTACACCTTTAATCTCTTCAGTTGTGCCTTTCATTCCCATAAACTCTGCTAGTTTTCTATTCATACTTTCAAATTTTTTTATGCTCATCCAGTATCTTATTAATGTCCTTTATCTCTTCAGCCACATTTTCCTTCATCTCCTTTAATTGAATTATGAAATTTGTTTGAACATCTTTGATTAGTTGTTCCAGATTCTGTGTCTCCTCTAAAGTTTTAACTTGTTCCTTTGATTGGGCCATATTTTCCTGTTTCTTAGTATGGCTTGTAGTTTTTTGTTGATGTCTAAGTATTTGATTATCTTAATGAGTTTACTCTTGAGTTGAGCCTCTCTCTCTTGCCTAGGATTCTATTGCTGTTTGGCTTTGTGTTGAAGTTCTTTTTTAACACTTTGTTCAGCTTATTCTAGATCTTTAGAATTTCCTGCATTTGATCAGCTCTTCTTCATCTGATTCTTGCCCTGAGTCTGTGATACAATTTTTAAGATTATACTTTGTGTACAATTGTTTCACCCCCAGAGAAAAGCTTCCTTACCTCTTTTCTTTCTCTGGGAACCTTGATCTATTTTGCATGTTTGTTTGTTTGCCCCTGTAATTTTTTTTAAATTCTCCTTTCATTTACCCTAGCTGCTTTTGCCTGGTGGTCAAAGTCTGGGACAAGGGTCATGCTAGAGAGGACTTTCCAAGACTGTATTTCTCAGCCCAAACACAGCCAAGTATCCACAAAGGAGGTGCAGACCAATTCTAAAGAGAGCTCGGGAGAAGGTCAGAAAAAAGGTTAAAAAGCCTTTTTGACAGCTCCCTGAAGCTGCACTTACCTGCCTGCCCAACAGCTGGCACTCTTCAGCAAACTTTTGCCCATGACCCTATGTAGGCCCTGCTTCTTTAGAATCTCTTACTGCCTTCAGCCCTTTCAGGGGCGAGGTTGAAACAGTGGTGTGGCCATCCCTCTTCAGGATGGGCTGAAAGAGCTGGGACACAGTGATCTACACTCACTGATCAAGAGCCGTGACAAGTACTCAACCTTGCCCCCCTGTTTTTGGGGAAGAGGACTCTACGTCCCTCTCCATCCCCAGGAGCCAGCTAAGATTTGGACCCAAGGCAGCTCACCTCGAGAGTGGGGTATGAGCGCTGGCAGTGGCTGCTAAGCAATTTATACAGTTTTATACCACAGTGTCTCAGCCTCTTCATTCTTCCCTGGGTACTGTACAAGGTTCCCCTGGCCTCCAGCCTCACAAGAGTGGTTTCAGGCAGTCTCTGCCTGTCCAGTAGTTGTTTTTAGAGAAGAAGTAGTAGGCACTGCTGCCCCCTACCCCACCGTCTTTCTGGGAAATTCTTGGCAATAGGCTTTAACGGGCATTATTCAAGGGAGTGTTCATCTAGGAAAACTTCTGTCACTAACACAAGGAACTTCGTCATTGAATCATCACCTTCTATTTTTGTGGGTGCGATGTAAATAGTCCCAGAGCCATCCTATCTCCTCCCTGGGTTATGTGGAATGACGGGTCTTGCTTTTTAATCCGTTCTGCTGATATCTGCCTTTTGACTGGAGAGTTTAATTCATTTACATTTAAAGTCACTACTGATAATACGGGAATTTCTTCTGCCATTTTGCTATTTAGCCTTTGTTAGTCTTATAGCTTTTTTGTCCCTCACTTCCCTTAAAGCCTACTTTTTTTTTTTTTGCATGGGCAGGCACCAGGAAGAATTTTATATTTGTTTTTTTCTGTTGTACCAAGTTGAGTGACTTTTCATTTCTATTTGGATCTATTTTTCATCTACTTTACTTGTAGTTACCATTTAATTAAAATTTAACATACTACATATATGACAATCATATTTGTCTTAACTTTAAGAGCATACGTATACACTTTTTCTATACCCCTCTACCTGCCACCTTTGTTTTTTTTTTGCATGGGCAGGCACCAGGAAATGAACCCGGGTCTCCAGCATGGCAGGTGAGAACTCTACCTGCTGAGTCACCGTGGCCTACCCCCGTCACCTTTTTTGTATTTAATTCATTACTACTTATATCTTTGTATATTGCATGTCCAAAACCAAAGATTTGTCCATTACTTTTTATGCATTTCCATTTTAGCACCTGTAGAAGTAAAAAATGGAGTTTTATACCACACAATACGCTACAATAATACTGACATGTTTAATAACCCAAATGATTGCCTTTACTGCAAGTCTTTGTTTCTTTATGCTACTTTGAGCCACTACTAGCGTTCTTTCCTTTTAGTCTGATGAAGTCCCTTTAGCATTGCTTATAGAGCAGGTGCAGTGGTGATGAACTCACTCAAGTTTTGTTTATCGGAGAATGTCTGAATGTGTCCTTCATTTTTGAAAGACATCTCACTGGATATAAAATTCTCAGTTGGTGGTTGTTTGCTTTCAGCACTTTAAGAATTTCAATCCACTGCCTTCTTACCTCTGTGGTTTCTGATAAGAAATCGGGACTTTCCTGTATGTGACACACTGCTTTTCTCTTGCAGCTTTCAGAGCCCTCTGTTTGTCCTTTGCCTTTGACAGATCAGTCCCCCATGTAGGGAACTGTGTATGTGTCTTCAAGTTTATCCTGTCTGGGGTTTGTTTATTTTCTTGGATGTGCATATTAACACTGGAAGTTTTCTGTCATTATTTTTTTTCTCTATTCCTTCTGCCCTTCTTTCTTTCTTCTCCTTTGGGGACTCCGATAATACTTAAATTGGTATGCCTGATAGGGTCCCAGAGGGCTCTTAGGCTATTTTTGCTTTCAATAATTCTTTTTTCGTTCTGCTCCTGAGCCTGACTCATTTCAAGTGTCTTGTTTTCAAGTTCACTGATTCTTTCTTCTGCCGGCTCCAATCTGCCTTTGCGACCCTTTTGGGAATTTTTCATTTTGGTTACAGTTTGCTTCCTTTTTAAAATTCTATTTCTTTACTAAAATTCTCATATTGTTCATTCATTGTTTTCCTCTTATACTTGAATTCTTTTCTACATTTTCCTTTATTCTTTTGAGCAGTTTTTTTATATCATTAAAAAAAAATCTGGGTTCAGTATGTCCACATTCAGGTCTTCTTCTTCGGTGTTTTCTGGATTTCTATCCTCTTTCTTTTGATGGACCATAATTTCCTATTCTGTGTTTGCCTTCTACCCTTTTTGTTGCACACTGTACATTTTAATACTTTTGAATGTTAATGCTGGGATTATATTCCCTGAGATGTCTGTTTCTAGATTTTGTAACCAGCTGGTGATAAGACAGAGATGTTCTGAGCTTCAGCCCTCCTATCAGGAAGGCCCCCCAAGGCAAACGCAGTGTGCAGGGTCCCTGCCTCTCTGGACCTCTGTCTTGTTCTGAGCTTTTGCTTGTTAGTTGTTTTGGAATTTCCCTGTTTACAGGAGTTTGGTTGTCCCCTCTGTTTCCCAGGAGAAAGACCTCCCTCTCCTGAGTGTTGGATGCCAAGAGGCTTTTGTCCCAGACTGGCCACCTCTGTAGTTTCTTATATTCCCTTTCATTGTCTCAAGCTGTTTTTTGACTGGAGGGCAGAGTCTAGGATGAGAGCTCACCAGGGATGATTTCTCCAAGTAAGTCCATCCCAGCTGAAACTAGGGGCCCACAAAAAGGATGCAGACCAGCTCCAAAATGCCCTTGGGGAGAGGATCAGGAAGGGTGCCCCTTGCTTCTCCAATGGCTCCCCAGAGCCGAGCCTTCCTGGCCTGTCTAGCAGATGCACTCCTTCAGCTAAGTGTCCCCTACAGCCCTGAGGACGCATGGCGTCCTTAAATCTCTGCCGTGCTGCCCCTGTCCAGGGTCAGCTGAAACCCTGGCTGTCCTCGGAGTTGGGCCCCCAGCATTCTATATTCACTAAACAAAAGCTGTGATTGGCTTTTCCCACCACTGGTCTTGGTGAAGAGGATTTTTATATCCTTTTCTGTCACTGGCAAGCTAGCCAGGGGCTAGACCCAGTGATGGGCTGCCGTGAGAGTGCAGGAGGGCACCAGTAGCCACTGCTTGGAGAAAGCAATCTACAGTTCTTTACCATAACTTATCAGCCTCTTTTCCCACTCTTCCCTCAATGTTGAGCAGTGCTCCAGGGTTTCAGATCGTTATTTCAGACACTTCCTGTCTGTATATAATAGTTGATTTGGTGGAAAGACTGAGTCCTGGAGCTCCCTCTTCCACCAGTTCACCACCCTTAATCCATTTTCTTAATCTTGAATTTGGTTTTGGGGCATGCCATGGTGGCTCGGTGTCAGAGTTCTTGCCTGCCATGCTAGAGACCTGGGTTCGATTCCCAGTGCCTGCCTATATGTGGGGAAAAATTTTTTTTTGGTTTGGGGTATTTTTCCTGGAACAACATATAGTTGACTCCATTTTTCTTGCCATAGTGTTAAGGGTTTTGTCTTTTATGGTAGGGTAGTTATTGCAATAAATATAAATAAATTAGTGATATATCCTATCTCCGTTCTGTTACCTTATTTTATGCAACTCTTAAATTCTTCCTTTATCCTTACAACATCATCTATATAATTTCTTTTTTAAACCTTTTCTAGTATTTTGAAATGAGATAGTTTGTTTCTAATTCTATTAGTGGTTGCTTTTACCAACAAAGTTCTCTCTAATCTGTCATTTTCTATTTGTCAGCGTCAAGTGAGGGATTGTGAGAACTGGTTTTGGGGCTCAAGATGGTGAAGAGAACACATGAGTTATGCTCTTGTCTCTATTTAAACTCCAGTAGAGAAGAGTAGTGAGGCATGAAAAGGAGTAACCTCTAAATGGCAAAGATAAAAGGAAAGGGGGAGCTAGGGGTCATCAGTAATCATATGATTTTACCAATTCTGGAAGATTGAAAACAAATGTTAATGGATTAGACAGTGCAGGAAGCTGCAACCCAGAATATGCGATGAGGAGGCTGCAGTGAAATGAGAAACATTTCTTCCCCCAGAGAAACGTCACTTAGCAGGCGGGACAGAGAGGAAGAGTTTGGGGGAGTGGGAGAGAGTAATCGAAGATCAGTATATGTCCTAGTTTGCCAGAGCTGGGACAGCAAATACTACAGAATGTGCTGGTTTAGACAACAGGGATTTACTGTCTCAGTCTGGAATATCAAGGTTTGGCCAGGCCATGCTTTTCCCAGAGTCTGAAGCTCTCTGGTGATAGTTCACCAGCAACCCTTGGTATTCCTTGCCTTCTCCATGCGTCCTTACCTCCGTCACCTGCAACCTCTCTCTCCTTCTCTGGCGTCTCCTGACTGCCTCCATGTTTCCTCTGCTTATAAACACTTCAGCCCTAACCATACTGGGTTCACACTTACCCTGATTCAATTTGGCCTCACCTAAATAGGATTTTCAAATATTCTATTCAAAAAGGAGTCCACATGTTAAATAACATTTTCAAAGGTTCTATTTACAAAGGGGTTCACACCCATGGGACTTGGTGTGGAACTGAACATGTCTTTTTTGGAGGACATGACCTAATCCCCAACAGGTTACAAAATTAATAATACCCCCACCCACCTCTTCCGCCTGGCAGAACGTGAGTGGGGAGAGTCAGGTGTCCAAGGCAAAAAGAATTCTCTTTTCTAAAGAAATTAAATGAAATCTTTTTTTTTTTTTAACTTTCTATTATATAGTATAACATATATACAAAGCAAAGAAATAAAAAAGCAATAGTTTCCAAAGCACTCTTCAACAAGTGGTTACAGGACAGATCCCAGAGTCTGTCATGGGCCACCATACGGTCCTCTCAGATTTTTCCTTCTAGCTGCTCCAGAATATAGGAGGCTAGAAGTCATACATATTTTGTCACCACAATTTACTTTTTTTCTTTCTTTTTTGTGAAAAATAACATATATACAAAAACAGTAAATTTCAAAGCACAGCACCCCAATTAATTGTAGAACATATTTCAACGTTTGACATGGGTTACAATTCCACAGTTTAAGGTTTTTACTTCTAGCTACTCTAAAATACTGGGGACTAAAAGAGATATCAATTTAATGATTCAGCAATCATATTCATTTGTTAAGTCCTATCTTCTCTGCATAACTCCACATCACCTTTAATCTTTCCATACCTCTCTTTAGGGGTGTTTGGGCTATGGCCATTCTAACTTTTTCATGTTGGATGGGGCTGTCAGTAATATGGGGTAGGGAGGTGGAACTAGCTGATGTTCAGAAGAGGCTTAAATGAGATCTCATGGGCACTAGGGCTTACGATATGGTTGTTAACTCTGGAAGAGAGGTTGGCAAACTTTCTATAATGGGTCACAGTAAGTGTTTGGGCTTTGCGAACTACATAAGATTATGGTGTCATGTTTTTGTGGCATTTCCCTCTGTATTTGCATGTGTGTATGTGCGTGCATGCATGTGTGTGTGTTTAGAAACCTTTAAAAATGCAAAAAACGTTTTAGCTCAAGTGTCATACCAAAACAGTCTGGCCTGTAGCCCCTAATGTGCTGATACCTACTCTAGACTCAGGTCCTTCTCATTCTGTCACCTGAGAGTCCCACCGTATGATAGCTAACTTCTTCTTCTTTATTTTTTGTTGAACATACAAACACAAACATTCTTACCATATGATCATTCCATTCTTGGCATATAAACAATAACTCACAATGTCATCACATAGTTGTATATTCATCACCATGATCACCTCTCAGAACATTTGCATCAATCCAGAAAAAGAAATAAAAAGAAAAAAAATTCATATATACCATACCCTCTCCCCCTTCCCCTCACTGATCACCAATATTTCAATCTATTAAATTTATTTTAACATTTGTTTCCACTATTATTTATTTATTTTTAATCCATATGTTTTACTCGTCTCTGTCAATCAAGTAGATAAAAGGAGCATCAGACACACAAGGTTTTCACAATCACACAGTCACATTGTGAAAGCTATATCATTATGCAATCATCACCAAGAAACTGGAACAAAGCTCTGCATTTTCAGGCAGTTCCCTCCAGCCTCTCCATTATGCCTTAACTAAAAAGGTGATATTTATTTAATGCATAACAATAACCTCCAGGATAATCTCTCGACTCTATTTGAAACCTCTCAGCCACTGACACTTTATTTGGTCTCATTTCACTCTTCCCCCTTTTGGTCGAGAAGGTTTTCTCAATCCCTTGATGCTGAGTCTCAGCTCATTCTAGGATTTCTATCCTATGTTAGTTACCAGGAAGGTCCACACCCCTGGGAGTCCTGTCCCACGTAGACAGGGGGAGGGTGGTGAGTTTGCTTGTTGTGTTGGCTGAGAGGCCACATCTGGATAGCTAACTTCTTAATAGCTCCCTCTGAAAATAAACCTACCAGCTGTCCCACACAGGTGCATCGAGCACATAATCCCTCTTCCAGTTAGGGCATGAGGTCTATTGGGAAACAGACTGACTCACACAAGAGCAGAAGAATCCACACTGATGATCTGGAATAATCATCAAAGTATTGCATTTTTAAACATGAACAAATGACTGGGGCCTAGCAGATATTTGAGGAAAGGACCAAGGTAAACAGAAAAAGTGATCCTAGAAGGAAGTAATATAATTCAGGGAACCAAAGAAAATGTAGAAATACTGTCTAACCAGTATTTCTCATTAGTATATTGTGGGTTATTCAAGATGCTGTTGTATCCCTAAAACAGGAATAAGAACAACTATGGAAAGTGAATAATAGAATAAATAGCTCTTTACAAATTAAAAAAATATTGCTAAAGTTAAAAAAAAAAAAAAGCCAATGGCAGGGATAAAAGGTACAGTTGAAAAAAAAAAGAATCACCCAGAACATTGATTTTGAAAAACATAGAAGAGGGCGGGCCATGGTGGCTCAGCTGTCAGAGTTCTCGCCTGCGATGCCGGAGACCTGGGTTGGATTCCCAGTGCCTGCCCATGCAAAAAAAAAAAAAAAAAAACACAGAAGAAAAACATGACAAAATATAGAAGCAAAGGGGGAAAATTGGGTACCCTATGTACATAGGAAATTCATAATGAATGGGAAGAAATGATCAAAACAGACGACTTTCTCAAGGCTTTAGGAGCACGGACCTTCGGTTAGAAGGGACCCAATGAGTGTCTAGAATAAAAAAATTTGAGGAGTGAAACTAGGTATTATTTCCTCTCTCTCTCTCTCTCACACATACACTCACACATTCACAGACTCTCACCCTGAGTTAGTTCATTCACATAAATGTCTTCAGCCACTACCAGTGAGTTTTTGAGTTCCAAATTTATCTATAACCTGGTTTTTTTCTTGAATGCAAGATCTATATGTCCCAGTATTTCCTTCTGCGTGTCCCAGTAGCACTTGAATTTTAACATGTCCAAAATAAATCATTATCTTACTCATGTCATCTGTTTGTATATTCCTTTTTTGTTTTTTAACAGCTCTGTTAACCTAATCATAGAAATGATAGCTCTATAAAATTCATCTAAGTATACAGTTCAATGACTTCTAGTAAATTTATAACTGTGTGATCATCTCCACAGTCCAATTTTTTTTTTTTTACCATTTCAGTGACCCAAATGCCCTTGCTCATTTGTAGTCATTTCACATTTCCACTGCCAGTCCCAGGCAACTACTACTATGCTCTCTGTCTGTCTAGATTTGCTCTTTCTACATGTACAGAATTGAGCAATATCTGGTCTTCTGTGACTGGCTTCTTTCACTTAGCATAATGTTTTGAAGGTCATCCATCAGTAGTACTTCATTCCTTTTTATTGCTCAATTGTATCCCATTGCATGGTTATATCATATCTTCTCTATCCATTCATCAGATGATGGACATTTGAGTTATTTCCAGTTTGGGGCCATTATGAACAATGCTCTTATAAAGATTTGCATACAAGCCCATGTGTGAACATTCATTTTGTTTCTCTTGGATACATTCATATGCTAATTTTTTTTTTTTGCATGGGCAGGCACCAGGAATCGAACCTGGGTCTCTGGCATGGCAGGCGAGAACTCTGCCACCTAGCCACCGTGGCCCGCCTATGTTTAACTTTTTAAGAGGCTGCCAAGCAATTTTCCAAAGTGGCCGCAACATGCTGAAGTTCCATCAGCAATATATGGAGGGTTCCAATTTCCCCATTTCCTTGTCAGCACTTATTAGTGTCTGTCTCTTTGATTATAGCCAATCTAGTGGGTGTGACGCAGCATCTCATCGAGGATTTTATATGCATTTCTCCAGTGACTAGTCCTTTACTAGTTACTAATTTCAGCAATACTTGAAAGTTATTCTTGACTTTTCTTTCTTATCCTGTTCACCCATTCTGTGGGTTATACCTATTAAATATATCTATAATTACCCTTCTCCTAATTCCCATCTCTTTATTTCTTCACTCTTGTTGATTATTAAAATGATAAAAAGCAGTTCAGACTGCTTCCTCTGAATTAGTTCCTCTGCAGTTTCCAATCTCTTTTCCACACTGCCATCAAAATGAATTTTCTAAAACGCAGATATAGTCATCTCACGCCTTTGCTAAAAAGCACTTCAAAAACTCTCCCTTGCCTTTAAGAAAAAGCCCACGATTTCAACCTCATTTCTTTTCCACTTTCTATTCTCGCTACTCTTTATCCCACCATCCGCTCTCCTTCCAACCCACACATGCACTCAACACACTGCCCACATTCCAGCCTGCTGGTATACCTGTGTTATCTAAACACACCAGGGCTTTCTTTGGTCTGTGCCTTTGAACATGCTGTTACTTCTGTCTGGAATGTTCATTCTTCTCTGTTTACAAACCCCTGCTCATCCTCAGGGCTTGGTCCCAATACTTCTTCCTCTTGGAAACGTTCTCTGATTGCTCTTAACAGTTAAGCATTGTTTGTGTGTGTGCGAATATAGCAATATCTAACATTATTTGAGGATATGAGGATATATACCTATGAGGACATATTAGATGGAATCACATAAACTGTCTGTTTAGTAAATCAAAGTATAGTTTATGTGAGTCAGCCTAAAACATTGCTGTAATTACTTGTTTGTGCCTGTCATTTCCCCACCCAGCAAGAGACTCATTTGTTTAGTACACATTGGTTGCTAGATGGATAGACAAATGAACTGTTAGAAACCAAGGCTTTTGTGTAGAGTGGAGAATTAGCTTGAAAATCGTCAGGTTTTCCACTTTAGAATTACATGGCTCCAAAGGTGAAGTTCATTTGCATTGTGCAAAAAATAATCTATACATAACCGACTGCCATGGTGGCTCTAATATGTTCATCTTGAAGTTGTGGGTGAACTCACAAATCATTCTCTCTCATATACAATTTCATAGTCATTTTCATCTTAATGAGCAGCAAAATAGTTCCATAGTTCAGATCAAATAATAAAGGATACCAACTTTTTATAAAAATATCATTTTAAAATTCAGACACTGCAAGTTAATGATACCTATATAATGATTATCACTATGTAAAAATTGCCTTTGAATGTGGAAGATAATATATAATAGTGGAAATAATTTTTCAGACTATGGGATTATATGTTTTTTAAAATATTAAAAAACAAAACAAAACAAATGGACCTAGTTTGAGTGTTTTGCATCAATCAAGTATTTTCTAAATTGTGGTTTTAGAAAAGATAACTATCTAGATGTTTAGCCTTTTTTTAGGTAATTATATGATGAAGAACCCAGTCCCTAGATTTTTTAAAAGTACAGTTTTAGTCACTATTTTAAAATTATTTATGACTTTTTTACATTTATAGCTTTCCTTAATGCATATATTATAGCTTAGCAATAATTTGTAGGTAATTGCATTGCCATTAGTATTAATTGAGTTCAATGATCATTTTCATTTCAAATTGAACATGTTATATTTTCTGTTATGGCTATTACATACTTTCATTTTTGCCCATTTTTCAAGCCGTCACTTATGTAAAGTTTATGTGATGTGTAAGGAAATCCTTATTTTTTAAAACACCTTGTGGAATGAGGTTAGTTAGCTCAACATTAAAATTCCTCTGTGCACAAATTTATACAATAGTCTTGAATGACTCAGACAGGCAAAGAGTAAGGATTCTAAAGAATGTGGTTTATTTGATAATTGCACAAGTTGAAGGGTGATTTGGGAGCCCAGCTGAGTACAAACTCCTTTCCCAAGTGAAATTTGGCTTCATTCACTCCTCTGAACATGTGGACTAAAGGGAGGAGCCCCTCGCCTGGTGCCTGGCCCCCGTGCACACCTGGGGCTTTGTCTCAGCTTTGCCCACACTGCAACCAGATAAATCAGATTTTTGACACCAATTAGAAAATGCAAGCCACAACTGCTGTAGTCTGCAGCATTCAAAAACTTGGAAAACACTTCCTGTCCAACACATTTGTGTATGTGTGTGTGTGTGTGTGTAAATACAAGTTTTTACTGAGGTGAGCTCTGTTTGTTTGGAAGAAGGAAAGCAATACATGGAGCCAGTGATTGTTTCAAACTAAATTTGAGTAGGTTTGGTGTTCTTTCTCTATCGCTCCCCTTCCCCTCCCCCGCTCTCTGCTTGTGGGTGTAAGAAAGAGCAGAGATAGGCTTTGGGAGAAGACCTTGACTTCACACCTGTGTTAGCAGGAAGCTGTCGATTCAGAATTTTTGCTACAAGTCAGGGGTTTCCCTTTGGGAAACTGAATTGAGAGTTTGTCTTAACGTAAGTATAAATCCTTCATCTCTTCAAATATGTTTTTTAATGCCTTTGTTTTTTGTTATAGCTGATTACTTCACACATAAGTGTGTTGCATTCGCTACTTTGCTTTACCAGGTACCAGGCATTTTTTTAAAAAAGACGTGTGTGGATTGGTAAATGTAAAGTGCAATCTCCAAAAGCTCGAAAGTACCTTTATAAAAAAATAAAAAGATTTATAGGTTCTATAAAGATGTACAAATTTGTAATGCTTTTAAAGATTTTTCTGGACTGTTGGGCCATTTTCAGTAAACTGAAATATTGAAAGCTATCGACTCTACTTAAGAGTTAGATTAGAAATAGGCTTTATGAAAAAGCAAAGTCAATACAGGTCATTCAGTTTCATTTACCGACTCATAGCTTTCGATATATAATCTACATTAGTAATGTTTATTAAAAGTAAAACTTACTTTATTTTTCTCTAGAGAGAGATTTAAGATTATATTACATTATTTAGACAATAATTTACATTTAATGCATTTGTGCTGTTTCGTGTTGCGCTTTAAGTTTTATCTGTTCAGATTTTCATTAATTTGCAATAAATATCTAAACAATAATCTAACCAAATATTTTTGTCATTAGTATAAAAAGTCTTAATTATTTATAACACTTAAAAAGTATTGCTAGTAGAATATTTGATATTTGATAATGCTCTGAAAAGAAGACTTTTCCTAAATTATTAATTTTAAACTATTTTAGGTGCTGTTTTTCAACCCTAATCTTTTGAACAAGAATGAAACTATTTAAAAATTAAGATGACAACAGGTAATTTCTTACAAGTTTAGACTTATGTCAATGTGTGTCACATAGCAATAGGGCAAAAATATATATTAATGTGTATTAACACAGGGCTTTATTTTCCCCAACTGCAACTGTTTGAAAAATCGGAAATCCTTTGTAGCATGACTATATTTTATAGTAGATTTATATGTTTTATTGCTTTTTTACAAACTGACAGATTCTAGGTGTACTCTATATCTGATATCAACTTCTCAAATAATAAGTAAATGAAATTAGAATAAAAACAAATTCACGGGTAGTGAGTGATTCAGGTTAGATGAGTTTGCTTTACTGGTAAAATTCTAAGTGTTCAGACATGTCTGGTTATAATCCAGTTAAAAACAAAGACATTAATTTCAGCCAAGAAGCAATCTATTTCAAAGTTACTCTGTACCCTCAATAGAACTCTCTAATAAAATGTTAAATGGGATTTTATTTGTTAACTAAATTAATCCTGAAAAATTATAAGCATTATCTCATTAAAAGCTGTTTGATTACAAAGAAGTGCGGCATTAAATAAGAGAGAAAAATCTAAAATAATTAGTTTGGGATGTTTTACTTTATTTTCTTGCCACTTAAATTCTTTGTAGCTCTATTTTCTTCTTTAAATTTTTAAACTTTTATAGTTATAATATGATGTTGAAATTTATTCTACTCAATTCTAAAGTAAAAATTTCAAATTTAAATTTCAAAATTTGTGAAGATTTCTGGCTCATAGCAATTATATCTTATCAATAGGTATCAGTATTTTAGTGGCAAATAAATGTTAGGTAATTTTTTTTTAATTAGTATACTAATTTCTTCAATGCCAAGTTGGATGCCAAATTGGAGCAATGCCATTTTCTCCTTCACATTAGGTAATTCTAGGTCATTTCCTAGACAGAAACAATTAGAAACCAACAAAGCACAATTTTATAGCAATGTAAGTCTTTCTTCAAGACCAAAGAATAAAGTAGTCAACCATTTTCTTCTAATCATAAGCAACACTCAATTGCTCAATCAGTTCTTTTCTTTTTTCTTTCTTTTTAAATTTTCTGTACAGTGATTTTGACAATCAGGAATGAAAAGAATGGAATTTGTTTAAAAGCAGGGAAGGGTGGGGAAGCTGGAAGGAAGGAGAGAGGTGCCAAGGGAGAGAAGGACAATAGAGAGATAAAGAATAAAGGAAAGGCCAAAGATAAAGAAGGAAGGAATGATAGAGAAAGAGGAGGGAGAGAAAGGGAGCGAGAGAGAAATGAAGTTTATGTTGTTAACATCTTAAAGGTTTTGGTTGACTATCAAGCAATGACTTAGGTTTTTCATTTTACTTTAGAATTTGAGTTATGTCTTTACAATAATTGCTATGACTTTAAAAAATCTTGCGAATCAAAACCTTTAAATGTTATTTTTGTTTTTTTTTATGTTAAGACTGCCATATGTAGAAATATATAAATTATTTTGGAAATCTGAATTTATTTCAGCAATCTAAATCTTTTTCCCAAGCGCTTTCAGATTCTAATATATTTGAGCGCTAATAGGAAAGATAAGAACCTAAATACACCCATTGGACAGGGAGATGAAAGGGATTCAACATTAAACATATCTCTTTAGTTGCCTTAGGCAAAACTTCAGAAGCACTGTACTAAATGAGAGAGGCCGCTGTTTATTCTAAGATTCTAATTCCCTCATTTTGACCTAACGAATATAGAGATTCTCTGTTTGTTATCCAGCTAATAAAGCCATTGTAATTAATGGCCATATCCTTAGGACTAATTTGCTTTTCTTTCAAAGGGCTAGCAGTCTCTGCTTATTAATAAGGAATAAGATTGTGTCCTTCATTTTTTTTGAGCACCAGCTCTTCATTCTATTCATACCTATTGCTCGTTGCATGAGAAGCAGCTGTAATTTGCCTTTCTATATTCCATCTCTGTATGGGTTTTAGATCACGAGAAGCCCTGCGGACCGGGCCACGGGTCGTTTTGTCTGAATGGGGGCATTTGTTATGTGATACCTACTGTTCCCAGCCCGTTTTGTAGGTAAGTGGAATGGACTTGGGGGAGTGGGTAATTTTATGTTTCTTCCTCTACTGGCTTCTTTGAGAACTGATAAAAAGTGTAACATGAGGGCACAGTGCAAGGGTAGTGCAGTGGGAGAATTCTCACCTGCTATGTGGGAGACCCGGATTCGATTCTCAGCCTGGGCACTCACACACACACACACATACACACACACACACACACCAATCAACAAATCGTGCTGCAATAATGAGACAGTCACATGGAAAAAGAATGAAATGTGAGCCCCACCGCACAGCATACCAAAAAAGTGTAATATGAAAAAGTGTAAAGCAAAATTATGTCTTTACACAAAGCTAAGTTACAAATCAAGTTCTCACTTCTTAAGGTATTTATTTTGAAAATTGGTAATGGGAGTTTCTAGCCCCATCAGATTTCTTAATGAACCATTTTAGTGAATTCTATGATTTCAGCAACTTTGGAAGAGTAGCCTGCTTTGAATATTAACTGACAAATAACTGGAAAATAAAGTATTGTAAAGGAGCCCAGCATGAGATATTTTGCTTTAAGATTAGAATACATAAATATTTGAAAACTGTGCTGATAATAAAATGTATCCTTGATATGGTGGAAGGAAATGACTTAAATTTTTCTAACGTTGCTTACTATTTTAAAAAGAGGGTTGTCTTAGTCACTTTTGTTTAAAATATGATTTACTTGGGGAGTATTCAGTGATTACTAAATAAAAGATCAATAGAAGACTTCAAAATAATACTTGTACAGCTTCTTGTGTTTTGTTAAATAGTATTGAAGGGGATGTAACAAAACTCATTTTGTTAGTAGCTGAGGCCAGTAGACATCAGTGAAGAGGGGGCCTGAGGACCTAAAAGTATTCTGTAATATGTGTGAAATACTCTGTTTTTATTCTTTATCCTAAAGAGGAGATACAGAATCTAAATTTAAGATTCTTCACCTAAATAAAAAGATAGAAAAGTAAAAATCATAGGAAAGGTAAAAAGATAAAAATTCGGATTTAGTCTAGAGAAGATGAGGCAAAGGAATAACCTTATAGTTACTTCGAGAAGTTTTGGGGAGTTTTCATATGGAGAAGATGGACTACATATTTTTCCTCTCAAGTGAATATATGAAGGAAAAGGGATGGAGGGACAAACTAACAGTTATTTAGTGCTCACCATGTGCATCAATGGTTTGCTTTTTTCTTTTTTAACCTACTCACTGAGATACAACCTATGGACAATTAAGTACATTCATTTAAAGTACACAGTTAATGAACTTTGACAAATGTTTACACCCATAAAACTACCACCACTATATTGAGATAGAGGGCGTTTCCATCACCTCCAAAAGCCTTTTGCTTGCCACTGTTCTTCATTTGCCTTTGGGAAAAGGGGTGGGGAGGGCACTTCAGGCACAGCAAAAGTAAGGGGAAAATGAGAAATTAAGTGACTTGCCAATTCTGACTCCTTTTTCTTTTATGCTGTTTGCCCCATTTCGTTCTTTTTCCATGTGAGTATCCCATTATTGCAGCACCATTTGTTGAATTTTTGCTTGTTTTTTTCCTTTCTTTTGTTTGCTTGTTTGTTTTTGGGAAGTGCATGGGCTGGGAATCGAACCTGGGTCTCCCACATGGCAGGTGAGAATTCTACCACTGAACTACCCGTGCCCCCAACCCCCCAACCCATTCTGCCTCCTTTGTAAGGGGCTATGGCATGTGGGGTTCATGAAATTCTCAGAACAAAAGCATTTAAAAAGTAATAGATACCAACATTTTTTATCTTGCTCTGAGTGGGGTTTACATGGGTGAAAACTATGTTCTGTGCACTGAATTACCTTTGTGCCTTTACTGAAAATTGTCTGACCATATTTGTGTAAACTTAGTACTATTCCATTCATCTGTGTGTCCCTCTTTCCTCAATGGGAAGCGGTTTTGATCACAGTAGCTTTACAATGTCTTGATATCAGGTAGTAGGAATCTGTAACTTGATCTTCAGTTTATTATTATTTTTTTCGCTTTCCTTTCTAATACACAATATCTAATGTTTAGAATTTCCAAATATGTTTTAGCTGCATCTTACAGATTTTATAGTCAATTGTTCAAAAAAAATTCATTATGATTTCTTCTTTCATCTAGGGGGTTTGTTATCTCTTTTTGATTTATATCCAATTTACATTATGATCCGAAGATGTGGCCCATCAAGCTATATTGTGTGTCTGTTATACTACAATGAAAAAGTTAAAAGAATTGAGTACTGAAACTTGGGGAATTACTGAAATGAGACGAATCGTAGGATTGTGCTATTGTTCTTTGGGTAGAGGCCTTTTTAGTGTATTTTCAATATGTTCCTGATGAAATGGAATGGGCAGCTTTGCTGATAACCCATCCCAGGCTTGAGGAGACTTCTGATTTTGAGTTTAAGATGGATAGGGAAGGAAGCAGACCACGTGTTGCACAGCAGGAAGAGATGCTGTGGGATTGGAGCCCTCTGGCAATGGGGATGGTGAACTCTGGAAGAAAGCGGAGCTGTCGGGGACCTGAGAAACTGAGAGATAAGGAAGGAATATAGTGATTGAGGGTACAGGAAGATGAATGTCAAGTCTATTTTAAATGATATATTATGCCATAAAACAATTACTTTCTAATAATCTGAGGGCCACATTTCTGATATAAGTCTTCTATGATATAATAACAATAATTAAGGAAGATAAACTGATTTTTCATCCCAATCCCATACTATTTCCTGCATTCCTTATTTCTCTAAGTAGCATGGCAACCATCTTTTCACTATAATAGCAATAGTTAAGGATGGTAAACTCATTTTTCATCGCAATTCCATACTATTTCCTGCATTTCTTACTTCTCTAAGTACCATCTCAACCATCTTTTCACTGAGAAAATGACACTCATCTTTGACTCTGTCATTGTTCCTTGTCCAGCTGTCAAATCACAGCTAAACTTTTTTTCTATTTTTCTCATCCCCCAGGCCTCGCTACTCTTACCTTCTCTGCACTAGCTCAGACCTTCTTCACCCCTGCTTTATCTACAGAAATATTTCCTGGAGCCTAATTCTCATTGCTACCCCTGCTGAAACAAAAGCAAAAACCCTTCATTGACAGCCCCTATACCCACCCATCTATCAACTACAGACTAAGTCTCACCTTACAGCCTAGCATTTACAACCTTTTACAATTTGCCTCCAATCCACCTCTAAAGCCTTCTCTCTCTCTTAGTCTGTGTTCTAACCAGAACCTTTCATTGTTCAGATTAGATATACTTTGCATGATGTTGGCTGCCTTGAACTGAATTTTCTGTTTCCCTGCTCTTTCTTACTATCTCAGACCCTACTTCAAGACTATCTCTTCCATAATCCCTGCATCATCAATTAGAGTTAATGTCATTCTCCCATGAACTCCAGAGAAATAAATATAATTTATTATTTTATATTCTGTGTCATTTATACACTTATCTCCCTGGTTGCACTGTAAATATTCCCCCACTCCATCTCACCACCTAGGACAGTGCCTTGTCCATAGTTAAATGGAAATAATTCTTGATTGAATAGATAGTCAACTTTCAGAAATAATTTCATCTCGGAATCAGTGTTTAGTATATTTTCCTTGTGTGAAATTAGTAAGTGAATTAATAAGCAAAATAATGAAGAATACTGCAATGGCAATAAACAAGTATGTTTTACAAATTTAGTTTAGTTTTACACTATTTTCTTTTTAGTACTTTGTACTTTCTTTGAGCATACTCTGGTTTTCCTCATCTAATCTTAAATTGGTCATTTAATTCATTGACTTTAAATTTTTTTTAATTATAAGTTATAGAGTTGTGTGTGCACGGGTGGTTCAGTGGTAGAATGCTCGCCTTCCAGGCGGGAGACCCAGGTTCGATTCCTGGACCATGCACCCCCCCCCCTCCCCAAATAATGTTATAGAGTTGTAGGTTTACAGAAAAGCCATGTAAAAATATAGCATTCTCATGTACTCCCTTATTGTTGAAGCTTTGCATTAATGTGCTACCTTTGTTACAAGTGATGAAAAATTATTAAAATGGTACTTGTTCTAGTTTGCTAGCTGCCAGAATACAACATACCAGAAACAGAATGACTTTTAAAAAGGGGAACTTAATAAGTTGCTAGTTTACAGTTCTAAGGCTGAGAAAATGTCGCAATTAAAGCAAGTCTATAGAAATGTCCAATCTAAGGCATCCAGGGAATGATACCTTGGTTCAAGAATGCTGATGAAGTTCAGGGTTTCTCTCAAGTGAGAAGGCACATGGTGAACACGGTCAGGGTTCCTCTCTCATTTGGAAGGGCACATGGTGAACATGGTGTCGGCTGCTAGCTTTCTTTCCTGGCTTCCTGTTTCTGAAGCTCCCTGAGAGGTGTTTTCCTTCTTCAGCTCCAAAGGTCGCTGGCTTGTGGACTCTCTGCTTTGAGGTGCTGCAGCATTCTCTGCTCTCTCTGAATCTCTCATTCTCCAAAACGTTTTCTCTTTTATAGGACTTCAGAAACGAATCAAGACCCATCCAAATGGATGGAGACACACCTCAACCTAATCCAGTCTGACAACCACTCTTGATTAAATATATCTCCAGGGAAATGATCTAATTACAGTTTCAAACATACAATACTGAATAGGGATTAGAAGAAATGGCTGTCTTAACAAAATGGGATTAGGATTAAAACATGGCTTTTCTAGGGTACATACATCCTTTCAAACCAGCACAGTACTATTAACATAGTTTTAATACACAGTTAATAAACTATGGTGTAATAGAAAATGCACCATAGTTTATACTAGGTGTATTTTCCCCATAAGCCACCCATAGTTAACACCTTACATTAGTGTGGTACACTTGTTATAATTCATGGAAGAATATTTTTATACTTGTACTATTAACTATAGTCCATCATTTATAATAGTGTTCACTGTATTATACAGTCATATGTTTTATCTTTTAATTTTTATTCTAGTAACATACACATGACCTCAAAATTCCCCCTTTAACAACATTCACATATATACTTCAGTGCTGTTAATTACATTCTTAATATCGTGCTACCATCACCACCACCCGTTACCAAAACTTTACATTCAACTGAAATAGAAATTCTGTACAAATTAGGCATTAACTCCCCATTTCCTACCCCCAACCCAGCCCCTAGTAACCTATATTCTGGATTCTAACTCTATGAGTTTGCTTATAATGATTAGTTCCTAGCAATGAGATCATACAATATTTGTCTTTTTGTATATGGCTTACTTCATTTGGCATAAATGTCTTCAAGATTCATCCATGTTGTAGCCTGTATCAGGACTTTATTCCTTTTATGGCTGAATAAAACATGTGTATATATACCACGTTTTATTCATCTATTCTTTGGTGGATGGACACTTGGGTTACTTCCATCTTTTGGCAAATTTGAATAATGCCACCATGAACGTTGGTGAGCAAATATCTGTTCAAGTCCCTGCTTTCACTTCTTTCAGGTACATACCTAGCAGCGCAATATCTGGGTCATATGGTAATTCTAATACTTAGCTTTAGAAGGAACTGCTAAATTGGCTTCCTCAGAAGCTTAACCATTTTCTATTCCTACCAGCAATGAATGAGTTTTCTTTTTTCTCCACATCCTCTCCTACACTTGCAATTTTCTGTTTTTTTTCTTAACATTTTTATGGTGAAATATAACATATATACAAAAAAGAAAACCCAATAAATTTCAAAGTACATTGTAACAAGTAGTTATAGGGCAGATTTCAGAGTTTGGTATGGGTTACAATTGTACAATTTTAGGTTTTTCCTTCTAGCTGCTCCAAGACACTAGAGCAGACTAGTGTCTGCTAGTCTGGAGACTGAAAGAAATAGAAATATAATGATTCAGCAGTCATACTTATTTGTTAAATCCTATTTTCTCTATTATAACTCCTCCTTCTCCTTTGTGTTTTATTTTTTTTAATGGTAGCCATTCTAGTGGGTGTGAAATGGTGGTTTTGATTTGCATTTCCCTGATGGTTGATGATGTGGAGAATTTTTTCATGTGCTTTTAACTGCATATCTTCTTTGGAGAAATATCTATTCAAATATTTTTCCCATTTTTAAATTACATTGTTTATCTTTTTATTCTTGGGCTGTAGGATATCCTTATATACTCCATATAGTAAACTTTTATAGGATATGTGATTTTCAAATATTTTCTCACGTTGAGTAGGTTCCCTATTCACTTTTGGTACAAAGTCTTTGATGCATTAAAGTTTTAAATTTTGAGATGATTCCGTTTATCTATTTTTTTCTTTGTTACCTGTGCTTTGGGTGGAATGTCTAAGAAACTATAACCTAACACAGGATCCTGAAGATTCTTCTCTACATTTTCTTCTAGGGGTTCTATAGCCTTGGTCCTTATATTTAAGTCTTTGATACATTTTGAGTTAATTTTTCTAAGTGGTATGAAATAGGAGTCCTCTTTCATTCTTTTATGTAGATATCCAGTTCTAGCACCATTTGTTGAAGACACCATTTTTTTCCAATTGAATGGACTTGACAGCTTTGTCAATAATGAGTTGACTATAAATGAGAGTGAGTATATCTACTTCTGAACTTTCAATTCAATTCCATTGGTCTATATATCTATCCTTGTGCCTGTACCATGCTGTTTTGACCACTGTAGCTTTGTAATAAGCTTTAAAGTCAGGAAGTATGAGGCCTCCAAATTAGTCTTTTTCAAGTTGGCTTTAGCTATTTGGAGTCACTTGCACTTCCATACAAATTTGATAATTGACTTTTCACTTCTGCAAAGAAGGTTGTTGGAATTTTAACTAGGAGTGCTTTAAATCCATAAATTGCTTTGGGTAGTATTGGCATCTTAACAATATTTGGTCTTCTAATCCATGTACATGGAATGTCCTTCCATTTATTTTAGTGTTCTTTTATATCTTTTCACAATGTTTTGCAGTTTTCTGTGTACAAGTCCTTTACATCTGTTCTAGCTTGCTAGCTGCCAGATGCAATATACCAGAAATGGAATAGCTTTTTAAAAGGGGAATTTAATAAGTTGCAAGTTTACAGTTCTAAGGCTGAGAAAATGTCCCAATTAAAGCAAGTCTGTAGAAATGTCCAACCTAAGGCATCCAGGGAAAGATACTTTGGTTCAAGAAGGTCGGTTTCTCTCTCAAGTTAAAAGGCACATGGAAAACACAGTCAGGGTTTCTCTTTCATCTGGAAAGGCACATGGCAAGCACAGCATCATCTGCTAGCTTTCTATCCTGGATTCCTGTTTCATAAAGCTCCCTGGGAGGCGTTTTCTTTATCTCCAAAGATCGCTGGCTGGTGGACTCTCTGCTTCTCATGGCTATGTCATTCTTCATCCTTCCCTACTCTCTCTGAATCTCTCACATTCTCCAAAATGTTTCTTCTTTTATAGGATTCCAGTAAACTAATTAAAACCCACCCGAATGGGTAGAGACACATCTCTACCTCATCCAGTTTAGCAACTGCTCTCGATTGAGTCACATCTCCAGGGAGATGATCTAATTACAGTTTCAAATATACAGTACTGAATAGGAATGAAAAGCAGCAGCTGCCTTTACAAAATGGAATTAGGATTGAAACATGGCTTTTCTAGGGTACATATATCCTTTGAAACTGGCACAACATCCTTAGTTAAATGTAATCCTAGATATTTGATTCTATTAGTTATTATTGTAGATGGAATTTTTCTTGATTTTTTTTTCCCTTCCAATTACTTGGGTATAGAAACACTGCTGATTTTGGGGGTGTTGATCTTGTACCAGCTGCTCTGCTGAATTGATTTTTTACCTTTAGGAGCTTTCTTGTGGATTTTTCAGGGTTTTCTGTGTGTAGGATCTTACCATTGGCAAATAGTGAAAGTTTCCAATTTGGATGCCTTTTATTTCTTTTTCTTATGCCGAAGAACAGTGAGAGAGTGGACATCCTTATTTTGTTCCTAATCTTGGAGGGAAAGCTGTCAGTCTTATACCATTAAGAAGGAATTTTAGCTGTGAGCTTTTCATATGCTTCTTTTATCATGTTGAGAAAGTTTTCTTCTATTCCTGGTCTTCTAAGTGTTTTTATCAAGTAGGGGTGCTAGATTTTGTCATGTGCTTTTCTGTATCAATTGAGTTGATTATGTGGCTTTTTTCCTTCATTCTGTTAATGTGATATATTACATTAAATGATTTTCTAATGTTGAACCCACTTTGAATACCAGGGATAAATCCCATTTGATCATGGTATATAATTCTTTTAATGTACTGTTGGATTTTGCTTGCTAGTATTTTCTTGAGGATTTTGCTTCTATATTCATGAGAACTTTGGTCTGTAGTTCTCATTTCTCATAGTATTTTTATCTGGTTTTGGTTTCTGAGAGTGGTGTTGGCTTCCATGGAATACATTAGAGAGTATTCCCTCTTCTTCAATATTTTTTGGAAGAGTTTGAACAGAACTGGAGTCAAGTCTTCTTGAAATGTTTGGTAGAATTCCCCTGTGAAGTCATTGATCCTGGACTTTACTTTGTTGGGAGGTTTTTGATTACTGATTCAATTTATTTACTAGTAATTATTTTGTTGATATCTTCTGTTTCTTTTTGAGCCAATGTAGGTAGTTTGTGTGTTTCTGATCATTTGTCCATTTCACATAGGTTATCTAATTTATTGGCATACTGTTTTTTCATAGTATCCTTTTATAGTCTTTTTTGTCAATGAATCAGTAGTAATGTCCTTTTTTATGATTTTCGTCATTTGTATCCTTTCTCTTTTTTTCTTTGTCAGATTAGCTAAAGGTTTGTCAATTTTATTGATCTTTTCAAAGAAAAGATTTGATTTTGTTGATTCTCTCTGGTTTTTTGTTTTCTATTTCATTTACCTCTGTTCTATTTTTTTTTATTTACTTCCTTCTGCTTACTTTGAGTTTAGCTTGCATTTCTTTTCTAGTTCTTCCTGTTTTGATGTTAGGTCTCTGATTTCAAGTTTTTTTTCTTTTTTAATGTAAGCATTTAGAGCTATAAATTTCCCTGTCAACGCTGCCTTTACTGCATCCCATAGGTTTAGGTATGTGGTAGTTTCATTTTCATTCACCTAAAGATATTTCCTAATTTCATTTCTGATTTCCTCTTTAAGTTGCTGGCTGTTTTAGAGTGTTGTTTAGTTTCCACATATTTGGGAATTTTCCATTTCTCCCTTTGTCATTGATTTCTAGCTTCATTCTGTTATGATCAGAGAATATACATTGTGCGGTTTCAATATTTTTTTAATTTATTGAGACTTGTTTTGTGACCTAACATATGGCTTATCATGGAAAATGATCCATGTGCTCTTGAGAAATATGTATATTCTGTTTTTGTTGGATGAAGTGTTCTGTATATGTGTTAGGTGTAGTTCATTTAGGATATCATTTTAGTCTTGCAATTCCTTATTAATCTTCTAGATATTCTATCCATTATTGAAAGTGGTATCTTAAAGTATCCTACTATTAATGTAGAACTGTCAGTTTCTACCTTTAAATGTGTCAATATTTGCTTCATATATTTTGGGGCTCTGCTCTTAGGTGCATATATATATATTTGTATGTATATAATTGTTACGTCTTGTTGAATTGCCCACTTTATTAGTCTATAATGACTCTCTTTGTCACTCATAACTCTTTTTTACTTAAAGTCTATTTTATCTGATATAAGAATAGTTACCTCAGCTCTCTTTTGGTTACTACTGGTATGGTATATATTTTTTCTAACCTTTCACTTAAGACCTACCTGTATGTTTCAATTTAAGATGAGGTTCTTGCAAACAGCATACAATTGGGTCTTGCTTTCTTTTCTCTTTCTTCTTCTTCTTTTTTTTTTTTTATCTTTTCTGCCAGTCTCTGCCTTTTGACTGAAGAGTTTATTCCATTTACATTTAAAGTCACTATTGATAATATAGGAATTTCTTCTGTCATTTTGCTATTTAGCTTTTGTAAGTCTTATGACTTTTTTGTCCCTCAATTCCATTAATGCCTACATTTATATTTATTTGCCTTTTTTTGTGTTGCACCATATTGGGTGCCTTCTCACTTCTATCTGTATATATAGTTCTATATGGATATATTTTTCATCTATTTTACTTGTGTTACTATGGGGTTACAATTTAGCATTCTAATTAAATAATAGTCATGTTTGTTTTGGTACCAACTTAAATTAAGAGCATATACATATACTTTTCCTATACCCCTCTATTTCCTCCACTTTTTTAATGTACTGAATACCACTTACATCTTTGTGCATTATATAATAAAACCAGAGATTTATCATTCATGCATTTGCATCTTAGTATCTGTAGAAAGAATGAAGTGGAGTTACATACTAAACAATACAATAGATAATACTGGTATATATAATACCCAAATAAGGCAGTGTAATGGTGGCTCAGTGGCAGAATTCTCACCTGCCATGCCAGAGACCCGGGTTCAATTCCCAGAGCCTGCCCATGTTAAAAAAAAAAAAGAAATTTAGAATTACCCAAATGGTTACCTTTATCTTATGCTACATTGATCCACTGTCCAGTGCCCCTTCCTTTCAGCCTGAAGAACTCCCTTTAACATAACTTGTAGGACAGGTCTAGTGGTGATGAGCGCACTCTGATTTTCTTTGTCTCTCCCTCATTTTTGAAAGACAGTCTCACCAGATAGAAAATTCCTTTTTGGTAGTTTTCTTTCAGGGCTTTAAATATTTCCCTGCCTTCTTGCCTCCATGTTTTCTGAGAAAAATCAACAATCAATCTAACTGGGACTCCCTTGTAGATAACACATTGTTTCTTTTCTTGCCGCTTTCTGAACTTTCTCCTTGTCCTTTGCATTTGATAGCATGATCAGTATGACAGGGTGTATTTTTCTTCATGTTCTCTGGGCTTCTTGAATGTGCATATTTACATTGTCTTCTAGGTTTAAAAAGTTTTCTGCATTATTTATTTGACTATTCTTTCTGCCTCTTTCTCTCTTTCTTCTTTGGGGAGAAGAAGTGAGCATATTAGTGTGCTTTATGCTGTCCCAGTGGTATCTTAGGTGGTTTTTGCTTTTTTTTTACATGGGCAGGCACCGGAAATCGAATCCGGGTGCTCTGGCATGGCAGGCAAGCATTCTTGCCTGCTGAGCCACCATGGCCCGCCCTGTTTTTTGCTTTTGATATTTCATTTATCTTGCTGCTCCTCAGCCTGACTAATATCAAATATCTTGACTTCGAGTACACTGATTCTTTCTTCTGCCACCTCCAATACTCTCTTGAAACCCTTCTGGACATTTTTTATTTCAGTTATTGTGGTCTTCAACTCTAGCAGTTCTATTTGGTTCTTTTAAAATTTTTCTATCTCTTTACCAAAACTCTTATTTTGTTTGTTTATTTTCCTGATATCCTTTGGTTCTTTCTCTGTATTTTCCTTCATCTTCTTGAGCATTTTTGAATCATTTTCCTAGATTTGTATCCTCTTAGTTTGGATCATTTCCTGTTTCTCTGTCTCGTAGTTTTTGTTGTCTTTGGCACATCTTAATATTTTAGAATGTGAACTCTGGGATCTATTCTGCAAGGTGCCTGTTCCTTGGCTTTGTAACCAGCTGAGGATAAGACAGGTGGTCACTGTGTGCAGGGTTTTCCCTGTTTTGGGGGGAGGGTCTCTGTGTCATTCTGGGTTTTCACTTGTCCGTTGTTCTGGAGTTCTCCTATTTACAGGAGTTTGGTTATCTGCTTTGTTTCCCAGGGGCAGACCTCCTTCTCCTGGGTGCTTGAAGCTCGCAGACCTTTGTCTCAGGCTGACAGTATATAGTTTTTTACACTTCTTTCATTGTTCAAGAGGCTTTTGACTGGAGGGAAAATTCTTGGAGGAGAACTCACTAGAGAGGACTTTCCCAAGTCATTCCATCCTAGTCAAAAGAGGCCCAAGGACCTATGAAGGAGGTGCAGACTGACTTCAAACTGCCCTAGGGAGGGGATCAGGAAGGGTACAAGAGCTTCTCCAATGGCTCCCCAATGATGAGCTTTCCTAGCCTACCCAGCAAATGCAGCCCTTCAACCTACTGTCCCCTGCAGCCCTGAGGATGTGTAGCATCTTTAAGTCTCCACTGCCACTGCTCCTGTCTGGTTGGGGGGTGGTATGGGGTTAAAACAATGGCTGCAGCTACTTTTGTTCAGGCAGGTTGAAATAATTGCTGCTGCTTCCCTTATCCAGGTGGGTTGAAACAATAGCTTCCCTCAGACCCAGGCCCTCAGCAATCTGAATTCTCTAATCAAAAGCCATGATTCAGCGATTGGCATGCAATCACTGGTCTTGCTGAAGGGGATTTTTATGTTCATTTCTGTCACTAGCAACCTAGCCAGAGGCCGGTCTCTGTGTTGGCTTGCTGCAAGAGTGGGGGATGGGTGCCAGTAGGCATGGAGAGGATTTTCCTGTTCTTTCCTATAATGTATTAGCTTCTTCCTCCTGCTCTTCCCTTAATACTGTTCAATGTTCCCCCATTCCCCAGACTTTCAGAACAGAGGTTTCAGACACATCTTGCCTGTTTTAATAGTTGTTTTGTTGGGGTGACTGAGTCCTGGAGCTTGCTACTTCACCGTCTTCCCACAATCCTTTGGGTTGGGTTTATTTTAAATTCAATCCAACAATATTTATCTTTTAAATGGCACCTTTGGTTCACTTTTTATTTTGTGTAATTGAAATATATTTTATTTTAAATTTATCGTCTGACAATGTGCTTTCTCTTTGTCCTAGCTGTTCTGTGTTCCTTCCCCCCGACTCTGGATTGCAACTTACATTCTTGATCTATCAAAGTGTAATAAAAATTAGTATTTTTACCTCATCCAAGACAATGCAAGGACCTTAGAGTGCTTTTACTCTATTTACCCCACTCCCTACATATGTGCCATGTTGGAGGGGTATTTAATTGTTAAATCTCTTGAGGCACAAATATTATTTTTATATAGTTAATATCCATTTACATTTACTCAGATATTTACCCTCTTCATTGCTATTCATTACATTCGGCATCTTCAGTGTTCCATCTAAAATAATTTTCTTCTGCTTGAAAAAAACTTTGTATCCTTCAATATATGTCTGTTTGTGATGTCCTCTCTCAGTTTTTCTTGTCTGAAAATGCCTTATTATCATTTTTATTCCTGCAGAATATTTTTGTTGGGCATAGAATTCGAATTGGCAGTAATGTGAAGGTATCATTCCATTGTTTTTTAGAATTCCATTGTTTTTATTGAGAAAACAACCATATTATTACTGCTCTTTTGTAGTAATATATCTGTTTTTCCTTGATGCTTTAAAGATTTTCTCCTCACTGTTGGTTTTCAGAAGTTTTATTATGCTGTGCCTACATGTCACATATATTTGTTTTGCCCTCCTTGTGATTTGTAGTAGTTTTAAAATCTGTAGGCTTAATGTGTTTTGTCTTCTCTTAAAGTATTCCTTTACTCCATTCTTTCCTCTCTTAAATTCTAATTACACGTATGTTAAGCTTTTTATTGTATCCACTTTGTATCTTACTCTCTTTGTATTTTCCCCCTCCCTCTGCTTCTTTGTGCTTTAATCTGGATATTTTCCTCTTACCTATCTTCCAGTTCATGAATTCTCTCTTTAACTATTTCTAACTTGCTATTAAACCCATCCTCTGAGTTCTTTTTTTAAAGTGTTCTTTTTATGTTCTATACTTTTCTTTTTTGCATAGTTTACAATCCTCTGTGGAAATTCTTTATTTTTTGTTTTTTGAACATATTCAGAATTGTTACTTTAAGCTCTGTATCTGAGAAGTCCTTATCTAGACATGTTGCTTCTGTTTCTATTATCTGTCATTTCTATTTTGTACTTATAGGTTGTTATTTATTGTGTGGCAGATATTGTGCAAGAAAACTGTAAAGATAATTTGGGGATCTTGATGTTATTTTATTTCTTTAGAGAGGATTTATATAAATTTCTTGCAGGTGATTCAATGCTTTAATAATCATAGAATAATACAGTGAGTGATCAAGAGTGTTCAAAGCTAGGCTTCAGCGGCTGCATGGACTATTCTATTTATGTTTTACCATTTCATCTAGGATAAACTTTAGAATCAGCTTTTCAACTTTCTAAATACCCTTCCAGGATTTTGATTGGGAATAAATTAAATCTATAGATCAAGTATGAGGAGAATTGGCAGCAATAAAATTGAAGACTTCAATACATGAACATGATAGAGATCATGATTTATTTGTCTTCTGAAATTTCCTTTAGTGATATGTGTTTTGTACTCTTAGCGTGCAGGTCTTGCATATCTTTCATTAGTTTATTAATATAAAAGGCATGTAAAAAATTCATTTACCAAATGTTTACTCTATTTTTAATTTTTATATTGATATTGTAAATTTAATTTTTAAAAAATTTTTTTTATTAATCAAAAAAAAAAGAAAAGAAATTAACACAACATTTAGAAATCATTCCATTCTACACATGCACTCAGTAATTCTTAGTATCATCACATAGATGTATGATCATCATTTCTTAGTACATTTGCATCGATTTAGGAAAAGAACTAGCAAAACAGCAGAAAAAAATATAGAATGTTAATATAGAGAAGAGAATTAAAATATTAATACTACTAAAAATATATATATATATAAAAGGAAAAAAAACAAAAACAAAAGATACAAGCAAACAAACAAACAAACAAAAAACTATATTTCAGGTGCAGCTTCATTCAGTGTTCCAACATAGTTACATTACACTTAGGTATTATTGTGCTGTCCATTTTTGAGTTTTTGTATCTAGTCCTGTTGCACAGTCTGTATCCCTTCAGCTCCAATTACCCATTATCTTACCCTGTTTCTAACTCCTGCTGGTCTCTGTTACCAGTGATATATTCCAGGCTGATTCTCGAATGTTGGTTCACATCAGTGGGACTATACAGTATTTGTCCTTTAGTTTTTGGCTAGACTCACTCAGCATAATGTTCTCTAGGTCCATCCATGTTATTACATGCTTCATAAGTTTAGTCTGTCTTAAAGCTGCATAATATTCCATCGTAGGTATACACCACAGTTTGTTTAGCCACTCGTCTGTTGATGGACATTTTGGCTGTTTCCATCTCTTTGCAATTGTAGATAATGCTGCTATAAACACTGGTGTGCAAATGTCCGTCTGTGTCTTTGCCCTTAAGTCCTTTGAGTAGATACCTAGCAGTGGTATTGCTGGGTCATAATCCATTCTGCCAGTCTATGTCTTGATTGGGAAATTCAGTCCATTAACTTTTAGTGTTATTACTGTTTGGATAATATTTTCCTCTACCATTTTGGCTTTTGTATTATATGTATCATATCTGATTTTCCTTCTTTCTACACTTTACTCCATACCTCTCTCTTCTGTCTTTTCGTATCTGACTCTAGTGCTCCCTTTAGTATTTCTTGCAGAGCTGATCTCTTGGTCACAAATTCTCTCAGTGACTTTTTGTCTATAAATGTTTTAATTTCTCCTTCATTTTTGAAGGACAGTTTTGCTGGATATAGAAGTCTTGGTTGGCAGTTTTTCTCTTTTAGTAATTTAAATATATCATCCCACTGTCTTCTAGCTTCCATGGTTTCTGCTGAGAAATCTACACATAGTCTTATTGGGTTTCCCTTGTATGTGATGGATTGTTTTTCTCTTGCTGCTTTCAAGATCCTCTCTTTCTCTTTGACCTCTGACATTCTAACTAGTAAGTGTCTTGGGGAACGCCTATTTGGGTCTATTCTCTTTGGGGTGCACTGCACTTCTTGGATCTGCAAATTTAGGTCTTTCATAAGAGTTGGGAAATTTTCAGTGATAATTTCTTCCATTAGTTTTTCTCCTCCTTTTCCATTCTCTTCTTCTGGGACACCCACAACACGTATATTTGTGCGCTTCATATTGTCATTCAGTTCCCTGATCCTCTGCTCAAGTTTTTCCATTCTTTTCCCTATAGTTTCTGTTTCTTTTTGGAATTCAGATGTTCCATCCTCCAGTTCACTAATTGTAGCTTCTGTCTCTTTAGATCTACCATTGTAGGTATCCATTGTTTTTTCCATTTTTTCTTCTTTGTCCTTCACTCCCATAAGTTCTGTGATTTGTTTTTTCAGATTTTCTATTTCTTCTTTTTGTTCAGCCCATGTCTTCTTCATGTCCTCCCTCAATTTACTGATTTGGTTTTTGAAGAGTTTTTCCATTTCTGTTCGTATATTCAGCATTAGTTGTCTCAGCTCCTGTATCTCATTTGAACTATTGGTTTGTTCCTTTGACTGGGCCATATCTTCAATTTTCCGAGCGTGATCCATTATTTTCTGCTGGTGTCTGGGCATTTGATCAGATTTCCCTGGGTGTGGGACCTGGCTGGTTGAAAGGTTTTTCTGTGAAATCTCTGGGCTCTGTTTTTCTTTCCCTGCCCAGTAGGTGGCGCTCGTGGCGCTCATCTGTCTGCGGGTCCCACCAGTAAAAGGTGCTGTGGCTCCTTTAACTTGCCAATCCGAATCACAGTCGGTCCGGGAAACCGCGCGTGGAGGCGGGGATCGCCGGCCGCCGCGGCTTGGGGGAGTGCCGGTCCAAATTGCCCAGCTGGTCCGAGATGCCAAGCGTGGCGGGAGGGCCCCGCTATCCAACGTTCCCAGTCAGACCGGGGAGCCATGTGCGTGGAGGGGACCCCAGCCGCCCCGGCCGGGAAAACGTGCGCCCCTCGGGTATCTCACCGCAGCGGATTCTCCCTGCCCGTTCAGCCATTCCAGAATGGGGTATGCTGTCTTTTTGGTCTATGTTGTGGCTCTGGGAGCTGTTTCATATTGTTTCTATTTCTTTAGTTGCTGTTCTGGAGGAGGAACTAAGACCCGCGCGTCTTACTAAGCCGCCATCTTCTCCCGTAAATTTAATTTTTATATTGACATTTTATCTGCTGATCTTGTTGAATTTACCTATTAGTTATGGTAGTTTATAGGTTCTTTAGGATTTTCTACAAACACAAGCATGGCATCTTTGAAAAATAGCAATTATGCTTCTTTCTATCTAGTCTTTATGCCTTTTATTTATTTTGTCTTAGTGCATTGTGTTGGGTAGAATCTGTAGTACAATGTTAAAGAGAAGTGGTGAGAGTGCCATCCTTGTCTTGCTTCTGACTTCAGGAAAATAAAGTTCAATATTTTATTATGAGTATGATATAAGGTCTATACATTTTCTTTATATCCTTTAACAGATTAAGGAAATCTCCTATTCTTTGTCTTCTGAGAGTTTTATCATGAATGGGCTTTGTATTTTATGAAATGCTTTTTCTGCAGATTTAGAGATGATCATAAGATTTTTTTTAGTTGGGTAATATGATGAATTACACTAATTATGTTGTGCCTGTTTGAAACTGTTGTGCCCAGAAAAGCCGTGTTCTTTAATCCTGACTCAGTATTGCTGGGCAGGATCTTTTTTGATCAAGTTGTTTCCATGGAGATGGGACCCAGCTGGTGTGTGTGGGACCTTTTGATTCACATTTCCATGGAGATGTGAATCCCCCCATTCAAGGTGGGGTTGCTTACTGGAGCCCTTTAAGAGGGAATCATTTTGGAAAAAGCTTCAGAGCTCACACAGCCAAGAGACCTTTGGAGATGCAGAAGGAAAATACCCCCGAGAAAGTCTCTTGAAATGAGAAGCCAGGAGAGAAAGCTAGCAGACACCAGCCACATACCTTCCCAGCTAACAGAGATGTTCTGGACCCATCAGCCTTTCTTGAGTCAACATATTTTTCTCCAGATTCCTTAGCTTGGAACATTTTTATGGCCTTAGAACTGTAAACTTGCAATATAATAAATTCCCTTTTTAAAATCATTCCATTTCTGGTATATTGCATTCTGGTAGCCTTTAACAAGCTCAAACACACATTAAGTATTTTTATAGCTTTATGAAGGCATGCTTAAGGTATATTTTACACCCATATTAAGATATACTGGAAGTATACATTTTTAAAGTGACATTTTGATGAGTTTTGACATAAACATGAACCCTGGGAACCATCCTCACACTCAGGATAAAGAACATATCCATTATTCCAAAAAGTTTCTGCAGTACCTTTCTAATTCCTCTCCCCTACCACCTGTGTTCTCAAGTGAACACTGAAATGTTTCTGGCACTATTAACTGGTTTTCAATTGCTAGAATTTTATATAAGTGGAATGAAACACTGTGAAGTCTTTATAGGATAATGGTGGCTGTAAGTATTCCCACCTCTTCAATTTTCTGGAAGAGTTTTTGCAGAGTTGGTAATATTTCTTTCCTAACTATTTGGCTGAATTCACCAGTGAAGGAGTATGCTGATATTTGACTCTAGTTATAGGTCTTATGGAAATAGGGGGTGGTTGTGGTGGGTCTTGTGGAGAATGAGTGTCCCCTTGGAAAGCGTGTGCCCCACATGAGGTTATTATAGAATTTTTCAAGCAATGGGCAGCTAGTCTCAGACACGGGAGGGCAAGCTACTTCACTGGCAAGGGAGTCTCAGAGTGACTGCAGGATTTGAGATTCTCAGTTTCATCTTTCCTATCAAATGTCTCCAGTCTATATTTTAGGGTCTCATTCTTTATCAGTCAACACTCTGAGGTTCACACAAAAAGCTTGGCAAAACTGTGAATCCAACTGTTGTGGCGATTTAGCAGCCCAAATAAGTAGATTTACCATTAGATTTTCAACAAAATCAGCCCTCTCACTATAAGAAATAGATTATTTTAGGGCTATTTTTGTTTATTTGTATGTTTTGTTTTTGAGATTTCTGGTTCTCAGACCAGGACTTGAGCTTTTCATGTTCTTTCTACAACTTTTCCAGTGTACTCAAGACAACCTATTCCATATCTAGTCCATATGATAATCATTACAATAACAACCAAGTGCTCCAATGTCCTTGGGAGTTGGTACTTCATCACTAGTAATTGCGATGCCGTAGCATGCCATGGGTTACTAGTGTCCTGTTTCCCACTGGCAAGGGATTCATCTCTGCACTCAAGCCCAAAGCCATGGCCAGATGAAACCCACAATCTTATTTTTGAGGGTCAATTTCCCGACATCACTCCCAGTGCCAGTTCTGTTTTGATCAGGGCTATTCGGGAGACAGAAACCAGAGCAGTAATTTGAACAGGGAATACTTAATATAAAGAATTATTAAGCTGGTAAAAGGATATTAACTACTAAGAAGGGTACCGTAAATCCTAAAGAATGCAGGATTAACAGATGAGGAAAGCATCTGCTACCTTTAGACTGAGAGAGCATACCCAAGAAAGGAAGAAAATTCGAGAAGACCTCACCCACCCCTCATGGTGAGACGCAGATCTTGCTGGAGATGGTGAGATAGTGGCTTAGTGGATGTGGAAGAAGCTTGGTGAGCTGTGTCGGCCAGAACTGGTTAGCAGGATGCCACTTGATGGGGAGTTGCCTGTAGTGCTGCCACTGAGACTCATGCAGAGGCTCAGTCCTAGTTTGCTAGCTGCCAGAATGCAATATATGAGAAATGGAATGGCTTTTAAACAGCGGAATTTAATGAGTTGCTAGTTTACAGTTCTAAGGCCAAGAAAATGTCCCAATTAAAACATGTCTATAGAAATGTTCAATCAAAGGCATCCAGGGAAAGATACCTTGGCTCAAGAAGGCCAATGAAGTTCAGGGTTTCTCTCTCAAGTGGAAAGGCACATGGCAAGCATGGCATCATCTGCTAGCTTTCTCTCCTGGCTTCCTGTTTCATGAAGCTCCCTGGGAGGCATCTTCCTTCTTCATCTCCAAAGGGCTGGCTGACGGACTCTCTGCTTCATGGTGGTGCAGCATTCTCTGCTCTCTCTGAATCTCCTATTCTCCAAAATGTTTCCTCTTTTACAGGACTTCAGAAACTAATCAAGACCCACCCAAATGGGTGGAGACATGTCATCACCTAACCCAGCTTAACAACCACTCTTGATTAAATCACATATCCAGGGAGATGATCTGATTACAGTTTTTTAAAAAAATTTTTTTTATTAATCAAAAAAAAGAAAAGAGATTAACACAACATTTAGAAATCATTCCATTCTACACATGCACTCAGTAATTCTTAGTATCATCACATAGATGTATGATCATCATTTCTTAGTACATTTGCATCGATTTAGGAAAAGAACTAGCAAAACAGCAGAAAAAGATATAGAATGTTAATATAGAGAAGAGAATTAAAATAATAATACTAATAAAAATATATATATATATAAAAAGGAAATAGAAAAACACAAAAACAAAAGATACAAACACACAAACAAACAAACAAAAAAACATATTTCAGGTGCAGCTTCATTCAGTGTTCCAACCTAGTTACATTACACTTAGGTATTATTGTGCTGTCCATTTTTGAGTTTTTGTATCTAGTCCTGTTGCACAGTCTGTATCCCTTCAGCTCCAATTACCCATTATCTTACCCTGTTTCTAACTCCTGCTGGTCTCTGTTACCAATGATATATTCCAAGCTGATTCTCGAATGTCGGTTCACATCAGTGGGACCTTACAGTATTTGTCCTTTAGTTTTTGGCTAGACTCACTCAGCATAATGTTCTCTAGGTCCATCCATGTTATTACATGCTTCATAAGTTTAGTCTGTCTTAAAGCTGCATAATATTCCATTGTAGGTGTACGCCACAGTTTGTTTAGCCACTCGTCTGTTGATGGACATTTTGGCTGTTTCCATCTCTTTGCAATTGTAGATAATGCTGCTATAAACACTGGTGTGCAAATGTCCGTCTGTGTCTTTGCCCTTAAGTCCTTTGAGTAGATACCTAGCAGTGGTATTGCTGGGTCGTAATCCATTCTGCCATTCTATGTCTTTTGATTGGGAAATTCAGTCCATTAACTTTTAGTGTTATTACTGTTTGGATAATATTTTCCTCTACCATTTTGGCTTTTGTATTATATATATCATATCTGATTTTCCTTCTTTCTACACTTTACTCCATACCTCTCTCTTCTGTCTTTTCGTATCTGACTCTAGTGCTCCCTTTAGTATTTCTTGCAGAGCTGGTCTCTTGGTCACAAATTCTCTCAGTGACTTTTTGTCTGAGAATGTTTTAATTTCTCCCTCATTTTTGAAGGACAATTTTGCTGGATATAGGAGTCTTGGTTGGCAGTTTTTCTCTTTTAGTAATTTAAATATATCATCCCACTGTCTTCTAGCTTCCATGGTTTCTGCTGAGAAATCTACACATAGTCTTATTGGGTTTCCCTTGTATGTGATGGATTGTTTTTCTCTTGCTGCTTTCAAGATCCTCTCTTTCTCTTTGACCTCTGACATTCTAACTAGTAAATGTCTTGGAGAACGCCTATTTGGGTCTATTCTCTTTGGGGTGTGCTGCACTTCTTGGATCTGTATATTTAGGTCTTTCATAAGAGTTGGGAAATTTTCAGTGATAATTTCTTCCATTAGTTTTTCTCCTCCTTTTCCCTTCTCTTCTCCTTCTGGGACACCCACAACACGTATATTTGTGCGCTTCATATTGTCATTCAGTTCCCTGATTCCCTGCTCAAGTTTTTCCATTCTTTTCCCTATAGTTTCTGTTTCTTTTTGGAATTCAGATGTTCCATCCTCCAGTTCACTAATTGTAGCTTCTGTCTCTTTAGATCTACCATTGTAGGTATCCATTGTTTTTTCCATTTTTTCTTCTTTGTCCTTCACTCCCATAAGTTCTGTGATTTGTTTTTTCAGATTTTCTATTTCTTCTTTTTGTTCAGCCCATGTCTTCTTCATGTCCTCCCTCAATTTATTGATTTGGTTTTTGAAGAGTTTTTCCATTTCTGTTCGTATATTCAGCATTAGTTGTCTCAGCTCCTGTATCTCATTTGAACTATTGGTTTGTTCCTTTGACTGGGCCATATCTTCAATTTTCCGAGCGTGATCCGTTATTTTCTGCTGGTGTCTGGGCATTTGATCAGATTTCCCTGGGTATGGGACCCGGCTGGTTGAAAGGTTTTTCTGTGGAATCTCTGGGCTCTGTTTTTCTTTTCCTGCCCAGTAGGTGGCGCTCATGGCAGTCGTCTGTCTGCGGGGCAGTCAGCCCGGGAAACCGCGAGTGGAGGCGGGGGTCGCTGGCCGCGGCTTGGGGGAGTGCCAGTCCAAATTGCCCAGCTGGCCCGAGACGCCAAGCGTGACGGGAGGGCCCCGCTATCCAACGTTCACAGTCAGACCGGGGAGCCACGTGCGTGGAGGGGACCCCAGTCGCCAGCCGCCCCGGCTGGGAAAACGCACGCCCCTTGGGTATCTCACCGCAGCGGATTCTCCCTGCTCGTTCAGCCGTTCCAGAATGGGGTACGCTGTCTTTTTGGTCTCTGTCGTGACTCCAGGAGCTGTTTCGTATTGTTTCTGTTTCTTTAGTTGCTTTTCTGGAGGAGGAACTAAGACCTGCGCGTCTTACTAAGCCGCCATCTTCTCCGGAAGTCTGATTACAGTTTTAAACATGCAGTATTGAGTAGGGATTATTCTGCCTTTACGAGATGGGATTTTGATTAACACATGGCTTTTCTAGGGTCCATACATCCTTTCAAACCAGCACAGGCTCCCACAGGAAGCCACTCACTGGCTATAACATCAGTGGAGCCAAATAAATGCACCAGAGCAAGGAAGCCAAACCCCTCCCTTTTTCAGTAAACTCCCAGTACACTTTATTGATAAGGCCTAACACTGTGCCAGTTGGCAGAGGAGAACTGTTTACAGCATCCAGTTCTTCTGTCATAAAGCCGGACAAAGAAGAGTGGATTTGGAGCTGAGAGCAATAAATTGATAACTAGCACATTTTCCATTTGAGAAAATGTGTCCCTAAGATCTGTAGTGATGTCCCCTTTCATTTCTGTAGCAGGTAATTTATGTCTTGTCTTTTTCCTCATCAATTTGACTAGAAGTTTATACATTTTATTGATCTCCATGGACCAGCCTTTGGTTTCATTGATTTGTTTTTCTGTGTTCTATTTCATTGATTATTGCTTTAATCTTTGTTCCCTTTCTACTCCTTAATTTGCATTTAATTTGTTCTTTTTTCAAGTTTCTTAAGGTAAAATTTTAGACGATTGATCTACACTTTTCTAAATAAGTATTTGGTGCTGTAAAATTTCCTTAAAACACTGTTTTATTTACATCCTATAATTAGTTCAAAATGCTTTCTATGTACACATACATGCACACACATAAGCATATATACATATATTTATATTTAAAATTTATTCCATGTCTCTCCTTAACATGCTCATACTTTCTTCTATTTTCTTGGACATAAGGGATATATTCATAACAATTATTTTAATATCGTTGCCCATTAATTCTATCCTGTTTCATTTCTAAGTTTGTTTTTTTAACTGTGAAAAATAACATATATGCAAAAAAAAATCAATAAATTTCAAAGAACACCACAACAATTAGTTATAGAACAGGTCTCAGAGTTTGGTATGGGTTATAGTTCCACAACTTTAGGTTTTTCCTTCTGTCTGCTCCAAGACACTGGAGACTAAAAGGAATATCAATATAATGATTCAGGAGTCATATTCATTTGTTAAATCCTATCTTCTCTGTTATAACGCCACCTTCTCCTTTGATCTTATACAAATTGTTTTAACTCTTCAAGTAGAAATTCTGCACCCATTAAAACAATAACTATTACCCTCACCTATCATCCCTGGTAACTGTAATTTACCATCTGTCTGTATGACTTTGTTTATTCACGGAACTTTATGTAAGCGAGATCATACAATATCTGTCATTTTATGTCTGGCTTATTTCACTGAATCTGATGTCTTTGAGTTTCATTCGTGTGGCAGCATGTGTCAGAACTCCATTCCTTTTTACAGCTGAGTAATATTCCATACTGTGTATATGCTACACTTTGTTTATCCATTCCTCTGTTGATGAACAGTTGGATTTTTCCCACCTTTTGGCTATTGCTAATAATGCTGCTAGGAGCATTGGTGTACAGATATTTGAGTCCATGTTTTCAATTTTGGGGGGATATACCAATGACTGGGATTGCAAGTTATATATAGTAATTCTATGTTCAACTTTCTGAAGTTGGTCTGTGAAATCTGATTTCACAACAACTGCACCATTTTACAACCCTACCTTCGATGTATAAGGTTTCAATTTCTCCACATCCTCATGGATACTTATATTCTATTTGTGTGTGTGTGTGTGTGTGTTTTAAATAATAGCCATCCTATTGGGTGTGAAGTGGCATCTCATTGTGATTTTGATTTGCATTTCCCTCATGATTGATGATGTTGAACATCTTTTCATGTGCTTATCCCCATCTTAATGTCTTCTTTGGAGAAGTGTCCATTCAAGTCCTTTGCCAGTTTTAAAATTGGATTATTTGCCTTTTTGATGTTGAGTTGCAGAATTTCTTTGTATATTCTATTCTGGATATTAAACCCATTATTATTTTCCTCTCATTCTGTAGTTTCTCTTTTCACGTTCATGTTCTTTGGAGTTCAGAATTTTAAAATTTTGGTGAAATCCATTTTATCTATTTTTTTTTTCCTTTACTGCTTGTGCTTTTCTTGTCATATCTAAGAAATCATTGCCAGATCCAAGTTTATGAAGGTTTCTTCCTATGTTTTCTTCTAAGAATTTCATGGTTTTAGGTCTTTGACCCATTTAGTTTTTTGTATATGGTGTAAGATGGGGGTCCACTATAATTCTTTTACATGTTGATATCCAGTTTTCCTAGAACTATTTGTTGAATTAATGTCTTGGGCATCCATGTTGAAAATCAGTTGGCCAGAGTTTTATGGATTTATTTCTGGACTCCCAGTTCTAGTCCATTGGTTTCTGTCTATCTTTATGCCAGTGTCACACTATTTTGATTACTGTAGTAAATTTTGTAGTCAGAAAATATGAGATCTCCAACTTTCTTCTCCTTCTTTTTAAATAACTATTTGACTCTTTGCAATTCCATATGAATTTTAGGGTCAGCTTTTCCATTTCTTCCCAAACAAATCTCCTGGAATTTTGATAGGGATTGTCTTGAATATATATAGATGGCATTGGATTGTGTTGACATCTAAACGGTATTAATTCATCCTGCCCATGCAATGTCTTGTCCTTTATTTAGGTCTTCTCTAATTTCTTTCAGCATTGTTTCATAGTTTTTCAGTGCACACATTCCTCACCTACTTGATTAAATTTATTTCTAGGTATTTTTCCTTAATTGCCATTTCAGATTATTCTTTGCTCATGTATAATAGAACTGATTTTTGTATCTTGTAGCCACTAAATTTGCTGAACTTGTTTATCAGTCCAGTAGTTTTCTTGTGAATTCTTTGGGATTATCTATATAAAGAATCATATTATCTGCAAATAGAGGTATTTTTACATACTTTCTTTTCCAATTAGGTTGTGTGTTATTTCTTTTTCTTGCCTAATGGCTCTGGCTAGACCTGACAGTAAAATGTTGAATAGCAATAGTGAATGGGGCATCCTTGTCATGTTTATGACAAGGGAAAAAGCTTTCAGTTTTCCACTGTTGAATATGATGTCAGTTGTGGATATTTTTTTAAATGCCCTTTGTCATGTTCAGGAAGTTTCCTTCTATTTCTAGTTTTCTTGGCAGTTTTATAAGGAAAGTTTATTCAGTTTTATCAAATGTCTTTTCTGCCTCTGTTGTGATGATCATATGTTTTTCTCCTTCATTATATTAATATGGTGTATTACATTGATTTTTCTTATGTTGAACCATCTTTGCATTCCTGGGATAAAGCCCACTTGATAATGGGGTATAATTCTTTTAATATACTGTGAATTTGATTTGCTAGTATTTTCTTGAGAATTTTTGCATCTGTGTTTAAAGGGAAATTGGTCTGCAGTTTTCTTTTTTATGATGTCTTTATCTGGTTTTGGTATCAGAGTTATGCAGCCTCATAGAATAAATTGGGAGACGTTCCCTTCTCTACTGGTTTTTTTTTTTGGAAGGGTTTGAGAAGGATTGGTGTTAATTCTTCTCTGAATGTTTGCTGAAATTCGCAAGTGAAGTCATCTGATCATGGACTTTTTCTTTGATCGAAGGTTGTTGATTACTGAGTCAATCTCAAATCTTTATCAGTCTTTTAAGATATTCTATTTCTTCTTGAGTCAGTTTAGTTAAATTTTGTGTTTCTAGCAATTTATCCCTTTCCTCTAGATTATCTAATATGATGGCATACAATTATTTATGGCATTTTTAAATAATCCTTGTTGATTTATGAAAGCTCGGTGGTAATGTCCCCACTTTCATTTTGGATTTATTATTTTGCATCTTCTCTCTCTTTTTCTATGTTAGTGTAGCTAACGATCTATCAGTTTTATCAATCATTTCAAAGAACAAACTTTCTGTTTGATTGATTCTGTCAATTGTTTTGCTACTCCCTTTTTGCTCTGGTATAGTCTTTATTATTTCCTTCTACTAATTTTAAATTTACTATGCTCTTAGTACTTAGTTATAAGTACCGAGCTCTGCCTTTGTTGTATTCCATTATTTTGTTGTATTATAGTTTCCTTTTCATTCATCTCTAAGTATTTCTTCTGTTATTGATTTCTGGCTTTATTCCATTGGGTCTAAGAAAATGTTTCATATTATTTCCATCTTTTTAAGTGTATTGAGACTTTAAATTCAATGAGACTTGTTTTGTGGCCTAACATATGGTTTATCCTGCAGAATAATCCATGTGTATTCTGCTGTTGGTGGAAGAGATGTTCAATGCATGTCTGTTAGGTCCACTTAGTTTATATTCTTGTTCAAGTCCTCTTCTTCTTTATTGATATGCCTCCATGTTCTGTCTCTATGGAAAGTGGTGTGTTGAAGTCTCAACTATTACTGTAGAGCTGTCTATGTTTTTCTTAAGTTTGGTCATTGTTTGCTTCATGTTTATTGGGGCTCTGTGATTAGGTGCATATATATTTATAATTGTTATACCTTCTTGTCCTATGGAACTTTTTATTACTGTATAGCTTCTGTCTTTGGTAGCAGATTTAAAGTCTATCTTGTCTGCTATTATTACAGTTACCTAGTTTTCTTTTGGCTACTCTTTGCATGTGATCTTTTTTCCATACTTTCATTTTCAACCTATTTGTGTCTTGGGTCTAAGGTGAGTCTCTTGTAAGCAACATGTAGTTGGATCACGCCTTTAAAAAAATCCATTCTGCCATAATCTGTATTCTGATTTGAGGATTTAATCAATCTGCATTCAAAATAGTTGCTGATAAGGCAGGACTTAAGCCATTTTGTCATTTGTTTCTTATATGTCTTTTTATCCCTAATTTTCTTCATTACTGACTTCTTTTGTTTATAGTTTATCTTTTGTAGTAAAAAAAAGTTTGACTTTTCTCATTTCCTTTTCTGTGTATTTTTAAGATATTTTCTTTGTGGTTAACATGGGGCTTATATTTCATATCCTAAATCTATGGCAATCTAGTTTGAATTGATACCACCTTATTTTAGTAGCATATGCAATTTCTGCTCCTATACCCGCCTGTTACCCCTATGCTGGTTTGAAGCTTTTATGTCCCCCAGGAAAGGCCATGTTCTTTTAATCCGTTCTTGTGGGTGCAGACTTATTGTGGATAGGACCTTCTGGTTAGGTTATTTCGATCGTGTTGTGACCCACCCCATTCAAGGTAGATCTGAATCCTCTTTCTGGGGTCCTTTATGAGAGGATAAAGGACACAGAAAAAGCCCAGAGAACTCAGAGAAAAACACACGAAGAAGTTTGAGAGAGCTTAGAGAAAAAGGACCTGGAATAGCTGAGAGAGAAAAGCCCTGGAGATGTTAAGAGAAGACACCACAGAAGCTCAGACCGGAGGCCACTAGAACTAGTTGCTGAAAGCAGTGAAATCCAGGAGCGAAGGGCCAGCAGATGCCAGCCCTGTGCCTTGCGATATGACAGAGGAACCCTGGATGCCAGCAGCCTTTCTTCAGAGAAGGTATCATCCTGTTGATGCCTTAACTGGGACATTTTCCTGGCCTTAGAACTGTAAATTTACAAACTAATAAATCCCCATTGTAAAAACCAACCCTTTCCTGGGATATTGCATTCTAGCAGCTTTAGCAAACTGAAACACCCCCCTCTTAATGTTGTTCTCATCATACATTGCCTCTTTATGTTTTGCATGCTAGATAACGTAAACATATGACCATTTCTTATGCATTTGTATTTTAGATCCCATAAGAAATACAAAGTAGAGTTACATACTGAGAATATAATACTTCTGGCACATGTATTTATCCATGTAGCTACCTTTGCTGGAGATCTTTATTTCTTCATATGGCTCCAAGCTACTGTCTGGTGTCCTTTCCTTTCAGCCTGAACAACTCCCTTTAGCATTTCTTGTAGGATAAGTTTAGTGGTGATGAATTCCCTCAGCTTTTGTTTATCTGGGAATGTTTTAAACTCTCCCTCCTTTTTTGGATAGTTTTGCCAGATATAGAATTCTTGGCAAGCAGTTTCTCTCTTTAAACTCTTTTAATGTGTCATCCCACTGTCTTTTCACCTCCATAGTTTCTGATGACAAGTTGTCATTTAATCTTATTGGGGATCTCCTACGTGTGATGAGTTTGCTTCTCTCTTGCTGTTTTTAGGATCCTCTCTTTGTCTTTGTCTCCAACAATTTAATTACAGTTTGTCATGATGTATGTGTTTTTTTTAGTTTATCCTGTGTGGTGTTTGTTGGGCCTCTTGGATAGGTATATTCTTGTTTTTCATCAATTTTGAGAAGTTTTTAACCTTTCTTTCTTTCTTTTGACTTTTCCTCTCTCTCTTCTCCATTTTGGATTCATACATTGTGTGTGTTGGTATGCTTCGTGTTGTTTCACAGGTCCCTTAGACCACTCACTTTTCATTCTTTTTTCGTTCTGCTTTTCAGACTGAATAATTTCAATTATCATGTCTTCTAGTTTGCTGATTCTTTCTTCTCATTGTTCAGCTCTGCTGTTGAGCCCTTCTAGTGTGTTTTCATTTCCATTATTGTGTTTTTCTTTTTGGTATCTGTAAAATGTATAGTTATTTCTTTTATTCATTTGTCATCTTCCTGCTTTCTTTAGTTTTGTGACTATGTTTTCCTTTAGCTCATTGAACTTATGTAGAAGTGAATTAATATCTTTGATTAGTTGTTCCAGTGTCTGGGTACCCTCTTTGGTTTTATTTTGTTTTTTTGAATAGAGCATCTCTTCTTCTTTCTTTGTATGTCTTATAATCTTCTGTAAAAGTCTAGACATTTGAATATTTGATGTGCTAACTCTGGAAGTCAGGTTGTCCCTCTTACCCAGGGTTTTAGTATAGATTGGCTCTGTATTGAGGCTCTCCTTCAATGCTTATCCCAATTTATTCTGAACCTAGGAGTAGTGCATGGTGAACAGTTAAGTTCTTCTCAGATCTCTCTGAGCTTGCATCTCACCCTGGGCATATGTGGTTGCTTTCTAGAATTCTTTGGTTTGTGTGATCATTTCCCCTCCATAAAAGGAGTTTCTCTCTCCAACTTCTCCTCCTGGAACTCCTGGCGTTGCTGTTTGTCTCAGTCACAGTGTTTCCCCTGGCCAGCTCCACTGTTCTGCCTCACTCTTCTGTCCCACCTTCTCTCACTGGCTCTGCTCCAATACTCTGCTCCCTTTTGGCACTGCTTCTACACCCTGGTTAAACGCTACTAAGATTTGTGCCCTGAGTCAGCCTTCCACAGAGCCAGCTGGGGACAATGTACAAAGACACTGAATATTTTTGTTTAAGTGCACCAGGGGCCTGCACTTGAATGTCTGTGGGCTGCCAAACTGCTACTAAGGGTTGTGGTACCAAACGGCTGAGCGCTGGGGAAGGGGCTTTGACGAGTAAACTTGTCCCATGACTTTCCTATCAAGTTAGGTTGTTTGCTCAACTTACAGAGTTTTGTAAAAGTTGATCCTGACAAATTCTGCTTAGTTTTCACTGTTTATGGAATGCATATTATTCCACCATCTTGCTGATGTCACTCCTCTCTCTCTGTCTTTTATTGGAACGCTTAGTTCTTTTGCATTTATTACAGTTATGGATATACCTGTTTTTAAGTCTACCATCCTGCTGTTGTTTGCTCATATGTACTTTTTCTTCTAGTGTTCCTCTTTTCTTGTATTTTTATTGGCCAATCAAGTATTTTAAAATTCATTTCCTTTATTAGCTTTCTAGTTATATCTTTTTGTATTATTCTTTCAGCAATTATCTTAGAGATGAGCATACGCATTCTTGGTATATTACACTCTTCCTTAAATCAGTATTTTTACTGCTTCCTGATTAGTGCCAGAATCTTACAGTTTAACTCCATTTAACCTTTCTTGCCCTCTGTGCTACAACATTGTGAAGTTGTAATTCCAAATATTTTTAATGATTTAATGCAATTATGTAATAGCTGGGGTTTAGCTCTATTATCTTGTTTTCAGTTTGTCCTATTTGTTCTTTTTTTCCTTCTGGGCGATATCTCTCATCCTTTTTGGCCCCACCCAGCTTTAGATTAAGAGACTATTGAGTTTGTTTTCTCTACCCTGAATGTTAAGCCTTTTGGAGCTTTTCAACTTAGCTTACAGCCTCTAACCACCCACAAGTCCAAAATCTGGCAAATGTGTGGGGGTGGATGTGGTACTTGTCACGTGTTTCTTGTAGGCCTCTCCCTCTAGCCTACCTTTGGCTCCCAAACACCATAAAACTGCAGAAAGTTCACTCTCCCTTTCTGGACCAGTCTCCTAGCATCCTATGCCATCCCAGTGCTCAGTGTGCTTCCAGAGGGGGAGCTGGTAGCATGGTTGGAGATCTTCCAAACCCAGATGGCGGACTACACAGCTATCAAAAACTGTTTCCCTTTTTCCTACTAAAGTCCCTTTGCCCATGTCAAACCTAGTTCTCAGCCTATGCCTAGATTCTGCAAAAGCTCCCATGAGAAGAATGTCAATCAGAGTTCACCAAAGAATTATTTCCTCTCTGGAATTTTATTTCACCTGGTCTTTTTGCTTCAGCATGTGTTTGTTGTCTTTAATTTTTAAAAAAATTTATCTAAGGTTTTCCAGTTGCTGCAATGGGAGACATGACTTGCTACAACCTACTATATCTTAGCTGGAATTTAAAAAGTTAAAAGTTAAAAACAGATAATATATTCACATCTTCTGCAGTAGTTAGGTTCAGATGTCAACTTGGCTTGGTGATGGTGCCCAGTTGTTCTGTTGCTGTGGACTTAAATCATCAGCATGTGGATTTCATCTATGGCTGATTACATGTGTGATTAGCTAAAGAGGAATGCCTTTCCAATGAATGTCGTTTAATTTAATTCACTGGAGGCTTAACAGGAGAGGTCAGCAGAGCTCAGCAGCCCACCACACCTCAGCTCCATGCACAGAGCTGACACAAGCTGAGACATTTGGAGATGCAGAGAAGAAACACCCCTGGGAAAGCCATTTGAACCCAGAAGCTGGGAGAGAGGTGAGCAAAACCCAGATGAGAGCCAGCTACCTTTCCTCTAAGGAAGTGAAATTTTTAACTAAATAAATCCCCTTTATAAAACCTAGTCCTTCTCTGGTGTTTTGCATTCCAGCAGCCTTAGCAAAACTAAAAGGTCAAGAAAGAAATGAAAAGCTATATAGCATATGTTCATATATTCTCACCTGTGTCCTTGTTATCACTGACCCTTCCTGAATACTATAGGAAAGAATTTTTTACTAGGCTCTCATCTAGATTTCCAGTGTTTCTTTATGCACATTCAGAGAAATACAAATACATATTCTTATCCTTCCATTCTTATCAGGATAGTGCCTACCATATAATAGTCATTCAAAAAATATTTGTCAAAAAAATGAACGAATGAACATTCTCTCCCTGTGTGGTCCAATATGATAAACACTAACCATGCGTGGCTACCGAGCACTTGAAATGTGGCTAGTGTAACCGAGGAACTGAATGGAGATATACAGTAAGTATAAAATAGACCACAGATTTTAAAGATTTAGTATGGAAATCAATGTAAACGATTTCATTAATAACTTTTATATTCATCACATGCTGAAATGATATTTTGGGTATATTGGACTTCAGACATATCACTAAAATTAATTTCACATTTTTCTTTTTGCTTTTTTAATGTGGCAGCGTTGCATTTCTGTTGGACGGCACTGCTATATGCAATGTTCTATACTTTGTTCTTTTTTCTTAACCATATCGGTTGGATATCTGTTTGTCTCAGTACGTGGCTTCCCAGTTCTTTATTATAACTGAAAGGTATTACATTTGTGTAAATTTTCCCTGGTTTATTCAGCCAGGCCTCTGATGGATGTTGTTACATGCAGTGCTGCAGGGAGTAACCTTGCACATAAATCTGCACATGTGTGAAATTGTATATGTGTAAAATAAATTTTCAGAAGTGAGACTGCTGGGTTAAAGGCAAATGCTTTTGCAATTTTAATAGGAGTTGCCAAATTGTTCTCTATGGGGATTACAGTACTATTTTGAACTCCCATCAGCAATGTATTTGGGTCTCTGTTTTCTCACAGCCTTGCAACAGAGTTGTCAAACTTCTGGATTTTTGACAATCTGATAGGCAAAACCGTGATATCTCAGTGTTCTTTTAATTTGTATTTTTTTTTCTTTGCATGGGCAGGCACCAGGAACTGAACCCGGGGCTCCCACATGGCAGGTCAGAATTCAGCCTACTGAGCCACTGTGGCTTACCCATGAGCCACCATGGCCCACCCATGTATTTTCTTAATTATGAGTAAAGTTAAGTGTCTTTCATTTGGGTAAAGCCCAATTATAATCTTTTTTTGATAATAGATTAGTTCACATATTTGTCTCTGTATTAGTTAGGGTTCTCTAGAGAAACAGAATCAACAGGAAATATTTATAAATATAAAATTTATAAAAGTGTTTCATGGAACCATGGGAACATAGAGTCCAAAATCTGTAGGGAAGGCTGTGAAGCTGACGATTCCGATGGAGGGTGTGGATGGACTCCACAGGAGAGGCTCGCTGGCCAAAGCAGGAAGAGGGCCTGTCTCTTCTGAATCCTCCTTAAAAGGCTTCCAGTGATTAGATTGAGCATCACTTATTAAAGAAGACACTCCCCTTGGCTGATTACAAATGGAATCAGCTGTGGATGTAGCCAACATGATCATGATTTAATTCTATGAAATGTCCTCAGAGCAAACAACAGGCCAGCACTTGTCCAACCAGGCAAACAGGTACCACCATTTGGCCAAGTTGACACTTGAACCTGACCATGACAGTCCACCCCTTGCCAACTTGGCAGCTATACTCATCACCTTAAACAATACCTAATTTCTAAACAGAAAATAATAAGACACATTTTTTTCTGGTCACTTGATAAATGGGCTGGAGTAGCATATCCAAATGAGGAATATGTTGTCACTGAAATCCAAAGAGACCAACCAGGCATTGCGCCTTTTTTTGGTCATAGGAGGGACCAGATGCAGCAACTTATTCTTCACCTTAGAAAGCATATCTCAACATGCCCTACACCACTGGACACCTAGAAATTTCACTGGGGTGGAAGGCCACTGTATTTTTGTTGTATTTATTTCCCATCCTCCGACATGCAAATGCCTTACCAGTAAGTCTAGAGTAGTTGCTACTTCTAGCTCACCAGGTCCAATCAACATGATATCCTCAATATAATGGACCAGTGTGATGTCTTGTGGGAGGCAGAAATGAACAAGTTCCCTGTGGACAAGATTATGACATAGGGCTGGAGAGTTGATAAACCCCTGAGGTAGGACAGTGAAAGTATATTGCTGACCTTGCTGGCTGAAAGCAAACTGTTTCTGGTGGTCCTTACTAACAGCTATTGAGAGAAAAGCATTTGCCAGATCAAAAGCTGCATACCAAGTACCAGGAGATGTATAGATTTGCTCAAGCAATGATACCGCATCTGGAACAGCAGCTGCATTTGGAGTTACCACCTGGTTGAGCTTACGATAATCCACTGTCATCCTCCAAGACCCATCTCTTTTCTGCACAGGCCAAATAGGAGAGTTGAATGGGGATATGGTGGGAATCACCACCCCTGCATCCTCCAAGTCCTTAAGAGTGGCAGTAATCTCTGCAATCCCTCCAGGAATCTAGTATTGCTTCTGATGTACTATTTTGCTAGGTAAGGACAGTTCTAGGGGTGTTCACTTGGCTTTTCCCACTATAATAGCCCTCACTGCGGGAGTTAAAGAGCTAATTTGGGGATTCTGCCAGTTGTTCAGTATGTCTATTCCAATTATGCATTCTGAAACTGGGGAAATAACTACAGAATGGGTCTGGTGTCCTACTCGACCCACTGTGAGACAGACCTGAGCTAAAACTCCATTGATCACCTGGTCTACATAAGCCCCAACTCTGACTGGTGGACCTGAGTGACGTTTTGGGTCCCCTGGAATTAATATCACTTCTGAACAGTGTCTAATAATCCCCGAAATATCTGATCATTTCCTTTTCCCCAATGCACAGTTGCCCTGATAAAAGGCCGTCAGTCTCCTTGGGGAAGACTTGGAGGAAGATTAACAGTTTAGATTTGTGGCAGTGTAACAGGGTTCTCCCCCAAAGGGACCTGGCCTCCCCCTCATTCAAGGGGCTCTGGGTCTGTAAACTGTCTCAAGTCTGGAAATTGATTAAGGGGCTGAGACTCTGTGTTTTTGTAATTCAGGTTAGACTTCTGTTCACTTGACCTAGAACTCTTTTGTTTATACAGCTTGAACAAGAATTTAGTAGACTGCCCTTCTATTGTATTTCTAGGTACCCCATGATTTACTAGCCAATGCTGCAAATCTCTGTGTCAGATTATTTTGACTCCTGCTTTGAGTTTGCTGTCTATAATAGCCATGTCCACCCTGTCTTTGGCGATTAAGTGCTGCCATTTGGCTTCTGCCAACTCAGGATCTTGTCATCCCCATTGTGTTTAAGGATTCCAGCTCAGTGACAGCAGTTCCTACAGTAATATCTGACCTATAGAGAAGTGCCACTACAGAGCTCTTCAGGGATGATGGTGATAGTCTCAAAAATTTATTTCTCACTGTTCTGGTAAAAGGTGCATCCTCCAGACATTCCTGGGGTGTGAGAGCAGGCTCGGCATGATAAATCCACTCTAACATTCCAATCTCTCTAAACCTCTGGATCCCCTCAGCTACATTAATTATATCAGGGCAGTTCTGGCATTTCAACCTCAGGTAATGTTGGCCACCTTTTGATCCATGTTTCAGCCAACCATCCAAACAAACTCTTAATGCCTTTTCTAACTCCTTGAGCTATAACATTGAATGCAGAATCTCCGCTTAGTGGGCCCATATCAATAAATTCAGCCTGATCCAGCCTTATATTCCTCCCACCATTATCCCACACCCTTAAAATCCATTGCCACACATATTCCCCTGATTTCTGTCTATATAAATTGGAAAACTCACACAGTTCTTTTGGAGTATAACGTACCTCCTCATGTGTGATACTTTGTACCTCACCTTTAGGGGCCTGTTGGGACTTTAGTCTAGTTATAGGTCTGGAGGAAATGAGGGGTGGTGGGGGTAGGTCATGAAAAAAATTGTAAGTCTCTTCCAAGCCATTTGCTTGAGGGCATTCATTTGCAGTTTCATCTGGTGAAACAGGATTAATCATTCTAGGGCTAATCCCTTCAGGTGGAGGTTGGGTGGCCAACTCATCAAGGCAGGCTGGAGGTGGGGCAAACTATTACAGGGTTATCTAGAGAAGACTCAGCATGACCTAGGGTTTCAACCTCACCCCCAACATCATTATCAATCCATATGTCACCATCCCATTTTTTAGGGTCCCACTACTTTCCAATCAATGCCCTCACTTTAACGGCAGACACCATCCAAGACTGAGAGTTCAAAGTACGTTGTGAAGTTGCTACTCTAAGAATAAAATTCCGAGTCTGATGATTTTCAGAGAACTCAAATCTATGGCTATAGGAAATAAGATTTTCCTTCAAGACACTCACAGAAAGGTCTACATCTGTCAGACAGCACTTAAGCTTCTTGTTTGAAACCTTAAGCTCATCCCTTCCACTCATTAATGTATACAGTGTATCTAACAACAACCAGCCAACATCTCTATACCTCTTATTTCTACAAAACTCTGTAAAGATGTCAAAAACATTATCCCCCAGAGCCTGGCTTCATATAAGCGAAGCATTAGAGGAATCGAATGGTGATATTTTGGCTATCTCTTTTGCCAACTCACTCCATGGATTGGGAGTGTAATTCTGATTATGGGAATCAGAGTCCTTAGTGTCTTTGAGTCCAGTCAGAGTAGAAAACCATTCATAAAAACCCATTTTTAAGATTCTGTTTCTTAAAAACCACTCCTGGTACAAAGTTGTATAAGTTAGGGTTCTCCAGAGAAACGGGATCAACAAGAAATATTCATAAATATAAAATTTATAAGAGTGTCTCACATAATCATGGGAACATAGAGTCCAAAATCTCCAGGGCTGGCTGTGAAGCTGACGATTCTGATGTAGGGTCTAGACAAATTTCACAGAAGAGGTTCACCAGCCGAAGCAGGAAGAGAACCTGTCTCTTCTGAATCCTCCTTAAATTGGCTTCCAGTGATTAGATTGAGCATCACTCATTAAAGAAGACACTCCCCTTGGCTGATTACAAATGGAATGAGCTGTGGATGCAGCCGATGTGATCATAATTTAATTCTATGAAATGTCCTCATTGCAACAGACAGGCCAGAGCTTGCCCAAGCAGACAAACAGGTATCACCACTTGGCCAAATTCACACATGAACCTGACCATGACAACCTCTTTTTAAAAATTGCATTCTTTGTCCTCTTATTCTTTATTTCTAGAAACTATTTTTAAAAAAATTCTTTATCATAAAATATAACTTCTATTTTAAAAAGCAATGAATTTCAGACTACATTGTAATAGTAGTTATAGAACAAATCTCAGAGTTTGGTATAGGTTACAGGGCCACAGTTTAAGGTTTTTCCTTCTAGCTACTTTAAGATACTGGAGGCTAAAAGAAATATCAGTATAATGATTCAGCACTCATACTCATTTGTTAAACTCTATCTTCTCTGTTAAAACTGCATTTTCTCCTTTGGTCCTTCTCCCAATCTTTAGCGGTATTTGGGCTCTGCCCTTTCTAACCTTTTCATGTTGGAAATGGGTTCAATAATATGGGATGGGGGATGGAATTAATGTTCTTGGAGAGGCTGGGACTTATCTGGCCGAGGAACCCATCTGGAGGTTGTAGTTTTCTGTAATGTAATCTTAATGTGTGAAACTTTTGTAGAATCTCAGACCTCTAGGTGTTCTTTAGGGTTAACAGGAAAGGTTTTGGTTAGAGTGTGGCAAACTATGATAATTACCAATATCTAGCTAAAGATTGCAAAAGAGTAGCCTCTAGAATAGCCTCTCAGCTCTATTTAAACTTTATTAGCCACTGATACCTTATTTTGTTACAGTTCTTTCCCTCCTTTTGGTAAGTAAGGCACCATCAATCCCACAGTGCCAGGACCAAGCTCATCCCTGGATGTCATGTCCCACACAGAGGGGTGGGTATTGATTTTACTTGCAGAGTTGGGCTTTAAAGAGAGAGAGGCCACATCTGAGCAACAAAAGAGGTTTCCTAGAAGTAACTCTTAGGCATAACTGTAGGTAGGCTTAGGTTATTTACTGCAGTATTTCTAGGAACTTTTGTTATATTATGGAGAGTGGTCTTTTGTCTATAATTTTAATTGCAGGTAATTATTTCCAGCTTAATATTTTTCTTTTACCGGGCCTGTGGCATGTATTTTTCCATGTAGTAGTTTCTGTTTGTTTGTTTGCAGTCAGATTTATCATTTTATTAAGCTCCTGGTATTCAAATCATACTTATGAGGGCCTTTCTCACTCCAAGAATATAAAGAACTTTCCCATGTTTGCTACAAGTACCTTTATAACTTTTGTTTTTTAAGTAGATCATTATCGTATTTGGGATATGTGTGTGATAGGAGGATCGTCCCAGGTTTAGCTCCTTCCATATGGTGACTTTATCTTCTTGGCATTATTGATTTAATGTCATCAGTCCCATTAAAATGTCACCCACTGTGGTCAGAGATTTTTATCCAAATATTTATTGCTAGAACAGCACCTGAAAAATAATAAATATTTATTGAACCATGTGTTCCACCCCGTGGTTTGAGATGCCACCTTCATTAATGCTAAGATTCGTCTGTATTTGGATTCTTTGTTGACTTCCTATTGGTTTGTCCACCTAATCACGTGCCAGTACAACCGTATTTAATTCCTGAAGCTTTATAGTGATTTTAGTATATGCAAAGTAGTTTCTAGCCCCTCCGCCCTCACATCCCAGGTCCTTTCCCCATATCTGCTTTTTTCTAGTTATCATTTTTCTGGCTAGTCTTGTTTTTAATTTTTACATATGAACTTTGAAATCAGTTATCTTTCCCAAAGAAAACGCGATTATAAAAATCATTGCATTAAAGTAATAAATTTGCTGAAGGAAAATTTATTTCTATATGAGTCTGAGTCTTCCTGTCCAAGAATGACATGTTTTCCATTTGTCGAGATTCTTTTTGTATCCTTCTGGAGGGTTTAAAAAAATTTCATATAGGTTTTGCACATTTCTTAAGTTTATTCCTATAGATTTATTACTAATATAAATTTAATAAATATCATGTTACACCTAGCCTTCAAAGCCCCAAGTGGCTTTCCAGTTCATTTAGATAAAAACCAGTGACTATAAAACTCTAATGACGTGACCCCATATTAGCTTTCTAACTTTATATCCTAATTGTCTCCCTTTGCTCGATCTGCTTCAGCTACACTTCCCTCATCGCTGTCCGCGGAAGCTGGTAGCTACTGACTTAAGGCGCTGCCCTGGCTTTTGGCTGCCTTTTCCTTCTGTCTTGAATGTTCTTCCCCAAGAAACCCCATGGCCAACTTCCACTCATCCTTCAATTCTTCACAATCACCCTCTCAGGAGGTCTCCAGGTCCACTTTATAAACAGTGAAGCTCGCTCTCCTCCCACTTCCTCTCTTTCATTTTCAGTAGATAGCTGTGTGCTCCTCTGGGTTTCCCAGCCTCACCAGCAGTTAGATTGGGGCTGTTTGATTAGATTCTGGGCAATGGGATGTGGGCGGAAGGGATACAAACCACTTCTAAGCCTGGCCCCAAAAAATCAGCTCTGAAAAGCTCCAGCCCGTTTCCCCTGCCTCAGTGACCATGTGGTTCAGGGAGCACAGCCAAGAGATGGAGAAGGGCATTGGGCTGCAATGTGAGCAAAAAATATTTTGTTTATATTGTATTAAGCCACTGACATTTGAGGATTTGCCTTCCGTTGCACCTGGCTTTAATTTTCCTAACTATTATATACCTACATTGCACACTGACGTATTTCAGGCACATCACAGCATTTATAATGCTTTACCTACTCATTCATGTGTGTGAAGTCCCTTAGCAGAATATAGCCTGACGGGGCAGAAGCCTCCTTTCTTTGTCCTTGAATCTCCTCCATCCAGTATACGGCCTGGAATATAAGTACCCAAAAAATGTTTGGAGGTTTGTTGAGTAAATTGTCAAGGAGAAGAACCAGGATGGCAAACAATTTGGAAATCTTATCACTAAAAATAGGGATATTTAATACCAGCCAAACAAGGCAAAGAGAAGATGTAGTGAAGAAGAAATCCTGTGGCGCTCTTTGCAACATAGTAGATTTGAAAGTATTCCTTGAGTTTAGTACAAAAATAAAAATATTCTCCCTTTAGGGAAAATCATGGGATTATTTATCTAATAAAAAGTTTTTTATAATTTTCTACAGAGTTGTTACTGAATGTTTTATTCCCCCTTCTTAGGTTACATATTTTCCTTCTGTTAAGTTTATAACAAGTCAGTTCTTCTTAAAATCTCAGAAACTTTTCTTGGTCGAATAGAGTGAGAAAGAACTCAAATAGGGGGAAGGTCATGGAAAAAGCCTTAAAACACCATTAAAATAATCTGTTCTATTTTACACCTACCTCATCCTTTTTACAAAGTATCTCAACCAATATGTGTTAAATGAAAATTCCAAATATAGTAGCTAATCCTGGCCTTCAACAAGAAATGTGTAATATAGATATTTATGGACCTATATGATGCAATTCCCATATCACATTTCACTGGAAATCTCTGAGGTTTGATTTGGGACCTATTTATTTTCACATGCTGATGGCCCTGAGATAGTACAAGCAGAAATAGTAATAAATACAATATTAGATCTAGTTCTATCACTCTGTAGAGGAAATGAGCTAAGCAATTCACTAGTCACTGTAAAAATAATTCTTATAAATAGGAATATGGCACTTTTTCCACTTTCCTGAAGGAATTTCTTCTCTGCTCTATCTCCAGGAGATATTGTATCTAGTTTACTGAGCTTTCAACTAATGTCTTCTATCACCCACAGTACCTTGTTATCCCACTGTATCTTCTGTAGTCTAGCACAATTGATCAGTTTTTTTAAAAACAAAGATAATTTTTTCCCATAATGAGAACTTGAACTTTGAACTCTTCTAATAAAAAAGGAAAATATTTGTACCACTCATTGAAGGTGAAAAATATCTAGGGGAGAAATAGCCTCATGGACTGCTTTGTGGCCATAGTTTTATAGAAATATGGAAATTTCCCTCAGCTTGGAGACATAAGAACCTGATTTTAGGGCATGTTATGAGAAGGTGTCATCTCTCACAAGCAGACATGTATTATTGAGGCTTATGAGGCTAATGTCTAAAATCAGCCTTCCAGCTTTTTTGTTTAGAGTAAGTATAACTGATACAGACTAATATACATGAGTTAGCTTGAGCCTGGCATTCTCTTTCTCTGTAGACTGACTTATATGGTAAGCCAGATTTATAGTCAGAAAATAGAGTAAAAACAGGAGACATTATATAACTTGAATTTATAGGATAACTAATCTGAAGCATTTATCTCTGCAAGTGGAATAACCTTGCCAAGGATTATAATACTTGAAGTCTTCTTTCTGAGTTTCCCTCTCTACTGGACACAGCGTGGATGTTTGCATTTCTGCCACTCCTTTCCCTGGGCTTCCTTGCTCCTTTAGACTGGCAATCTCTTTCTTTAGATATGTTAAATCATAGCCAGTCAGTCTGTTATTTAAAGGCATTTTTCTTTGTTCAGCTCTGATTCACTGACTTTATAATTCAGCTTGCATTTTATAATCTTTTAAATTCATTTCTAAGTATGGTGCAGCATCTCACAGTTGCTGCCTTATACTTAATACACAATCTAAATACAACTGAGGTTTTTACAAGTATGTTCTTATGTTGCTTATTTTCTTTACTCTGTCTTTACTAGACCCTGACTTTCAGGAATATGATTCTTACAGCTAATTCATCATTCTTCTACTTCCATCTTAGAGGAAGCACTTCCATGTTAAATCTTGTAATATTCTTTCATATTTGATCATCAAGTACAGGGATATATAAATTTTGACTAAAACCTTTTACCTTATGTAGAGGTGAAATAGCTTATATCATGCTGACCTTAACCCCTTACATATAAAAATTATAAACTCTGGAAAAATATAAAAACCATTCTCTGAAGGCACTGGAGAGTGATTAAAAGTAGGCAGAAAAGAGAAGGGAGTCAACACCTGGGGGAATGGAATACCACTGGGTGAGTTTACCATTTTTATGGCATTTTGTTTGAGGGCAGGCCCTAATCAATTCCTGAATAGGGATCTCTAGGGAAACAGAACCAATAGGAGATACCTGTAAATAGTATGAGATTTTACAAAAGTGTCTCACACAACCGTGGGGATACATGGGTCCATTCCATAGGGCAGGCTACATGCTGGAAGCTCTGATGAAGGTTTTTTGATGAATTCCCCAAGAGAAGCTGGCTACCTAAAATAGAGATGGAAATTATCTCTTCTGACTGCTGAAGTCATCACTTCTTTTAAGCCTTCAACTGATTGGAATAAATGGTTCTCATGCTGAATATATTCTCATTAGTTGATTATAGATATAATCAGCCATAGTTGTGATCAACTTACTGATGATTTAAGTCCATGAAATGTCCTCATGGTAATAGGCCCATGCTTGACCAGTCACCTGGGCACCATCACTTGGCCAATTGGCATGTGAACCTTACCATCACAGTCCTCCCCTTGTCAAACTGACAACTATACACGGCACCTTAAACTGTACTTAACCTCTAAATAAAAAGCAATAACAGATATATTTTTCACCTAGTAATACTCAACTGTCCTGCATACAACTGGAAACATTAAATCTCTCTGGAATAGCCTTCAGGTTCTTGGATACTACTCACACTTAAATTTCATATGCTATAGCTTAAATACCAAGATATGAGTAATGCAATTTAGGTCATATGATAAGGGAATAAGATAGGAAAGAAAACAAAGATATTTGCTTTTTGTACATATACAAACATATTCAACAAATTGAGGATGAAATATTCATACAGTTATAGTCCTTGTTTCTGTAGCTGGTCATGTGGTCATTTACCTTTATGACTCTCTTTTTCCACTACCCACTCCTTGTTCCCTTTGCCCTCAAGGTAAATAGAAATCCACAATCTTAGTGGTTGATAAAAGAGAAGCCAGAGCTAGGGACAACCACAACAACTGGAAATTGATGGTGGAAATCCTGCTGAGAGCCACTGTAGTGGTTTGGAGCTTTGTTCCCAGGAAAACATATTTTTAAACTTAATCCAATCCTGCAGATGTGAACCCTTGTAAATAGGACGTTTTGATGAGATTACTTCAGTCAAGGTGAGGCTCAGCTGACAAGGACGGGTCTTAACCCTATTACTGCAGGCCTTATAGGGAAGGTCATAAACAGCCAGAGGGAGCAGCCAGCAGCTGAATGTCACCTGAACCCGGAAGAGAAGGGAGAAGTCCCGGGAGGCTGCCATATATGTTTTCATATGACAGAAAATCCAACAGTGGCAGCCAATCCCGGAATACCACCTCCTCAACAAGATAAAAAGCATGTATGAAAACCCACAGTTAGCATCGTACTCACTGGTGAAAGGTTGACACTTACTCTCCAAGATCTGGAGGAAGACAAGGATGGCCACCATCTCCACTGTTGTTGAACATTGTACAGGGATTTCTATCCAGAACGATAAGGCAAAAAAAGAAATAAAAGATACCCATATTGGAAAGGAAGAAGTAAAGCTTTCGTTATTTGAAGATGGCATAATCTTATATATAGAATGTCCTCCCAAAAAAAGTACAACAAAGCTGCTGTAGCTTCATAATAAATGAATTCCTTATTGAGAGAGGTCAAGAAGCCTGAGCACAGTCCTTGAGGACAGAACATATATTTGGGCCACATATAAAGACAAGAGATGCCCAAAGACTTGTGCTTACCAATATATGGCAACCCCTGGATGCGCATTTATTTAAAAAACCACACACAGACACATCAGTAGTGTTTCTATACCCTAGTAGTGAGCAAGCTGAGGAGAAATCAAGAAAAAAAATCCATTTACTTAGCAACTAAAAGAATCACATTTCTAGGAGTAAATTTAACCAAAGATTCAAAGAACTTGTACACAAAAAAGTACAAAACATTCATAACATTGCTAAAAGAAATCAAAGAAGCCTTAAATAAATGAAAAGATATTCTGTACCCAAAGATTGTAAGACAAATACGATGTCATTCCCAACCAAAATGATTTAGAGACTCACCACAATCCCCAAATTCTAACAGCCTACTTTGCAGAAATTTAAAAGCCAATCATCGAATTTATCTGGAAGGGAAAAGAGGTCCCAAATATCTAAGAACACGCTGGAAAAGAAGAATGAAGTTGGAAAACTCACATTCCTGACTTTAAAGCTTATTACAAAGCTGTAGTAGTCAAAACAGCAGGGTACTTCTTTCTCTCTCTAAGCCAACTTGACAGGTGAACTCACTGCCCTCCCCTCAGTGTGGGGCATGACTCCCAGGGGTGTAAACCTCCCTGGCAATGTGGGACAGAACTCCAAGAATGAGCTGGGACCCAGTATCAAGGGATTGAGAAAACTTTCTTGACCAAAATGAAGAAAGGAGAAATGAAACAAAATAAAATTTTGGCGGTTGAGAGATTCCAAACAGAATCTAGAGGTTATCCTGGAGGTTATTCTTATGCATTATATAGATATCCCTTTTTTGTTTATGATGTATCGTACTCCAATACGAACTGATGATCTGTGTTCCAGTGGCCTTGATTCTTGAAGACAATTGTATAAATATATAACCTTTACAGAACAAATCAAATACTATCCTTTTCCCACTAGATTGTATTGGTAACTTTGTGAAACATTACATGAACACATAACTGTGCAAATTTAATTTGTACAGAATTTCTATTTAGTTTGATTGTAAGGGTTTGGAAAAGGATGGTGGTGATGGTAGCACATTATTATGAGTGTAATTAACAGTGCTGAATTATGTTTGTGAATGTAGTTGAAAGGGGAAGTTTTGGGTCATGTATGTTGCTAGAAGTAAAGTTAGAAGGTTAAACATGGGATTGTATAACACGGTGATACCTGTTATCAGTGATGAACTTGCATTAATCATACATGTATAAGAATGTTCTTTCATGAATTTTTTTCAGTCTACTAAATTTATTTTAACATTTGTTCCCCCTATTATTTATTTATTTTTAATCCATATGCTTTACTCATCTGTCCATAAAGTAGATAAAAAGAGCATCAGACACAAGGTTTTCACAATCACACAGTCACTTTGCAAAAGCTATATCATTATACAATCATCTTCAAGAAATGTGGCTACTGGACACAGCTCTACATTTTCAGGCAGTTCCCTCCAGCCTCTCCATTACATTTTGAATAACAAGATGATATCTACTTAGTGTGTAAGAATAACCTGCAGGATAACCTCTCGACTTTGTTTCGAATCTCTCATCCATTGACACTTAATTTTGTCTCATTTCTCTCTTCCCCCTTTCGTTCGAGAAGGATTTCTCAATCCCTTGATGCTGAGTCCCAGCTTATTCTAGGATTTCTGTCCCACATTGCCAGGAAGGTCCACATCCCTGGGAGTCATGTCCCACGTAGACAGGGGGAGGGTGGTGAGTTTGCTTGTTGTGTTGGCTGAAAGAGAGGCCACATCTGAGCAACAGAAGAGGTTCTCTTGGGGGTGACTCTTAGGCCTAATTTTAAGTAGGCTTAGCCTATCCTTTGTGGGGTTAAGTTTCATATGAGCAAACCCCAAGATTGAGCATTCAGCCTATTTCTTTGGTTGTCCCCACTACTTGTGAGAATATTAAGAATTCTCCACTTGCGGAAGTTGAATTTTTCCCCTTTCTCACCATTCCCCCAAGGAGACTTTGCAAATACTTTTTTATTCACTGTTCAAATCCTTCTGGGATTTATCAGGGCATCACTCTGGACAAACCTACAAAATCTCATGCCCTACTTGAGGTTCCATGTTTTTTTCATGAATTTTAACAAATGTATAACACTAGTACACGATGTTAATACTAGGATGGTATATGAGAAAAATACGCCTAATGTAAACTATGGACTATAGTTAATAGTGCTATTTTAATATTCTTTCATCAACTGTAACAAAGGTACTGCACTAAGTGAAGTGTCAACAACAGAGGGACATATGGAGATGTACTTTATGTGACTTTTCTGTAATACACAACTTCTCTAATTAAAAAAAGTAATAATTTTTATAAAACATTACGCTAAGTAAAAGAAACCAGATACAAAGTACTACATAATATATGACTCCATTTATATAAAATGTAAATATAAATAAATCTATAGAGACAGAAATAGATTAGTGATTAAGTAGGGATGAAGAAGGATAGAAGAATTGAGTATTGACTGCTGAGTGGTATGAGTTTTTTTCTTTTTGGAGTAATGAAATTGTTCTAAAATTGATTGTGGTGAGGAATGCACAACTCTGTGAATATACTAAAAACCCTAATTGTACATTTTGGGTGGATTGTATGATATATGAATATATCTCAATAAAGCATGCTATAAAATATTCAAGGAAATGAACACTCAAAAAATATATATAATGAACCTCAGTGACCTGTGACAAAATTAATGGGTCTAACATATATAAGAATATATCCCAGAAATGAAAGGGGGCAGAAAAAATATGTGAATAATTACCAAAAATTCAAGAGGTGCAGGATATTTCACATCCAAAACTTTAACGCAAGCAGTAGCTGAAAATAGCCATCAGCATTGGAACCGCAAGACGAGAAGTGCTGGAGGAAATTCTTCAGCAAGAAGAAGCAGAAACAACATTGACTCTTGGATCTGCACAAATGAATGAAGAGAAAAGGAATGTAACACCATTCCCGTCAATTCAAGCATCCACGTTGCTTTGGAGAGAGGCCAAAATGGTGCTTTTCTAAATTAGGACCTCACTGCAGGATTCTGTGCTGGTCACCTCCTGGCGTGGAGTCACGACGTTGGCCCATGTGGTTCCATCTGTTGACTTGCTCCTGCTATCCCTTTCCAGTTGGCGTCTCCTGATATGAAAAAGGACATAGTCTTGATGATTCAGACAGAGCTGCTATCACTGGTTGGTTCCTTGGTGTCATCCATTTTATCCCATTTACCATTAGCAACTTTTATGGAACAGAATTAATGTCCAGCATGACTTATGGAATATAAGCTGCTAGTTCTCTATTCAGCTAAACCATATTATGCTTGCCAAGAGACCTGGGATTTTCACATCCTAAGCGATTTTGTCCCCTGTAGAGTCTGTGAAGTATTTCAACACAAAAGTAAGAACATTAGAAGGAGTGAGTACGAGTCAACATGCTGTAATTAGAACTTTTCCCACCTAGCTGTTCAGTCTTGACAAATTACTACAGAGCTTGGTTCACATTCTGAACTGCCTTGGTAAATATCAAATGCCCAGAATGCTTTGGTAGTGGACACACTTGATTTGAGAACTTTAGCGTGCTTGTCTGTAATTTAGTTATTAAGACATGCTTTCTGCATCCACAATATATGTCAGAAATTCATGTGCCTCTCCTGCTTTTGACTGTTGGAGTATGTAAATGGTATCTGAATGTGATGGATGTTGATGGCTTGATAACATATCCAGTGTTAATGCGTGCACAAGTAATGTGAGCCCCAAGGCTCTTTGCTGGCAGTGCATCTGAGTGTTCTCTGGCCAGCATAAAATTGACAGGAGATGATGTTTATGTCACACTCAGCAGTACTGTATCCACATGGCAGTTGTTATACATGTTGCGGGGCCTGGTTCCTGCTTTGTAATGCTTGCACCACCTGAGAACAAAGGGTCACTGGCCTCCAAGAGTAGAGAGATGATATTTTTCCAGACAGTTTCCAAATAAAACTGCACTCGTGGATGCAATCCCATTAATTCTGATGTAGCTTTCCCTGAGACATTTGATCATAACCATGCAAAACCCCAATCCTCAACTTGAAATTGATTGGATTAAGGTATTACAGTATAATCCCTTATTCTGACAGCTTTCCAATATCTATTAGGCTACTTGAATGAAGTTCAGTAATCACTTATCTCACTTGGATATGTCCAAGGAGAGAAAGATCATTGTTCATTTCCTAAAGATGGTTCATATTTTATATACTTTTCTAAATCTTAGCCCTCTCATTTAACACAATTTGAATTCTCTCTGACTCCAGTGGTAAAGATTTGATTCATTCTTTAAACCTACGTATTACTCCTCTCTAAGAATGAACTACAAACTGTTCAATGTTAAGTCTATTTCATGTCCACGAGGAACAACATTAGAACAAATGTCCTTGACATAGCCCATAAAATAGAGTAAATACATGTGTGCACACTGATATAACAAAATAGTTCAGTAAACATGGTAGAAGGGACAGATCTTCCTTATAGTAGAGTCACAATTAATACATATAAAACGAATGATAGAACTAGAAGATCCCCATTTGGTCAACACCATGGTAATAGTTGTAGGAAAGAATCATTAGTAGATACTGAAATTAGTGGGTGAAAGAATAATGAAAACAGTGTATGTGAATAATTCCAAAGTATCTTCCCACAAGAAGCTCATTAATTACAAAGGGAAGTGTGCTGGTTTGAAAGGATGGATGTACTCTAGAAAAGCCATGTTTTAATCCTAATCCCATTTTATAAATGCAGCCATTTCTTCTAATCCCTATTCAGTATGTATGTTTGAAACTGTAATTAGATCATCTCCCTGGAGATGTGACTCAGTCAAGAATAGTTGTTAAACTGGATTAGGTGGAGACGTGTCTCCACCCATTCGGGTGGGTCTTGATGGGTTTACTGGGATCCTATAAAAGAGGAAACATTTTGGAGAATGGGAGATTTAGAGAGAGCAGAGAATGCTGCAGCACCACGAAGCAGAGAGTCCACCAGCCAGAGACCTTTGGAGATGAAGAAGGAAAACGCCTCCCGGGGAGCTTCATGAAACAGGAAGCCAGGAGAGAAAGCTAGCAGATGACACCCTGTTCGCCATGTGCCCTTCCAGCTGAGAGAGGAACCCTGACTGTGTTTGCCATGTGCCTTCTCACTTGAGAGAGAAACCCTGAACTTCATTGGCCTTCTTGAGCCAAGGTGTCTTTCCTGGATGCCTTAGATTGGATCTTTCTATAGACTTGCTTTAGGGACATTATCTCGGTCTTAGAACTGTAAACTTGCAACTTATTAAATTCCCCTTTTTAAAAGCCATTCCATTTCTGGTATATTGCGTTCCAGCAGCTAGCAAACTAGAACAAACATAAATGGTGAACCCTAATGTAAACCATGGGCTATAGTTAATAGTACAATTATAGAATGTGTTTTAATCCGTTGTAATAAATATACCACACCAATGCATGGTGTTAATAATAGAGTGAAAAAAAATTCCATACCCATTCACCAACATGGCTAAATTCACAAAAGCCAACCATTCTAAATGTTGTCAAAGATGTGCAGCATCCAGAATTCTCATAATTGCTGGTGGGAGTGTAAAGTAATACCATCACTTTGAAAATAAGACTGGCCATTTCATATAAAATTACACATTTTTTGAACCAGAATTACACTCCTAGGTATTTACCCAAGAAGAATAAAGCATTTGCTCACAAAAGATTTGTTCAAGGATGTGCATAGAAACTTTATTATAAGTGCCACAAACTGTAAACAGCATAGGGGTTAATCAACAGGAGAATGGATAAAGAGGCTGATACATTCATACAATGGAAAGGAACAGAATACGGATACATGCAACAACATGGATGAATCCCAAAAACATGCTGAGTGACAAAAGCATTACTTGGGTTTATGCTGTGTGATTCCATTTACATGAAGTCCTGAAATAAGTAAACCCACTCTATTGTGCAAAAGATCAGAAAAATAGTTGCTTTTGGAGCACAGTTTGGAGTGAGGATTGATGAGAGACATGACAGAATATTTTGGGGTGATGGAAATTTTCTGTATATTTTTTTCGAGTGGTCCCATGCTCTTTATTTTAATTTTTTTTAACTTTTTTAAATTGTGAAATATAACACATATACAAAAAAAAAAAGAAAAGCAATCATTTTCAAAGTATATGACAACAAGCAGCTAAAAACAGATTTACAGATTTCATAGTTTGATATGGGTTATCAAATTCCACAGTTCCAGGTTTTTCCATCCACCTGCTACAAAACACAAAAGGTTAAAAGAAGTATCAATATAGTGATTCAACAGTCATATTCAGTTTGTTAAATCCTGTCTTCCGTTATAACTCTTTCTCCTTTGATCCTTCTCCCACTCTGTAAGGATCTTTGGGCTATGCCCTTTCTAAAAAAAAGTTAGAATGTTGAAATATGTTGAAAAGGGCTGTTGATAATATGAGATGGGGGATGGAATTAGTTGACATTCTTGGACAGGCTGGCCCCTTTGGGTTTCAGGACTTATCTAGTCTAGGAACCTTCTGGAGGTTGTAAGTTTCTGGAAAGTAAACTTAGTGTGTGAAACTTTATTATAGAATCTCAGTTAGAGCCCTGAATGTTCTTTAGGGTTAATGGGCATGATATTGGTTGAGGTTTGGCAAACTGTGTAGTAAACAATATCTAGCTGAAGCTTGCATAAGAGTAGTCTCCAGAATAGCTTCTCAACTCTATTGAAAGGCATAGCCACTGATACCTTATTTTGTTACACTTCTTTCCCCCCTATTGGTCAGGATGGCATTGTGGATCCCACGGTGCCAGGGCAGGCTCATCCGTGGAGTCATGGCCCACGTTGCCAGGGAGACTTTCACCTCTGGATGTCATTTCCCATGTAGAGGGAGAGTAATAATTCTCCTTGTAGAGTTGGGTTTACAGAGAGAGGCCACATCTGAGCAACTAAAGAGACTTCCTGGAAACGCTCTTAGGCATAATTATAGGTAGTCTTAACTTCTCCATGCAGAAGTAAATTTCACAAGGGTGAGCCTCAAAATCAAGGGCTTGACCTATTTTCTTGGAGTCCCTAATGTTTGCGAGCACACCAGGTATTTCCCAGATGGAAAGTTTAATATGCGTTACCATATCAGCCCATATATTTTCTCCAGTCCCTCAAGGGATTCTACCAATACTTTGCATTTATCAGCCCACCATAGTTTTGGATGTCTCTAGGATTACATTAAGCTATACAGAATGACAAGGCCTCATTCCCATTCTGGGCTCCATGTGTTTGGGTTGTTTAAATGAGCCATCCAGACAGGTTGATTTAGATTGTGTGTTATAGAAAATTAGATTCTAGATTCAGTAAACCTTTCTGCCTTTGGTCTCATATGTCGGTGAGCTCTAGAGTACATACACTACCATCTTTTGTCCTGTATTCTGATTTACTTTAGTTCCAACCAGATGGGCTTCCTTTTTATCTCTAATTGAAGCCTGATTTCTTTTTTTTATTATTTTAGCTGTTATTGTATATAGAAATGCTGACTTTCAGATCTGCAGAACTCCAGCACTGAATTTTAGGTGCCACAGAGGTACTCAGAGTTCCAGGGAAATACTAGCTGATATACATACAGCTCAGTGTCTCAGAATCTAGAAATACATTTACAATTTCAAACTAAATATGGCTGCTGTAAAAGCTTAAAATCTAGGCTCCAATTGTCTTATAAGCATTTTCTAAAAGATACTATAGCATATTTGTTCTATTGTTTCTGGCATATTTTGCACAACATATTCTCCCCACGGTCCATTCAGTTTGTTGCATGTCTCACAATGTCATTCCTTTTTTGTAGCCACACAGTATTCCATTTGCCTTTTAGTTTCTCAGTCATTGAACCCTTAGGCCCTTTCCATCCATTGGGTATCATGGATAATGTCCAAAGTAAGCTAATTGTCTTACAGTGTCCTCATTTGTTTGTACAATCATTAGCGTTCTCAATTTTAGACAATTTTCATTGGTCAAAAAAGAAAAAGAGCTGATAAATAAAGCTTCACCAAGTATCAAGTCAAAACCTCCCCCAATCTCTTGTCCCTCCTCTGCCCCCAATTATTTACCCTGGTATTACTGTGGTACTGATGCTGTCTACTTATTAACTATAGCATGTAATATTAATTTTCCCCCATACCCCTCTATTATTGACTCTTTGTACAAGTTTACACCTTTGAAGGAGTTCATGTGAGAACTTATTTATATTTGTAGATGTAATCACGACATTATACATCCCTTTTCAATCGATATTCACCTTCAATATGGCAATGTTCCTTATAATCCCACAGATTAGTTCCCATCACTTCTATCCATTTCCTTACATTTAAGTTCAACCTCATTGGGTAACCTTTCCTGTCTCTCTAACTTCTGTGTACTTCCAGGTCCCCTATATTCCACAGCGTAAACCCTTGAGATGACTTTTACCAGAGTCATAATAGCAAAATCATACAGTGTCTATCCTTTTGTGTCTGACTTATTTCACTCAGCATTATGTCCTCAAGGTTCATCCATGTTGTCTTGTGCATTTCATCTACTGCTGCATAACATTCCATCATATGTATATACTACATTTTGTTTATCCATTCATCTGTTGATGGGCATTTGGATAGTTTCCATCTTTTGGCAACTGTGAAAAGTGCCACCATGAACATCGGTATAAAAATGTCTGTTCTTGTGACTGCTTTCAGTTCTTTGGGGTATATACCAAGTATTGGTATTGTCAGGCCATAGGGCAACTTGATATTTAGTTTTCTGAGGCACCACCAAACTGTCTTCGATAGTGACAGTATACATTCCCACCATCAGTGAATATGTGTTCCAGTTTCTCCATATTCTCTCCAACATTTGTAGTTTTCTATTTGTTTTATAGCAGCCATTCTTATAGGTGTGATAATAGGTGTGATAGCTCATTGTAGTCTTGATTTATATTTCCCTTATAACTAACGAAGATAGACATCTCCATGTGCTTTTTAGCCATTTGTATTTGCTCTTCAGAAAAAAATGTCTATTCATATCTTTATCCTATTTTATAATTGGGTTTTCTTTTGTTGTTGAGTTGTATAATTTCTTTATGTACACAGGATATCAAGCCTTTATCTGATATGTAGTTTCCAAATATTTTCTCCCATTAAGATGGCTGCCTCTTTACCTTTTTGACAAATTCCTTTGAGGCACAGAAGCTTTTTATTTAAAGGAGTTCCCATTTATCAGATTTTTTTCTTTCACTGCTTGTGCTTTTCATGTAGAGTTTAAGAAGCTACCTCCTATTACTAGGTTGTGAAAATGTTTCCCTATACTTTCTTTTAGGAAGTTTATGGTACTGGCTCTTATATTTAGGTCTTTAATCCGTTTTGAATTTATTTGTGTTTAGGGTGTAAGGTAGGGATCCTCTTTCATTCTTTTGGCTATTGATATCCAGTTCTCCCATGTCTATTTATTGATAAGACTCTTCTGTCCCAGTACAGTGGATTTGGTGGACTTATCAGAGATCGTTTGACCATAGATTTGTTAGTCTATCTCTGTACTCTCAATTTGATTCCACTGATCAGTATTTCTGTCTTTGTGCCAGTACCATGCTGTTTTGACTACTGTGGCCTTATAGTAAGCTTTAAAGTCAGGAAGTGTAATCCTTTCACGCTGCTCTTCTTTTCTAGGACATCTCTAGCTATTTAGCACATGAGATGGGGAAGCTGATCACAATGCCCAGCAGCTACCACAGCACCCAGCACCCTTCGGAACTGCAGCCTATAGCTTCTGACAGGTGGCCGCTTGTGGCACCTGGCGGAGCAACTGACCCCAGTGCCTGGCAGGCACAGACCCTCATGGTGGCCAGGCTAGGCATGTGCCTGGGCTCCCCAAGGTTGTGGAGCCACATGGGCAGTTCTCCCCAGCTTGTTGCTGGGTGGTCTGTTCCCTTGAATCCACACTTGCCGTGTTGCTGCCGCCCACCCGTGATGGAGCCATGTCTGAACAGACTCACCCTGCTTTTCCCATTGTGACTGCTTCACTTCTCTCTACCAAGACCTCCTTGTGAAATGACCCTCCTCCATCACTCCCCCCCCAGGACCGCAGTTCCGGTGGTCTTTTCTGTCCCTTCTCTTGTTGCTCCACAGAGCAGGGGTGAACCCAGCCTACCCTACTATGCCATCTTCCTGGAAGAATTTTCTATATCTTGGTAGGAATTTGGTTTGCACAGTGGGGGTGGCTTGGAACTATGTGCCCCAGAAAAATGTTTTTAAGCTCAATCCATTCCCATGGATATGAACTCTTTGTAATTAGAGTTCATAGACCTTTTGATGAGGTGACTTCAGGTAAGATGTTGCTCGACCGGATTAGGATGATATATTACTGAAGGTCTGCAGGGAAGACCACAAGGTGTGGAAGACACAGGCAGCAGCCAGAAGCTGGGAGTCAATGGAACCAAAAAGCCAGAGAGATTGCCATGTGCATTGCCGTGTGTGGTAGTCAGATTCAGGTGTCAACTTGGCCAGGTGAAGGCACCTAGTTCTGTTGCTGTGGACATGAGCCAATGGTACGTGAACCTCATCTGTTGCTGATTCCATCTGCAGTCGGCTAGGAGGCGTGCCTGCTGCAATGAATGACATTTAACTTAATAGGCCAGTGCTTAAATGAGAGGGCGCCACGTAGCACAACCCAAGCAGCTCAGCATACTTCATCTCAGCACTCACAGCTCAACCCAGGCTTTTGGAGATGCAGAATGAAAATCACCCCTGGGAAAGCTGTTGGAACCCAGAGGCCTGGAGAGAAGGCCAGCAGAGATCACCCTGTGCCTTCCCACATAAGAAAGAACCTCAGATGAAAGTCAGCTGCCTTTCCTCTGAAGAACTAACAAAATAAATTCCCTTTTATTAAAAGCCAATCCGTCTCTGGTGTGTTGCATTCTGGCAGCTAGCAATCTAGAACACTGTGTGACAGAAAAGCCAAGCACCAAGGATTGCTGGAAACCAGCCCTAGACCACCACAGTCTTCTGGGAGAAAGCATCAATTTGATAATGACTTGATTTTGGACTTCTTCTAGACTCAAAACTGAGCCAATAACCCCCCATTATTTAATCAAACCCATTATATGGTATTCACTTTGGCAGCCAGGAAATTAAAACACAGCCATATGAATTTGTCAAACTTCATTGGGTGTACAATAATGTTTTGTCTATTTCAGTGACTGGTAAGCTGCTGAAAAAAAAAAGAATTGTAAATAAATGTTGAACTCTAAGGATTTGCAGATGCAGTGTACTGATAGCTGCCACTTTGTCATTCATATAAAAAAAGGGATTTAATGTATATATAGATAGATATGTAATATATCAAAATGTTAATTACCTGGATATCACCTTCTGGCCACACTGCCCTGGGACTCCTCTTTCTCTGCGGGGTCAGCTGTGGCCACCACGAAGACTGACGTGACTTGAGCCTGAGCGGAACTGGTCACCAACGTCAGCAACCAGGGATTGCAGGAAGTCCTGAGGACCCACCTCAGCCCCAAGGGCACCATGGAGATACTTGTTTTTGATGCTGGAGACATCAAGCTTACCAATTTTGACAATGTGCTGTCTTGTGAAATGCAAATTCAATACCCAACAGTCTCCTTAAAAGCAAAAGTAGCAGCAGCCCAGGTTGACATAACTGGTGGTGGATCTCTTCCAACGTCCTAATCATGAGAGAGCTCCTGAAATAGAGAATCTCCCAGAATAATAACTGAAGGATTTGAAGCCACAGTGGAAAAGGCATTTCAGTTTGGGGAACAAATCAAAGTAAGCAAAGAGATGGACAGAGAAACATCAGATGTGGGCAAAATATCTCTTGCTGATTTCTTAACAGAGGTTACAGTGGACTGTATTTTGGTCACTAGAAAACAAGATGAATCCATCATCCTCTTCATGATTGAAATCAAGGAGATGAAACTTAAATCTGAAACTGGTACAAGCTTAATCAGAGGACTTGTTTTGGACCAGGGGGTACAATATCTTGACATGAAAAAAAAAAGAGGGTACAATATTTTGACATGAAAAAAAAAAGAGAGAGAGAAGAGAAGATGCGTACATCTTAAAGTTAAATATGTCGTTAGACTATAAAGAAGCAGAAGTGAATTCTGCCTTTTTTTAAAAACAAGTGTGCAGAAGAGAGACACTAGTAAAAGCTAAAAGAAAATTAATTTAAGATAGAGTTAAAAAATAAAAGTGAGAAGGAAAGGCTATGGTGATTCAGATAAAGGATTTATTGTTATTAATCAAAAGGGAATTTACCCTTTCCTTAGATGTTCTTGCAAAAAAAAAAAAAAAAGGCATGGTAGCTAAAAGGTGAATTATAGAAAGTCTGTCTCCTGTCTATCGGAGAACTCATGCTTCCTGAATTTAGAGCATATGACAAAGCTGTAGCAGTCAAAACAGCATGGGATTTGACAGAGATATTGACTAATGGAATCAAACTGAGAGTTCAGAAATAGACCCTTATATCTATTGCCAATTGATATTTGACAAGGCTGCCAAGCCCAATCAACTGGGACAGGATTGTCTCTTCAACAGCTGGTGCTGGGAGAACTGGATAGCCACATGCAAAAGAATGAAAGGGGACCTATATCTCATGCCTTATACAAAAATGAACTCAAATGGATCAAAGACATAAATAAAAAAGTTGGATCATAAAACTCCTAGAAGAAAATCTAGGGAACCGTCTTCAAGATCTTGTAGTAGGCAATGGTTTCTTAGACTTTCTATCCAAAGCACAAGCAATGAAAGAAAAAAATAGATAAATAGGACATCCTCAAAGTTAGAAACTTTGCTGCTTCAAAGGATATTGTCATGAAAGTGAAAAGGCAACCTACTCGATGGGAAGAAATATTAGAAAATCACTTATCCAGTAAGGGTTTACTATTCAAGATACATAAAGAAACCCTACAACTCAATAATAGAAAGACAAACAACCCAGTTAAAAATGGGCAAAAGATTTGAATAGACATTTCTCCAAAGAGGAAATACAAGTGGTTAAAAAGCAAATGAAAAGAGGCTCAACATCAATAGCTACTAGGGAGATGCAAATCAAAACCTGCAATGAGATATTGTTTCACACCCACTAGAATGGGCATTATTTAAAAAGCAGAAAACGCAAGTTTTGGAGAGGATGTGGAGAAATAGAAACACTCATTCATTGCTGGTGGAAATGTAAAATGGTGAAGCCATTTGTTGTTTCCTCAGGAAGCTAAATATAGAATTGCTATATAATCTATATAGCTGTATAATCTGGCAATATGACTACTAGCTAGAAGAACTGAAAACAGGGACTTGAACTCAAGCAGACACTTGCACACTGATGTTCATAGCTGTCTTATTCACAAATGCCAAAAGATGGAAAAATCCAAATGTTCATCAGCCAGTGAATGGATAAACAAAATATGGTTTGTACATAACTGTGCTGGTTTGAAAGGATGTATGTCCCCTAGAAAAGCCATGTTTTAATCTAAATCCCAATTCATAAAGGCAGAATAATCCCTATTCAATACTGTATGTTTGAAACTGTAATCAGATCATCTCCCTGGAGATGTGATTTAATCAAGAGTGGTTGTTAAACTGGATTAGGTGATGACATGTCTCCACCCACTTGGGTGGGTCTTGAGAAGTTCCTGGAGAGGAAATATTTGGGAGATTCAGAGAGAGCAGAGAATGCTGCAGCGTCACGAAGCAGAGTCCACCAGCCAGTGACCTTTGGAGAGGAAGAAGGAAAACGTCTCCTAGGGAGCTTCAAGAAACTGGAAGCCAAGAGAGAAAGCTAGCAGATGACGCCGTCTTCACCATGTGCCCTTCTAGCTGAGAGAGAAGCCCTGACTGTGTTCGCCAAGGTCCTTCTTACTTGAGAGAGAAACCCTGAACTTCATCGGCTTTCCTGAATCAAGGTATCTTTCCCTGGATGCCTGTGATTGGACGTTTCTATAGACTTGTTTACTTGAGACATTTTCTCAGCCTTAGAACTGTAAACTAGCAACTTATTAAATTCCCCTTTTTAGAAGCCATTCTGTTTCTGGTATATTGCATTCCAGCAGCTACCAAACTAGAACAATAACCACGAAATGTTGCTTAGCTATAAGAAAGAATGATGACCTGATGCCTGTGACAACCTGGGTGAACCTTGAGGACATTATGTTAAATGAACTAAGCCAGGCACATAAGGACAAATATTGTATGATCTCACCGATATGAACCAATTCTTATAAGCAAACTCATAAGAGTTAGAATCTAGAATTCAGGTTACCTGGGGGTAGATTGGGGTTAGAGAATGGGGAGACAATGCTTAATTTGTGCAGAATTTCTACTTCGCTTGCTTGTAAATGTTTGAAAAGGGATAGTGGTGCAAGTAAGACATTATTGCGGGCATAACTAGCAGTGCTGAATTATGTTTATGAATGTGGTTGAAAGGGGACGTTTTGGGTCATGTATGTTACTTGAAGGAAAGTTAGAAGATGAAGCATGGAACTGTATAATACAGTGATCCCTGTTGTAGGTAGTGAATAGTACAAATAAAGATTTTTTTTTTTTAAAAAAAGATGCAATAAGAGATGGCTTGGGGGCTGTCAAAATGCTACTGATGATGGCTGTGTGCTCGTGCCATAGCAGTGGCAATGATGGAAGCTGTGGCTAAAAATAAACTCGGTGTAAAGGGCAGGATTCAAGCTGATGTTTTTCTCATTATTTCCAAGGTTCTCGATCAGAACTCTTCAGGAAAGAGTCTTCAAGAAAGACTAGTACAAATTTAAGCACAAAATTCAGAACCAGGTTAATGTGTGTGTGGGGGCTTGGACCCAGGGAGGTCAATGGTAGTAACAGAACTAGGCATATGGGGTAACTTGTGTAAAAGAAACGACTTCTTAACTCCCACACTGTGATTCCAGCACCATTCTCCCGCTTGATGAGATCAGGTCAACTGGAATGTCTTCTCCTAAAGGTTGAGTTGAAGTTTCCCGTGTGCAACTGAATCAGGAAGACTTGATGGGGTGAGCCTATGGAACTTTTGTCCAAGCTTCAGATGATTTTCAAAGAAAATTTCTCTTCTCATGTTAAAAAAGGGGACACTGGTATCTGTTCAAATTCTGAAGTTCTGAAATTATAATTATGGTATATTTTTAATTGCACTGAAGTGTGCATATACAAAGCAGGTCCTTTTCACCCAGTGAATAGGATGTTTTACTCGCTGCAGTGGGACAAACTTACATGTTAGATAAATATATATTATTAACTTTTTATTAAACATTGCTTCACAAATAAGTTTTAAAGATTTAATAACTTCTTATAGGTGAATTTTAATTTACTTCAGCAGTTCCCTATTGTTGAGGATTTAAGTTCTAAATTTTTCTGCAAATGTAAATAATATTTAAGTAATAATTTTTTTTAAAGCATCACTACTTCCTTAGTATAAATTTCTGTGAGTAGAATTATTGGATCAGTTGGACTTTTCATGCTTTAGTGATAACTTTGCTAAAATTCTCCCCAAGAAAATTAAGTTTATACTCTGCAGAAGATGGAAAGGGGTGAACTAGAGGCAAAGGAGTGAAAAAGTTGCAAATATAAAATGGAAAAACTAGAGAGAGAGAAGATAGGCTGAAGGCATGGTGACTAAGGAAGCTAGAGTGGAAATTTTTATGATGACCATATTTTCGTGCTTCTTTTCTTATGCCTTAATGTCCATCCCAAACCCTCCAGTGACATCTTTTTCTCACCCAAATTACTATTTCTTCTTAAGTATATCTACAAAATTGGCTTTATATAGTTGTTGAATCTCTGCATTCCTCAAAGGTGTACTGGGGTGCTACTAAACTTTATATTTTGAAGACTTAGGAATTGCCTACAACAGTGTGCAATAAATTTGAAGCTGACTCTAAGCCAACCCATCAGGTGAACTCACTGCCCTCCTATCTACGTGGGATGTGACTCCCAGGGGTGTAAATCTCCCTGGCAACATGGGACAGAAATCCCAGGGAAGAGCTGGGACTCGGCATCAAAGGACTGAGAGAGCCTTGACCAAAAATGGGAAGAGAGAAATGAGACAAAATAAAATTTGTGTGGCTAACAGATTTCAAACATAGTCAAGAGGTTATCCTGGAGGTTATTCTTATAAATTATGTAGGTATCCTTTTTAGTTTATGATGTATTGGAGTAGCTAGAGGGAAGTACCTGAAACTGTTGAGCTGTGTTCCACAGCCTTGATTCTTTTTTTTTTAAATGTAGTTTTATTGAAGTATATTCACATACCATACCATCCGTCCAAAGTATACATTCAGTAGTTCACAGTGTCATCACACAGTTGTGTATTCATCACATTGATCATGTTTAGAATATTTGCATCACTCCAGAAAAAGAAATAAAAGGGAAACCCCAAATATCCCATACCTTACCCATACCTCTTACTGACCACTAGTATTGCAGTATTACCGATGTTTAAGACTTACAAAAGAGGTAGGTTAACTAAGGCTGTGTAGTATTTTTAAAAAAGATATTTTTATTAAAAAATCTTCACACACAAACATTCCATACATGGTGTACAATCAGGGGCTCACAATATCATCACATAGTTGTGTATTCATCGCCATGATCATTCTTTAGAATATTTGCATCACTCCAGAAAAAGAAATAAAAAGGAAAAAGAAAAAACTCATACATACCATACCCCTCTCATTGACCACTAATATTTCCATCTACTCAATTTACTTTACCCTTTGTCCCCCTATTATTTATTTTTTTTGTATCCATACTTTTTTTTACTTATCTATCCATACCCTGGATAAAAGGAACAACAGACACAAAGTTTTCACAATCACACAGTCACACTGTAAAAGCTATATCGTTATACAGTCATCTTCAAGAATCAAGGCTCCTGGAACACAGCTCTACAGTTTCAGGTACTTCCCTCCAGCCACTCCAATACTAAACTAAAAAGGGGTATCTATATAATGCATAAGAATAACCTCCAGGATAACCTCTCGACTCCGTTTGAAATCTCTCAGCCACTGACAGTTTATTTTGTCTCATTTCTCTCTTCCCTTTTTTGGTCAAGAAGGTTTTCTCAATCTCTTGATGCCACATCCCAGCTCATCCAGGAGTTCTGTCCTACATTGCCAGGAAGATTTACACCCCTGGGAGTCATGTCCTACATAGGGAGTGAGGGCAGTGGGTTCACTTGCCGACTTGTCTTAGAGAGAGAGGCCACATCTGAGCAACAAAAGAGGTTCTCTGGAGGTGACTCTTAGGCCTAATTTTAAGTAGACTTAGCCTTTCCTTAGCAGGAATAAGTTTCACAGGGCAACCCCCAAGATCTAAGGTTCAGCCTGTTCATTTGGTTGTCTCCAGTGTTTGCGAGAATATCAGAAATTCTCCAAATGGGGAAGCTGAAGATTTCCCCCTATCTCCCCATTTCCCCAAGGGGACTTTGCAAATACTTCTTTATTCACTGTCCAAATTACTCTGGGATTTATCAGGGCATCACACTAACTTGGAAAAACCAACAAAATCTCATGCCTTACTCAAGATTCCATGTACTTACGCTGTTCAACCAAACTGACGATACAAGTTAAATTAGGAAATGCACTAGCCACAATATAAATTTTGGACCAAATAAACACCTTTCCCTTGAGTCTCACATCAAGGTTGAAGTTTTAAAATATGGACAATATCATTCTTTACCCTGTATTCTAATTTACCTTAGTGCTATCCAGATCAGCTTCATTCATATCTCTGCTCGATGTCTGATCACTTTTTAAACTTTTTAAACAGTTTCTGTATGGGGTAATGCTGACTTTCATAGCTTCAGAGCTCTAGCTCTGAGTCTCAGGTGTCACATAAATACCCAAAGTTTCTGGGAATGGCAAGGTTATAAACAAACACTCAGTATCTCAGATTTTAGAAATAACAGTGACAACTCTAGAGTAGATGTGACTGCTGTAACAGCCTACAATCTAGGACCCTTTACAATAGGCCCCAAACTGATAACCCATGCTCTTGATGTCAGTTCATCGAGTTTTTATATTATAGTTAGTCCATATGACTGAGGCATGATAATATTAGTCTTTTTGTTTCTGACATTTCATTCAACATACAGTCTTTAAGTCTCATTCACCTTGTTGCTTGCCTCACAACTTCATTCCTTCTATAGCTGCTCAGTAGTCCATTGTATGTAAACACCACAGTTCCCCCTTCCATTCCTCAGTCATTGTGCCCTTAGGCCACCTCCAGCCACAGTGAATCGGGAGCACTGCCACCATAGACACCTGTGCAAATGTCCATTCCTGTCCCCACACCCAGTTCCTCCAGGTGGACATCTAGCAGCAGGGTCTCAGGATCACATGGCAACCCCACCCCTGGCCTTCTGTGGGGCCACCACACTGCCCTCCCTCCAAGTGAAAAGGTACCTCTCTTTCTCTGCATTTTCTCTAGCACATGTTTCTCTGTGTTCATTTTTAAACAGTTTTCTTCACATATCACCCAATCCAACCTAAATGTATAGACATGCCTTTGCCCCCATAATCTATATGAAGATATTTCCTTTTCTTCCACACAGAATCCATACCCCTCCCATACCCCCTACCTGTTGACATTTAGTTTTGGCATCATGCCTTTGTTACATTCAGTGGAAGCATGTCACAGTGTTACTGTTGACTACAGACCCTAGCTTGCATTGATTGTACTTTTTCCTGTGTATCATCTATTTTCAGCATCCTGCAATGTTGACATTCATTTGTTCTCCCTCATGCAAAAGCATTTTTTTAAATTTGTACATTTAATCACCATTGTTGTCCACTCTAGGCATTCCTAGATTATACCATCTCAGTCTTTATCATCTGTCTTTCCTTCTGGTTTCATATGTGCTCCCAGCTCTTCTCCCTCTATCATATTTACGTTCAGCTTCATTCAGTGTGCTTACATTATTGTGCTTCAATCAAGCAGTATTGTGTTACCCATTTCTGAATTTTTACAATCAGTCCTGTTGCACAATCTGTATCCCTTTAGCTCCGATTACCCAATATCTACACTATTTCTATCTCCTGATAACTTGTGTTTTTAACTTCAATTCTCCAAGTTCACTCATTAACGTTAGTTCGTATCAGTGAGACCATACAGTATTTGTCCTTTTGTTTCTGGCTAATCTCACTCAGCATAATGTCCTCAAGATCCATCCACGTTGTTACATGTTTCATGACTTTATTCTGTCTCACAGCTACATACTATTCCATCATATGTATATACCACAGCTTGTTTAATGACTCATCCGTTGATGGACATTTGGGCTGTTTCCATCTCTTGGCAATTGTAAATAATGCTGCTATAAACATTGGTGTAAAAATGTCTGCTTGTATCCATGCCCTCAGGTCCTCTGAAGAGATACCTAGCAATGGGTTTGCTGGGTCATATGGCGATTCTATACTTAGCCTCCTGAGGAACCACCAAGCTGCCTTCCACAGTGGTTGTGCCATTTTACATTCCCACCAACAGTGGATAAATGTGCCTCTTTCTCTGCATCCTCTCCAGCACTTGTTGTTTTCTGTTTTTTTGATTATGGCCATTCTAGTGGGTGTCAGATGATATCTCATTATGGTTTTGATCTGCATTTCCTAAGAGCCTGTGAAGTTAAGCATCTTTTCATGTGCCTTTTAGCCATCTGTTTTTCCTTTTCTGAAAAGTGTCTGTTTATGTCTTTTGCCCTTTTTTAAATTGGATTGTTTGTCTTTTTGTTGTTGAATTGAAGAATCTCTTTTTATTTTCTGGATACTAAACCTACCTATATCTGATATGTGGTTTCCAAATATAATCTCCCATTATGTAGATTGCCTTTTAAATTTCTTAACAAATTTCTCTGATGCACAAAAGTGTTTAATTTTAAGGAGTTCCCATTTATTTATTTATTTCATCGGTGCTCATGCTTTGAGTGTAAGATCTGGGAAACCATCTCCTATTACATGTTTTGTAGGATATTTCCCTACATTTTCTTCTAAAAGTTTTATGGTCTTAGCTCTAATGTTTAGGTCAGCCTTGATTCTTGAAGATGATTGTATAAAGATATAACGTTTAGAACGTGACTGTGTGATTGTGAAAACCTTGTTTCTGATGTTCCTTTTATCCAGGGTATGGACAGGTAAGTAAAAAAAGTATGGGCAGGAAATAAATAATAATAAGGGGATAAGGGGTAAAATAAATTCAGTAGATGGAATATTAGTGGTCAATGAGAGGGAGGGGTAAGGGGTATGGAATGTATGAGGTTTTATTTGTTTCTTTTTCTGGAGTAATGCAGATGTTCTACAAAATGATCATGGTGATGAATACACAACTATGTAATGATTTTGTGAGCCACTGATGCTACACTATGGGTGAACTGTACGTGTGAAAATTTATTGATAAAAATATTTTTTTTAAATTTGAAGTTGAAACCTTAAAAAAATGTTAATTACAGAATCCTGGTGGTGGGGCTTTGGAGGGAAGCACCTGCCTTCTCTTGCAACTGTTTACAGGCATTCTTTTTTCTCTTTTCTTTCTTCTACATTTTCTAGGACCCCCATTAAGTATTTCCTTTCTAGGTTTTCTCTATTCCTTCCCCTTCTCCCTTGGTCTTCAGCAATTCCAAGAACAAAGAAGAGCTGCTTCTCACTTTAGTCCTTTCACTTGAGCTCTTTTCCCCACAGATTCTCAACTTATCTTATTCTCTGTCTACCTTTATTTCCTCTTTATTTTGGTTCTCTCCATGTTTCCATCCCCACAAATGTCACCTTACCATCCAGCTCAATTTGGTACTTCATATCTTTTCCACAACTTTGGAATTTAAGATATATTCATAAAGAAAATGAAAAGCCAATATTTCTGAGCTTTTAAAGTCCATTAAGATTGCTGAAAACTGGGGAAGTTCTTTGTTAGTGTTGCTATTGTTTCTTTGTAGGTTTTGTCTTTTGCTCATCTCTGGCTATTTTCAAAATTTTGTCTTTGGTCTCCTGTAGTTTATGATGGACATAGAAGATTCTTCATTCGATTTAAACTATTTAGTAGTCAGAAAGTTTCTTGAATCTATGGTTTCATATCATTTTCATTAGTTTTGAAAATGCTTGGCTAGTATCTTCAAATCTGCCTCTACTCCATTCTCTCTCCTCTCTTTCTGGATATAGTGATCCTTGCTATTTTCCTTATAATGCCTTTTTAAAACATCTTCTGTCCTTTTCTCTCTATATACTTCATTCTGTTTGCTTCCTTGGAAACTTTCCCCCAGTTCACTCTCTTTTTCTATGTCTTATCTGCTGTTAAACCCATCCATTGGGTTCTTAATTTCAGCTATATTTTTTTAATTTTAGAATTTACTTTTGGTTATCTCTTTTGTGCCAGTTTGAAGCTATTATGTGCTCAGCCATGTTTTAATCCTGATCCAATCTTATGGGGGTAGTTGTTTCTTTTAATCCTGATTCAATACCATAAGGTAGAAACTTTTGATTAGATTAAACAGGGACGCGGTATGCCCAATTTTGGCTGTGGTCTTTTAATTAGATGGAGACGTGACTCCGCTCATTCAGGTAAGCTTTGATTGGTTTGCTAGAGTCCTTTAAAAGGGGAAACAATTTGGAGAAAGCTCAGATGTAGACACTTGGCTAACAGTTGCTTGAGAGCTGACAGAGACACAGAGGTTTGGAAATGCTTGGAGTGCCACAGGCAGAGCCCAGCAAATGTCCCCATGTGCCTTCCCGTGAGATGCTAAGCAAGCCAGAACCCAGAGTCTTGTCCCAGAGGAACTAAGTGAAGGCACACAGATACTTAAACAGGAAACCACTGGCATCTGAAGCTGGAAGCCATGGAACTGGGAAAAAGGACCAGTAAATGCCAGTCACATGCCTTCCCAAATTGACCTTCCTTGAGCCGGTATTGTTCTCTGGATGCCTTAGTTTGGACATATTTATGGCCTTAGAACTGTAACCTTGTAATGTTACAAGTAACATGTAAATGTTCCCTTTATAAAAGCCATCCCATTTCTGATATATTGCTTTCTGGCATCATTAACAAACAAATACATCTTTATATATCCATTTGCAATTATTTACCATAGTTTCCAATACTGTCTTTTATTTCCTTTAGCATATTCAATATAGTTATTTAAAAACCTGTCTCTGATAACTTCAATAGATTCCCTTTGGGTTGATTTTTTGGTTTCTATCATATTATCATTTCTACTCATATATGTTATTTTTATTGCATAACAGAATTAGATGTTGAATAGGGAAATTGTAGTAATATTGTGAGATCTGCATGATGTTAGCTAACAGAGAGAGAATTTATATTTACTACTGGCAGGTAGCTAGGACACCACTCATCCCAAATCACTTTAATTCAGATTCAGAGAATGCGATGGTTTGAAGCTGGGCTTCAGTTCCTTAGTGAACCAGGTTTGTTTCCACTTTATTCTTTCTTTGAGGCTCTTGTCCCTACAGTACAACATAAAACGTGAAAACTTGTCCAGGACACCCTCCGGCCCATCCTCTCCACCCCCTGCACACTTGCATTCAACTTTTTTCCAGGTAACCCTGACATCTGTGAAAAACTTTGTTCAGCTTTTCACCCTCTCAGACACTTCCATAATTGGCAGGTGACCCCAAGGGAAAAGGGAAGTCCCCTTTATGTAGTTCCACCTCCTGAGTCTTGGCCATGCTTCCTCTCTGCCTTGTTAGCTCTTCGATATCTTAAATATTCTATCCAGCTTTTCTAGTTGTTCTTATCAGAAGAATGGTTCTGAGTTATCTAGTTCATCATTACCCAAAGCAGAACTCCCAACTCCCATACTTCTTTTTAAATGGGTACATTTCCCAATTATTTTTTAATTATGACAAACATTTTGGAAATCCTCTTTCAAACCAGTATGATTGATCTAGGAGAAATTGAATTTAATAAATATAAATATTATAATTTAATTTTTCTGATAATAATAAATTTGAAAACAAGACTGTGAAAATAGCAACCATTGAACCAGTGGTTTGTGATGTTCACATTTGATATAACAGTTGGCAAGTAGATAAACATTAGAAATAAATGGTTCCATAATAAATAAGTTTCAGGCTTGCAGAAATTTACCACTGAAATGGAAACATGCATGCTATATTGTTACATGTTTAAAGTCATTGATAAAATATTATAAGGTATGATTATCCATTTTTATGGAATATTAAAATTATAGAAATGTTTATTGAGCACTTACTATACTTGGCATTATACTAAGCCTTTTATGTTCATGGTCTTATTTAATCCTACAAAAAGCATGAAGTAGAGAGTATTATTCTCCTGTTTTATATATTTGGAAATTGAAATACAGAATGATTGCAGTACTTTCTAGGCCTATAGGGCAAATAAAGAAAAAAGGTAAGATTTTACTTTATCCTCCCAAATAGAATACCTGGACCTTGTCCACTTGCTTCTAATCCTTCATCTGACTCCAATTGTTAAAATGCCCCAACAATAAAAAAAATACCCCGGGAAGAAAGAAACTGTGTATGCCCTTGGTTCATGCCACACATTAAGCATCCAACAATTGTACCTCTCGTTTGACCTTTTTCTCCTTGATAATTCTCGGAGAGAACCATCTTCTCTTCTCTGGGTTAAACATCCATGGTCCTTCCACCATTTCCACTAAACTGAAAACAGGAATTCCTTCCCATTTAAAAGTGTAAGTTCCCCTCATATATATTTCCTGCCTACTCTTTATACCTCCCAAAGCACAAATCGCCTTCTAGTGTGTGTTTTAATGATCTTTTTGTGCGTCCTAATGATGGATATGAATCTTAGTGGAAAAAAAGCAAACATCTAAGACATAGGTAATTTATTTTCCAAACTAAAATTAAGTTCATTTCTCAGTGTTTTCTTCCTATTTTGGTCCTCTACTAGTCAGGATTCTCCAGAGAAACAGAACCCACAGGATATTTATATATATGTGTGTGTGTGTGTGTAAATAGTAAGAGATTTATTATAGGAATTGGCTCATGCAACCATGGGGATTGGCAGTTCCAAATTCCATAGAATATTCTGGAAGTTGGGAGCTCAGTGCATTCCTCGGGAGAAACTGGCTGGCTGAAGCAGAGAGAAATTCTTCTTTGTGACTACTGAAATCTTCCTTTAAGGCTTTCATCTGTTTGAATGAGGAAATTCCTCTCATTGCTGAAGGCAGCCTCTTTTGTTGATTGTAGATATCATCAGCCATAGATGCAATCAACTGACTAAAGATTTAAATTTGTGAAATCCCCTTAAGTAACAATCAGACCAGTGTTCGTTTGACCAAACAATTGGACTTCATAACCTAGTCAAGTAGACACAGGAACTTAACCATCACAGCCCCTAAATTCAACTCTTGTTTGAGGGGACCACTTACCTGAGAGAAAGGTCCTGGATTTCATGGAGTAAACTGCCCACATAAATTAATGCCAACATACCCAATTTACATGGTCCCTGGTGGTCCAGTTGTTTTGCTATTTTCTTGCCTCTCTAGGGATGGGTAAATGTATCCCAGTGCATCAGTGTTTGTAGGTGTACACGCAGCTATTTCCTGAAAGATGTTTCCATTTTCCCAAGACACTGCTTAGCAGTAGAGTTTATGCCTCACTGTTCAAGAGATGCACAGACTTCTCTTCCTGGACATTGGAAGCCATTTTCTCTTCTTAATGTTTCTAAAAAACTCTCCCTTCTATCCCTCTCATATCCTAGTATCATTTCTTCAATCAGTCCAATTTGAACCTGAATAGGAAAAAAAAAAATAGTCTTTAGGCTGCGCTTGCATTTTTCCCAACCCACAATCCCAAAACCAGGAATTAAAACACCTGGTTAGCTGCTGGAAAAAAAGAAGAGGGAAAATTTGATATGTTAAACAATAATCCTACCTCACCTATTATATTCTAATTTCTCTATATGCAATCATGTTACTGATTTTGATTTTTCTAAGGGGGAAAATGAGCCTTGTTTAAAACACTGTGGAGTATTGGCAATAAATTAAAGCATAGAAATATTTTCATTCTTCTGATAAATAGATTTGAAAATGTAGGTGAAATTTCTATAAATTACAATCCAAATGTTTTAAATTACTGTCATTATGCTTCCTTTTGTTTAAATAAATGGTTGTATAGGGTACAGTCTGAATTTGAAAACTTGGCTCATAATAGCATTTATCAGGATAGTTTTTTAAAAGATGGAAAATACTTCTTTCCTGTCTTCAGTAGTTAGAATTTAGTCTGTCTGCATGTAACAGAGATCCAGAAGAACAAACACTTTAAACAAAAATAAAGTGTATTTCTCCTCGTGTGAAGTCACAACGGAGGTAAGTCAAGACTGGTATGGCAACTTCACTGTCACCTGGGACCCAGGCTGCTTCTACATTTCTGCCCTCACATCATCTTTGGTTTCCAAGATGGCGTTTCAGCCATCACATCTTTGGAAATAAAGAACACCCAACTGAGAACAAACAAAGGCTACTTATTCAGAGCTTACTATAACCCCCATCCCTTGTGTTTGACAGAGACTCAAAGGTAGACAGTTGAGTGGGAAAGCTTTATAGTGGCAGAAAGGGAAGACTTCAAAGTATTCCTTCATTGGAGGCTGTTGGCATGGGAAGGCTGGAGGCAGGCTAACAGATGCGAGCATCCTATGTAATTGGTTGGAGGAGCATAGCTGGCTTCCTCTGGTTCCTCTTAAGATGAAAATGGGGGGATAAAGGTAGGGAAGCTGTCAGTTATAGATCAAGTTTGGCTGTTTTGGGTTGTTACAGGGATTGTGCTTTCACTTCCTGGAATTGCTGCTGTAGATCATGACCGGCTTGTTGACCAATTGCTGCAGTTAGTGGGCTGGAGTTCCCTGGTCTAGCTACTGCTGATAGTGGGAAAGAGTTTCCCGGTCATTGTGTATTTACATACTCCATGGCTCACAGCTTCATCCAATGATCAGGATGGAGACAGAGGGAAAGAATGTGCATGCTGGCTTCCGAGTTCCACTTATCACTTCTCTTCATATTCTGTTGACCAGAACTTAGTCACATGGCCACACCTAGCTGTAAGTGAGACTGAGCATCCAATAGGTTCCATTGCTTAGTAGAAGGGAACAAATGGCATTCTTTCCATCCAAATATGTGTTTTGATCCTTCTCACCTAAACTCCAATCGGGTCTGAAGTCTGGAATCTCTGGGTGATGTATAGTTTTTACAGCAGGTCCAGACTTGGGTCCTCATGGCCCAGCAACCAAAGGACAAGTTATCAGCAACCATGCCACCCAATTAATAATTATGGAATAGGAATGGGATAACTCTAATACAGTTGGAAAAATAGGAAAGATAAAATCATCCCTGGTCCATAGCAATGGTTATACTCCCCTTAAAAACATTGTGAAACTCCCCTGCTCTGAAGTGAAGGAATGCCTTGGTTAGCCCACCTGGGGCTGCTTCTGTTCTCAGGGAGTAGCAGTCAAGTCCATGGCCTTCCATGGCCCAGTCTGGCCATGGAATTATCTTAATAATTTTCTACCACAGCCACCGCTGAGGTAGTCATTGAAGAGCATGTCTGTCTTGAGGACTGCAAATCCTTTGTAGCTCACTTCCTGCTGTTTAGGTTTGGGGATCTAGGGATTGCTTTGGGATTTGAACAGGCTTTTGTTGGCTTCTTTTTTGGTTTCTTTGGTACTGTAATTCATGCAGAAACGTAACAGGCTCTGGGTCTCTCCCTGTTTCTACTCAGGTCCATTTGCCAATAATCACAGCTAAAGCGCCTGACATAAACAATCTTTACACCTCAAGAGTTAGTCTTCTACTTCCTGTCTTCTCTTCTCAGTCCATCCCATGCCCTCCAATTTAATGACAGTTATGGAGCCAGCTGAAACACTAGACTTGATTTGGGAAAACAGTGTACTTAATGCAATTTTTCCCCTCTGAGCTGGCTACCATCAGCAGGCAAAGATGAATAAAGGGCTGGAGGCAGAGTTTTATCTCAGGCTAAAATTATTTCTCAGCAGTCATCTGTCACCAGTGCTTCAGCCTTTAGTTGTAGGCTTTTTTAAAGAAATAGATAATAAATGCATATGATACAAAAATACAATAATAAAAGATAGTGTAGTGAAAATTTTTGTTTCCATCCTGTTCCTGATATTTTTCTACTCATCCCTCATAAGTAAACCATTTTAAAGCTTTTTTTCTTATCTTCCAATGTCTATTTACACATATGTAAACCAATACCAAACTGTATTCTTATTTTCTATTAGTTTGTATACTGTTTTCCACCTTGCTATTTTAATTTTATAATAATTTTAGAGCTCTTTCCATGTCAATGCACAGAGTGCTCTCTTGTTCATTTATTACAGCTGCATAGTTTTATATTTCATGCATGTACTGTGGTGTATTTAGTTCTATCAATGGACATTTGGGTTGTTTCTAATATTTTGTGAATGCAAATAATGCTGCAATGATTAACCTTATATGTACGTCATTTTATAGAATGCAAGTAAATTCCAAGAATTTGGCTGGGTCAAAGAGTATTTGCTTTTGCAATTTTGATAGATATTGCCAAATCACTTGGCATAGGTGTTTGAACTCCTACCAGCTATTTATGAGAGTATTTCATTTCCCAGCAGAGTTTTTTGTCTAACTTTGTACTTCTGCCAATCTGAGAGTTGAATAATGTTACCCAGTGTTGCTTTCATTCACATTTTAGCTTATGATAGGTGTAGTTATTTATATTTTTTCTGTCAATTTTTTTTCCATCATGGTCTTTCAGTAACAATTTTCAGGAAATTTTGATATAATAAGGATATTATTAGATGAAATAATAATATCTTTTTGTCTGAGATATGAGGTACAAATATTCTTTCCCAGTTTGTCCTTATCTTGTGACTTTGACCCTGGTGAATTTTCGCTATGATAGTTTATGAGCCTTTTGTGGTTTGGGGATGTTGATTCATTATTAGGCTTTCCTTTTATCAAGATGTGTCAAATAAGAGTTAGGATAACAGACGTAAGCCTCCTATCCTTAGGGAGGCCTGCTTGCAAAGTTGGCCTCTGGTGGTGGGAAGGAGTTGACTGGTAAACAGTTCCTCCACTGGTATAGCACTTTCTTTACGTGATCCTGGTCCCTCGATTGTTTGGACAAGCGAATGTGGTTTAGGCTGAAAACCTCCCTGCCTTTGGGAGTCTGGGACTTTGGTATGTGCTGGGTATGTTGATCTAGACAAACAAACAAGCCTCCAGCTAGTAACAACTGGTCCAGTACAAAACAAGCCCACCCACCCTAACCGCCCCCCATAAAATGGGCAAACTCCATCCAGTCAAAAGGACTCCAGCTAGCCTTCTTTTTTATGTCTACAAAATCCACTTGCCATACCTGGAAGCTTCACGCTGCTTTTGTTTTTATGAGAGATTGCTTTCCTTGCTGCAGCAATTTTTGATGTCCCAATTAAAATGCTACAAACTGCAACCTGACTCTGATTTAATTTTCTAGTATGTAAGAAAGCTAGCAATATATATACAAGCCCCCTATTATTTTGAATTATTTTACCATTTGTAAGAGGTTTTCATTTGAATCTCTTGGATTTTCAAGAATTCATTCATATCATCTAAAAATAGTAATACTTTTACTCATCTTTTCCTCATTTTTCAGACTTTTATTTCTGTGACTTGTGAGATTGCATTGTTGGGACCTCAATATAATGCTAAATAATGGTGGCACATTTAAAAACCAGTTCACCTTATCACGGGGGTCAGGGGACCCGTGTGCATACCTATCTTTGCATTTCCCTTCAGCTAGCTTTAGTTATGGATTGAATTTTACATGCTTTGTAACCTATCGCATGGAAAAGCAGCAGACAAAGATTCGAGGGAGGGCTATCAGCTGCCAATTTACAAAATGGGAGAGTAATGTGGAATCTTTTTTTTTTTTTATGGGGAATCATCTTTGAGGCTTTTTTTTGTTCTACTTCGTTTCATTAAGACTAGAATCAAGCTTACATGTAAACCATTGGTAATTTAAGTTTCCTTTTGTGTCATTCAGTGTAAAACTGTCTAATTTGAAGGCAAATGTAGGTTATGAAAAATAAAGATGTAGACTGTCAAAAAATAATAAACATGGTGGTAGCAGAGAGTCTTTTCCTTGTTTTGATTTTAGGGGTTATTCCACCAGTAAACATGATAACTGACTTTTGTCTTGGATAGATATATTTTATCATGTTAAAGAAGTATCCATCTATTTCTACTCTATTGAGCTTTTTTCCCCAATTCTTCAATTTCCATTTTTTGTTTGCTCCCATATTTTGCTTAGACTTCCCATTTCTTGTCTGGGATTTTCATGAATTGAAAACAAATTTTGCTTGTTACTTCACTGAGGATAGTTAAAATAGTGGCTTAAAAAATCTGGTCAATTAGTTCCAATAGCTGGTTCATCCAGAGTTTGAACTCTGATAGATTTTCTTTTCTCTTAAGAATGTTCCCCCCACAGTTTGTTTTTTTGGTTCTTTGTGTGCTAGATAATTTTCAATTGTGTTGGATTTTATGAACATTAAATTGTAAAGATTTTGGATTCTGTTATTTTTCTCTGATGAACATGATCCCCTTTGTTAAGTACTTTTCCTGCCTGGGCTTCTACTCCAAACTTTGTTTCTTGTATGATGCCTTCAATCCCTGTTCACATATTTTGGTTTTAGCTGGGCTGATTTGAGTCAGGGGGCAGTGAGAGATGTGGATAGACAGCGTTCTGGGGTTCCCCCTTTGGTTTGTTCTTTCCCAGGGTTCTCCCACTCTTTCAGCATTCATGGGCTTCTTTTCGCCATTTCCCCAGGTCAGAAAGAATTTTCCCATGAGCACACGCGCGCACACGCGCACATCCACACATGGCTGCACTCCAATGAATGCAGTGGACTTAGCCGCTAGCAAGAAGGTAGAGGCAGGAATTGAATTTCCTAGGTCCCTGACTCCCCTCCTCTGCCCAGCAGGACTCTCCCCACCACAGGCTGTCTATATTTTTCTGTTGACTTTCCAGGACCTTCAGGTAGTTGCTTTTCATATTATATCCAGGTTTTATGTTGTTTTCTGCAGGGGCTTGGACTGGGAGTCACCCTATAGGAGCATGTCCAGAAATGCAACTCACTGTGTTGATTGGAGGGGGTGGGGGGAGTGGGGGTCGGGGATGGGGGAGTGGGGGGGGGTCGGAGGGGAGTGGGGTGGGGGGGTTGTAAATCAAGAGTGACGATTGAATTTTGTCAAATGCCTTTTCAGGACTTACCGAGACGGTCGTGTTTTTCTCTTTCTAACTGTACCTGTACAAGGAACCACGTTATTAGATTTCCAGAGTTTGAACTGTTCTTTTATTCCTGGAGCTCAACTGCCTTATTTTTTTAATGGTCTCCTGATTGTTTTTGCTTATATTTTTAAAAAATAATTTTTTAAAAAATTTTAGATTATGATAAAATATACATGACATAAAAATCACTTGAACCATTTTAAGTGCACAATTCTTTGACATTAAGTACACGGACAATACTATATAATTCTCACACTATTCCAGACCATTTTCATCATCCCAACCAACACTCATACTCATTTAGCAGTAATTCCCCAGTACCCCTCTCCGCCTGGTAATCATTATTCTGCTTTCTGTCTCTATTGATTTGTTTATTCCAAGTATTTCATGTAAGAGAAATCATGCGATATTTATCCTATCATGTCTGGCTTATTTGAGATCTCTGGGTCTCAGTTCTATTCCATTAGCCTATGTGGCTATCCTTATGGTAGCACCATGCTATTTTAATTGCTGAAGCTTTGTGTAAGTATTTAAATCACAAAGTGTTAGTTCTCCAACTTTGTTCTTCTTTTCCAAGGTTGTTTTGACTCTTCAGGCCCCTTGCAATTTCATATGAACTTGAGGCTCAGCTTTTCCATGTCTGAGGGGAGAAAAAAAGACTGATGGGATTTTGACATGGATTGCATTGAATTTGTAGATTGCTTTAGCAGTATTGATATCCGTGTTAGTTTGAAAACTGCCAGAAGGCGATATAATGGAACTGCAACGACTTTTCAAAAGGGTAATTTAATAAGTTACAAGTTTACAGTTCTAAGGAAGTGAAAGTGTCTGAATTAAGGTACCAACAAGAGGTTACCTTTACTCAAGAGAGGCTGATACTGTCTGGAACACGTCTGTCAGCTGGGCAGTCACGTGGCTGGCGTCTGCTGGTCCCTTGCTCCTGGCCTCCGTTGCTTTCAGTCTCAGTGCATGTGGGGTTCCTCACTCTGTCTCTCTGGAACTGGTTTTCATCTCCACGCTTCCCCTGGCTCTCCTCAGGCTCTTGCCTGCCCAGCATCTCAGAAGGCGCACAACGTCTGCTGTACTCCAAGTGTCTCCAAATAGCCATGCTCTGCCCTCGGCTGACTCTGCTTTTCCCTGTGGCTTCTGATTCTCTCTCCAAAATGTTTCTTCTTTTAAGGGATTCCAGTAGGCTAATCAAGACCCACCTGGAATGGGTGGAGTCACATTTCCATTTAATCAAAGGGTCACACCCACAATTGGGCATGTCGCATCTCCATGGAGATAATTCAGTCAAAGTTTCTGTCCTACAATGTTGGATTAGGATGAAAAAGAAATGGCTATTCCCACAAGATTGTATCAGGATTAAAACATGGCTTTTCTGGAGTACAAAATACTTTCACACTGGCACAGTATCTTAACAATATTAAGTTGTCCAGTCCCTGAACACAGGATATCTTTAAATTTGTTTACATCTTTAATTTCTTTCATCACTGTTTTGTAGTATTCAGTGTACAAGTCTTTCACCTCCCTGGTTAAATTTATTCCTAGATATTTTATTTTCTTAAATATTATTTTAAGTGGAATTGTTTCCGTGATTTCTTTTTAGATTGTTCATTACTGGTGTATAGAAACTCAATTGACTTCTGGTTATCTTGGGTCCTGCAGCTTTGCTTAATTCATTTATTAGTTCTGGTGGCTTTCTTGCAGATTCTTTGGGATTCTCTCTATAAAGGGCCATGTCATCTGTGAATAGGGATAATCCAACTTCTGCTTTCCAATTCGTTGGATAATATGACTTCTTCCTTTTGTGTCTTTCTTTTGACTGACTGCTCTGGCCTGAACTTCCAGCACAATGTTGTGTAACAGTGTAACAGTGACGACATTGGGCATCCTTGTCTTGCTCCTGATCTTAGAGGGAAAGTTTTCAATTTTTCCCCATTTGAATATGATTTTAGTGGATTTTTCATAAATGCCCTTTATGCTTTAGCATGATAAATGTCCTTTATCAGATTGGAAAAAGTTCCCTTCTAATCCTAGTTTTTGGGGTGTTTTTATCATGAAAGGATGTTGGATTTTGTCAAATGCTTTTTCTGCTTCAGTTGAGATGTCATGTGTTTCTTCCTTTCATTCTTTTAATGTAATGTATTGAATTGATTTATTTTCTTATGTTGAACAACCCTTGCATTCCTTGGATAAGCCTCACTTGATCATGGTATACAATTCTTTTAATTTGCTATTGGTCTTGGTTTGCTAGTATTTTGTGGAGGATTTTTGCATCTGTCCTCATAAGGGGTATTGATCTATTATCTTTTAATGTGCTGAGTTTATCTGGCTTTAGTATCAGGGTAATACTGGTTTCTTAGAATGATTTAAGTTGTAATCCCTCCTCTTCTATATTTTTTAGAAGGATTTGAGAAGGATTGATGTTGTCTTCTTTAAATGTTTGGTAAAATTGAGCAATGAAACAATCTGGTCCTGCTCTTTTCTTTGCTGGGAAGTTTTTAATTAATAATCAGTCTCTTCACTTGTTATAGGTCTGTTGAGACCTTTTCTTCTTGTGCCTGATTATATAATTTGCATGTTTCAAAGAATTTGTCCATTTTATCCAGGTTTTCTCATTTTTAATACCCTCATAATTTTTTTTACATTGTGAGGCCAGTAGGAATGTCCTCACATTCATTTCTAGTTTTAGTTATTTGTGTCCTCTCCCTATTTTTCTTTGTCAGTTTGGAAAAGATTTTTCAACTTTATTGATCTTTTCAAAAAACCAATTTTAGATTTCATTGATTGTTTCTATTGTTTTTCTATTCTCTCTTTCATTTATCTGTGCTCTAATCTTTACTATTTCTATCCTTCTAACTTTGAGTTTAGTTTGCTGTTCTTGTACTAATTTCTTTAAGTGTGAAGTTAGGTTATTTATTTGTTGTTTTTCTATTATTTTAGTGTAGCTATTTAGAGCTATGAATTTCCCTCTGAGCACTATTTTCACTTCTTCTGATAAGTTTTTAGTATATTGTGTTTTTGTTTTCATTCATCTCGAGATATGTCCTAATTTCTCTTGTGATTTCTTCTTTGGCCCTTTGGTTGTTTAATAGTATGTTCTTTAATTTCCACATTTGTAAATTTTCCAGTTTTCCTTCTCTTATTGATTTCTAGCTGTATTCCATAGTTCTCTGCAAAGATACTTTGTGTGATTTCAATATTTTTTAATTTATTAAGATTTGATTTGTGACCTAACAGATAGTCTATCCTAGAAAATATTCCATGTGCCCCTGGGAATAATGTGTTTTCTGCTGTTGGGTAGAGTCTTTTATAAATGTCCATTACGTCTGATTGATTGACAGTGTTGTTCCAGTCTATTTCCTTATGGATATTCTCTTTAGATTTCTATCAATTATTGAAAGTGGTATAGTGAGGTTTTAAACTGCTATAGTAGAACTATCCATGTCTTCTTTCAATTCTGTCAATTTTGGCTCCATATATTTTGCAGCTCTCTTGTGAGGTGTGTATTATTTATAATTGTTACATCGATTAACTAGATTGAATCTTTTATCAATATATAATATCCTTCTTTGTTTTCTTCTAAATCTGTTTTACTTAAACTCCATTTTGCATGCCAGTAACATTCCACTCTGGCTCTCTTTTACCAACTGTTGGCATGCATTATCTTTTTCCACCCTTGTACTTTCAACCTCTTTGTGTCTGTTTTACTTTCCTTGGCTGCTCATGGAAATGTCATGAAATGGGGCAGGTTAAATGATGGGAATTTATTTGCTTATGGCTTTGCTGCTAAAAGAAAATTCAAATGAAGCTATCTTCAGGACACTGCTTTCTCCCAAAAGACTGTGGCATTCTGGGGTTGGCTGCCAGTGATCCTTGGTCCTTGGCTTGTCACATGCAAGGCACACGGCAGTATTTCCTGATCTCCCCCTTCTCTTCTGGGTGCCCTTGATGTTCAGCTTCTGGCGACTCCCTCTGTGGCTTTTTCTCTCTGTGTCTGAATTTCATTCTGCTTTTAAAAGACTCCAAAAGTAGGATTAAGACCCACCTTGATTCAGTTGGGCCACACCACCTTAACTCAAGTAACCTCATCAAAAGTCCTACTTGAAATAAGTTCATACCCACAAGAATGTGTTAAGTTTAAGAAAATGTTTTTTCTGGGATACACATAGCTTCACACCACCACAGTTTCTTTGTATCTAAAGTGAGTCATCTACAGAGATCATATTGATGGATCATACGTTTTCATTCAATCAGCCCATCTCTGCTTTTTAATAGTGGAGTTTAATCCATTGACATTTAAGATAATAATTGAGAAGGAAGAATTTATTTCTGCCATTCAATCAATTTGCTTACTATATATCTTGTATGTTTTTTGTTCCACAGTTACTCCATTACTGTCTCTCTCTCTCTCTCTCTCTTTTTATTTTTGTATTTGGTTGCTTTTTGTAGTGTACCATTTTGATTCTCTTCTTCTTTCCTTTTCTTTATATATTTCTTAGTTATTTTCTTAGTGTTTACCTTTGTAATGGCAATTAACATATTAAACTAATAATGACCTATTCAACTAGTAGCAACCCAGTTCAGTAATATACAAACTCTCTACTTCTGTATATCTCCGTTCCTACCCTTTTATATTAGTATTATCTCAGAGTATATCTTTATACATTGTATGCCCATTAATATAGATTATAAATGTTATTTTACACATTTGCCTGTTAAGTCACAAGGGGCAAACTGAAAGTACAATAATACAACATTTTATATTTATTTATGTAGTTACCTTTATGAGTGTTCTTTATTTCTTATAGTTTGGGTTGCTGTCTAGTGTCCTTTTATTTCAGTCTGAAGGACTCCCTTTAGCTCTTCTTGTAGGGCAGGTCATTTGGTCATGAACTCTTTCAACTTTTATTATCTGGAAGTGTCTTAAATCTTCTTAATTTTTGAAAGACAATTTTGCTGGGTATAGAATTCTTGGTTGACAATTTGTTTTCTTTAAGGACTTTAAATATGTCATTCCACTGTCCTGTTTTCAAGTTCACTGATCCTTTTTTCTGCCCATTCAAATCAGCTATTGAATCCATCTGTATTAGTTAGGGTTCTCTAGAGAAAGAGAATCAACGGGGAACACTCGCAAATATAAAAATTTGTGAAAGTGTCTCACGTGACTGCGGGAACGCAGAGTCCAAAATCTGCAGGACAGACTGTGAAGCTGATGATTCCAATGGAGGGTCTGGATGAACTCCACAGGAGAGGCTCACCAGCCGAGACACATAGGAGCCTGTCTCTTCTGAATCCTCCTTAAAAGGCTTCCAGTGATCAGATTAAGCATCACTCATTGCAGAAGACACTCCCCTTTGGCTGATTACAAATGTAATCAGCTGTGGATGTAGCCAACATGACCATGATTTAATTCTATGAAATATCCTCATTGCAACAGACAGGCCAGCACTTGCCCAACTAGACAAACAGGTACCACCACTTGGCCAAGTTGACACATGAACCTGATCATGACACCATCTAATGAGGTTTTCTTCCTCATTTCATGTACTATACTTTGCAGCTCCAGAATTTCTGTTTGCTTCTTTTTTTTTTCAATAAATTCCATCTCTTTATTTTGCTCAATGTTTTCCTAATTTCCTTTCATTCTTTTTACATGGATTCCTTTAACTCATTGAACCTTTTTAAGATGGTTGATTTAAAGTCTTTGACTAATAGTTCCAATGTATGAGCTTCCTTGGGGATGGGTTCTAGCTATTTTTTTTTCCTGTGTATGATCCATACTTTCCTGTTTCTTCATGTATTGTGTGATATTTTATTGAGAACTGGACATTCTGAGTATTATGTTGTTATAACTCTGGAAATCTAGGTCTCTCGCTTCTCTGAGATGACTAAGTTGTTTGTTGTGTTGTTGTTGTTAGGGTGGGAACCCTCAATTTGTGGCTTTTCTCACCATTTGCTCACAATGGGGACTAGAATGAGGAAAGAGGGGAAGAATAGGTACTGCTTCTTAGGTCTTTTCTGCCACTTTTCCCTAGTGAGGGTTGGGTCAATGGCCACTCTCAGAGCCTCCCCTCCCCCTAGCAGTCTGAAGTAGCTGATCAAAAGCAGTGGTCAGCAATCAGACCCTACGCCCCCAGACTTTGGAGAAGTAGGTACATTGTGGTACAACCTGGCACCAGCGTACTGTACCAGAAGCCTGGGCTGCAGTCTCCTGCCATGTGGGCTGGGAGATGTGGGATCTCGCTGCTGCTTGCAGGGTGAAATTCACTGACATTTACTGAAATTTACCAGCAGTAAGTTGTTCCTCTGGCTCTTCCATTGATACTACAGAGTCTTCCACTAGACCTCAGAGTTTCAGTTAGTTGACTGAGAAAGCACCTGCCAGTTCAATAGTTGTGTTAGTGCTGGGACTGATTCCTGGAACTTCCTGCTCTGCTATGTTCCCACAATCTTTCTCCTTGTTGGTTATATTTTATTTAGGATTTTTGCATTGATATTCATAAGTGAGACTGGTTTATAGTTTTCTTATGTGTGCCATCTTTATTGGGTTTTGGGATCAATAATATTGCATTTAATTGAAGACATTTTAATTTTTTTCCTTCTTTTTCTATACTCTAGAACAGCTTAGCATCAGAATTACCTAATCTTTAAAGTTTGGTAGAATTCTCTGTGAAGTTGTCTGAGTCTAGTTTTTTTTTTTTTTAGAGATAGTTCCTTGACAAATTTGCTTTAGAAAGAATGGTCTGTTTAGACTTTCTTCTTCTTTAGCTTTTCTATGTCTTCTGGTGTCATTTTTGGTATATTATATTTTCTTTAAAAAGTATCCAGTTGATCCAGGCTTTCAAATTTATGTGTAAAGAATTGAACAAAATAGCCTCTTTTACTATTTCAAAGCTACCCTTTATTCCTGTGGTTACATTTCTCTTATCATGTCTGCATGTTCTTATGTGTAATTTGGTTATCTTTTTTGCATAATAAATCACCTTAAAAATCAGTGACTTAAAACACAACCATTTCAGTTGCTCTTAATCTGTGGATCAGGAACTTAAGCAGAATTTACTGAGATAGTTCTAGTCCAGTTGGTATCATCTGAGGTCATTTAAGGGGCTGTATTCAGCCTCCAGCAGCCATTTCCTCCCTGCACCTGCAGCCTCTATTAACAGTCTCTGTTCTAGTTTGTTAGCTGCTGGAATGCAATATAGCATAAATGGAGTGGCTTTTAAAAAGGGGAATTTAATAAGTTGCTAGTTTACAGTTCTAAGGCCGAGACAATGACCCAATTACAACAAGTATATAGAAATGTCCAAACGAAGTCATCCAGAGAAAGATATCTTGGTTCAAGAAGGCCAATGAAGTTCAAGGTTTCTCTCTCAAGTGAGAAGGCACATGGCAAACACAGTCAGGGCTCCTCTCTCAACTGAAAGGGCACGTCGCATATATGGCCTCATCTACTAGCTTTCTCTCCTGGCTTCTGGTTTCATGAAGCTCCCTGGGAGGCATTTTCCTTCTTTATCTCCAAAGGTCACTGGCTTGTGGACTCTGCTTCGTGGTGCTGCAGCATTCTCTGCTCTCTCTGAATCTCTCATTCTCCAAAATGTTTCCTCTTTTATAGGACTCCAGTAAACCAATCAAGACCCACCCAAATGGGTGGAGACATGTCTTACCTAATCCAGTTTAACAGCCACTCTTGACTAAATCACATCATCCAGGGAGATGATCTGATTACAGTTTCAAACATACAGTATTGAATAGGGATTATTCTACCTTTATGAAATGGGATTTTGATTAAAACATGGCTTTTTAGGGGGCATACATCCTTTCAAACCAGCACAGTCTCCTTACTGTCTCACCCAATAGCCTAGTACTGCCCACTTCTTACAGATGGAGACTCAGTGTGACTAACTGGCTTGCCAAAGTTCACCCTGTTAGAAAGAGGAAAGCTAAAGCAAAGGCCCTAGACTTCCCGATACTATGTACTTCTGGAGATAACTTTTTTTTCCTTATTAAACTAGTCTCTAATGTATGATAAGCAATCATAGAATAATTCCAAAATTCACCACCAATAATGCTGAATAGGGAGGTATTGAAAATGTACAAGCCATTCCACAGAGATCTAAGATTATTTTTGTTTCCGTAGTTTTTCAAAAGCCCTCATTTCTTTACATAGCATCTATTAGTCCCATCTATGAATGATGAAAATGAGGGTGGATCTCTTCTCTCCTGTATTCCTATACCCTTCAGTTTTAGACAATAAGCTCTTTTTTATGGTGTTGATTTTTAAATCTTCAGTGTGTTTCTGCTTCTCCACTGAACAATTGTTTTGGTTTGCTAAAGCTGACAGAATGCAATATTCCAGAAATGGACTGGCTTTTACAAAGGGGATCTATTAAGCTACAAGTTTACAGTAGTAAAGCCGTAAAAATGTCCAAATTAAGGCATCCAGAGAAAGATATTTTGACTTTAAAGCAAGGCTGCCAGCACCTGGAGCACCTCTGTCAGCTGGGAAGGCACATGGCTGACGTCTGCTGCTCCTTGTTTCCTGTTTGTTGCTTTCAGCTTCTGATTCCAGTGACTTTCTCTTTAAGTATTGGTGGGTCCTAACTTACCTTCTCTGGGGCAAACTCTGCGTTTCATCTCTTAGTTTAGCATCTCCAAATGTCTGTGTCTCTTGGTTTTATCTCTCTGCCCTCTATGTCTGCTCTCCAAGCATCTGTGCTTTCTTCAAAAGGTCTCCCTTATAGGTCTCCAGTAAGCAGATTAAGACCTACTCTGAATGGGCAGGGTCACATCTACATGGATAAAACCTAATCACAGGGTCCTACCCACATGTGGATGGGTCACGCCTCCATGGAAACAACCTAATCAAAAGGTCCCACCCAACAATAGTCTTGCCCCACACAAGACTGGATTAAAAGAGCATGGATTTTCTGGGGCTATATAGCAGTTTCAAACCAGCACAATGATGTTTCTTTTTTAAATTATGTGCTATGATTACCAGTGAATATGGACTTTAACTCTAGTGCTCACTCTTCTTTCCAGCTTCTTTATCCTTTCTGTATTAGTTTCCTAAGGATACCATAAAAAGTATCACAAACTGGGTATCTTAATACAACAGCAGGTTCTGAGGCTAGAAATCAAGGTGTTGGCAGGACCATGCTCCCTCTGAAACATATAGAAGAGAATCCTTCCTTGTCACTTTTTAGCTTCTGGTGTTTTCTGGCAATCCTTGGCATTCCTTAGCTTGCAGCCACAACACTTCACCCTGTGCCTCCATCAATGCATGGCCATCTCTTTTCTGTCTGTGTCTTCTCTTCTTATGAGGACACCAGTCATATTGGATAAGTGACCCACTGTTCTCTAGCATGACCTCATCTTACTTTAGCTGATTCCATATGCAATGACCTTATTCCCAAATAAGGTCACATCCGAGTTAGTGGGGGTAGGACTTCGATGTATCTTTTTTGGAGATACGTTTCAACAAATAACAGCCCTTCCTTCCCCGATTTTTGTTAATTTTACAATTTCTACTTTGTCAGGCTAGATATTTTTATTTTCTTTCTGTTTTGTCACCCCTATTCCTTCATTTATTTTAGTCTTTGTTTTATAGTTAAATATAATCCCTGGTCACTCCCTTTCCTTTTGCCAGTGTCCCTGCAATCATGTCATGATTAGCTGAAATTTGTCTTTTAGCTGTCTTCCACAGGGAAGGCTCATAGGTTCAATATTCCCTCCAGGCTCCTGCATACTTGGATCAAAGACCTAAATATAAAAACCAAAGCTATAAAACTCCTAGGAAAAGACATAGGGGAACACCTTCAGGACCCTGTATTAAGAAATGGTTTCTTAGACTTTAAACCAAAAGCCTAAGCAGCAATAGAAAAAAAATAGATAAAGAGGAACTCATCAAAATTAAATTAAATTGTGAATTGAAGGACTATATCAAGAAAATAAAAAGACATGGAGAAAACATTTGGAAACTATATATATCTGATGAAGGATGTAATATCCAGAACTCTTAAGACTCAACAAGAAAAAGACAAACAATCCAATAAAGAATGAGATAAAAAAACTTGAATAGACATTCCTCCAGAGAAGCCAATAAACACATGAAAAGACCATTAGCCATTAGGGAAATGCAAATCAAAGCTATGAGGTACTATTTCATACCCATCAGACTTGCTGGTATTTAAAAAAATAGAAAATACAAGTATTGGAGAGGTTGTGGAGAAATAGGAACACTCATATTGTTGGTCAGAGTATAAAATGGTGTAGGTACTGTGGAAAATAGTTTGGCAGCTTCTCCGAAAGTTAAAACGATCATGTGACTTGTCAATTTATATATCTAGTATAAATGCAAAAGAACAGAAAGCAGCAGGAACTTAAACAGGTATTTGCACACCATGTTCATAGCAGTATTACTTACAATTACCAAAAGTTGGACACAATCCAGTTGTCCAACAGATGAATGAATAAACAAAATGTGGTGTGTACACATGCACACACACACACACACACACACACAGAATGGATGATTATTCAGACATAAATGGAATGAAATCTTGATACTTTCAACAATGTAGATGAACCTTGAAGATATTATGTTGACTGAAACAAGCTAGAGAGACTTATAAATCCTTATAAAGAACAAATATTATGTGATCTCAGTGATATGAAATAGTTAGAATAAGTAAATTCCTAGATACAGAAACTAAACTACAGGTTACCAGGCAGCAGGTGAGGGTGAGGTGGAGTTAAAGCTTTCTTAGCATGCCATCTCTGCTTGGATTGATTGTAAAGTTTAGGTATGGATGGTGGTGACGCAAAATTGTGGGAAATAATTAATACCCCAGAATTGAATAATTAGAAGTGGATACAATGGGAAACTTTAGGTTGTATATATGTTACCAGAATAATAATTTAAAAAACAACAACATAGGAGTGTACAACACAAAGAGTGAACCCTAATGTAAATTTTGGACTATAATTAATAGTATCACTATAATAATATTGCTTCATCACTTGTAACAAAGTTATACCTGCTTTAGTTGACTAGCTCTTAAATTAAATCCAATATCATGGGTTGGGTTAGACAATAGGACTTCATTGGTTCACAGTTTTGAGGCTAGGAGAGGTCCAAGGTCAAGGTCCAAAGTTGAGGTGTCAGCGAGGTATTGCTTTACCCCTGAAGACTGTGCCACTCCAGGGCTGGCTGCTGGTGACCTTGGAGCTTTGGCTTTTCCATCACATGACAATGCATATGGTGGCCTCTCCCGATTTCTTTGTCTTTCGGCTCTGTTGACTTCCATATTCTGGCTGCTGCCTGTGGCTTTTCTCCATATGACTTTCACTCTGCTTAGGAAGGACTCTCGTCATCAGCGCCTACAGCTGGGCCACACTGCACCTGAGGTCCCCTTCTGAAGCCGTGGCCCACATACACCAGAATGCAGCTGTGATCAAGGCCATGTCCAAATGGGGTACCCAGTTCAGTCCCCCACAGCGCCACAGTAATGCCAAATACTCTTTATGGGGAAAACCCATATGAGGGGGAGCCAACGGGAAATCCTTACTATTACATGATTTTTCTATAAATCTACAACTTCTCAAATAAAAAAAGTTTGCAGAACCCAATACATTCCTTCTCTCTTGAGGTGCTAGGACTGTTGTTTTTCTGTTGAGAGGACAAACTCCGGCTGATAGCTTATAGGAAGAATCAGATTAAAACAAAAAACTATGTAGGTGACAGATACTTATATGGCTGTGGTTAATTTATGTCTGCAACCAGTAATATCAAGGTGGAGGAAAGTGAGATTCTCTATTGGGAATTTAATAGTACATAACCATTTCATAAGACTTTTGATCATGTTTTTCCTGAGATTAAAATCTGATTATGGATAGCAAAAGCCTCGACAAATATCTATTAACCATTACTGTTATAATTATTTCTATCACCTCTATTTTTTTAAGGTGAATCGTAAACATCTGTGTGATTTTCTAGGGGTCATGTGGGAAATCTCAAAAGTACTTTTAGATATAAAAGATATTCTGAAAATTTTATTTTTTCTGTATTTAGGATCCAGTCTTGGGAAGGCATAATCAAAAAAGGTGTCGGAAGAGACTTGTCCACTAATATAGTAGCATTGGAGCCTGAGAAACAAGACTTGGCTGACTGTTTAGTCAAAGTGACCACAAAGCACTTACAAACAAACATGAACAGCAGCACGGCTGTAAATTCGTAGTAGTTTTTGTTGTTTGTTTGTTTTTGTTTTTCATAAATAATTGAGGATATGATAAAGTCAGCATAAAGCAGAGAAAATTATTCTGGTAAGACACAGCATCCCTGCTCTCCACGTATTTTACACAGAGAGTGAAAATAACCTTTCATGTTGTAGCTGAAAGAATTCCAGTGAGTGAAGAAAGCCATCGAAAGAGTGAACTTTGCTAAAGTTTTGACACATTTCATAGTTTCTTTTCAAACTCAGATATTATTAAGACAAAGATAAAATAAAATTTACTTTCCAAGTTCTGTCCTTCCTTATGCTTTTTCAATAGTCTGGTGCAAACTGCTCCTTTACTTTGGTTACTTGTAATTCTTTCTCAGGGATTTCGTAAGGTCAAAACCATTTTTGTAATACTGCTAAGATGTTATTTATGTTAACGTGAGACATTATATGTTCATAATTGCTATCGTCAAATGAACTAATAAATACTTTTTAAAATTTCTGTTTCAATTTCCAACATGATAATTACCAATAATTCCAACCCATATAAACAAAAGCTCTTTAGGGTCCTCAACAAATCCTAAAATCCTTTAGTTTGCAGACCAAAAAACCCAAGAACAACAGTTTTCTGACAAAATGACTTATTTTCCTTGAAAATCAAAAGCACGTCCTTACTTGTATTTTTCTGTCACTACTGTATAGTCTATGTATATCAGCTATAACTTTCAACTAAGTAATTTCTATTTCACAGAGAAATGGGGTGTAGATACGTGAGAACGAACATACCCATGCATTTCATTCCACAGAGCTCATAAATACACATATTGCAACTTTCTATCTGTATGCACACCTTTATACAATTTCTTGAAGTGGCAAAAGTGAATATATTCATTTACACAACCCAAAGCTATACTTTTTATATAAAAGTCAAAAGAAAGTATACAAATTTAAAATTATGCATGGGGCTTAACATTTCAGAATTCTCTCTTAAAAATTAGCTGAATGTATAATGACTTCCATTCTCTAATCCAATTTATTATCAGTCTAAGGCTTTAAGTTACTTGGAAATTACCTTCAAAATGACATACTACAAAACAATTATGGTTGAAGTAAAATGTTTGTCAGAATCATGATTTAATTTAGTTGAACCCAGTGTTCTAATTTTTAACTATATGGAAGAATAATGTTAGCTTATTTGATCAGTAAAATTGTATACATTTAAGAAAAACAAACCCTAAAGAATAAAATTTTCACTTGTGTTATACTTGACATTGATAAATCATATAAAAGATATAGCTGTTTTTATTAAATCAATATTATTAAGCCAACCTTGTTCACTGAAGGCTTAATGTGGCTTATTAATGTGAATTGGATTCTTAACAAGTTTCTTAGTTTCTATGAGTATAATTGTATTTAAGTATAGCACATATAAAGTATTAGAAGTTCAATTTCCTTATTCTGGCCATTTTTAGAATATTCTATAAAAACAAATGCTTATGAGTCCATAAGTGAATTTAAGAGGCATTATACTACAACTTATTAATATCTTCTGGAAAGAGGAAAATAATTCGTAGAATGAATTTCTGAGTTTCATACACAGAGAAAGCTGAAAAACAGCTCAACAGCTTAGCATAGGGGTCAAGGGTAAACAGAAACACAGAGTCTCACAAAACATAAAATCAAGAGTGGTTCTCTTTTCCAGTGAACCCAAATTCCTTAATGGATTTGAACTAAACACAGAGAAACAATTTTTTGAAAAATCCTGAACACACCAAATTCTCTGCCCTCACTCACACGATAGAAAGTAGGTCTCTCTCTCCTCCATCTACAGAGATCGTCAGAAGGTCAGACAGTAATGCTGCATTCCTTATCACGGCTCCAACCTATGGGAAATAACAACCATACGCGAACCTAAAATAAAAATGAAATATAAAATCAGTAGAGAGGCTAGGGCAGGCCACGGTGGCTCAGTGGCAGAGTTCTCGCCTGCCATGCTGGAGACCCAGGTTCAATTCCTGGTGCCTGCCCATGCAAAAAGAACAAATTCAGTACAGAGGCTAAAAAGCTACAGTCGGCAAAGTTAAAGTTGCCTGAGATCCCCCTTTGGGGGCCTGGAAAAGACATGCCTGGGTCTAAGCTGCCCACACAGTGCCCTTTTCTGGCAACTCAATTTACCTGGGGCCATCAGAGGAATCCATTAGGTACTTCAGTAGATGATCGTCAAAACTGTTTCAGTATTTATAAAAGGAAAAATTGTGATTTTCATACACATGCAAAACGAACATATGTCAAAAATGTATTAACTCGTTAATGAACGAGGGAAACAACAAGATATTGTAACTGGCTGAAAGGAGAAGCAGCACACAGATGTATAGTCACTCCGACAGGCTGAAATGAATTTATAGTAGATTCCACAATATCTGCAGTGCAATCTATACTACTAAACGAAATCACTTGCGTTTCTATACACACAGATCATTTACGTTACCGTCCATTTTCTACAATTTACAGAGATTTAAAATAGCTCAGACACAATGCAGATCTCACAGGCCTGTATAGAATCAGGATAGGACACATGCAATTCTCTTTTGTGTGTCCATTTCAAAGTCCTTCACTGGGGAACAATCCAGCCAGCAGTCCTTTCCAGCCCTTGGCCTCTTAGCCTAATTTGACACAAGATCAGGCAGCCTCTAATCTTTCAACCTCCCTTCCAAATGGAAGCCACTAGGTTTGGGGAGCAAGGGTTGGGGAACGGGGGTTGTCTTACCCATCCCTGCGTCACCAGCTGGGTGAGACTTTTATTTGCTGCCCTCCTTTCCTCCATGCGTCTTACGACTCACCCTGAGGACCGTTTGGGGTCAGTCAGTGCACAGCAGGGACGGAGAGCTTTGTGGGAGAGGAGGTTGGACTTAAACAAGAGACATGTATTGCAATAGTTACCCAGAGTGACTTAATGAACTCTGATTCGCTGAGCTGCAAAACCAGGACCCTCCCAGAGAGGCCTTCCTGGGAGGTATCTGCCTACAGAGCCCCCGCCTCAGACCGGGGAGGGCCCCTGCTGCCTTGCTGAGGCCAAGCCATTTTCCTCTGTCCATAGCAGCAGTTCCCCTGTTCGAGGTCATCATCTGTTCCAGTGATAAGGACTGAACTCCTACATGAAAGGCTAGTCAGGAATGCAAACCGGTAACACGTAAAAGGCTGGATTTAGGAAAGTAAAAATGATCGCGGTTAAGGACTACTCACAATTAGAAAAATGGAGGCCAACCAACACTAACTGAGGCTCTGCGTTTGGCACATTGCCTCATTTAACTGTGCACTGTACTTGCATTGGGCAGCATCTCTGCTGACCCTCACTGTGTGTCTACTCACCTCATTTGCAAAAGGAATTGTCAGGGTTTTGTGAATTTGTTTTATTAATGATAGAAAAGTTTAAAGCTTACTTAAGATCAATTGGTTAAGATAGGCTAATTGTTGGCACTCTTTTTAGATAAGACTTTTGTCTTTTCATCTCTAAATTAAGTAGAAAGTTGTGGTTCAAGGGGAAAAAAGAGTTCAAACTGCTACTGTGATATTAATCAGAACAAAGTCTGCTTTACTTTGAATTTTGGCACTGTACCCTTTGCTTTAAATATCAGCATTTAGATTGATCTTTAGAACACCTTATAGGAAGGAAATAACCTCAAAGCTTATAACAGAAGAACAGCTGCAAATGCATAACACAGCGCCTCCACTTAGCTATGCATTTTAACACTTTTCATTTTAGTAACCTTACTTCTGATCAAAATTCTTCATTAGCAGTCTCAGCAGGAACAAGTGATATGCCTTTCTTGACCTCACCCAGCTTAGAACAAAACTTGAGAGAAGATAAATCTTGAAAGCCCACATTTTCCAATAGGCCACGCTGTGCGAGTCGAGCACCAAAAGATGCAATCATGAAACAATGGAAACACCTGCTCTCTTAGGGCTGTGTTGCCTGCGAGAGTTTCTTACTGATTTGTCTCACTTGTGCAAGACTAGAACCTGATGAAACCAACTCGGGTTAGCTCCTTGCGGTGTTGAAAAGCACCCTGCCGCTGGAAGACCCACGCACACCTAATTTAAAGTCCCTTCATTTTCTTCCTGTTATTACCTAATGCATCTATATAAAATTAGTCAATTACTCCCAAATTTTGCTCATCCTTTTCGATAGCAGCTTTATCATCCACTATTTCTTTTTGAAGGCAACGGAAAACTATTCCATTCCTTCATCAGTAAGATTGCATTTTCAATGTAGGAATACTGTGCAAAGTGACAGCTGTGACTCTCGCCCAGCTCTAACACTTAACTTCTTTTGTCAGGAAGTGAACTGATGCTGGCTTCTCTTTGTCTTTTTCCAAGTCGGGGCATGAGACTTTCCCTGCATTAGAAGGTTGTTGAGACCTGAAGCCTGGGAAGGTAAGATGCCAGCATGAATACCGCCCATTGAGAATGTGGTTTAATAGAGTCTCTGGTGGTTTTAAAAGCATAAGTCTTTCCAGGTGTTCCCTTAATGAACTCTTACAGTTTTACCAAAACGTGAAAAGTATCTATAATTGTACGCCCACTAGTATAAGTTATGATTTTATAGATATAATTTTATATTTACTGAAATTAATACCTAGAAGAAAAGCTTTACTTATAAATAAAAGTAAAGTCATTGTATATACAAGTATATATATTATATTTTTAAACAAAGGACCATAATGCAATATATTGCAAAAAGAGATATGTATTTTTTTGCTTACAGTTTTACTTTTCATCTCTGATCCTTTTTTAAATCATAGATTTAATATTTTTAGAGTAGTTTTAGATTTCTTCCTTTTTTTTTTTTTGAGGTAGGTAAAATAAATGAGAGCAAAGACTTGAGCCATTTTTTTTTTGGCAATATGGAGGAAGCAGGACAACATTCAGGAAATTTTAAAAAGACACAAATTTTTACCTTGGTACTTTGGTAAACTGAGCAGCTTTCTACAGAGGTCTCTCCCAGAGCCTTCGTTGGGGACCAGCCAACCCATGGACTCAGCAGGGAAGGCCCTGGTTGGGCTTAGTTACTTACCCTCATTGTGCTACCTGCTTTCATCATTTACTATTCATTTCAGTTAAAAAAAAAAAACTAAATTTTTTTTTCTGCAGTCAAATCTTGAAAGAATCTAACACGAGACTTCATTTTTTAACTGGACTTAGGCTATACTTACACACGAAGCACTAATAATTCTTGCTTTCAATGAGGCTAATGCCATATTTAATAAAATTTTGCAAGATTGGACATTAGTTAAATCTCTGTACATACAATTAAGACTCTCATAGGCGCTTAGCCAAGTAACATTTATGGAACTACGAAAGAAACAGAGGCCCTAAGCCGGTCTTCACCTCCTATAATTTCTTTTTTATTTTCTTGGGGAGTTGTGGGTTTACAGAACAATCGTGCATAAAATACAGGATTCCCACACACTGCTGCACCGCCAGCACCTTGCCTTGGTGTGGAATGTTTCTTACAACTGATGATAGCAATTTTCATAATTGTACTTTTTTAAAACATGTGCTTGTGTTTGTGACAATTGGTAAAAGACACAGTACTATTAACTATCATCAATAGTTTACAATAGGTGTGTTTTTCCCCATATACCACCCTATCATTAACACCTTGTATTCGTGCCATACGTTTGTTATAATTTTGGAAAGAACGTTCTTATATTTGTACTATTGACTGCAGTCCATCACCTTTAATAGGGTTCGATATTGTTTTATCTTTTAATTTTTATTCTACTACCATATATGACCAAAGTTTTCCCTTTTAACCACATTCAATTATGTAGTTGAGCGCTGTTACTTACCTTCACAATAATGTGCTGCCATCACCACCATCCTTTTCTAAACCTTTACTACCAACCTAAATAGAAATTACGTACAAATTAAGTATCAATTCCCCATTATCTAAACCAAATCTATCACCTGGTACCTATATTATTGATTCTAACTCGATGAGTTTGCTTATTATAATTAGTTCTCACAGTGGGTTCACACAATGTTTGGCAAGGTTCATCCATGTTGTCGCATGCATCACGACTTCATTCCTTGTTCTGGCTGAATAATAGTCCATCATATACATATATATACACCACATTTTGTTTATCCATTCATTGGTTGATGCACACCAGGTTTGCTTGCATCTTTCGGCAACTGTGAATAATGCTGCTATGAACATCAGTGTGCAAACGTCTGCTCACGTCCCTGTCTTCAGTTCTACTGAGTATGTACCTGGCAGCAGGAGTGCCAGCTCATATGGCACTGAGCTTTCTCAGGAACCATCAAACTGTCTTCCACAGTGGCTGTGCCATTTCACATTCTCACCAGCAATGAATAAGTGTTCCTCTTTCTCCACGTCATCTCCATCCTTTGTAGTTTTCTGTTTGTTTAATAGCTTAATTGCTTAATACATTCTAGTAGGTATGAAATGATCTGATTGTGGTTTTAATTTGCATTTCCCTAGTAGCTAGTGCTTAGAGCATCTTTTCAGGTGCTTTTTAGCCATCCATATTTCCTCTTTGTAGAAATGTCTATTCAAGTCTTTTGCCCATTTAAAAATTTTTTTTTGACTATTTGTTGTTGAATTGTAGGATTTCCTTATATATTCTGGATATTAAACCCTTATGAGATATGTAGTTTCCAAATATTTCCTCCCATTGAGTAGGCTGCCATTTTATCTCCTTGACAAAGTCCTTTGAAGCATAAAAGTTTCTAATTTTGAGCCGGTCCCAATTGACTACTTTTCTTTCATTGAGAAGAACTACCAGCTGAGAATTCTCTATCTGACAAAAATGTTTTTCAGAAATAATGGAGAGTTTAAGACATTCACAGATATGTAGAAGCTGAAGGAGTTCGTTAACAAGAGATCTGCCCTACAAGAAATACTAAGGGAAGTTCTGTAGACGAAAAGGAAAAGACAGGAGAGAGGCTTGGAGTAGAGCACTAAGATGAGGAGCATCAGTGAGGGCAACTAAAAGGATAAAAAGGGGGACAAACATGAGATATGACATTTAAAGCCAAAAGATAAAATGATTGACTTGAGTACTGCTATTACAGTAATGACATTGAATGTGAATGGATAAAACTCCCAATCAAAAGGCACAGAATGGAAGAATGGATAAAAAAAAATGGTCAGCTGATCTTTGACTAGGCTGCCAAAGTCTACTCAACTGGAACAGAGCAGTCTCTTCAACAAATGGTGCTGGGAGATCTGGATATTCATATCCAAGGGAATGAAAGAGGATATAATTTCACAACTTATACAAAAATGAACTCAAAATGAATCAAAGACCCAATATAAGAGCCCAAGCCATAAAACTCCTAGAAGAAAATGTAGGGAAGCATCTTCAAAATCTTGTGGTACCGATGGCTTCTTATGTCTTACATCCAAAGCACAAGCAATGAAAGAAAAAAATAGATAAATGGGACCTCCTCAAAATTGAATACTTTTGTTTCAAAGGGCTTTGTCAAAAAGATAAAAAGGCAGGCTACCATTATGCCAAAACTAAATGTCAGCAGATGGAGGGCATGAATTGTTTGTGGAAGAAAAGGAGATGACTTTATATAGATTATGGTGGCAAAGGCATGTCTATACACTTAGGTTGGATTATATGATGTGTGAATAAAACTGTTTAAAAATGAACAGAGAGAAACAAGTGCTAGAGAAAATGTGGACAGAGATGGACCTATTCACTTTTGGTAGGGAAATGAGAGGTGCAACCCCTTGGAGGGCAGTGTGGTGGTTCCACAGGAGGTTAGGGGTGGGGTTGCCATGTAATCCTGAAACCCCGCTGCTTGATATATACTTGGAGGAACCAAGTGTGGGGACAGAAATGGACATTCGCACACTAATGCTTATGGTGGCAGTATTTCCAATCCACAATGGATGAAGGTGCCCTAAGGGTACAACCACTGGGGAACGGAAGTGGGAACTACGGTGTATACATACAGTGGACTACTGAGTGGTCACAAGAAAGAATGATGTTTTGAGACATGCAACCTGGTGAATGAATCATAAGAGCTATATGTTGAATGAAATGTCAGGAACAAAAAGACAAATATTATCATGCCTTATTCATATGGACTAACTATAATATAGAAACTTAGTGAACTGAAGTTGAGAACAGGGGTTATCAGGTTGGGGCCTATTGTAAAGTGTCCTAGATTGTAAGCTCTTACAGCAGTCACATATATTCAGGAGGTGTAGCTACTATTTCTAAATTCTGAGATACTGAGCTGTTTATTTATAACCTGGTTGTTCCCTGAAACTTCAGGTATTTATGTGACATCTGAGACTCAGAGTTAGAGCTCTGAAGCTATGAAAGTCAGAAATACCCCATATGTTTAAAAAGTTGAAAAAGTGATCAGACATCGAGTAGAGATATGAATGAAACTTATCTGAATAGCACTAAGGCAAATCAGAATACAGGGTAAAAAAAAATGATATTGTCCATATTTTAGAACTTCAGTTTCTGTGTGAGACCAAAGAGAGAAATGTTTATTTGGTGCAAAATGTTTATTTTGGGTAGTGCATTTTCTAATTTAACTTGTATGTCATTTTAGCTGAGCACCGTAAGTACACGGAAACTTGAATAGAGCATGAACTTTTATTGGGTTGTCCAGGTTAGTCTGATGCCCTGATATATCCCAGAATAATTTGGGCAGTGAATAAAAAAGTATTTGTGGCAGTGCAAGGGTGGTTCAGTGGTAGAATTCTCACCTGCCATGTGGGAGACCCAGGTTTGATCCCCAGCCCACGCACTTCCCAAAAAACAAACAATCAAAACAAACAAACAAAACGCAAACAAACAAAAATTCAACAAATGGTGCTGCAATAGCAGGATACTCACATGGAAAAAGAATGAAATGTGACCCCGCCATACAGCATACCAAAATAAAAAAAGCACGTAGCATTTGCAAGGTCCATTTGGGGGACTGGAGAGAAAGGAGGAAATCTTCACCTGCCCCACTTGGAGAATTTCTGCTATTCTTGCAAGCAGTGGAGACAGCCAAGTCAATATGCCAAACCCTCAATCTTGGGGGTTGCCCCTATGAAACTTTTTCCCACAAAGCACTACTTAAAATTAGGCCTAAGAGTCACTTCCAGAGAACTGCTAATGCTCAGATGCGGCCTCTCTCTCTAAGCAACTTGGCAGGTGAACTCGCCACCCTTCCCACTATGTAGGACATGACTCCCAGGGGTGTAAATCTCCCTGGCAATGTGGGACAGGACTCCTGGGATGAACTGGGACCTGGTATCAAGGGATTGAGAAAACCTTCTTGATTAAAAGGGGGAAGAGAGAAATGAAACAAAATAAAATTCCAGTGGCTAAGAGATTTTAGAGTTGAGAGGTTTTCCTGGAGGTTATTTTTATGCATTATATAGATATCCCTTTTTTAGATTCTGGTGTATTGAGGTAGCTGAAGGGAAGTATCTGAAACTGTAGAGCTGTGTTCCAGTAGCCTTGACTCTTGAAGACGATTGTATAAAGATACGACTTTTGCAATGTTACTATGGGCTTGTGAAAACCTCATGTCTGTTGCTCCTTTTATCCAGGGTATAGACAGAGGAGTTAAAAAATATATATGGATAAAAAATAAATAAATAATAGGGGGACAAAGGGTAAAATAAATTGGGTAAATGGAAATACTAGTGGTCAATGAGAGGGAGATGTAAGGGGTATGGTATATAGGAGTTTTTCCTTTTTTCTTTTTATTTCCTTTTCTGGAGTGATAGAAATGTTCTAAAAAACGATCGTGCTGATGAATACACAACTATGTGATGGTGTTGTGAGCCATTGATTGTACACCGTGTATGGAATGTATTGTGTGCAGATTTGTCAATATTTTAAAAAAATGGGCAGCCTATTCAATGGGAAAAAATATTTGGAAACCACATATCCAATAAGGGTTTAATGTCCATAGTATTTAAAAAGATCCTGCCATAAAAAGTCAACAAAGCAACTTAAAAATGGGCAAAAGAGTTGAATAGACATTTCTACAAAAAGGAAATACAGATGGCTAAAAAGCACCTGAAAAGATGCTCTAAGCACTAGCTATTAGAGAAATGCAAATCAAAACACAATGAGATCATTTCATACCTACTAGAATGTATTAAGCAATTAAGCTATTAAACAAACAGAAAACCACAAAGGATGGAGATGACCTGGAGAAAGAGGAACACTTATTCACTGCCGGTGAGAGTGTGAAATGGCATAGCCACTGTGGAAGACAGTTTCCTGAGAAAGCTCAGTGCCATATGAGCTGGCACTCCTGCTACCAGGTACATATTCAGTAGAACTGAAGACAGGGACGTGAACAGACGTTTGCACACTGATGTTCATAGCAGCATTATTCACAATTGCCAAAAGATGCAAGCAACCCTGGTGTGCATCAACCAATGAATGGATAAATAAAATGTGGCATACACATCCAATGGAATATTAAGCACCTGTAAGAAGGAATGATGTCATGATGCATGTGACTGCATGGATGGACCTTGAGGACATGATGTTGAGTGAAATAAGCCAGACACAAAGGAACAAATGTGATATAATCTCACTAATATGAATGAAATATGAGTAAACTCATGGAGTTAACATCTAGCATATAGGTATGAGATGACAGAACAAGCATAGAGAGTGAGCAACATGCTTAATTTGAGAAGAATTTTAAAATGTGGTTGAGTATAAAGGCTTAGCAATGACAGAGGTGACGGTAGCACATATCATATGTATAAATAACAGTTCTGAATCAGGTGTGAGATTGTGGTTGAAAGGGGAAGTTTAGAGTCATGTATATCACTAAAAGGAAAACTAGAGGATGACACAAAGGACTGCAGGGCTTAGGTGAACCCTACTGTGAATGATGAGGAGAGTTAATAGTGCAGACACAAGAAGGTTCTTCCATGAATTAGAACAAATGCACATCTCAATGACAAGGTAGTACTAATAGGGTGATGTATGGGAAAATGCACCTAATGCAAACCATGGACTGTAGTTAATGGAAGCATCCTGATGTCCTTCCATCCTCAAGGTGATGTGGTAGCTCTTCTCACGCCACAGCTAAGCATCAGTTACAGGAAGGTATAAGGGGCATGGGGTTTTCTTTTCAGAGCTGTGTTCTACAACTGATTACAGACAGATGTAGGCAAAGTTCTATGATTATACTGACAGCCAATGATTGTACACTTTGGATGAATCGTATAGTGTGTGAATAAAACTGTTTTGAAGAAGAAAAAAAAAAGAGAAAGGATGCCTGATTTTTGTCCAATGCCTTTTCTGCATCAATCGAGGTGATCATGTGGGCTTTTCCCCTTCATTTGTTAATGTGGTGCATCAAATTAATTAGTTTTCTTATGTTCTACCATACTTACATACTTGCTATAAAACCCACTTGGTCATGGTATATAACTCTTCAATGTGCCATTGGATTGAATTTGCAAGCGTTTTGCTGAGGGTTTTTGCATTTCTATTTGTAAAAGAAATTGTCCTGTACTTATCTTTTCTTGTAGTATCTTTATCTGACTTGATATTAGGGAGATGTTAGCATCATAGATTGAGTTAGGCTGTGTTCCCTCCTTTTAAATTATTTGGAAGAGTTTGAGCAGAATTGGCATTAATTCTTCTTGGTATGATTGGTAGAATTCATTTATGAAGCCATCTGGTCCTGGGCTTTTCTTTGTTTGGAGGTATTTGATGAATAATGATTCAGTCTCTTTACTTATGATTGGTTTATTGAGGTCTTATATTTCTCCCCAGGTCAGTGTAGATTGTTCACATGTTTCAAGGAAATTGTCCATCTCATCTAAGTTGTCAGGTTGTTGGCATACAGTTGTTCATAGTTTCCTATTTCGTCAGGGTCTGTGGTAATGACCCCCTCTCATTTCTGATCTTATTTATTTGCATCTTCTCTCTTTTTGTCTTTGTCAGTGCATCAAAGATTTGTCAATTTTATTGCTATTCTCAAAGAATCAACTTTCGGTTTTATTGATCCTCTATTGTTTTTTGTTTTTGTTCTCCATTTCATTTATTTCCACTCTAATCTTTGTTAATTCTTTCCTTCTGCTTGCTTTGAGGTTAGTTTGCTGTTCTTTCTCTAGGTTCTCGTGTTGTTCAGTTAGGTCTTTGGTTTTAGCTCTTTCTTCCTTTGTAATGTAGGCACTTACGGTTACAAATTTCCCTCACATCACTGTCTTCACCATATCCCATAGATTTTGATATATTGTGTTCTCATTTTCATTCAATTCAAGATATTTACTGATTTCTTTTGCAATTTCTTCTTTGACCCACTGATTGTTAAGAGCATATTGTTTAACCTCCATACAGTTGTGAAATTTCCAGTTTTCCAGTTGTTATTCCTTTCCAGCTTCATTCTAGTATGATCAGAGAAAGTGCTTTCTTTAAATTCAATTTTAAAAATTTATTTAGACCTGGTTTGTGTCACAGCATATGGTCTACCCTGAAGAGTGACCCATGAGCACTTGAGGAGAACGTATAGCCTGCTGTTGTGGATTGCAGTGTTCTGTATATGTCTGTTACATCTAGTTCATCTATCATATTGTTTAGGTTCTCTGTTTTCTTATGCTCCTCTGTTTAGATGTTCTATCTATTGAAGAGAGTGGTGCATTGAAATCTCCCACTATTGTTGTACAGCCGTCTATTCCTCCCTTCAGTTTCACCAGTGTTTGCCTCGTGTACTTTGGGGCACCCTGATTAGGCATAAATATTTATGGTTGTGGACTTGGGGAGCACCTGCTCAGAGGTAGAGGTCCATAGACTGTCCCCCGCCACCCCAGCCCAGCCCCCCAGGCTAGCCCTCCACCCTCTCGTGGTGTGCTCCAAGTGGGACAGTGACGTGGCCTGTGACCACATCCCAGGTACTTGGGGTGGGGGGTGACCCAGTTCCCTGCTCTGGGCTGGGAGGACAGATGTCATCGGAGGAGGAGCACGTGTGCAGGAAGGAGCCTGGTGCCTGAGGGGTGGAGAAGATGCTGGTCTCATCGTGGGACAGGCAGTGGGACAGCGGCTCCTGGGGAGAGGAGCCAGAGAAAGCGACCCATGCTTGGGGAGAAGAAGCCCCCTGTGCTTGCCACCTCAGCTTCCCATTCAGGTTTTCATCTCGGAAGGTGAGAGTTCCTGAGTCTGTAATCCTCAGATGTTTGATGATCAGAGGAAAGGATCCGTGGTCCCACAGGCCTTTTTTGAGTCAATGCAATTTTTCATCTGGGAAGAATCTGGGAGTAGAAGCCAGAAGGAGGAGTTTGGGGGCCCAGGGGACAAGGCATCCCTGGCAGGGCAGGGCCCACAGCGCTTCTCATTTGAGTTGCTTAATTTCCCACGGACTCTGCCCCTTGTCCTAATGAGAGCCCCAGGCGGGTGTAGCCTCCCATCACATCCACTTACCTGGCAGGGACAATATCTCACTAATCCAAAATAAAATAATATCCTCATTTCTGGAGTACAGCCTCCTATGCCCTGTTCCTTACATGCATGATTTCAGTTAATCATCAGACAATTCCAAGAGATAGGTAGTGCTTTTCTTGTATCACAGATAAGGAAACTGGAGCTCAAAGAGATTAAATAATTGCCCAATTACTTGTTGGTGGGGGTATACACTGATAATTCTTTGGAAGGTAATTTGTAATATCTATCAAAAATTACAGAGGCATCTGTAAAATTAAATGTCTGCCAAGAAAGGGTAGGTTAAATTATAGTTCAGCCATTCCTTCATGAGAGGAGAATGAGGAAATTATACTAATATGGAACAATCTCTAAGCTACATCATTAACCAAATAAAGATACCATTAGTTTAAAGAGGATGAAAAAATATTTATGATTGTTATTTCTTCTTGGTGAATTGTCCCTTTTATTAATATGTAGTGTTTTTCTTTGTCTCATAACATTTTTGCATTTTAAGTCTATTTTATCTGATATTACTATAGCTACCCTAGCTTTTTCTTTTTTTCCTTCTCCTTCTTCTTCTTCATCTTTTATTTGTTACCGCATGTGTGGAATATCTTTTTTCACCCTTTCACTTTCAACCTATTTGCATCTTTGGGTCTAAAATGAGTCTCATGTAAACAACATATGATGGATCATATTTTTGTCCATTGTGCCAATGTCTGTGATTGGAGAATTTAATCCATTAACATTCAGTGTTATTACTTTAAAAGCCATTCTTATTTCGACCCATTGGCTTTTATTTGTCAGATCTATTACTTTTCCCTCTTTTGGCCCTTTTAGTTGCTCTTACTGACAGCCATTTTCATAACCTCCTCTGCTGGGGACAATTAAGGTAGCATGTATAAAATCCACCCTCAGCGATGCCGGAAACATGCAACATGGCCACCGGGGCTGAAACAAAGAACAGCCTAAACTATAATCAGCCTTCTTCATGGAAGTAATAGTAGTTTGCGCCAAAAGTACTAACCGTACATCTGCCCTCTGCCCTAGCAACAGCAGCCACCAATCCCAGATCACCACCGTCCCTACTAGCCACCCCCTCTGCTTCTAGAGTATATATACCCAGCCTCCTCAATAAAATTTTGCAGCTTGATCAGAATATTTGTCTTGCTGTCATTCTTTGCGTCTCTTTGTCCCATTTCATTCTTCCCTCACAGGAGTTGGAGCCTCAGTTGATTGTCCCGCGGGCTGGGACACTCCTCCAACCCTCTGTCTCCTCTCTTTTCTTTTTTCAGCCATCAGAACTCCCTGTAGTATTTCTTGCAGAGCAGGTCTCTTTTTTAACAAACTTTCTCGGCTATTGTTTATCTATGCATACTTTAAACTCTCCCTCACTTTCTTTTTAAGCAGGTAGAAAATTTGCTGATAACATATGTAAGAGGACATGGGGTGGGGGGGACTCTAGCAAAGACAGAGGTGGGGGAGGTGAGAGGCCATAGGCAATGCGGGGCCATTTGTTTTTATAACTGAGCGTTATTTACTCCCCCTTCCTTGTTTGGGGCTTTCTCCTCCCCTCCCTTCTCTCCAGGGCAGAGCTAGTGGTAGGTGGTACATTTGGGTGGTTGGGTTGGCTCCACTGTCTCCATTGACAACTCAGGTGGGAGTCACTTGGCTCCAGATGGGTCAGCTGCTGCCAGGTGTTTCCCCTAAGTGGGTGGTCCCCAGGAGCAGTGTCTGTGGGGACAGGACCTTCTTGACCTTGATTAACTGTCCTTGTTCAAGGGTTCCTCTCCCCTCTCGGGTCCCTGTTCTAGCCTGTCTCAAATTCCCCCTCAGAGAGTTCTCATCCCCTAATCTTAAGGGGTGCTGGGAGACAACAGTCTGTCTTCTGTAGCTGCTTCTTGCTTGTCAGGGGGTACATGCTCTACCTAAAAGGGTACAGAATGCTCTGGCTCTCTCATTTGAGTTGGGAGGGGAGGAGTCCCAGGGGCGGTGGGAAGGGCTGAAAATGCTCCCATGAGCACTGGTTTGGTGTGCAATGCTTCTCCTCTGCCATGTCGAGGGTCAGCCAGGGTTCCTTTAAGTTGGTCAGACATGAAGTCACCAGAGCTGTATGCACAAAGTCATGTACCCTCGGTTTTCTTCACTTGTCACAAGCGGGGCCTGAGGGGCTGTCCTGCCCCCCACTTTGGAGACAGGACAGTCTCTGGACCCTAAGTCCAGGTTGGTAGCATCTGGACCAAGTCCCAGGGTTGTCTTGCGGTGTCTGGCATCCTCTCTGTCAGTGGCCCCTGACTCACCATTGAAGCCTCAAGGCCTGGGGCCATGATTTGGGTGACCTCGAGAGGACAGGGAGCTGTTAATGGTGGCTGCAGTAAGCTGAGCATGTTCTCTGGTTTTTCACCTACCTCTTTTTGCCTTTTTCTCCTTCTCAGCCTTGTTTCAATTGCTAAAGACAGAAAAGGCACGTGATTTCTAATAAGTCACAAGTGGGAGTTTATGGGTCCGTGGAGAGAACTTTTTCAGCTTTCTCCAGATATGAGGGGCAGACTGGCTGACAAAATGGGTGCCCTGCAAAATTTCACCTCCCCAGGAATCTGGGCTTAAATTTGTAAGTCTTCCACTGGTTTCTCCTGGAACAGGGCCAGGTTTTCCTCTTTTTCCTGAGTGATTCCCCTTAGATTACTACAATTAACCAGCTTGGTAGTGCATCTTACACATTTTAACAAACAAGTATTTTCTTTTTTTAATAGAAATTGAGACATGAACATAACACAAGTGACAAGTCTTTTTTTTTTTTTTCCTTAGGTCTTTGTCTTGATAGAGAGCTACAGATATCGGCGCCAAGGGAATTTCTTGGTACTTTCCCTGTCCTTTATAAATTGGAGGATGGGACTGTAATTAAGAGTCCCACTGGAAGGCTACACCTTCCCATCTTTTAGCTGGATTGATGGTTGGGTTTCATATTCGGCCGCGATGGGTTTTAATAGAGAAATAAATGAGGATTCTGGGAGGGGGGCTGTTTAAGAGAGGGTTATTTAAAATATTTGTCTCCTTCCGCAAAGAAGAGTTATGAGGAAGAAGTTTTTTATAGTTCTCTAGGGTATAATGTAATTTGCACGAGTCCTTCATGGATTTATCCTGATATAAGGCCATAAAATCTGCACGTAAGGAATTTCTTGCCGCTTTCCCTCCCTTATACAAAGGAGATTTTTAATTGTAATATAGGATTATAGATGTTCCATTCGTGGGCTGATGCTAGCTGTCCTCTGGGTAATACTGGAGCCAGGAAGTACTGCAGTAGGCTTTTTGCTCTATGGAGGAAAAATTGTCTCAGTTTCATAGCAGACAGCCCAGTGCACTGTCTGCTGAAATGCTGGAAGCACCACCCATTTCTAAGGAAGAGAGAGAGAAAAAGGCAGATTTCTGTACCAGTGTCCAGCATCCTGGGTCACCGTCCTGAGCACTGATCCCTTGGCACTGTGAGACCAGGCTCCTTATTCCCAGGGCATCCCCAGGGTCCTCGAAATCTTAGGAAGCAGATGGCCCAGTACCATCCTGAAGGCGCTGAGCAGATCCACTGGTCTTCCTGGGTGCTTGTGCCCTTAACGTACTGCGTAAGAGAATAGAAAGAATCTGCCACAAACAAAGAGACTTTAGCAAAGGGATCCCCTGGGTGCCAGACCTGGGTGCTGCCATGATCGAGCTACAGGGAAAGAACATGAGACAAGGAAATTGGACCCCTTTAAGAACGCGGCTTAGTGTGCTTTTCAGGCAGTTGGAGGGTCCAGGTAGAGACAAACTGTAGCCTAGACAAGAGGGACTCCCAGGAATGTCAGAGATAACACCTCATTTGGGACATGAAACCTTAGCCCGGAATTTTGTGTTACAACAGATGGATGTTTTAGAAAGCACTGAAAGCCAGACAGGAGCGCAAGAAGATTTAGGAGGCAGTGGAGAGGAATCTGTGGAGATGAAAAGAGGAACAGACTTAGCAACAGGAAGAGTCTGGGTCCTCAGAGGGGACAAAAAGAGAGTGTGAGGGGGCCTTGGAGAGTTGAGGAGAGAGAGAGAGAGGGAGAAAGGGGGTGCTTGATTTGGCTCCCGTTGGACTCCTACTCGACATGGGGAGAAGCCCCTCCCCATCAGGTCCCAAAGGGTGGTATCACCCACCACCTAATCCTTCTTGGATGGCTGGAAGCTGAGAATGAATCAAGTTTACATCCTGGGGGAGCTCTACCAGAACCCCTAGACGCCTACAGAGAACAGTGAACATGATGCCACCCTTTGGGGAGGATACAGAGTTGCATGAGGGCATAGGAGAGGATAGCAGTGAGCTAAGTGAGAAGAAAACGCGAAAGCACATGGCCTAGTCTCTGGTACTCAGCAGTGCAGACAGTCAGAGAGAAGTATTTCTTGGTTGGCTCACCAAAACATGTCGCCAGACTTCAGCTTCCAGATTCTACAGCCCATAGTACGCTCACCAGCCATTGCTGTGCTGGGGTTCTGGCTCTCTCCCTCACTTTTGAAAGACAGCTTTGCTGGATAAAGAGTTCTAGGCTGTCCATTTTTTTCTTTCATTATCTTAAGTATATCATACTGTTGCCTTCTTGCCTTCATGGTGCCTGATGAGAAGTCAGCATTTAGCCTCCCCTTGCATGTGGTGAGCCACTTTTCTCTCCTTGCTTTCAGGTTCTCTCCTTCTCTTTGGCATTTGACAGTCTGATTAGTGTGTGTCTTGGAATGGGTCTATTCAGATTTATTTTACTTGGAGTTCATTGGGTTACTTTGATTTGCATATTTATGTCTTTTATAAGGGTTGGGAAATTTTTCAAATATTATTTCCTCAAATATTCTTACTGCCCCTTTACTGTTCTTTTCTCCTTCTGAGATACCTATGATGTGCATATGTGTACACTTCATGTTGTGTCATTTCTCTGAGATCCAGCTCAAATTTTCCCATTTTGTTCTCCATTGGTTCTTTTGTGTGTTTGAATTTGTTTGCTCTGTCCTCTAATTTGCTGATCCTTTCTTCTGCTTCTCAAATCTGCTGTGGTGTTTCTCAACAAGTATACTTTTAATTTATTACTGTATCTTTCATTTCTATAATGTCTGTTATTTTTCTATGTATTCTTTCAAATTCTTATTTATGCTCTCCTAGTGTCTTCTATTAAAAAAATTTTTAATTGTACAATATAACATACATACAGCACAAAGAAAGAAAAAAGCAATAGTTTTCAAAGCACTCTTCAACAAGTAGTTACAGGACAGATTCCAGAGTTTGTCATGGGCCACCATACCATCCTCTCAGATTTTTCCTTTTAGCTCCACCAGAACACTGGAGGCTAGAAGGAATAAATATATATATATATTTTATCATCACAACAACTTTTTTCTTTCTTTCTTGTGAATAATGACATATATACAAAAAAGCAATAAATTTCAAAGGAAAGCACAACAGTTAGTCATAGAACAGATTTCAGAGTTTAGTATGGGTTAAAATTCCACAATTTTAGGTTTTTACTTCTAGCTGCTCTAGGATTCTGGAGACTAGAAGAAATATCAGTATAATGATTCAGTACTCATACTCATTTGTTAAACCTGACCTTCTCTGAGTAACTCCACTTTTCCCACTCTTTGGGGATATTCGGGCTACTCCCATTCTAACTTTTTCATGTTGGAAGGGGCTGTCAATAGTATGGAATAGGGAGATGAAACTAGTTGATATTCTGGAAGGGCTGGTCCCTCTGCCTTTCAAGACTTATCTGGTCCAGGGACCCATCTCGAGGTTGTAGGTTTCTGGAAAGTTACTGTAGTGCATGGAACCTTTGTAGAATCTTATATAATGCCCTAGGTGTGCTTTAGGATTGGCAGGAATGGTTTCAGTTGAGGTTGGGCAAGATATGATAGGTAGCAATGTCTAAAACATGCGTAAGAGTGACCTGCAGTGTAGCCTCTCGACTCTATTTGAACTCTCTTAGCCACTGATACCTTATTTGTTACATTTCTTTTCCCCCTTTTTGTCAGGTTTGCATTGTTGATCCCATGGTACCAGGGCCAGGCTCATGACCCACAATGGTTTCACTTGAAGAGTTGGGGTTAGAGAGAGAGAGGCCACATTTGAGCAACAGAAGAGGTCCTCTGGAGGTGACTCTTAGGCATCCCTAAAGCTAGGCTAAGCTTCTCCACTACATACATAAGCTTCATGAAAGCAAGCTTCAAGATTAAGGGCTTGGGCTATTAATTTAGGTGTCCCTAATGTTTGTCACAATATCCGAGGTTTCCCCGGTGATAAAGTTTAATAGTTCCATAATTTTTTCCCCATCCCTCAAGGGACTTTGCCAATACTTTTTTTACCCCCCAATACTTTTTGGTTATCTGATTAACATACTCTGAGATGTATTCATACATTGCATTAAGCTATACAGGATTAAAGGTCCTCATTCTTATTCTGGGCTCCCTGTGTTTGAATTGTTTAAATGATTTATCCAGGCAAGTTGAGTTAGATTATGTGCTACAGAAAACCTAGGTTCTGGACATAATAAAACTTTCTTCCTTTGGTCCAAAGAGTAGGTAAAGTTCTAAAATATGGGCAATGTCTTCCTTACTCCTGTGTTCTGAATTACCTTAATCCAGACCCGGTTGGCTTCGTTCTTATCTCTAAATACCAGCTTATTCATGTATAAAAACCGCCCCTCAAAATCCATAAATAACATTACCACACTGAACTAAATGTGGCTCCTCCAAGAGTAAAGGAAGTATTTTTACTTTCATATAGTCTTAGAGAGTTTGACTTGCCCAAGGTGACATAACTGACAAGCCCAAGGATGGAGTCAAGAAACCAGAATTTTTTTATCAAGGTTCAATACTCTTTAATTTGAATAGCACTGGCTTTGTTTACATGATTGAAACTTCGTTCTTTTATTCATACCAAAGTTCTCTAATCTTGTAACTACTTACCTTGAATGCTGCAGAATATAGTGAATTTATTTCATGTCCTCTGTGTTTGGGGATTGTTGATGAGAATCGGCCAGAAAAATAATGCTTATAACTTGATCCTAAGTTTTGGAATTGCTCACCTAGTTGAGCATTTGTGCCTGTCCCAGCATTCATTTTTTCAAATCCAGGGGAATTTGCCCCATCCCTGAGTGCATGGTGTTCACCTAAGTAGGTGGCAGTCTTTGCAGAAATGAGGTCCAGAAATAATTTGGCAAGAGATTGATATGAAAACTCAAAACTACTTTGTTCTGCATAAAATGCTGGTGCTATGCTTGACCTTTCTGTGTTTTGCTCCCATTATCAATCTGTATCCACTTAATTCACACTCATTTGCCTCTAAAGGCATTCACTATACTTGCCTGAAATTTGGTATTTGTGTCTTAACTGAGGTCATATCAGTTTCACAAGTGAGCTGAAGCTTTCCAAGTGGGGTCCTTGCATGCACTCATTGATTAGCAGTGCCTACTTTTTTGTATGATAACATATCTGAATATTTGGAATTCATTTTTTAGGTTAGCCAATTCCACTGCTTGGATAGCAAACAGAATATTTAGATTTTTCTTTGTCTTTCTTTAAATCCTGTTCTGCCTAGTTAAAAATATAATATTTGTAGTGTTTTCTTTTTACTTGACTTTGCTTTCCTTAGAGATACCACCGATTTTTTACTTTCCCACAAGAGCACATAACACTATATTTGCTTTCCCCTGCAGATAGAAGATGCCAGTCTTTATGTACCTTTTTTTGTTTGTTTGTTTGCTTGAATCCTGTCCTGACTACTTAGCTTACACTGACACCATTCCTTTGACTCCTTGCACTCGAAATATTTATCCTCGAGGTAAAGCATTTATAGTTAGCTACATCAACTCATTTGTCTTTTACTTCTTTGAAGTTCAATCTCCCCTAGCTTTGACTATCCTTAAGAAACATGAGGAATGAGTTATAGCTTTTTTATGGTGAGAAGAATAATTGATTTTTATTGAGGTAAAATTCACATAACATAAAATTCACCATCTTAACTTTTTTCAAGTATATAACTCAGTGACCTCCAGCACATGCTTAATATTAGATAAATCATCACTAGTAACTCCAGATCATTTTCATCACCCCAAAAAAGAACCCCGTACCCATCAAGCAGTCACACCCCATACCCCTTTCCCCAGCCCCTGACAATTACTAATCTGCTTTCAGTGCCTGCAGACTATTCTGGACAGCTCATAGAGATGGAATCCTACAACATGTGGCCTTTTGTAGCTCGTTTCTTTCAGAAAATATAATATTTGCAAGGTTGCATGTTGTAGCATGTATCAGTAAATTGTTCTTATTTATGGCTGAAAAATATCCCCTTGTATGGCTATGCCATATTTTGTTTATCCACTCTATTAGCTAATGGACATGTTGGTTGTTTCCACTTTTTGTGAAAATGTTGCTATAAACATTTGTGCATAGCTTTTTGTTTTCACTTCTCCTTGGTATATATTTCAGATTGGAATTACCTAGTCATGGTATGTAATAATCCTTTTAATATACTGCTGGATTAGTTTTCTAGCATTTTGTTGAGGATTTTTGTATGTGTTTGTATTACAGATACTGGCATACAGGTTTTTATTTCTTATGCTTTCTTTGGTATTAGGGCAATTTGGGACCTTAGAGAACAAGTTAGGAAGCATTCCCTCCTCTATGTTTTAGGCAGTGTTTGAGAAATCTATCTGATCCTGGACCCTTTCGTTGTTCAGTGGTTTTTTATTATATTATGCAATTGCTGTATATATATACATATGTATAGCAATTTTATTAAGATTATATTATATATAATACAGATTTTATGATTCTTCTTAAGTCAGTTTTGGCAGTTTGTTTCTAGGAATTTCTTCTAGGTTATTTAACTTGTTGGCATATTAATTGTTCATAAAATTCTTATAATCCTTTTTTAGTTCTGTAAATGTTGGTGATAATGATCCCACTTTATTGTTGATTTCAGTAATTTGAGTTTTCTTTTGTTCTTGGCCAATTCTAGCTATAAGTTTGCCAATTTTGCTGGCGTTTTGAAAAAGTCAATTTTTGGTTTCATTGATTCAGTTGTTTTTCTTTTTCACTTTACCTCCACTCTAAACTTTATATCCTTCCTTCTCTTGGTTTTTGAGTTTGCTCTTCTTTTTCAAGTTTATTAGATTGTAAGATTAGATTATTGATTTGAAATGGTTCTTCTTTAATGTGGGCATAGCTAGAAATTTTCCTCTGAGCACAGCTTTTGTTACATCCTATTAGTATTGGTGTGTTTTTATTTAGTACTTGTTTTTATTTCCATTAATCTTCAAGCATTTACTAACTTCTTTGATGCATAGTTACAAGTATATTTTTAAACTATCACATATTTGTCAATTTTCCTTCAATTGATGTCTAATTTTATTCCATTGTGGTCAGAGAAAATACTTTGCTTGATTTCGATCTTTTCAGATTTGTTGAAACATTTTGTGGGTTAATATGGTCTATCCAGGAAAATGTTCCTTGTGCATTTGAGAAGACTATGTATTCTGCTGTTGCTGGGTGGAATGTTCTATATATTAGGTCTAGTGGCTTTATATGTTATTCAAGTCTTCTACTTCTTGGTTTATCTTTTTTTCCAGTTTTTCTATCCAACAGAGAGTTGTGGTGTTGAAGTCTCCAACTACAATTGTTATTTTCCCCTTCACTTGTCATTTTTGCTTCACGTATGATGAGACTCTGCTGATAGGTACATATATGTTTATAATTGTTATATTTTCTTGATGAGTTGACCCTTTTATCAATATATAATGTCCTTTTTTTATCTCTTACAACAAGTTTTGCCTTAAGATTTATCTTGTCTGATATTAGCATGGCCACACAATTCTCTTTTGATTAGTGTTTACATAGAATATCTTTTTTTCGTTCTTGCACTTTCACTACATTTGTGTCTTTGGTTCTAAAATGATTCTCTTACATTCAACAATGGTTGATTCATGGTTTCCATAATTCGTTCCGCCAATCTCTGCCTTTTTATTAGTTTAACTAATTTACATCTAATAAAATGACCAATCAGGAAGTAGCTAGGTTGCCATTTGCTGTTTGTTTTCATAATTTTATTGCTCAATACCTCCATTGCTGCCTTCCTTTTATACTAAAACTGTAAAATATGGAATGCTTCACGAATTTGCATGTCATCCTTGTGTAGAGCATGCTAAGCTTATCTATCCAACTCCAATTTTAGTATATGTGCTGCCGAGTAAGCACAAGAGTTACAGATTTATAAAAGTAAATCTATCTTATCAAGAAGAACTAGACTGTCTCATTTGAAGATTAGCCTCTTTAGGGTTCTAGTCATCTTTTCTGGAATAGAAATTGAACCCATTTTTATATTATGTTAAAATTTGAGTTATTTATATATATCTATATTAACTGGAATTATTTTTAAACTGTGAAAGGAATTTCCTTCAGTGACTGGCTAAAACTTTTCTTTAAAAAACTTTAGAAGTTGCAAAGTATGTTACTTCTTGAATTCTATTTGAAAAAAAATAATTGCAGATGTTTTTGGAATCAGAACCTGTTATTTTCCTGGATGGAGTGCTCCTTTTCCTCTTTGTCTGTTTTGTGATGGGACCTGTGTTGATTTTTATGTCACTCTCAGGGTTGTCCCTCCACACGTGTGTGCATAGGTGTGTGCGTGAATTCCCCTTGGGGAAGTAGAGGGGGTTGGGACTAGAGGGGAAGGAAACAAATTCTTTTCCTGTAATCCTTTTTTTCCTCATGCTTGTTTAACTTAGACTACGGAAAAATTGGCATTTTACATTTAGACTTTAGGTAATTGTGATTTTCCCCCCAATATTTTTAGCTCCATCTCAATTCACCATTCATATCCTATACTTAGTTTTCTTTTCTCTTTCTCCTCAACTCCATCTTTAGGGTAGCTTGAGAGAATCTCGACTGCATCTTTGGTCAAACTGACATTCCCAGTAAAAGGTGTAACCGATAACAATGTGTTGGGCAGGGCTGTACAGTTCATAAAAACATCCTTCACATGCTCCCTTAGCCTCAACTCAGGCCCTTGTGCTGTATCTTCATGGTTCTTTTCTCTTGTTTACAGATTGCTTCAGCCATCTATCCCATTGGTTTTCAAAGCTTTATTAAAAATTAGTTCACTTTATTAGTCTAGAATGGGAGAAGAGAAAGCAAATGTTCTAAATACTTACCAAAGCTGGAGAAAGGGAAGGAGGAGAATTGATTTAGTAAAACCAGTCTTTCTATTTTAGGTAATACCAGCTTAAAGGATATGTATGTGTGTTTTTGCTAAATGTAGTTTACTCTATAACTTCTTGGTTGCTTTATGAGTAAACATTAGTATACATTAAAGCACTATTCATTTTTATTGTGGTAACATATATAACATAAAATTTCTTATTTTAACCATTTCTTAAGTGTACATTAGGTGATATTAATCATACTTACCGTGTTGTGCTCCATCACTACCATCCATTACCAAAACTTACCCATGACCCCAAACAGAAACTCCATATGTATTAAGCAATAACTTCTCATTCCTTTCTATCCATCCCCTGGCTTCTGGTAATACCTAATCAACTTTCTGTCTCTATGAATTTGCTTATTCTAGATATTTCATGTGAGTAGAATCATACAATATTTGTCCTTTTGTGTCTGCCTTATCTATGCTGTCACTTAGCATGATAATTTTCAAGGTTCATCAATGTTGTAGCATATATGAGAACTTCATTCCTTTATTAACATTTTTATTGTGAAATATACCATATATACAAATAAAGAAAAAGCAATGCTTTTCAAAGTACATTTTAGTAAGTAGTTACAAAAGAGTTTTCAATGTTTCATATAGGTCACCATTCCACAATTTTCTTGCAGCTGCTTCAAAACTCTGGAGGCTAAAAGAAATATCAATATAGTGATTCAGCTGTCATACTCATTTGCTAAATCCTTCTTTGTTAGCTCCTCCTGCTTCTTTGATCCCTTTCCCACTCTTTAGGGATCCTTGGGCCATGCCCATTCTAACCTTTTCAGGGTGAAAAGGGGTGTGGACAATCTAGGATAGAGGATGCAATCAGTTTTGATGTTCTGGAGAGGCTGGCCCCTCTGGGGTTGAGGACTTATCTGGCCTAGGAACCCTCTGGAACTTATAGGTTTCAAAAGTACATGAAGTGCATGAAACTTCTGTAGTGTCTCAGTTAGAGCCCTCGGTGTTTTTTAAGGTAGAGCTTCATTCCTTTTGATGGCTAATAATATTCTACTTTATGAATGTATCACTTCCTGTTGATCCATTCATCTGCTGATGGGCACGCATTGTTTATACTTTTTAGCTATTGCAAATACTGCTGCTGTGAACACTGGTGCACAGGTATCTGTTCACTCTCCTTCACTTTAAATGCAACTACAAAATAATGAAATTTATCTGGTGTCATACAGTATCATTCTCATTAATTTATATCAATCTGTGTTTTATAATCATCTGTACATATTCACAGGGAAAGAGGATAATTGATAATACTGAAGATTATTGTTCTTTGTCATATTGTTTTAAAGAGCTAAAATAATTGAATTTAAAATATTTGGTTGGCAAATGAGAATACCAAAAAATTATCGTAAAGGAAAATAATAAGGCAAAAACTAGAACTACCAGACATTACAGTATTGAAGCAGCATGGTAGAGGTTCAAGATAAGATACAGAGATCATTGAAGAAAAATGGAAAGAAATGTTACTATACGAATGTGACTTGTTAAAGGAGCCATTGTTAGGAAGTGGGAAAGGGAATGCTTATTTAATAAATGTGGTTACGTGGCTGAAAATAGAGAAATAAGAATAATCTATAAATTCTCTGGAGCTTCTAAGCAATCAGAACACTGGAAAAGGAAGACAGCAAAGATTAGACTGCATAAGTTAATTTGTTTTATTGTAACCATAGCTCCAGGGGCATGATAGGAAAGCATGTCTCTTGTGCTCCTTAGTCTGAAAATTAGTACCCTTCCTCATTCCAGCTGGAGAACTTTTGCTTTCTATACTAGTTAATGGAACAGAGAATGCAGTTTGTTTATCGAACATTTTATCCTATAGGTGTGTTGAGAGTTACACAGGAGCACGTTGTGAAGAGGTTTTTCTCCCAAGTGCCAGCATCCAAACTAAAAGTGAACTGTTCGCAGCGTTCGTGCTGGTGGCTGTTCTGGGGACACTTATCGTTGGAGCCCTCTACTTCCTTTGCAGGTAACCAAAATAGAAAACATGCTTTGAGAAGATTAAAGTAATATATAAAGTAGTTATTCCACTAAATAATTAATATTCCCAAAAGTTCTAGATATTTTTCCATACGGTGTTTTCCATTCAGAGTTATCTCTCTAACACAGTTTTTGCTATTAAATTAGTAAGTCATTTTTGAAAGGACTTAATTTGTTCTGTGTTACTGTCGTTGTCATCACTGTTTACCTAGACTTCTCAAAACTATTAAAGTGGAGCCCCACACACTGTATAGTGCTTATGCTAAAAATACCTGTGTGTTTGAGTTAGGTCTGTTTAAAGTAAATCTGAATGTGAAAGAAAAGAAAAAACTTATGCAATCCTGTAAATGTAAGGCAAATTGTTAATAAGTAGGGTTAGCTCTCTACTTCGTGCCAACTATGTGCCAGGCATTGTGCAAAGTACAAAAAATATAATAGTGAACAAATTAAACACGTTTCCTAACATCGTAGAGATATAAATCAACTTTAAGAAATAGAAAAATAAGCAAGGAATTAATTTGGGGAATGGCAACTCACATCAAAGATGAAAAGGAAAAACTATTTGCAAGAAGCAACGTCATGCACTCCAAATTACCTGCATTCATTAGTTTCGTATTTTATGTATATTTCTTAATTCTGTAAAGTGAATGTAGAATTTATTGTCTGGTATCACACCACCATCATTAATAAATATTTGTTAAATGCACCCTGAACGCTATCATATATATTTGTGAAAATGGAGCTGAGAGTAATCATAAAAGATTTGCAGTGACTTGAGAAGTTGATATTCTGCGAAAGGTAACATATAGGTCAAGTGATATAAAATCCAGATTTCTGAATTACTTTACCATCAAGGAGTAATTAAAAACTGGAGAGTTTGCTTTTTTTGTAAAATGGGTGTTATATATTTTTAACCCAAAATATATCATCTGAGCAATCCAATCTTATATCTCTCATCATCATACTTCAGATACAAAACTGTAAATAGAAGCCCATTGTATCAGATTATATTATCCAAAGATGGCCACAATGATAGCTCCTGTCCCACATGATTTTCTGCAGTGTGACCTTGCTACTCCCTTCTCTTGACATAGACTTTCTTTCTCTACATCCTTGAATCTGGGCAGGTCCTGTGACTGCTTTGACCCACAGAATATGGTGGAAGTAATGCTTTTCCGGTTGGTGATATAGTGTTTAAATGGCCTGGCAGCTTCTGCCTCCTGCCTCTTAGAACACTCACTCTTGGGGTGCTCCCTCTTGGAATCAGCTACCAGGTTGTGGGAAGCCAAAGGAGAATGAAGAGACCATGAGTCAGGTGTCTGGACCAGTGCCAGCTGAGCCCCCAGTTGATGGCCAGTATTAACTGCCAGTCCCTTGATCGTGTGTCTCAGACATCCAGCTCAGCTGAAACTTTAGCGGGCTCCAGACTAAGCTGCCAGTTGACTGTAGCCACATTAGACACCCCTAAGTAAAAAATGCCCAGCTGCCAACCCGCAGAACCACGAGAGAGCAATTGTTTTAAGCCACTAATTTTAGGGTGACCCCTTACACAGTAGTAGGTGACCAGGACAGCCATTTTTGGAATTAGATTTATTCTTAATTGAAATACATAAGTGATTGGGAAAAAGCTGAGTGATGATGTTACTCTTATTCTATCAATGTAAACATTTTGTTAGTTTGATATACTAAGGGGAAGCCCAACTAGCTAATCCCCTCACTAATTACTCTAGTGACTGATTGGAAATACATCATTTATATCTATTATCGATTGGCTAATAAACACATTTGTGGAATATCAGTCAGGACAGGCTATGTTTAGCTGCACTAACAACCCTAATAGTCTAAGTGGTTTACAAAACAAAGGATTATTCAACAAATGGTGCTGTGATAATGGGATACTGACATGGAAAAAGAATGATATGTGATCCCTGCCATATAGCATATTAAAAAAGTATGTAAATTTAAAAACCATAAGATTGTTTCTCATGCTTGGTATATTACTATTATTGACTAGCACATAGAGCTTTGCTAATCATAATATTTAAGGCCCAAGCTGATGGAGCAGCCGCCATCTTGAATGCTCTTGGTTTCAACGTCTGAGAGGAAATGAAGCTCTGGGGAGTCTTACACTTGAGTTTAAATGTTCTATCCCAGAAGTGACACACGTCACTTCTGAAGAATAAGTTGCATGGCCCTGTTCAATCATAAGAGGTGTCAGGAAATTCAAGACCATATGTCTATAAGGCAGAGAACCAAAAAAGTTTGGCCGAGCGCACCTATGTCTACCTTAGCGACCAAAGGACTTTTAAAGAAATCTAACATTCCACTGGGAATTAAGAGTGATTTTTATGCGGCAGTTGTCCAAAAATGAAATTCCTTTGCCAACCCATTGGATTTGTGAAGGGCACGGCATGTTGTACCCCACAGTAGCTCCAGGCCACTGAGTAGCAGAGTTGTAGAAAGACCTTGTAGGTCACAGTTGCTCTCCAGGCTTGAGCCAGAATTTAGCAACATTTTTAGTTTGAAGTGTCCTATAACAGGCTAAGCCATGCTTTTGGTTGCCAGAAGGTATAGATAGAAAGAAGGAAAAGAGAATATAGAATGAGAAAAGATGCTGAGAGAAAAGAAACTTCCAATCACAAACATCAGGCAGGTTCACATCCTGAATCGTCATTATCGGAGAGGTGAGGGGAAGAAAAGCTAATAATATAAAATTGTCTAGGATGGTAGCGTCCCAGGGACTCAGAGGCAAACACAAATTAGTTTTGAGGAACCCCCTTTCGTGATTTACAGTAAGAGCATCTCACCAAATAAAAAATATTCCAAACACACAAGGAAATAGGCACCATGAATTAAAACTACCAGAAACAACTGCTAGTAGAATCAGATTTTTTAAATCTTCAGTTACTGGGAGAATCAGATGCATAATATAAGTATGTTTATTATGAAGAAATAAAAGAGAGGCTTGAAAATAACAGTAGGCATGTTTGAAAAATACCAAAAAAGAACCCCAATAAATAAAATTTAATTATAATTTTCAAACTCATTGTATGTATGACTTCAATAAAAAGATTTTTTCAATTCCATGTATGTTTTTAGTGAGAGATTAGACCCAATAAAATATGGAATAAGTGGGCTGGAAGGTAGATGAAAATAAATTATCCACAATGTAGTTCTGTGAGGAAAAAGAATGGAAAATATGACAGAGAAGTCAAAAGAGGTCAAGAAACTAGGAGGCTACAGTGAGAGCTTCTAATATATTTTTAACTGGAGTTTGGAGTTTGAGAAGAATTAAAAATAGGGTAGAGGCAATATTTGAAAAGATAATGACTGAAATCTTTCTAGAACTGATGAAAGACACCACAGATTACAGAAGCCCAACAAGTCCCCAGAAGAATAAATAAAACTAAATTTACTTTGGGATACATCATAATAAAGCCATAAATAACAGAATACAATGAGAAAATCTCAAAGGTAGCTAGAAAAGAATGACAGATTACCTTCAAAGATGCAAAAACTGAACAGACAATTTCTCCAAAGCAAAGAAGCAAAATCAGAAAACAAAATGCTGATTTTCAATATGTTTAGAGAAAACAACTATCAACCCCAAATTTCTAAATCAGTGAAAATATCTTTCAGGAAAGAGGGTAAAATGAAAAAACTTTTAAAGTAGCAAAACTTGAAAAACTTTGTTTTCATTGAGCCCTCTGTCTAAAAGATGTATTTCAGGCAGAAGAAAAGTGATTCTAGATGTCTGAGATGCAAGAAAAAAGAAAGAACAGAGAAAGCTATTAATATGTGAATAAATAAAAAATACATATTGTATACATTTTAATGTCCTGTGTATTTTAAAACACATTGCAACAATAGTATATAAGTTGAAAAGATTACAATGAAAGTGTATAAGAATGATGAATATATGCATTAATTTTAGACCTTAATTTGTTAAGAATGAATATTAAAATATCTAGGGTAAGGACTAAAAGAATAGAAAATCAAAGGGCATAATTTCCAAGCTAGCAGAAAGACAAAATTGGGATTAAAAAAATCAGTTGATTAAAAATAAAGCAGAAAAGGAACAGGAAAAAATAAAAACAGTGGAGTAAGTAGAAAGCATAGCATGAGATGGGAGATTTAAATCAAAATAGATCAGTAGTTATAATAAAATGTAATTGTTTTCAAGACTCCAGGCAAAAGAAAAGATTGTCATGATAGATTTTTTAAATCTAAAGTCTAAAACACAAGGATGCAAAATAGCTTAGAAGTAAGAGTCATAAAAGATAAATACTAACCAAGAGAAAACTGCAATTTAACAATTAAATGCAGTTATTAGCAGAGTCTCAAAAGATATAAATCAAAAGTTGAAATAAGAAATAGATAAATTCACCATCATGGTTACATTTTTATTGTATGACTCTAAAGTTGATTTTAAAAAAAGGAGGCAAAAATCAGTAAGACTATAAAAGATTTTAACAATATAAGTAGCGTGCTTGAACTGTTAGATTTGTTCTAGAGCTTAGTACCCAATAGTTACAAGAATGTTTACTACCCAATAGTTACAAGAATGTTTACCAGTTCTTACAGAATATTTATGAAATTTATGCTGCAGTGGGTAGTGACCAAATTCAACATACTTCAGAAGTGTGATGTTCAGCCACATACAGAGCACACTCTTTCTCAGTATGATTAAGTTGCAAAATCAGTGACAAAAAGAAATAACTAGAAAAGCCCTTTACATTTGGAAATGAAGAGACACATTTCTGCATAACTCAAGGATCAGAGAAGACTTGCAATGCAAATTAGAAGATATTTTTGACCTGAATTCTAAGGAAACTACTATATAACAAACCTTGTGAGATGCAAACAAAGCTGCAGAGGGAAATGCTTATATTGCAAAAGAAGAATTCTGGAAAATGAAAAAGCTAAATATTCGTCTTACTAAGTTAGCAAAATAAATCCAAAGAAAATGAGGTAAATAGTAGAGGACAGAAATTCATGAAAATAACTATACAAAAGGTACATTAGAGAGGAACAACAAAGCCAAAATTTGGTATTTTGAGAAGATTCATAAAACCAATAAAGCTCTATCAAGAATAAAAACAGACAGAAAGAAGGCACAAATGAACAGTTTTAGGAATAAAAAAAAGGGAAGGGGACCCAATTCAGATGTTAGTAGACTTTAAAAAGATGAAAGACTATTTTGTGTAATTATATGCCAGTAGCTTTGAAAGATAAATTTCAAAGATAGATAAAATGCAGGAAACCCTAAGAAACATCCTAGGCTCAAGAAGAAATACTTAATTTGAAATGTCCTATGAGCATTAAATAAATTGAATTAGTAGTTGAAAATCTCACAAAGAAAATCTGAGGCCTATACAATTTAAGCTATAACATTTACAGTGACATCAAAAATGTAACATTCTTGTGAATAAATAAAATGATGTGTAAGACCTTGGAGAGATAATTATAAAACTTAATTCAAAGACAATAAGCATACTTAAATATCCATAGGTCTGAAGTCTCAGTATTTTAAAGATATTAGTTCTTCCTAAATTGAATCATAGACTCAATAACATTTCAGTCAAAGTCCCAAAAAGTTTTTTGTTGTTGTTTTGGCTTTTTTTTTTGGTGGTACTTGACCAAAGAATTAAAAAAGTTAAATGAAAGGGCAAGCATCTAAAACAACCAAGATACTCTGAAATAAGAGGTGGCAGGATATCTGCACAAGATATATTATAAAGCCATAGTACTTTAGACAGTGTGGTATGGATTCAGGGTCAGACAAAGAAAACCAATGGAATATAATGGAAAGACAGAAACAGACCTGTGCGTAGGTGGGCATGTGCCGTGCGACAGAGGTGGGGAAAGTCCGTGGGAAATGAGGGGACTTTTCAATAAATGTTGTTAGCATTGTTGCTTGCTCAGGTGGAAGTCAGTGAAATGGCTCCTTACCCTAACAGCATACCTCAGAATCAACACAGATCCATCAAAGACCCGAGTGTGAAAGGCGAAATGAAAACTCAGAACATTTGAAGAATGTGTCTGTGCCCTTGCAGTAGGGATAGATTTCTGAAACAACATTTAACACACACAATCATTAAAGAAATGGTTGCTAAGTCTGACTATGTTAAAATTGAAAACTTCTAGTTATCAAAGGACATGATAAAGAAAACTAAAAGTCAAGCTACCAACGGGGAGAAGATATGTATTGCGTGTGGAAATAGAACGTGAATAAATATATCCTGAATATATCAACAGTTCCTAGAAAGCAGTAGGAAAAAAGCAGACTTAGACAGATGGGAAGTAAGTAAACAAATTTATAGAAGATGAAGATGAAAGGTCCATAAACATAAACTTACGAAAAGGTGCTAAATCTTGTTAGTGGTCAGGGAGATACAAATTTAAAACAATGAGATACCATTATCTTATCCAATAGATTGGCAAAAAAAATTTTTTTTAATTAAAAAAAAGAACAGACAGGGCAGGCCACAGTGGCTCAGTAGGCAGAGTTCTCGCCTGCCATGCTGGAGACACGGGTTCGATTCCTGGTGCCTGCCCACGCAAAAAAATAAAAAAAAACAACAAAAGCCAGACAATATAAACCGTTATGGAGTTTTAGAGTAGAAGCACTTTACAAGCATAAACCTTGTAAAATTGAAGAAGCACATACACTACAACCCAGCAGTTTCTCTCCTGCCCAGACATCCAGTAGGCACGCTCACACATGTATGCCAGGAATTTATAGAATGCTCATCATAACAAAAAAGATTGGATTTTGCCCAAGTACCTATCAGCGGTCAAATAGGCAAATAACTTCTTGTTTGTTCCAACCGAAGAATAACATACAAGAGCAGAAAGGAATGAACTACAGCTACATACATCCACCTCAGTAAATCTTAGAAACATAGCTTTGAGGGAAAGTAGCAAATCACAGAAGAAAGCATATCAGTGTGATGCCACTCATATAATATTTAAAACAGGCAAAACTAAACAGTGCATTGTTTAGGGACGTACACATAAGTGGTAAAAAAGTGTAAGGAAAAAGAAAGGGACAGGTTAGCACAAAATTCAGGATTGTGTTTAACTCTTGTGGCAAGAGAGAGGGAAGTCATTACCGAAGGCTTGGAGTGCATTTCTGGAATATGTTTGTGGCTATTTATAATCTGGTGCTGACTACATGGGTGTTTTTAATTGACTTTTTTATTTTGCTTAAAATTTTTTTTTATTGGAGAAATTGTGTTTACAGAAAAACCATGCATAAAATACAGGATTCCCATATACCATCTTATTAACACCTTGCATTGGTGTGGCACATTTGCAACCATTGGTGAAGGCACATTTTTATAACTGTACTATTAACAATAGCACATGGTTTTACTTAGAGTTCACAGGAGAGTGCAGTTTCATGGATTCTTAATTTTTTTATCCTATTAACATATATACAATTTAACATCTCCCCTTTTAACAACATTCAGATGCATATTTCAGTGCTGTAATTATGTTCACAGTGTCATGCTACCAGCACCACCGTCCGTTACCAAAAAATATCCATCATTCCCAACAGGCCCATAGCTGCAAGCTTTTAAGCCACCATCATTGAGGAAGATAAACAAGGGCTAAAGGATGAGTGACTAAAGAACAAGATGACAATCTATACACAGTTGAGATGGGCACAAATCACAAGATTATAGAATCACGTTGTGGGTAAACATCACATAAGGGAACCCTGACCTTTTTGTTACACTCTTCTGGCACTTACAGGTCCAACATACAATGGGGACCCTCACGCTCAGAAAGTAGACTTCTGGGAGTAGAGCGCCAACGGTCCTGTGACTCTTATCCAAGTAAACCTCAGTCACTGTGTTTAATTCACTTTTTTTCTTTTGCATGGGTACCTAATTAACTTTTAAATGACAGAAATATTCTCATCTACTCTTTTTACGTGCGCTCTATTTAACGATAAAACAACTTCTTTCTTAATCATAGAAGTCGTACATTTTCCTTTTCGAACATTTGGAAAATGGATCCAAATTTAATCAATGAAAAAAATGGCATAATTAACATTCTCACAAACATGACATCCTTGGATTATTTCCAGGTAGGTTTGCAAAGTGTGTAATCGCAACTTTTCCGTGTCTGAATGACGACACAAGCGGAGGCATTTTTATGTGATGATACAGGCTTTATGAGCTCTAACAATGCCAAGAGCAGAATTAATTTGAAAAATAGCATGGTTAGGTATTGCTTAAGGATTTTACACACAAAACTTGGGCTGTTTTACACTACAGGGTAATGTATTTTTTGTCTCTGGAAAATGTGGTGTTCTCAAGAATGAAACCAAATCACCACTGTCCACTCTAATACAGTTCTTGGGTCCACTAGTGGTTTAAATTGTTTTAAGCTGGAGATTCTTTGAACTTTGGTAACTAATTAACACTATCTTTGAACAAGATCCAAAATGATGCCCCTACTCATGCTGAAATCTGAGCTGGAATCAATAGTACTTCAGGAGGAAGAGCCAATGTATTTTTAGAAAATACATTTTACTGTGCTATGGCAAACAGTGTTTGGAATTCATTTTCATTAATGTAAGCTAATATTTTTGAGTATTGATATATTAAAAAAAAAGCAACGCATTCCAAAATCTTATTTAATATTAAAAGCGTGTTTTTAAAAAATCTCTATCATGAGCACATGGACATAATTAGAGCCTATATTAACTGATCAGATGGCCAGAAAGATTGACGAACTGGAAACTTAAAGAAGCCCCAAAAGTTTTTAAAATGCCCTGAGTAGAATAGCTGACTGAAGTCACCCCATGACACATAGGGGCTCCAGTTAACAATGGAGATTAATCTCTTTTAAAAGGGTTTAAAAATATCCCGCTGGGATACAGCATGTCTCCAAACATCAAGATAAGGGCCTTGAGGATTGAAGACAGCTCAGCTGTCTTCAGCTACGAACACCTGAAGCCCTCTCAGATGACCCTTCCTAGCCTGTGCATTTGTTAAAAAGTGGGACCCAAGTTTCAGGGCAGCCCTGACAATTTCAGGTAGTTGGAGAGAAGAAAACAAACCTCAAATATGTAAGTTTACCCTTTCGTCTAGTTCTTCTGACGTGCTTTTCCACTTACCCCTTTTCCATGTGTGCATTCTCTCCCCACGGCTGTCAGGAAGGGCCAGCTTCAGAGGGCCAGTTCAGCCCAGCAAGATGTCAGCCTGGTGGAGACGAGCACCGCCAGTGCTTTCCACAGTGAGTACATTCAAAATCAAACACTTGGGGTGGTGCAAGGGGAGTTCAATGGTAGAATTCTCGCCTGCTATGCAGGAGACCTGGTTTCGATTCCCGGACCATGCACCTCCCCCACTCCCCCCCCCCACCCCCCCCCACCCCCCCCCCGCTCCCTCCAAGGAAAATAAAAAGGAAATGCTTGGTTTAAAGCCTTGAATGAAGTGGTGGTTGTTCTACTATTATGATTGCTATTACATGTAGTATGTAAGGATTTGGATCTATCTAAAAACAGATGAACCTTGAGACTTTTCCTATGCATTTGGTACTAAACACCTTTTTTCACATGAAGATGAATTTCTTGTTAGCAATGTGGCATGAGTCAGATATTTTTCCCAACAGAACAATATGCTATCTCAATAGTTGAAATTGCTTTGTTAACTTTAATGCACGGCACAGAGGCAAGGGACTGATTGCTCTGAAAGTAACTGAAATGGGTTAGTATATGAGGGGTTTTGCCTGTTGGGATAAGTAAAATTTGGGGAAACTTGTAGAAAAAATTTTAAAACTCTCATGAGGCTGCTTCTGGCCAAGATGAGTAGTAGGGACGGGATTTACCACTGCTTGAAACAATTAAAAAATGGGCATAATTATGAATCAATGATTTTCAAGACGTTGGACATCATCAACAAAGGATGGTGATCCCTGAGAGATGAGAAACAAACTAGGTGGACCAATTATCACCCCAGATGACGGCCTTGAGTGAATTTTCAGGCTGTTGCACAGAGTGGAGAAACCCAGGCAGAGGGTGGTGGAGTCCTTGTGATGAGAAGATGAAGCTGAGACTCTCAGAGAGATTGAGGTTGCTGTAATTCACTGGACCATGTACAGAAAAAGAGAACTTCACAGAGAGAGAACTCTAGATGGCTGTAGTCCAGGTATTCAGCAGAGTGCTGATTGGTGCATGCATAGGAGAAAAATACTCAAGTTTAGGGAAAGAACAACCTGAAAGAGAAACAGGCGCCCAGTATGTACACAAGCCTAGGAAAAGGGCCTGTTTCCACCAACCAAACTGAAAAACCTCATGCATGGAGCATGTGTCAACAGAGCGTATTTCCCCAGTAAAGAGAAATGTTTAGCCCTAGATTGAGCACTTCCAGATTTCCCTGCAAGCCTTAAAAGCAAAAACTGAGAAGATCAGATTGTCTCTAAAACCTTTAACTGCATCCCAGAAAAAAAGCTAAAGAATACAAAAATATCCAGCACCTAACAAGGTAAAATTCCAAATATCTCACACTGGATCAAAAATTATCAGTTGTCAGGTGCACAAATAGTTCATCGGTAGAATTCTCACCTGCCTTGTCTGAGATCCTTGTCTGATTCTGGGCCCATGCACTTAAAAAAAAATCAACAAATGGTGCTGCAAAAATGGGATATTCACATGGAAAATAATGAAATGTGACCCCCCCCCACTGCATAGCATACAAAAAAAATTATCAGTTGTGTAGAGATACCAAAAATATGACAATAGTATGGAGAAAAATAAATAAATTGAAACTTACCCAGGACTGATACATATTAGAATTAGCAGACAAGAACATTAAAACAGTTACTAAAGCTGTATTCCATATGTTCAAAAAGTTGAGTACAGACATGGGAAGTATTAAAAAAAAAAAAAAAGACCCACTGAACTTCTAGAGATGAAAACTATAGCATGAGAGATGAGAACACTGGATCAGAGTACCATCAGAGTACACATTGTAGGAGAAAAGTTTCTTGAACATGAAGATATAGCAATAGAAACTATGTAAGAAGAAATTCAGAGAAAAAAGAGAATTTTTTTAATGAAAAGAGCATCAGTGAGCTGTGGAACAACTTTAAGTGGCCCAATATAGGACTTTTGGGGGTCCCTGGAGGAGACAAGACAGAGGAGAGGATAGAAAAAAAATATTTGAGGAAATAATGGACAAAATTTTTCTGGATTTGATAGAAAATAGAAACCCAGAGATATAAGAAGTTCTATATACATGAAGTATGAAGAAACCACACTAAGGCATGTCATAATCAAATTGCTCCAAACAAGAGGTCTTAAAGTGGTTTAAGATTTAAGAGAAAATCTTAAAACATAACTAGATTAAAAAGAGCACTGCATACAGAGGAACAAGATGCAGATGACAGCACATTTCTTACAGGAAACACGGCAACCAAGAAGAGAGTAGAGCAATATCTACAAAGTACTAAAAGACAAAGTAAAGCTGCCAACCTAGAGTCTAAATCTGCCAAAAGTGTCTTTCAAAAAATAAAGGCAAATTAGCCAAAACAATCTTGAAAAATGAAGAATAAATTCAGAGTACCCACTTCAAAACTTCCTATAAAGCCATGGCAATCAAAACAGTGTGGCACTGCCTAAGGACAGACATATCGTTTAATGGAATAGAACTCAGAGTCCAGAAATAAATACTCATGTTTTCAGTAAGGTGAACTTTTTTACAAGGGTGTCAAGACAATTCAATGGGGAAAGAACAGACTTTTCAACAAATTTCACTGAAACAACTGGATATATACATGGAAAAGAATGAGGTTGAACCCCTACCTCACACCATATTCAAAAATTACCTCAAAATGGATCAAATACCTAGATGTAAAGAGCTTAAAACTATAAAACTCTTTGAAGGAAGCATAGGCATGAATCTTCATAACCTGTGATTAGGCAACAGTTTCTTAGATATGACACCAAAAACATAAGCAACAAAAGGAAAATAGATAAACTGAATTCATGAAAATTCTAAACTTTTGTGCTTCAAGGGACACCATTAATAAAATCAAAGACAACCTACAGAATGGAAAAAAAGCCTTACAAATCATTCATCTGATAAAGTACTTGTATATAGAATACATACAGAACACTTACAACTCGGTAGTAAAAAGACAACTAACCCAGTTAAAAAATAAGTGGATGTTATGAATAGACAGTTCTCCAAAAAAAAAGGTAAACAGATGGTCAAAATGCACTTGAAAAGATGCTCAACATCATTAGCCACCCGAGACATGCAAATCAAAACCACAAGCAGACATCAGTTCACACCCAGAAGGGTGGCTATTTTTAAAAGAAAAGGCAGACAATGACAAGGATAGTCCTTAAAATAAATGGTGTTGGGACAGTTTATATCTGCATGCAAAAAACTGACTGTAGACCCTTGCCATACACAAAAATTAACTCAAAATGGATCTAAATTTAATAGCTGGGACTATAAAATATTTAAAAGAAAATATAGGAGAAAATCTTCAAGACACTGAGTTAGGTGAAGATTTTTAGGTATGATACAATAAGCATGACTAATAGAAGAAAAATTTGAAAAATTGGAGTTCATCAAAATTAAAAGCATTTGTACTTCAAAAGACACCATTAAGAAAATGAAAAGGCAAGTGATAAACTGGGAGAAATCGCTTATACCTGATAAAGGGCATGTGTCCTGAATATATAAAGAACTTTAAACTCAATAAGATGACAAACAACCTAATTTTAAAAACGGGCAAAAGAGCTTTGTTCTGGTTCCTGCTCAGTTAGTAACCTCTGCGGAATCCAGGTGACTTCCCAACGTGGATTTTAACCAGCACAAATGCTACACTACAGAAAGAAGTCAGTGAAAGAGGATTGTTTTAAATTGGAGTCAAAAGAATATCCTCAAAGCATGGTTTAAAGTGTAACCCTTACCCTAGTGTATCTACAGGGAATTGCTAGCCAAAGAAATTGGTATTCCGGAGTCTAGAATTCAGAGGAAATTGGATATACATGACAAGATCTCAAATCAGTATCCCAGTTCAAGCCTCTGAGAAGAACTAAATCCCTGGAGTTGCTACTAGGGAAGAACTGGCTAAAGAATCGGGCTTTCCAGAATCAAGAATTCAGATATGGTTTCAGAACTGAAGAGCCAGGCACCAAAGTGGAGCAGAGGGGAACTCATGAATTCCTCGGCAGATGCTCCCAATCTGAGAAATATGGGAAATTTTTCAGGCTCTGTTTCGCATGCTATGAAGCTCAGTGTTCAAATCTGACTGTTCAGCAGCACCAAAACATCCAGTCAGCTGTCCCAAGCAGGTCCCGGATTTTCCCTCCCTCCAGTTCTTTCAGCATCGATCAAAATTGCTGTCTTCTATTTTACACCTCCTTTCTTCCGCTGGCTCCTCTGGGGGTTATGTGAGCCGGGCACCTAGTGTCGTGATGGTCCAGCCCACCCAGCCCTTGCAGGAGGAGAGCACCACCCACCTTCGACACTCATGAGTCACTTGCCAACAGCACTGCCTCCAGAAAGTGGGGTCTTAAGTCTCAGACTCCTTTCTGTCCCCGGTACCAAAGAAAATGCCAGAATCACAGTGAACACATTGGCCTGTGTGGTCGTTAGGATCAGGTGTCAACTTGGCCAGGTGAAGGTGCCTAGTTCTGTTGCTGTGGGCATGAGCCAATGTATGTGAGCCTCATCTGTTGCTGATTACATCTGCAGTTGGATAGGAGGCGTGCCTGCTGCAATGAATGACATTTGACTTAATTGGCTGGTGCTTAAAAGAAACTCAACACAGCACAGCCCAAGCAGCTCAGCATACCTCATCTCAGCAGCTCAGGCCTTTGGAGACGCAGAAAGGAATCACCTCAGGGAAAGTTTTTGGAACCCAGAGACCTGGAGAGAAGGCCAGCAGAGATCACCCTGTGCTTTCCCACATAAGAAAGAACCTCAGATGAAAGTTAGCTGCCTTTCCTCTGAAGAACTATACATTTTTAACTAACTAAATCCCTTATTTAAAAGCCATTCCATTTCTGGCATATTGCATTCTGGCAACTAGCAAACTAGAACAGTCTGGAAGTACCACAGTCAAAGAACTATTTGCAGCATAAACCTGATCATAAAAAGCCAATAGAAAGATCTAGGTCCATAAGACATAACATTCTCTATGTGATGGAGAAGTGAGCAGTGCCACGCTCTCATTGCAGAATGGAAACCTCCTGAAGGGACGCTTTGACACTGAGATGGACCTGCAGTGGCGTCTAGCACAGACCACCGAAGGACCGTGTCTTCTATTTGACCACCAGCAACATCTAGAAACGTCAAGTTTTTAAATCAGCGTCTGCCAACCGCAGACTGAAATAAGAGGCACAGTTGTTTCTGAACCCAGACCCACAGGAGCAGGGCCCTCCAGCACCCGAGGCATCCCTGAGCGAGGAGGATTTGCAGGCTCTGCTCCACAGGCTGTGAAGTCCACCAGAGGCTCAGCTTCCCGCGGAGGAAGACGTCGTCCTCAACACCCTTGTCCAGGCCCCCTTTTCATCTGACGCAGCATCGGTGGCACTGAAAGGATGATGAAGAAGGAGCGCCCCGTGTTCTGAAGCAAGACTGATGCACAAAGCGGGATAAAGCACTCGGGTCCCCAACTGCAGACTTTCACCCGGCCCCAGGCAGTGCTGACCTTCTCTGTGCGCATCGCTGAGTAAGTGCTCATTGAAACACACAGCCTCTCAGGCACATGGGCGCCTGAATCCCTGGTCAACCAAGGCATTTTCACGACAGATGCGACCTGCTCCCTATAATCATCATTTCCTTGGGGTTCTGGGCAATCCATGGACTATAAAGGAACTCATGGAAGAAGAGAACCTCTATCTGTGCTTTCTTCTCTTCTGGCCTGGAGGAAAGTCAAACTTGCAATGAAGTTGGTTGTGGAAAAACAGGGTGTGCTCTATTTCCTGATGATGTGTGCATTCATAAAAATCAGTTTTCCCTAGTGTGAGGGTTGGAATTGGGAACTGGAAGCTCCCTCAATATCCAGGTATAAAAGAAAGATTAAATACATTATGATGTGTTCTTGATGTACAATATCATTTTTTCCTTCACCCACTTAAAGCATACAGAAACGACGGTGTGATGGGGACTCAGCAGCAGAGCTCTCGCCTGCCATGCCGGAGACCCGGGTTCGATTCTCGGTGCCTGCCCATGCAAAAAAAAGAAAAGAAAAAAAACATATGGAAAGTTGCAAGGGAAATTATAGTACTAACGTCATACAATCACAGAATCAAGTTGGCTGATGATACAATTTCTACTTTTTTAGGTTTTTCATTTTTACCTGTATATCCATAAAATTCCCAATTTTATAATAAATTATATACATATCTTTTTTAAAAAAAGAGCAAAAGATAGTTTTCCAGAGAAAATATACAAATGGCTAATAAATTCCTGAAAAGATACTCAATATCATAGCCTTTAGGAAAATGCAAATTAAAATCATGAGAAACCTGTTAACACCCCCTAGAAGAGCTATAATCGAAAAGACCATACATATTGGTGAGGATGTGGGGAAGCAGGATTCATTGCTGATGGTAATGTAAAATGGTTCAACCCCTTTGGAAAATAATCTGGCAGTTTCTTAAAAAGTTTAATATAAACTTACCATATGATCCAGTAATTCGATTACTAGGTATCCACCAAAAATAAATGAAAACATATGTCCATGCAAAGACTTGAAAGTGACTGTTGATAGCAGCCTTATTCATAAAAGCCAAAAAGTAGAAACAGTTCTTGGGTCCATCACTGGTCAATGAACAATCAAAATGTGGTATCCATACAACTGAATAGTTTAGTCAGCTATAAAAAGGAACAAATTACTGGTACATGCTGCAACGTGGATGGACCTCAATTAGCTAAGTTATAGAATCCACAGAAGACCAGCTGTTGTGAGGTGGGTCATTTAATTCTTGCTCTACGATGAAGACACTGCGGTCCAGAGAGGTTTGGTTCAAGGATTTAAACAGGAGGGTCTGTTTTTTCAGTTGAGGTTTTTTCAGTACTTGTGTTTGTACTTGATATGTTTCCCTTCAGTTTTCCTGCCATCATTTGTTACTTTTCATTGCTGTTAGGGTGACTCGAGCAGTCTCTTTCCCTTGCTTACCTCTTACTAATTTGTAATATCTTAGAAAATAGGACACCAGGCTTATTACAACCATGGGTAACATCAGAAAAAATGGGCAGCCAGGAAAGGTTGGGGTGGGGGATTAATTGTAATATGTGCTATTTTGCACAGAGATGCTGACACAGCTCTTTTGTGCATATCCAGAAATATTGTGGTGGATAAAGCTTTCCAATTCTTAATTATTTTCCATAGATCATGGAGAACACTGAAGAGACATCGAAGTGAACCAAAGCATTACTTCTCTGTTAACAGCAGCAGAAAATGAAACCCCAGAAGGTAAAATAAAATTAAAAGGCATTTTAACCCTTCCCTAGATAAAAGACCTGCTTAAGTTATACCATGAAACGTAAGCTGTTCTGCTGCAAGGGATGTGTGTTTCTGTGATCTGAATGAGCTCATATGCATTTGGAAAGCAGAAGGATTCAGAACAAACTGGGAGTCACATGGCTCAAACACAATTTTTCCCAGCAAGTTAATTAATGCATTAAAGTGATCAGGGGGAAATTTCTCACCTCTAAAGAGAAAGTCTTAGCAATCTATAAACCTTAAGGAAAAAAGATTTAGTGCAAGTGTTGGTTGGTTTTAGTGGCTTCAAAAACCATCCCCCTTTTCTCTTTGTTAATCTGATCTGGGGAAGCTGCAACTACAGATGAGAAAGCTGTGAAGACATTTCATTCCGTGTTTGGAAAAGAGCATTGATTGATGTTGAAGGGCACCGCTAGACTGTATTTAATATTGATGAAAACGGCTTCTGAGAAGGGATTGCTTTCAAGGATCTGTATCCCAAAGGAAGAAGCACCAGCCTGAAAAGTTTACAGCTGCAGAGGAAAGACTGATTCTCCCAACACCAGTGGATATTTGTAATTGTTATTGTTTTGGTTACTCTCAGGTTACAAAGTTCCAAACCTATGTTCCCCATAAATGCTGTCATTTTTAGTTCATGATTTTTCAGAATGCAACCTTGTTACTTTATTAGGAGTAGCATAAATAACTGGATGGGCCAGAACAATTTAATTTTTTTTTTCCAACTGTGATGATCCCCTGAAATAAAAGAGAGCAACAGCAACTTTCAGGAAGTCATCTGTGACAGGGCATGCTCTGACCCACAGGGCGTGGGGGGGCCTGCATCCCCTGTTACAGTGTCAGACAGAAGAGTTTCACTGCCCTAAAAAATCCCCCAGGCTTCACATGTCATCCCTCCCCGAACTTCTGCCAATCACTGATCTTTTTCCTGTCCTGTAATTTCGGTTTTTCTAGTATGTCATGTAGTTGGAATCATACAGCTTGTAGCCTTTTCAGACTGGCTTCATTCATTTAGCAATATGCTTTCAAAATTCTTCTCTGTCTTTTTGTACTCTGATAGCTTATGTCTTTATATCCCTGAATAACATTACATTTTATGGACATATAGTTTTGTTTATGCAGTCCTCCATTGAAGGACATCTGGGGTGCACCCACTAAGCTGATTTCAACTGTGAGTCTCTGTATTTGCCTGTCTCTCCAGATTTCAGGGTGACCTCAATTCTCTGAAGGATCTGAGAAAAATAATTTATTTTTAGTTTGTTCAGCTTGTTTCTCGTTATGAAGATGGGAATGATAACTTCCAAGTCCTCTACTCTGCTGTAGTGGAAACGAGAAGTCCCTCATATAATCTTTTTTTTCCTCCAATTTTGGTAAATAAATAAAAAAACAAAAAATGCCATTTTAGCCACTAATTTTACCATTCAGTGGCATTAATTACATTGACACTGTGGTGCTACCATCACCATCATCCATTACCAAAGCTGCTTCATCACCCAAAACAGAAACCCTGTACCTATTAAGCAATAGCACCCATCCCCCCTCCTCCTGGCTGCCGGTAACCACTGATTTACTTTCTGTCTCTATGCATTTGCTTACTCTAGATATTTCGTATAGACAGGACAGTATTGGTCCTTTCACGTGTGGCTCAGTTCACTTAGCATAATGTTTTCCAGGTCCATCCATCAGAGCATTTCTTTTAACAACTGAACAATATTCCATTGTATGTATACAGGCACACCTTGGTTTATCGAGCTTCATTTTATTGCACTTTACAGACACCTTGGGTTTTGTTTGTTTTTTTCACAAATTCAAGATTTGTGGCAACCCTGTGCAAGCAAGTAAGTCTACCAGTGCCATTTTTCTGGCAGCTGGTGCTGACTTCTTGCCTCTTTGTTACATTTTCATTAAGGTATATAAACTGTTTCTCCAAGCATAGGGACTTCACACTTAGCAGCCTGCAGTGAGGTGTAATTGTAACCTTTATAATGTGCTGGGAAACCAAACAATTCACGTGACTCGCTTTAGGGAGCTACGCCCTTTATTTCATGCTCTGGGACCCGGCCCTCGGTTCTTCCAGGATGGACTGCCGCCTTGCGGTTATCCGCCCGCGTGCTGGGGGACACGTGGTTGCTTCTGCCTTTTGGCTATCGTAAGTAATGCCCTTAGGAACAGTGGTGCACACGTATCTGTCCAAGTCCCTGCTTTCAGTTTTTCTAGGGGGGAGTGGGATTGCCGGGTCGTATGGTAATTCTATTCCTAAATTTCTCAGGAACGACAGAGCTGTTTTTTACAGGGACTACACCATTTTGCATTCCCACTAGCAATGCACAAGGATTCCAATTACCCCACATCTTTGTCAACACTTACTTTCTATTTTTAAAATGATAGATAGGCCATGCAAGGGTAGCTCAGTGGTAGAATGCTCGCCTGCCATGCGGGAGACCCGGGTTTGATTCCTGGACCGTGCACCTCCCCCCAAAATAAATAAATTAAATTAAATTAATATAATAATAATAGCTATCCTAGTGGGTGTGAGATGGTATCTCATTATGACCCTGATGTAATCTTTCTCCTGAGGGAGCTTGCATCCTGGTTCAACTTTTCTTCAATTTGTTCTGCTAGTTCTGTATCTTCTAGAGAAAAGATATGTACAGACAAGTAAGTTTGGGAGGTGCAGGATAAACACACTAGAATTAAGGATTCTGAGAAGCACTTGCAATAAAGAAGTAAGTTTAGCTTATTTAATCCAGCATAACTTTATATCTATCCATCCTTTCCTGCCTACCTGTCCTGCAGACCTGTTAAGTTGCCATGGAGTTGTTCCACAGATGACCTTTTGGGAAAGGACTTCTACCTAGTGAAGAGACAGAGAACTAAATTTTAATTAATAAAAATAAATAAATAATTAACAAATTTTTTATTAATTAAATAAAATTTAATTAATAAAAAAAGATTTTTTAAAATGTCATAAAGCTCTTACTGAGACTCCTTGTTTTACTTTATTTCCTCCTTGATCAACCCACTTGCCTAACTAATGTATACAACTGATTAGTGCCCAGGATGCTGATCATATTGTTTCTGACAATTCCTTGTCAGATTGCTGCTTTTCTGGAGTTACAAGATATTGGTGTTCTCTATTTCAACATTTTCATCGAAGACACTCTCATTCCTTTTTATTTCTGAATGACAGAAATAAAATAATAAGGGTGTGCCACAGTTTGTTTATACGTTCACATATGGAAGAATGAATTAGCTGCTCCCAGTGTTTTTAAAAAAAAAAAAAAAGGTAAAAGCAAGTTCTTGAGTACGGAACTTGAAAACTATGGGAATAAAGGACTCTTTGAGGAAGTTAGGGGAAAGGGGCTTCCCCAAGAGGCGGTATGAGGAATGAACTTAGCAAGAGGAGAGCCGTCCCGTCTGTGTCCCAGGAGGCAAGATTCAGGCGACAGGTGATTTGACATCAGATGTGGAAGTCTGCTGGTGGGCAGGTGGCCCCTTCCACCTCAGGGGACGTATTTCACCACTCGGTCTCTGCCTCCCAGAGTCACCCATCACTTGGTTTTCACTCTGACTCTCTCACAAGCATCTCCAAGTATGTCCAGCACAGACGAGGCAGAGCACGTGCCGGGCAGGAAAGAGCCCTGCATATAAGGAGCCAGAATTCCCTGGAAGCCGCTGCGACTTTCTTACACGGAAGCAGCCTCTCCCACCAGCGGGAATCATCAGCTGTGCCGCAACGCCTTGGAGCAGGAGAGACGACAGACAGGAAAAGGTTTATTGTTAAACAGAGGCGTCACTTTCCAAGTCTGTCTACCAGAAATGGGAACAGGAGTGTGGAGACAAAGCCCCGCCAGGCAAACGCCCCCGACGCTGTTGCTCACTGTGCTCTAGAAATATTACTGCGTTTTTGCTGCTGTTGTTGTTTTGCATGGGCAGGCTCTGGGAATCAGACCAAGTCTCCGGCAGGGCAGGCGAGAACTCTGCCACTGAGCTGCACCACCCAATATTACCTTTTTTTTTTTTTTTTTTTTTGCATGGGCAGGCACCGGGAATCAAACCCGTGCGCCACCGTGGCCCGCCCAATATTACCATTTTTAATGTGTGCCACTATGTAAGAGGAATCGGAAAGCACTGTACAAATAAACAAAGGACTGAATTGACTTATCACAAGTCAGAGATAAAATGACCTTTTCACTACTAACAGCTCATAATGCGTTACGGTTGTAAGTGGGTTCTTCCCAGCATTTGGGCCATATATATTTTACTGGTAATTTGAAGCCATATAATAATCTGCTATTTTTTTTTTTTAACTACAGAATCACCGAACATGTGACTTCTAGGTCAGATAAACTGTCTAATGCTTTTAGTTGGTTTTTGTTTGTTTGCTTTTTGCCTAATGCTTTTAAAATCAAGCTGTTACTGAACCAATTCTACCGTAGGTTCTAAAAATAGTGAACCTACAATACTGCATGACCTAACAAACCACGACATTGTAGATTTGTATTTTAGTGAAAACGAGTTGCTATGCACCTTACTATGCAAATTCAACCCACAGGGGAGCTCCTTTCTGACAATTTACTTTGTGGGACCAGCCTCTGGGCCAGCCACTTTAGTAATAGCTTTAGGCTGACTGGAACACCAAATACATTTTTGGATGAACCTTTTTCTCATTATGATTTAAGGAGTTTTTAACAATACCTGTGAGTTCTTACACCTTTAAGTTATCAAAATCACTGTTTTAGGATGCATCTCTCTCAACTTTATAGTCCATAAGCCTTTCTTAAGCAGATCATTAACTTATAAGGTCTTTGGTTTATCACATTCTTATCATATATGTATCATATACAATAACACATATGAAAAATTCTGTTCTATCTTCATGCATCAGTTTCTGAGCAGGAGAAACGAGCAGGGTTAGCATTGTTTCCTTAGTAAATCTGAATTCAGTGGCGAGAGGAATGAAATGGTTGGAGAGGATATTTGTGTTATATTTGGTTGCCTGGGATAAAGCTGCTTTCCTGCATGGTAAGAGACCCATTTTCTGAATTTCGTCCTTGTGTGAAAACCTGGTGAGTGCATTACATCCTGCTGACCATTACTAATTAGGATAGTGTGGGCTAATTAGTAATTAGCTAATTACTAATTAGGATAGTGCTGTGCACCCCCCACCCGGCCCCCCAGCTGCATGCACACCTGCAGACTCTGCAGATGCTGGGAGCTGCCGCTACTTAGGGATGGGGAGATACATGGGGTGTCTGGCACAAGCAGATGTTCTGGTGCTTGAGCCACCCCAAAGTTTAGTGGTTTAAAATTTATTGCAGTGGACAACAGTGGCTTGGCGGCAGAGTTGTCACCTGCCATGCCAGAGACCCGGGTTCGATACCCAGTGCCTGCCCATGCAAAAAATACAAATAAAAATAACATTGATGGTATTCACAAATCTGCAGCTCGGGCAGGGCTTGGAGGAGACCCCTCGTCTCTGTTCCTTGTACCGTACGTGGAGGTGGCTTGAAGGCTGGGGCCTGGGATCAGTGGAGGGCTTGCTCACTCAGATGCTGGGCAGCGGATGCTGACAGCTGGGCTGGGACCTCTGTGCCCAGAGCCACCTTTCCGTGGAGCTTGGCTTCCTCGCAGTCCTGGTGGCTGGGTCCCCAGGGAGCAGGGAGGGTGCGGACGGAAGAGGGAGGGAGCCATAATGGCAAAATGCTAATATTTGGATTTGGGAAATCTAGATGAGGACGTGGAAATTCTTTTTACTGTTTTTGAAACTATTCACTGCCTGAAATTTTTTCAAAATAAAAGCTTAAAGAGACGTCTGTGTTAGGGGCGTGTGTGTCCATATTTTCTATGATCTTTCTGTGACGTATGGAGCAAAAGTCCATCTAAAAACTCTTGTACTCTTTGTTAAACTTTTGTCTAAAAAAAACTACGCGTGTACAACTAAATGATGATACTGTGAGGCAGTGGCTGTAGTCTTCAGAGGGTTGGAATGGTATGTGACTATACCACAATACAACTGCATTAAAAAACTACTAAGAATACTATGCAGTCAATATATAACAGCTACAGGAAGGAGGGAAATAGTTATATTATAAATATAATTTATTTCATAGTAAATAAAAAGGACACGCTTGTGTGTGCAGTATGATTACAAAAAATCAAATTTAATTTAAAAAAGCCAGTGTCAGAGACAATGGCATGTGACCACTTGCAAAACTGCCCGATACCCTGTGTAGTTCTTAGGAGGCTTTAGAGTGAGCTGGAAGGCTCAGCAGCAGGGAATTTTCTTCCCGGTCTGTCCTGCCACCTGGCTTCAGCCAGCCCTCATTCCAGAGCAGCTCATAAAGCAGCTGCTTTAGAGGGGATCTAGGGGTCTGGCTGCTCTAATTCCTTCTCTCTTCTAAGACATATTAAATTCTGGTTGCCACAATCCGAGGCTTTTCCAATCACAGCATTAACTGGCAGAGAATTAGGCAATTACCCTTCCATATCAGGTGCCGAATGGAGACAGCTCGGTCATCTTAAAGTTATATGATCAACAAGGTTTCTTTATCTGCTTCCTGCAGCACGATCTGAACTAAACAGCTTCTTGATGTGCTGTTCTCAAGATCATGTGGTGTGATCAGCAATCTCCTTGTCTTTATAGTTGACAACTGGGGGCCCAAAGCCTTCTTGGACTCCAGGTGTCTGAGTGGCAGGGAGTCTGGTTTCTGTGCAGAGAGCATGGACTGCTGGCTCCCATCCCATGATGGAGCTCAGTGCCCCCTTGCTGCCTGGACCTCATAACCAGTTCTGTCTTTTCTCCAAAGGTATGTCGGCTGCAACCCTGCTTCTTAGGATCAGTTTAAGGTAAATCAGACTGTGTTTGGTTGCTTGGAACAAGCTTCCTTAAACTAGCTTAAGTCAAAAGGGAATCGGTTATTGAAAGTTCTCACAAAAACGAGGGACAGTCGGGCCTCATGAGCGCTGGGAGAATTCCAAAATCTGGATTTATCCATCCTTCTCTCTTCTCTGCACATCTACTTTCCTTTCAGCAAACCGGTTTCTTGTACTCTCTCAAGGTTACTCCTTTCCAATAAGAAACAAATAATAGGGGGAACAAAGGTTAAAATAAATTGAGAAGATGGAAATACTAGTGGTCAATGAGAGGAGGGGTTAAGGGGTATGGCATGTACGAGTTTTTTCTTTTTTCTTTTCTTTTGCTGGAGAGATGCCAATGTTCAAAAAAAATTGATCATGGTGATGAATACACAGTTATGTGATGATATTGTGAGCCATTGATTGTAACCATATCAGGAATGTTTGCATGTCAAGAATGTTTGTATGTTTGTTTGTTGTTTACAAGAAAAATAAAAATAAAAAAGATTACTCCTTCCCATAATGCCAGCTTTGCTTTGTGATTTTGCCTTATCATAGGGATGATTTAAGCTCCAACCCCGACCTATCAGTTTAGTTCCCCCCAGCTCACTGCCTCTCTGGTGTTTCTGAACTTAAGATTCTCCAGAGAAAAAGAATTGCTGAGTTGGGCCAGGTGCCTGTTCTAGTTTGCTAGCTGCTGGAATGCAACACACCAGAGACGGATTGGCTTTTAATAAAAGGGGATTTATTTTGTTAGTTCTTCAGAGGAAAGGCAGCTAACTTTCCATTGAGGTTCTTTCTTACGTGGAAGGCACACAGGATGGTCTCTGCTGGCCTTCTCTCCAGGCCCCTGGGTTCCAACAACTTTCCCTGGGATGACTTCTTTCTGCATCTCCAAAGGCCTGGGCTGAGCTGCAAGTGCTGAGATGAGGAATGCCGAGCTGCTTGGCTGTGCAACATTGCGTTCTCTCATTTAAGCACCAGCCAATTAAGTCAAATGTCACTCATTGCAGCAGACACGCCTCCTAGCCGACTGCATATGTAATTAGCAACAGATGAGGTTCACGTACCATTGGCTTGTGTCCGCAGCAACAGAACTAGGTATGCTCACCTGGCCAAGTTGACAACTGAATCTAACACAGGGCCTATCCTTGATCCCTCAATGTTAACCTAAAACCATTTGACTCAGTTAAAACAAACAACATAATATGGTTCAAGGAGCTACATTTAATTTATACATCCATCTGTGCAGTACTGACAAAATAAAACTTCATATCTAAGAAAATGACCTTGGCATATATCGTTAAATAGCACTTGATTGTTTTCTCCATAATTTTTGTCCAATTTACCCCGAGTGTTTTATGGGGTGTGTTACAATTAAGATCCCTACCTACCCCCATTTCTATTTTTGGCTTATTATACCTGGTAAAGGAAAGAGCAATGGATTTTAAAAAAATTTTAACAATTATTTAACATAATATTCAGAGAAAGTACAAAACACTAACTCCTTCTAACAAAGAATTTTGCCAGCATTCCCAAAGCCCCTATGTGCCCTTCCTCTCATCAGAATTAACTGCTTTCCTAATTTTGTGGCCATCACTTGCATGACTTTATTGTCTGAATAACTTCCTTGGATACTAGTAAACGCAAACACCACTAAATTTTGTATTTAGTATATAGCCATTACCTTATATTTTCTTATTTGGGTTTTTCTATGTATCCTATTAGGTTTTATAAAAGTATTTAGTAAATCTAGTAGCCATGTTTCTTGATGATGATTGTATAATGATATAGCTTTCACAATGTGACTGTGTGATTGTGAAAACCTTGTGTCTGATGCTCCTTTTATCTACCTTGTCAACAAACGAGTAGAACATATAGAATAAAAATAAATAATAGGGGGAACAAATGTTAAAATAAATTTAGTTTGAAATGCTCGTGATCCATGAAAGGGAGAGGTAAGGGGTATGGTATGTATAATCTCTTTATTTTTCTGTTTTCATTTTACTTCTTTTTCTGTTGTCTTTCTATTTCTTTTTCTGAATTGATGCAAATGTTCTAAGAAATGATCATGAGGAGGAATATGCAACTATGTGATGATATTGTGAATTACTGATTATATGTGTAGAATGGAATGATCATATGTTAAGAATGTTTTTGTTCGTTTGTTTTTTTTTAATTAATAAAAAAAACCTGAAAAAAGTATTTAGTAAATCCTTGCTGTATGCCATGTACTGTTTTAACAGTCCTAGATGCTGGGATTCAGGCAGTTTTTAGGACATCTCTAATTCATGGAGCAGACATTTTAACTGGCAGAGATGACAGCATACAGTGAACCAAATAAAACATACTCTTTGGCTTTTACTTTTACACAGTCTAGAGCCACTGGAGAATTCTGAGTACAGGGTTGATATACTCTAGCAAGTTTTCCTAGGATCACGTCAGCTGTTGTTAGAAATAAACTGTCGAAGATACTAAGTGCAGAAGGCAGACTTGTTGGAAGGCTGCTGCAGTCACCCCAGGGAGACATGGTGGCTTCGGGCAGTAGCAGTGGGTGGCGAAATGTGGTCGGAGTCTAGAGGAGAGATGTCTTGACAGAAAAGGATAGAAAAGACATGTCAAGGGTGATTGCAAGGTTTTCGGTATGGATAACTGGAAGGATGGAATTGTAATTTGTTGAAAATGTAAGACTGCAGGAGAAACAGGTGTGAGGCTTGGGTCTGTAGAGAGATCAGGAGCTTGGTTTGGGATGTTTTGAATGTTCTAGGTACTTTCCATTTCCAATAAATTTTAGACTCAACTTGTCAGTTTCTACCAAAAACAAACAAACAAAACCGGCTCCTAGGGAGGCAGTGTTGCTCTATGGAGATCAATGTAGGGAAAAATTATCATCTTAATAGTAGTGAATTTGCCAATCCACAAATTTGATGTCTCCCTTTTTTCTTCTTTCTTTCAGCAATATTTTATGGTCATAAGCATACAATTGTTGTGCTTATTTTGTTAAGTATATCCCTAAGAATTTTGATTTTTGATGCTAGTGTTAAGTGGCATTTTGAAATGTCCTTTTTTCCCCCAGTGGCTCATTACTGGTTTAGAGAAAACTAATTTTGTATATTGACCATGTATCCTTTGCCTTTGCTAAAGTATTACTTCCAGTAACTTATCTATAGCTTCCTTAGGATTTTCCATGTGGATAACTGTGTCATCTAGAAATAAAGTTTTACTTTTCTTTACCTATCTCTATGCCTTCTTTTCTTTTCCCCCTTATTGCACTGACAGGTACTTCTAATATAATGTTAAATGGGAGCAATGAGTAGAAAATGTTAAATCTTTCACTGTTAGATATTATAGTAACTGGATTTCCTGTAGATGTACTTTATCAGTTTGAGTAAGTTCCTTCCTATTTCTAATTGGTTTGTCAATCATAAATTAATATTGAATTCTGTGAAGTGCTTTTCCCACATCTGAGAGGATCATGTGATTTTTCATCTTTATTCTGTTAATACAAGTTATATTAATTTTTGAAATGTTAAGCCAGTCTTGCCTTCCTAGAATTAACCTTCCTTGGCCATGACGTATTCTTTTTAATATGTCATTTATGGCTTTTACATCTATGTACATGAAAGATATTAATCTGTAGTTCTCCTTTAATGTCTGTTTTTGGTATGAGGGTAATATTAACCTCATAAAATGTGTTGTGAAGTGTTTCCTCTATTTTCTGAAAGTTTGTGTACAATTGGAATTTTTTTCCTAAGATGTCTGACAGAAATCAACAGTAAGGCCATTTGTGCCTAGTTTTATTTGTGGAAAGTTAGTTAAGAATTCACATTCTTCAATATTTTTAAGGCTATTCAGGACTCGATTCGGCCCGTTCTCCCATCTTGCTGGGAGGCGGCGGCGGGGAAGGGAGCGGATGGAGGTTCCTCGGCCATGCTGGAGTAGAGGGTGTGGCCCGGGGATCCGAGCTTGGTGGCTCCTCAGGGCTTTCCAGTGCATTGAAAGCTTTAAAGAAAGTGGGCCTGAGACGGCCAGCAACTTGTCCGGAGGCATTCCTTCCATTGCAACGGAGCCAGGAGGAAAGCACACGGCCGTTCACTTTCTCACCGCTGAGCCTTCAGGTTCACTGCTCGCTCCCCAAAGCTGCGGGAAGTGAACGCATCTCCGAAGACTGCCGATTTGATGATCTCTTAGAGAAGAGCCAGGAAAGTGAACGCATTGGTGGCCCATTTTGTTCACTACCACCAACACACCGGCTACAGAGCAAGAGAAATGTTCAGGAACATGATGTAATGCAGGCGTTGACATTTTTCCTTCAAGAAAACTACCCTGTAAACGTGGCACTGCAAGGCCTTCCCCCCTGAGTCTCATACCATTGACCCCTCACTGTAAAACTTCAAGAACGAAGGGTGATGAGTTTAATGTATATAAGGAATGGCTCCTCAATATAAGAGAAGAGGAAACTTATTCTGAACAAAAATTTTACGAATATAATAAAAAATGAAAGTTCTTGGTTATCAGAAGGAAGTTAGCGAGCATTGGACAGTTCAGACTTTGGGGCAAACTTTTGAAGATAATAAACATGGAAATGCTTTCTGTGACACGGCAGCCCTCAGCACACCTGTGATCCCCAAGCAAGAGAATTCTTATAATTTGGGGGGAAAAAAGTCATAAATCAAACCTTATTGTTTCACAGAGCATTCTCCCAGAGAAGAATAATTATGAATCTAATGAATATGAAGGCAATGAACGTGACAGTAATTGCTATTGGATCAATCAACTTCAGAGATCTGACACAGGCGGGAAAACTTCCAGCAAGAAAATCACACCTGAGAATTCACACAGGAGTGAAACCCATGGAGTATAAATAAAAACTTCAGTGATAATTCAGCAATTGCGGTACAGAGGAGAACTCACACAGCGGAGAAGAGCTCCTATGACTAGAGCGTGTACGAGGAGGCTTCCCTCTCCCAGTCAGTCTCACTGCACATCAGAGAACATATATAAGGGCAGAACCTTATGAGAGGAATAAATGTAGGAAAGCTATGAAGTCAGACCTCATTTTACATAAGAGAACTCATACAGGTGAGAAGCCCTATACGTCAGAGGATGCATGGGGTAAAGAAGAAATCCTTTGCTTGTAATGAAAGTGGGAATCCTTGCAGTCAGAAGTCATACTTTACCGAGCTCACACAGAAGAGAAACCTATGAATGTTTTCTTTAGTGTTCACTGGAATATAAAACTTTTTAAAGCCAGGGAAAAAAATTGCATAAATCAGACAGCAGCATCGATTTTATGTGTGGATGTTCTCTGAGCACTGAAGTTTGTCTTTTTGAGTATATATGTGTGCCCGCCACCTAGCTATTTATTCTGTATGTATATAAGAACGCTGTATCATTGTAGTAGGAATTGTGCAGTCGTTTTGTTATTATAATGTGGCACTTGTCTGCCTGCAGGTCCCACCAGCATAAGGTGATGTGGTACCTTTAACTTCAGCAGACTCTCCCTGCTGGGGGTGTGGTGGAGACAGAGGAGAGGTTGTAGGCTGGTTTTAATGCTTCAGTTTTCCAGACCCTGGGGTCTGAATTCCTTGATGGAACAATTCCACCTGAGCTGAGCCCTGCACCTCTCCTGGGGAAGGCACAGCCTCCAGGGAATTACCTACTTTCACCTCTTTGACTCTCAGACAAGCTTAATTCTGCCCTTGCCTGGGGGCAGGTTCAAGCCTGAGTGCAGTTAAGCCATAGAAACAAAGCAAAAAAAATCATTTTCAGAGTAGCACTCTGTGTTTCAGGTTTGTTAATTAAGAGCCTAAGTTGGTACATTGCTCTACTTATCTCCAGGTCCTATGTGCCCCGTCCTATTTTTTTGTGGGTCCAGACCTTTTCAAGTATTTTGTGCTGTCTGATCCAAAAAAATCCTGTTTTTTGTTTCTTTTGCCATTAGCCCTGCCCTCTTTGCACCAGGGCAAAAACTAGTAACTTTAGCTTTTATTGGAGGTTCAACTGAGCTGGGGGCCTATTTTTAGTAGTCAGAATTTGTTAATTAATTCCACAGTTGGAGCTTGGTTGAGCTCAGCCCCTTACTGTTAGTAATGCCTCTTACCTTTCCCTCTGGGAAGCAGCCTATGGGGGAGGGGTGCCTGCTCTGCGGCTTGGGGACTCCCGGTTCTGTGTGGGCTGCAGCCAGTCCAGCTGGTCCACATGGGGTATGCTGTGTGTCCGGTCACTGATGTGGCCCCAGCAGTTTTCTGTACTCTGAGTTGCTTTTGTTGTTTTGTAGCAGTTTTTAAATATAATCTGAATAGTAAACCCTTACTAAATAAATGGTTTCCAAATATTTTCTCCCATTTTGTAGTCTTTTTGCTTTCTTGATGCTCAAAAGTTTGTAATTTTGATGAAGTCTCATTCATCTATTTATTCTTTTGCTGCTTGTAATTTTGGTATGAAGTCTAAGGAAGCATTGCCTAATACAGCATCCTGAAGATATTTCCTTAGGTTTTCTTCTTAGAGTTTTAATTCTTATATATGTCATTGATCCATTTTGGGTTTATTTTTGTATATGGTGTGAGGTAGGGGTTCACTTTTATTCTTTTGCAGGTAGATAACCAGTTTTCCCAGCACTATTTGTTGAAGAGACTATTCAAAACCATCCAGCCATAGACATGTGGGCTTATTTCTGAGCTCTCAATTCTATTCCATTGCTCTATGTTTTATAATCTCTTACCCTTCCACTGGAGTGTTCTGACTATTCAACTGTAATGCAGTCTTTATGGTTGGGCTGTAATCTAGCCTCATCCTCTTCGGTTTCATCTGTCACATTCTTTCCTGTTGTCTTTTGGACCATTTATCTTTCAGATCTCATTCTTTCACCACCTTGAACCTGTTAGCTATATTTTTTCATTTTTTTAGTGTTGCTCTAGGTTAGTGGTTCTTACCTTTGAACCAGCAGCATTAGCACTTCCTTGGAATTTGTTAGAAATATAAGTTCTCTGGTCCACCCCAAAACACTGAGACAGAAATTCTGCACAGAAACAATATGCAGTTTCATCTTAGAGCATTCTACTTTCAAAGAAATATTACACCACTTCACATATTATGTATAGTAGTCTAATATATATTATGTAAGTATATTTCCATTTTGTCTCTTCTGTCCTTTGCCTTATTGCCATGCGTCTTAGCTTGTTATAAACACCACAAAACATTATTTTATTGTTTTAAAGTTAAATACCTTTAAAGATATTTAAAAATGAGAAAAACATTATATATTTGCTCACATATGCAGTGGTTCTCATTTGGGTATCTCAGATCTTCTACCTGGAATATTTTCCCTGTAGTGTGAAGGACACCCTTTAACACTGATAGCGGTGCAAGTCTGCTAAGTGATGGATCCTCTAAGCTTCTGTCACTCTCAAAGTGTCTTGATGTTGCCTCCATTTTTGAAGGATATTTTCTTTGCACATCATATTGTAGGTTGAACGTTTTCCATCAGCACTTTAAAGATGTTCATTCATTCTAGCTTCCACATTTCTGATGAGAAGTCCATGGTCACTTTTCTCTGTTCACTTAAAATTTTTCTTACCCGTCTGGTTGCTTTTAAATTTTTTTCTTATTACTGATTTTCAACAATTGGTTGTGATATTCCTTGGTGTGTGCAACATTGAACACATCCTGTACTGGGTTTATTGATATTAAAATTTAGAACATTTTCAACCATTGCTTCTTTGAATATTTTTCTGTGCCCGCTCGTCCTTCTGATTCTCCATTAAATTTTGTTATTGTCACACAAGTCACTGAAACTGTTTTTCTTTTTCGGTTCTCTCCGTTTGAATACTTTTTGTTGTTAATTTCAAGTTTACATGAATATCTAATCTGTGATTAGGGCCAATCAGTAAGTTGTTCATTTAATATATGTTTCATCTCTAGAAAGTTCCGTTAGGTTCTTTTTGTATATTTGTATTAATAAATTGTTTTACATTTTCCTTAAAACCTTGAGCATATAACTATTTAAAAATCCTTGTCTGCATGTTCCACTGTTATTTCTAGGGCTGGTTCAGTTTGTTTCTATTGGTGACGGGTCACACTTTCCTTCTTCCCGTTTAATTGTTGATAGGATGAGGAACGTTATTGTCTAGAACTGTCTTCCTTCGCAGTGTAGTTTGGTTTTAGCATGGATAATTTACTTATCAGCTTGATCCTTTTGAGGCTTCAGTGCTTTTGAGCTCTGTTAGGTGGCTCTAGAGAAGCCTTACCCCTGGGCTAGTTTAGCCTCACTCATAAAGCACGATCACTCTTGATTCTTTACTGAATACCCCCGAGTTCTATAAGTCCATCTGTCCCGGCTGATTACCAACAAGTAGTGTTTTGCCTGGCTTCGAGTTCCATGTTACATACGTACAGTTAGGTATCCCAGCCATAGATGACCCCATGCAGATTTCTGGAGTTTTTTCTCTATGCGTTGACTCTCTGGCATTCTGTACTGCAAAACCCAGCCATGACAGTCTTCTTGATTCTCGTTTGTCTCCTCAGCTTGGCAAGACCACGGTGCTCTGCTTAGGTTCACCCACCTTACCTGGTAAAGACAGCTGGGATGGAGTGTTTGCTTCTCTTATTTCAGAGATCACAGTCCTGCCTGCCATTGTCCAATGTCTGAAAGTAGCCGTTTCATGTATTTTGTCACATTTTCTGGTTTCTATGGCAGGAGAGCAAACCTGTTAAATTACTCTGACATGGCTGGATCTTTTGCTTTGAGATTTCTAGTCTTATTTGGCTTTGTTTAGACCTATACTTTAATTTTATTCTTTGTGGCTAAGTCCATCATCAATTTTTATAAATATTACATTGATATATTATTATATTGCTTGGTGTTGCCATTTGTACTTTAATCTCTGCATATTGAACCTTAGTACTTCTTTGCCCCTTTAATGCAGGAGTCCAAGAATGCCAATCAAATCATGTCAAAACTCTGGCCTGCTGGCAGGCAGGGGCAGTGTTCCTCTCTCAGCACTGGGCTGCACTGCCAGGGGCAGCTGTGGGACCCTCAGAGGCCCGGGCCCTCCCCCTGCCCAGGGTGGGTGCTAATGGGGAGGGAGCACCCAACCGTCCCTACCCTCTTGCTCATCCCCCTCAGGGCCTCCTAACAGGAGGGTCTTGTTCCCTCCTCCCGGCAAGGTACTGAGTGAATTCCCATGAGCTAGCCATCTCGCCTAGACACAGAGGGCCGAGGTGGTCCCGCTGCAGATGCAGCTGCCTCTCCCTTATTCCATGTCCACATGGTGCTGGGAAGCCAAAGTCTCCAGAGAAGGCAGCCAAAGGATTGGTGCCACTTTCTTTCCGTGGCAGATTTTCATTTCCAGAGCTTGTTTCAAAAGCAAGACATTTTGGAAGAAATGGAGTTACAAGGCCAGATGTTCATAAGATTGAAGAGATCTGTCCTTGGCCTTCCCCGGAAGGGAGAAGCTGAGGACCCAGACCCTTACTGGCCTCCACACGGCCCTTCCTCCTTCCTGGGAGCAGAGCAAGAAGGAAAAGCCTCTGGACAAGAAAAAGACACAGACGCCAAAGGAAGAAGCAGATGTGCAGAAGGGCACTCGCCAAGGAAAAAAGTGTCAGAAAGGAAAAAGCTGAGCAGAAGCTCCACGTTAGCCAGAAAGGACAGAAAAGGGCCAGGCCTGAGCCTGGAAAACAAGGAATGTCTATGTCATATCTTGGATGCTTTGTTCAGAGATGACTCTCAGGGGGCTCCGTGTTCATTCCTGGGAATGCAACAACTGTGGACGGACCTTTCAGCACAGGACGGACATATCTGACACCCAGAGTTCACACCGGAAAGAAGCCCCTCAAGTGTGTTCAGTGTGGGAAAACGCTCAGTCTCAACGTCACCAAACAGAGAATCCACGCTGGAGAAAGGTCTCCCACGTGCAGCAAATGTGGGAAAGCCTTCAACGGCAGCTCAAATCTCCTAAAACAACAGAAAACGCACACTGGGGAGAAGCCACATGATGAAGGGAGTGTGGGAAAATCTTGCCTCACTCAGCATCGGAAACATTACAGCAGAAGCAGCACTGAACACGGGAAAGCTGTCAGTAGAGATTCAAGCATTAGTGAACACCAGAGTTTGTGCCGCTGCTTAGTTTTCAAGGAAAAGCCTTTGCCTGTGGCCTCTTGCCCATTCCGCATGTCCCAAATGATGACGGCTTACAGGAGAGTCACCCCTACTATGAGGACGTCCAGGGGTGGAAAACGCCTTTCTGGTCTACAGAATCTTTGGATCAAGACCCTGGGCAGGATGGGCTGCTTTTTCAGTTCCCTTGACCTGCCTGTCACTCAGCACCAGTGGCAGATGAGGGTCTAAATCACCATCACTTGGCATGCTCTTGGCTGCCCCAACAACAGCCCTCGCGGGAGAGGTGTCTGGTGGTGGTGACTGGTGGTGCCCACCCATGACCACCTCTTCTTCTGTGTGTCTTTCAGGCTTCGGCCCTGTGACCTACATCTTTCTACAAACTGCACCAGTCTGCAAACCCTCAGTCCGCTGGGGTCCTGAGCCCAGCCCCAGGCAGCATGGCAGGATTTCTGCCTCCTGTAGTGCATAGGAGGCCTGAGGCCCCAAGCTGGCTGGCATGCTCCTGGAGTGAGCCCTGGGGCCCGGGAGCCCCTGCTGGGCTGTAATCCAGACCCTGAGCTCAACTTCCCATTCCTGGAACAGGCCTCCTCCCAGATGGCATGGCTTAACCCCAAGAGCCACTCAGGAGGTGGGCTTCTTAGGGCTTTGAATGCTGCTGAGGATTTGGTTCTAAAAGTCCTGAGATAGGGTGGAGATGAGTTACCTGTCGGGGAGTTATTGACATCGTTGGGGAGGTGAGGTCCCCACACAATTGAGAAGGGAACTGCATTTTCAGTGGAATTTGTTTTTACTGGATTAAGGAATTTTTACTATTGGGTTCCTTCGAAAGAATTATGAAATTGAAACTCTCCTGCAAAAAAAAAAAAAAAAAAAAATCCTGGCCTGGCACTGGAGGTCACCGTCTGGCTGTGTCACCCCCTCAACCCACATCCAGGCTGGTTCAGACTGTCCGCTCCCAAGCGGGCGCCTTCCTTTGTGTTCCTACAGTATCCTGGGCCTAGAGACTAAATACTCCACGTGGCCTTCCCTCCCATTAAACCAGTGGTGCGTAACCAGGGCGGGTTTTTGCCTTCCAGGAACCACTTTGCCGGTGCAGAACCATTCTTGATTGTCACTACTGGGAAGTGCTGCTACCACTAGTGAGTAGGCCAAGACGGCTGTGAGTCATTCCGCAATGCGAGGAGAGCCCTCCATGACAAAATTTATCTGGAGAGAGATGTCATCACTGTGGCGACGTAAGACACCCACTGAAAACCCCTCCTCAGAGATTCCGTGAGGAAAAGGATAAATCTCACTTGCCTAGAACTCTGGAGGAAGGGAAAGACTGGAACAGGAGCCCACAAATGCTGAATCACAGAAAGAGAAAAACACCAGCCAGAGGAGACTTCCATTCCAGACTGGCTGGTCCTCTTCCCTAACACTCCCCGCCACCCCTGACTCAGTCTCAAGGCAGTGGCTGGGACCCCTCCCACCTCCCGCTAAAAAGTCTCTCACAGGAGTGGGACAGAGCCCCATGGAGATCCAGACACAGAGATCCACGTTCATAGACACCCAGGGCAGGGCACTGCAGGGAGGAGTGCCTGGGTGCAAAAAGGTCTTCCACAGTGGAGGGGCAGGGAGGGAACGGCAGACCCTACCTCTCTCCCAAAGGCATCAAGCCTCCAGACAGAACTGTCTGAATAAGCTGTTTGGGCATCTGCAGGATAGGGGAGGCCATTTCAGCACCGGGGTCAGTGGAGAACTGTGAGACTGAGAAAACGTGGCAGAGCCTGTAATTCCACCTGCAGCTCCCGACACCGTCCCCCCCTCTCCAGGGCAGCGGCAGGTGGTCTGATCCTTGTGGGGTTGGAGGAGCACCACACCCATCACCCAAAGTACAGAGGGGACACAGTCCAACACTGAGCCGGACATTGGCTGGGGAAGCGAAAGCACCAGTTTCTGCCCCGCCCACCGTCAGATGCTGGCGGGCATCTTTATTTCAAGGGCTCCAGAGGCAGAATAGGGAGCCGAAGAGCTCCGCCTGCTGGGCAGGCCAGAAAATGCAGGGAAAGAGAAAAAAACCCAAAGGGCTTTTCAGTCTTCCCCAGACCTATGCCTGGCACACTGGAGCTGGTCCTCACCCCCGACCCTGTTTTGGCTGGGAAATACTGATCGCCAACTGTCAAAGCAGTGCCCTGATACAAACTCAAGCAACAACTAAATCTTAGACAAGAGGGAGAAACTGACCTTCAGAATGGACCCCTCAAGATAATACGAGGAGCAGATACCTGCAAAAAATCAAAAGGCACACTAAAACACAGGAAGATATAGTGAAGTCAAAGGAACAAATTAAAACGTGGAGAATACACAGAATTTGGAACAAACTGTTCAAACAAATCTCCTAAACAAATACAATCAGATGGATAAGGAGATAAAGGATATTAAGAAGACACTGTGTGAACATAAAGAACTTGAAAGAATACACAGAAAAATAACAGACAATATGGAAGTGAAAGATTCAGTATATGAAATTAAAAATACACTGCAGACACACAACAGCAGATTTGAAGAAAGGATCAGTGAGCTAGGAGACAGAGCAACCAAATTCAAACAGACAAAAGAAAAAATGGAGGAAAAAACGGAAAAATCTAGCAGGGTCCCAGGCAATGATTGACAACACGAAGCGTACATATGCATTATAGGTGTCTCAGAAGAAAAGAGAAAGAAAAAGCTAGAATGAACATTTGAGGATATAATGCTGAAAATTTCCCTTATAAAAAGACATACATATGCAAATCCAAGAAAGCTGATGGACTTCAAACAGAATAAATCTGAACAGACCCATTCTAGGACACGCTCTAATCAGACTGTCAAATGCCAGAGAGGAGAAAATTCTGAAAGGAGCAAGAGAAAAGCAATTCACCACATACAAAGGGAGCCAAGGAAGACCAAGTGCATCTCTCATCAGATACCATGGAGAAGGCAGTGGTATGATGTATTTAAAATGCTGAGAGAGAGGGTGGTGCAACGGTGGCTCAGTGGCAGAATTCTTGCCTGCCATGCCGGAGACCCAGGTTTGATTCCCGGTGCCTGCTCATGTGAAAAAACAAAAAAAATTACTCAGAGAGAAAAATAATTGCCAGTCTAGGGCAGTGCAATGGTGACTCAGTGGCAAGAACTCTTGCCTGCTGAGCTGGAGACCCGGGTTTGATTCCCAAAGCCTGCCCATGTCAAACCAAAAAAAAAAAAAAAAAAAACCCTGCCAGTCTAGAATTCTCTACCCAGCAAAACTGTCCTTCAAAAATGAGGGAGAGTTCATGAATATTTTAAATGAGAGTTTGTTAACGGCAGACCTGCCCTACAAAATCTATTAAAGGGAATTCTGCCAGCTAAAAAGAAAAGACAGGAGAGAGAGGCTTGGAGGAGAGTACAGAGATGATGATTATTAAAAATGGTAATTAAAAGGATAAAAAGAGAGAAAATATAGATCTGAAAAAGCCAAGGGATAAAAATGGTTGAAGTTCTGCCTTTATAGTAATAACACTAACTATTAATGGATTAAATTCCCCAATCAAAAAATAGAATGAGAGAATAGTTAAAAAAACATGATCCATCTATATTATGTTTACAAGAGACTCATTTTAGACCCAAAGATACCAACAGGTTGAAAGTGAAACAATGTAAAAAGATATTCCATGCAAGCAGTAACAAAAAAAGCTGGGGTAACTATACTAAAACAGACCAAATAGGCTTTAAATGCAAAACTGTTAGAAGAGACAAAGAAAGACACTATTTATTAATAAAAGGGGCAATTCACCAAAAAGAAATAACAATCAAATATTTATGAACCTAATCAAGGTGCCACAGAGTACATGAGGAAAACACTGACAAAACTGAAGGGAGGAACAGACATTTCTACAATAATAGTGGGAGACGTCTACACACCACTCTCTTCAATAGACAGAACATCTAAATAGAGGACCAATAAGGAAACAGACACCTAATAATATGACAAATGAACTAGATCTAACAGACATATAAAGAGCATTCACCCCAAAACGACAGGATATACATTCCTCTAAAGTGCTCATGGAACATCTTCAGGGTAGACCCTATGCTGGGGCACAAACAGGTCTTAGTAAATTAAAAAGACTGAAATCATACAAAACACTTTCTCCAATCACAATGAAATAAAAGTTGACAATAACAGCCAGAGAACTGGAAATTTCACAAATATATAGAGTGTTCTAGTTTGCTAGCTGCTGGAATGCAATATACCAGAAACAGAATGGCTTTTAAAAAGGGGAATTTAATAAGTTGCTATTTTACAGTTCTAAGGCTGAGAAAATGTCCAATTAAAACAAGTCTGTAGAAATGTCCAACCAAAGGCATCCAGGGACAGATACCTTGGTTCAAGAAGGTCGATAAAGTTCAGAGTTTCTCTCTCAAGTGGAAGGGCACATAGTGAACACAGTCAGAGTTTCTCTCTTATCTGGAAAGGCACATGGTGAACACAGTCAGGGTTCCTCTCTCATCTGGAAGGGCAACATGGCAAACATGGTGTCATCTGCTAGCTGCTTCTCCTGGCTTCCTGTTTCATGAAGGAGGCATTTTCCTTCTTCATCTCCAAAGGACACTGGCTGGTGGACTCTGCTACTCGTGGCTGTGTCGTTCTGCTCTGCTCTCTCTGAATCTCTCATTCTCCAGAATGTTTTCTCTTTCATAGGACTCCAGAAACTAATCAAGACCCACCCGAATGGGTGGAGACATATTATCACCTAATCCAGTTTAACAACACTCTTGACTAAATCACATCTCCAGGGAGAGGATCTAATTACAGTTTCAAACATACAATACTGAATAGGGATTAGAAGAAATGACTGCCTTTACAAAATGGGATTAGGATTAAAACATGGCTTTTCTAGGGTACATACATCATTTCAAACCAGCACACAGAGGTTAAACAACACGCTCTTAAACAACCAGTAGGTCAAACAAGAAACTGCAAGAGAAATCAGTAAATATCTGGAGATGAATGAAAATGAAAACAGGACATATCAAAACATATAGGATGCATGAATGCAGTGCTGAGAAGGAAATGTATAGCTCTAAACACCTACATTACAAAGGAAGAGCTAAAACCAAAGACCTAACCAACCATCTGAAGAAACTAGAGAATGAATAGCAAACAACCCAAAGCAAGCAGAGGAAAGAAATAAAGATTACAGTGGAGATAAATGATATGGAGAAAAAAAAATTGAACCATTTAAAAAGTTGATTCTGTAAGATCAATAAAATCAACAAACCCTTAGCTAGACTGACAAAGAAAAACATAAAAAAGATGCAAATAAATAAAATCAGAAATGAGAGGGAGTCATTACCACAGACCCTGAAGAAATAAAAAAGGTCAAAAGAGGATGCTATGAACAACTGTATGCTAACAAACTAGATAATTCAGATGAAACGGATAATCTCCTAGAAAAAAACGAACAACCTGTACTTACTCGAGAAGAAATAGAAGACTTCAACAAACCAATCATAAGAGATTGAATCAGTCATCAAAAACCTACCAACAAAGAAAAGTCCAGGACCAGATGGCTTTGCAAGCAGATTTTATGAAGCATTCCAAGAAGAATTAATATCAATCCTGCTCAAACTCTTCCAAAAATTGAAGAGGAAACACTAACTCGTTCTATGTAGGCAACATGACACTAACACCAAAGCCTCATGTAGCTGCTACAAGAACAGAAAGCTACAGACCAATCTCACAACGAATATAGATGCAAAAATCCTCAATAAAATACCAGCACACTGAAAGAATTATACACCATGACCAAGTGGATTTTATTCCAGGTATGCAAGGGTGGTTCAACACAAGAATATCAATTGATATAATACACCACATAAACAAATTGAAAGGGGAAAACCACATGATCATCTTAATTGACACTGAAAAGACATTTGACAAAATTCAGCGTCCTTTCTTGATATATAAACACTTTGAAAGGGAGGAATCGAATGATACTTCCTCAACAAGATAAAGGGCATATATAAAAAACCCACAGCTCACACCACACTTGATGCTGAGAGACTGAAAGCTTTCCCTCTAAGATCAGGGACAAAACAAAGGGCTCACTGTCACCACTGCTATTCAGCATTGTGCTAGAAGTTCTAGCTGGAGCAATTAGGCAAGAAACAGAAATTTAAGACATCCAAATCAGAAAGGAAGAAGTGAAACTCACTATTTGCAGATGACATGATCCTATGTTTAAAAAGTCCCATAAACACTATGACAAAGATACTAGAGCTGATAAATGAATTCTACAAAGTGCAGGAAACAGGATCAACATGCAAAAATCAGTAGTGTTTCTATATGGTAATAATGACCTATCTGAAGAGATAATCAAGAAAAAAATTCCATTTACAATAGCAATTAAAGGAATTAAATAGCTAGAAATAAATTTAATCAAGGATGTAGAAGACTTGTACCAGAATACTATAAGACATTTCTAAAAGAAATCAAAGAAAACCTAAATAAATGAAAGACATGCCGTGTTGATGAATTGGAACATTAAAGATGTCAATTCCACCCAAACTGATCTACAGATTCAATGCCATACCAATCAGAATTCCAACAACCCACTTTGTAAAAATGACAGCCATTATCAAATTTATTTGGAAAGGTAAGGGGTCTCAAATAGCCAAAAACCATATAGCAACAAAATAAAAATTAGATAAATGGGACCTCCTCAAATCGACACCACAATGAAATATTTCACAAACAGGAAACTACACATGCTGGATAGGATATGGACAAACAGGAACACTTACTCACTGCTTGTGGGAATATAAAATGGTAAGCCACTGTGGAAGATGGTTTGGCAGTTCCTCAAAAAGCTGAGTATAGAGCTGTCTTACGATCTGGCAATTCTGCGACTCAGAATACCCAAAAGATCTGAAAAAAGGGATGCGAACAGATGTTTATAGAGGCATCATTCAGTTGCTAAAAGATGGAAACAACCCAAGTGTCCATTAACTGATGAATGTATAAAAAAAATGTGGTGGATACATATGAGGGAATACTATTCATCAGTAAGGAGGAATGAGTCCCGAAGCATGTGACAACATGGGTGGACCTTGAGGACATTCTGTTGAGTGATAGAAGTCAGGCTCAAAAGGACAAATACTGTACGACCTCACCAGTATGAACTGATTAGGATTTGTAAACTTGTAGACATGAAATCTAGAATGTAGGTGACCATGAAATAGAATGAGCAACAGAATGGGGGAGGGGTGCTGAAGATGTGCAGAATTTTTAACTAGATTAAACTAAATCATTTGGAAATCGATGATAGCATGTTATTTTAAATATAATTAATAGTGCTGTATTGTGTGTAAATGTGGTTAAAAGGGGAAGTTACGTCGTGTGTCACCAGAAGGAAAGCTAGAGGTTAGTACATGTATAATATGTATAGTACAGTGACTCTTGTGGTGGACGATGACTGTGGGTAACAGTACAAACATAAACAAGTTCTTCCTCGACACTGTTATGTACAACACTACTACAAGGAGTTAATAATAGAGTGGTATACGGGGGAAAAATGTACCCATTGCAAACTATAGATTAGAATTCACATTAATATCTCATTTTTTCATCAACAGTAACAATGTACCACACTAATATTAGGAATCAATAAAGACTCCTAGCCTAAGGGGTACAGAAGGTTTTGAGTTTTCCTTTTTATTTTTGGAGGAATGAAAACATTCTAAAATTGACTGGTGATGAAGGCACAACTATGAGATAATACTGAGAGCCGCTGATTGCATACTTTGGATGGACTGCATGTTGTGTGAAAATATCTCAATAACATTGTATTAAAAAAAAACTTATCTGGCCTCAAGTTTCAGTAGTGCCAAGGCGGAAAAGCCCTGCACTAAATGGTTAACTTTATGAAGGTCAGTTATGTTTTATTCCAGTCTGTCATTCTAGCATCATGACAAGCCCTTACAGAGTATGTATTAAGCATATGGATGCCGATTAAATTTTGGTTATTCAAACTTCCAAAAACAGTGTAAAAATGCTAATACATTGGCCTGAAAATTCTCCTAAATCTCAGCAAGATAATGGAGTAAAATGCCCTAGGCAGACAGCCTCCCTTAAAAACAGCAAAAAAAAAAAAAAGGCAAAATCTGTCAGAATCAACTTTTCTAAAACCCTGGAAAATGACCACTAACAGACAACTCACTGAATACCTACCTCATAAGGAAAAACAAAACTTTTTAAAGTTAAAACAGTAGGAAAGGCACGAAACAAGTATACTTGTCTAGGCGCTGCTCCTGCCTCAGTTCTACAAGGCAGTCTGTGCTGTCCATTGCAGCTTGGTGGCCCAGCACATACAAGTGTGGGTTCCTGGGGCCTGATTACTTGTGCACCTCAACAAAAATACTGGGTCTCTTTGTCTATCAGCCCCAACTGGCTCTTGAAAGACTAACCGAGATCATGCATGAGTCACCTAACCAAACTTACATGAAAGAAGAAGGAGCAGCACAGAAGAGTGAAGCAAAGCAGTGGGGTAGGACAAGACAATTAGGGTGAGAGACTGTCACTGAGACAAAAATCACATTCGAGAGCCCCAGGAGAAGCAGAACAAAGAAACTCCTTTCTTGGATGGGAAATGTTAACACACACTGTGGAATTCTTGAAAGCTACCACACATGCCCAGCGGGTAAGACATCCTCAGAAAGACCTGAGAAGAACCTAACTGTTCACCAAGATATACTGACTTAAGCGTCAGTATGAAGTGGGCTAAGCCTTGAAGAAAAGCCTCAACACAAAACCAATCTACACTAAAACCCCGGGAAAGAGGGAGTGTTCTAGTTTGCTAGCTGCCAGAATGCAATATACCAGAAACAGAACAGCTTTTAAAAGGGGAATTTAATAAGTTGCAAGTCAACAGTTTTTAGGCCATGGAAAGGTCCCAATTAAAGCAAGTCTATAGAAATGTCCAATCTAAGGCATCCAGGGAAAGATACTTTGATTCAAGAAGGCCAAAGAAGTTCAGGGTTTTTCTCTTTCTCAAGTGGAGAGGTGCATGGCAAACACAATCAGGATTTCTCTTTCAGCTGGAAGGGCACATGGTGAACATGGTGTCATCTGCTAGCTTCCTCTCCAGCTCCCCAGGAAGCATTTTTCTTCTTCATCTCCAAAAGTCACAGGCTGGTGGACTCTCTGCTTCATGGCTCTGCAGTGTTCTCTGTCGTAACTTTCTCGTGGCTCTGTCGTTCTTCTCTGCTCTCTCCGAATCTCCTGCTTTCTCCAAAATGTTTCCTCTTTTATAGGATTCCAGTAAACTAATCAAGACCCACCTGGAATGGATGGAGACACAACTCCACCTAATCCAGTTTAACAACCACTCTTGATTGAGTCACATCTCCAGGGAGATGATCTAATTAGTTCCAAACATATAGTACTGAATAAGGATTAGAAGAAATAGCTGCCTTTACAAAATGGGATTAGGATTAAAACATGGCTTTTCTAGGGTAAATACATCCTTTCAAATCGGCATGGGGAGACTGACTTCTAGAGTTAGCATATGAAAACCTTCAAAACCCAGAGTTCCATACTGATTTATAAGATATATAAAAAAACAAGCAATGGCCCATTCAAAAATAAATAAATAAAACAGAGGAAGCCCAAACACTAAACTCTTCCAAAGGAGCAAAGACGTGGGCATAAAACTAAGGGAAAGCAGGAAGACCATATATGACAAAAGAAGAAATTAGAAATTTTAAAAAGAAACCAAACAAATTCTGGGGATAAAAACAAAAAAGAAATTTTAAAATACACTATCTGGGTTCAACAGTGACTTAAATAGGCAAAAGAAATACCAACACATGAGAAGATAAGGTAAATGAAATTATCCAGTCTGAAAAGCAGAAAGAAAAAAGAATGAAAAAAAAGTGAACAAAGCCTAAGGGCCTGGAACAAGGAAGGGGTGGGGGTAAGTAAAGCTGATTTATAAAAGCAAATGGCCCCATACTGCCTATGGCCTCTCGCTTTCCTCACCTCTGTCTTTGTGAAAGTGCCCTCATGTCCTCTCACGTGTTCATTTTTTCCTTATTGAGGAGCCTTCACACACATCCTATACGTGGTGTACAATCAGTGGCTCCCCAAATCATCACATAGTTGTGTAGTCATCACCATCTTACATGTATTCTTAATAAATTTTCCACTGGTTTATCAAAAAAAGAAAAAAAAATCCTAAGGGACTGCAGGACAGATAAAGCATACCATACTTCACCGTATGGAAATCACAGAAAGGGAGAGTATCACCACTAGACATGCCCCGTGAGAAATACTAAAGAGAGTTCTTCAGGTCTAGTGAAAGAACACCAGACAGGAGCTTGGGGCTACTCAGTAAAGATAACTAGATAGGGGAACACAAACGCCAGTGGCATGATGTTCATAGTATGTAAATCTTACTTTGTATTTCACACAAGATCTGTAATACAAATGCATAATAATCACTTCTCTACGTATTTGGGTATGCAAAACATAAAGAAGTAATGTGTGACAAGAATGACGTAAAAAGTGTGGATGGAAGGTATAGGAGGAGACTGCACAGGTATTAGAGTTAAGTTGCTATCAACTCAAACTAGATTGTTATAGATTTGCACTGTTAAACATAAACCTATGGTAACCATAAAAAGAAAAATCTAAAAATATACAGAATAGGAAACGAGAAGATCAAATATTTTACTAGAAAAGATCAATTATACACTCAAAAAGGGCAGCAGTGGAGAAAATGAGAGGCAAAAAAGACATACAAGAAACAAATGGAAAAATGGATAGAGTCCTACCTAATTAGTAATTATTTTGAATGTTAAAGGATTAAACTCTCCAACCAAAAGACAAGATTGGCAGAATAGATTAAAAAAAAGAAAAAAAGATCCAATTATATATTGTTTACAAGAGAATCACTTTAGATGCAAAGTCACAAACAATGAAAGTGAAAGGATGGGGGAAAAATTCCATTCATATAGTAACCAAATATTGTTGAAGATAGATTTTTAGACTAACTCTGTTACAAGAGAAAAAAAGGACACTATATATTAATAAAAGCGTCTATCCACCAAGAGGATATAAGAATTATAACCAGATGCTAGGAAGATGGCGGCTTAGTAAGACGCGCGGATCTTAGTTTCTTCTCCAGGACACCTACTAGGGGAGTAGAAACGATACAGAAAGCGCCCAAAGCCACAACAGAGATAAAAAAGACAGCGTACCCCATCCTGGAACGGCTGGCTGGCTGAGAGAAGCAGCTCGGGTGAGATCGCCGAGGTGCGCGGGCCTTACCGGGCGGGGTGGCAAGCGGCCGGAGTTACTCTCTTCCCCCTTCCCAGGCCGGCTGGGAGAATTGGAGAGGCGGTCCCCTGAAACAAAGGCGGCTGGCGCCCACACCATGCACAGCGCCCGGACCAACTGAGAGAATTGGATCGGAAACCCCCAGGCCGCGGAGAACGGTGACGGGTGGGGGAGGCCCCTTCCAAACCCGTGACTCCCGGGGAACGTGCACTCTCTCGGGCGGGCCGCTGCCGCTGGCGCCCTCCCGCCACGCTTGTTGCCCAGGTCCGACTAGGAAATTCGGACGGGCTCTTTCCCTGGCTGCGGCGACCAGCAACCCTCCCTGCGTTCGGACCCCGGGCCGGCTCAAGTCGCTTCGGCTAGCGAACCCCCAGGACGGCGAGAGTTTTCCAAAGTTTAAGGTCCCACAGCACCTTTTACTGGTGGGACCCGCAGACAAACGTGTGCCACGAGCGCCACCTACTGGGCAGGATAAGAAAAACAGAACCCAGAGATTTCACAGAAAAATCTTCCAAACTTTTGGATCCAATACCCAGGGAAATCTGTCTAAATGCGCAGACGCCAACAGAAGATAACGGATCACGCTCAAATAATTGAAAATATGGCCCAGTCAAAGGAACAAACCAATAGTTCAAATGAGATACAGGAGCTGAGACAACTAATGCTAAATATACGAACAGAAATGGAAAACCTCTTCAAAAACGAAATCGATAAATTGAGGGAGGACATGAAGAAGACATGGGCTGAACATAAAGAAGAAATAGAAAAACTGAAAAAGCAAATCACAGAACTTATGGAAGTGAAGGACAAAGTAGAAAAGATAGAAAAAACAATGGATACCTACAATGATAGATTCAAAGAGACAGAAGATAGAATTAGTGATTTGGAGGATGGAACATCTGAATTCCAAAAAGAAACAGAAACTATCGGGAAAAGAATGGAAAAATTTGAACAGGGTATCAGGGAACTCAAGGACAATATGAACCGCACAAATATACGTGTTGTGGGTGTCCCAGAAGGAGAAGAGAAGGGAAAAGGAGGTGAAAAACTAATGGAAGAAATTTTCACTGAAAATTTCCCAACTCTTATGAAAGACCTAAAATTACAGATCCAAGAAGTGCAGCGCACCCCAAAGAGATTAGACCCAAATAGGCGTTCTCCAAGACACTTACTAGTTAGAATGTCAGAGGTCAAAGAGAAAGAGAGGATCTTGAAAGCAGCAAGAGAAAAACAATCCATCACATACAAGGGAAACCCAATAAGACTATGTGTAGATTTCTCAGCAGAAACCATGGAGGCTAGAAGACAGTGGGATGATATATTTAAATTACTAAAAGAGAAAAACTGCCAACCAAGACTCCTATATCCAGCAAAATTGTCCTTCAAAAATGAGGGAGAAATTAAAACATTCTCAGACAAAAAGTCACTGAGAGAATTTGTGACCAAGAGACCAGCTCTGCAAGAAATACTAAAGGGAGTACTAGAGTCAGAACCAAAAAGACAGAAGAGAGAGGTATGGAGAAGAGTGTAGAAAGAAGGAAAGTCAGATATGATATATATATAATACAAAAGGCAAAATGCTAGAGGAAAATATTATCCAAACAGTAATAACACTAAATGTTAATGGACTGAATTTCCCAATCAAAAGACATAGATTGGCAGAATGGATTAAAAAACAGGATCCTTCTATATGCTGTCTACAGGAAACACATCTTAGACCCAAAGACAAACATAGGTTGAAAGTGAAAGGTTGGGAAAAGATATTTCATGCAAATAACAACCAGAAAATAGCAGGAGTGGCTATACTAATATCCAACAAGTTAGACTTCAAATGTAAAACAGTTAAAAGAGACAAAGAAGGACACTATATACTAATAAAAGGAACAATTAAACAAGAAGACATAACAATCATAAATATTTATGCACCGAACCAGAATGCCCCAAAATACGTGAGGAATACACTGCAAACACTGAAAAGGGAAATAGACACAAATACCATAATAGTTGGAGACTTCAATTCCCCACTCTCATCAATGGACAGAACATCTAGACAGAGGATCAATAAAGAAATAGAGAATCTGAATATTACTATAAATGAGCTAGACTTAACAGACATTTATAGGACATTACATCCCACAACAGCAGGATACACCTTTTTCTCAAGTGCTCATGGATCATTCTCAAAGATAGACCATATGCTGGGTCACAAAGCAAGTCTTAACAAATTTAAAAAGATTGAAATCATACACAACACTTTCTCGGATCATAAAGGAATGAAGTTGGAAATCAATAATAGGCAGAATGCCAGAAAATTCACAAATACCTGGAGGCTCAACAACACACTCTTAAACAACAAGTGGGTCAAAGAAGAAATTGCAAGAGAAATTAGTAAATACCTCGAGGCAAATGAAAATGAAAACACAACATATCAAAACTTATGGGATGCAGCAAAGGCAGTGCTAAGAGGGAAATTTATTGCCCTAAATGCCTATATCAGAAAAGAAGAAAAGGCAAAAATGCAGGAATTAACTGTTCAATTGGAAGAACTGGAGAAAGAACAGCAAACTAATCCCAAAGCAAGCAAAAGGAAAGAAATAACAAAGATCAGAGCAGAAATAAATGAAATTGAAAATATGAAAACAGTAGAGAAAATCAATAAGACCAGAAGTTGGTTCTATGAGAAAATCAATAAGATTGATGGGCCCCTATCAAGATTGACAAAAAGAAGAAGAGAGAGGATGCAAATAAATAAGATCAGAAATGGAAGAGGAGACATAACTACTGACCTCACAGAAATAAAGGAGGTAATAACAGGATACTATGAACAACTTTACGCTAATAAATACAACAATTTAGAGGAAATGGACGGGTTCCTGGAAAGACATGAACAACTAACTTTGACTCAAGAAGACATAGATGACCTCAACAAACCAATCACAAGTAAAGAAATTGAATTAGTCATTCAAAAGCTTCCTAAAAAGAAAAGTCCAGGACCAGATGGCTTCACATGTGAATTCTACCAAACGTTCCAGAAAGAATTAGTACCAATTCTCTTCAAACTCTTCAAAAAAATCGAAGTGGAGGGAAAACTACCTAATTCATTCTATGAAGCCAACATCACCCTCATACCAAAACCAGGCAAAGATATTACAAAAAAAGAAAACTACAGACCAATCTCTCTAATGAATACAGATGCAAAAATCCTCAATAAAATTCTAGCAAATCGTATCCAACAACACATTAAAAGAATTATACATCATGACCAAGTAGGATTCATCCCAGGTATGCAAGGATGGTTCAACATAAGAAAATCAATTAATGTAATACACCATATCAACAAATCAAAGCAGAAAAATCACATGATCATCTCAATTGATGCAGAGAAGGCATTTGACAAGATTCAACATCCTTTCCTGTTGAAAACACTTCAAAAGATAGGAATACAAGGGAACTTCCTTAAAATGATAGAGGGAATATATGAAAAACCCACAGCTAATATCATCCTCAATGGGGAAAAATTGAAAACTTTCCCCCTAAGATCAGGAACAAGACAAGGATGTCCACTATCACCACTATTATTCAACATTGTGTTGGAGGTTCTAGCCAGAGCAATTAGACAAGAAAAAGAAATACAAGGCATCAAAATTGGAAAGGAAGAAGTAAAACTATCACTGTTTGCAGACGATATGATACTATACGTCGAAAACCCAGAAAAATCCACAACAAAACTACTAGAGCTAATAAATGAGTACAGCAAAGTAGCAGGTTACAAGATCAACATTCAAAAATCTGTAGCATTTCTATACACTAGTAATGAACAAGCTGAGGGGGAAATCAAGAAACGAATCCCATTTACAATTGCAACTAAAAGAATAAAATACCTAGGAATAAATTTAACTAACGAGACAAAAAACCTATATAAAGACAACTACAAAAAACTGCTAAAAGAAATCACAGAAGACCTAAATAGATGGAAGGGCATACCGTGTTCATGGATTGGAAGACTAAATATAGTTAAGATGTCAATCCTACCTAAATTGATTTACAGGTTCAATGCAATACCAATCAAAATCCCAACAACTTATTTTTCAGAAATAGAAAAACCAATAAGCAAATTTATCTGGAAGGGCAGGGTGCCCCGAATTGCTGAAAACATCTTGAGGAAAAAAAACGAAGCTGGAGGTCTCGCGCTGCCTGACTTTAAGGCATATTATGAAGCCACAGTGGTCAAAACAGCATGGTATTGGCATAAAGATAGATATATCGACCAATGGAATCGAATAGAGTGCTCAGATATAGACCCTCTCATCTATGGACATTTGATCTTTGATAAGGCAGTCAAGCCAACTCACCTGGGACAGAGCAGTCTCTTCAATAAATGGTGCCTAGAGAACTGGATATCCATATGCAAAAGAATGAAAGAAGACCCATCTCTCACACCCTATACAAAAGTTAACTCAAAATGGATCAAAGATCTAAACATTAGGTCTAAGACCATAAAACAGTTAGAGGAAAATGTTGGGAGATATCTTATGGATCTTACAACTGGAGGCGGTTTTATGGACCTTAAACCTAAAGCAAGAGCACTGAAGAAGGAAATAAATAAATGGGAACTCCTCAAAATTAAACACTTTTGTGCATCAAAGAACTTCATCAAGAAAGTAGAAAGACAGCCTTCACAATGGGAGACAATATTTGGAAATGATATATCAGATAAAGGTCTAGTATCCAGAATTTATAAAGAGATTGTTCAACTCAACAACAAAAAGACAGCCAACCCAATTACAAAATGGGAAAAAGACTTGAACAGACACCTCTCAGAAGAGGAAATACGGATGGCCAAGAGGCACATGAAGAGATGCTCAACGTCCCTGGCCATTAGAGAAATGCAAATCAAAACCACAATGAGATATCATCTCACACCCACCAGAATGGCCATTATCAACAAAACAGAAAATGACAAGTGCTGGAGAGGATGCGGAGAAAGAGGCACACTTATCCACTGTTGGTGGGAATGTCAAAGGGTGCAACCACTGTGGAAGGCAGTTTGGCGGTTCCTCAAAAAGCTGAATATAGAACTGCCATACGACCCAGCAATACCATTGCTAGGTATCTACTCAAAGGACTTAAGGGCAAAGACACAAACGGACATTTGCACACCAATGTTTATAGCAGCATTATTTACAATTGCAAAGAGATGGAAACAGCCAAAATCTCCATCAACAGAAGAGTGGCTAAACAAACTGTGGTATATACATACGATGGAATATTATGCAGCTTTAAGACAAGATAAACTTATGAACCATGTAATAACATGGATGGACCTAGAGAATATTATGCTGAGTGAATCCAGCCAAAAACTAAAGGACAAATACTGTATGGTCCCACTGATGTGAACGGACATTCGAGAATAAACTTGAAATATGTCATTGGTAACAGAGTTCAGCAGGAGTTAGAAACAGGGTAAGACAATGGGTAATTGAAGCTGAAGGGATACAGACTGTCCAACAGGACTAGATACAAAAACTCAAAAATGGACAGCACAATAATACCTAATTGTAAAGTAATCATGTTAAAACACTGAATGAAGCTGCATCTGAGCTATAGGTTTTTGTTTTGTTTTGTTTTGTTTTGTTTTGATTTTACTATTATTACTTTTATTTTTCTCTCTATATTAACATTCTATATCTTTTTCGGTTATGTTGCTAGTTCTTCTAAACCAATGCAAATGTACTAAGAAATGATGATCATGCATCTATGTGATGATGTTAAGAATTAATGATTGCATATGTAGAATGGTATGATCTGTAAATGTTGGGTTAATTTCTTTTTTTCCGTTAATTAAAAAAAAAAAAAAAGAGAAGGGATAATTGGAGCTGAAGGGATACAGACTGTACAACGGGACTGGATATAAAAACTCAGAAATGGACAGCACAATACTACCCAATTGTAATGCAATTATGTTAAAACACTGAATGAAGCTGCATGTGAGGTATAGGTTTTTTGTTTTTGTTTTTTTTTGTTTTTTTTTCTTTCTATTATTGTTTTAATTCTTATTCTGTTGTCTTTTTATTTCTTTTTCTAAATCGATGCAAATGTACTAAGAAATGATGAATATGCAACTATGTGATGTTATTAAGAATTACTGATTGTACATGTAGATTGGAATGATTTCTAATTGTTTTGTTAATTCTTTTTTTAATTAATAAAAAAGGAAAAAAAAAAGAATTATAACCATATATACAAGAAAAAGAGGCAAGAAAATAAAGCACATACAGATTGTAAAAAAGAAAAACTAACTCTATTTGCAGATAACATAATCCTTCATATAGAAAATGCCAAAGAATCTACAAGAAACTTACCAAAGCTAGTAAGTTAAGCAAAGATACAGGCTACAAGATTAGCACACAAAAACAAGTTGTGTTTCTACACGCTATCAAAGAACAAGGGAAATGGCAGTTTAAAAAAGTCCATTCACAATAGTATTTAAAAGAAAAAAATGTCTGGGGATAAATTTAATCAAAGAGATGAAGGAACTGTACACTGAAAACTACCAAACATTGCTGAAAGAAATTAAAGACCTAAATACTTACACTATCATTAAGATGCCAATACTACCCAAAGAAATCTACAGATTCAACACTACCCCCAACAAAAATTTCAGCAGCCTTTTTTTTGCAGAAAAGGAAAAACTGATCCTCAAATTCATATGGAATCACAAGAAGCCCCAAATAGCCAAGTCAATACTGAAAAAGAAAACAAAGTTGGAATTCTCACACTTCCCAATTTCAAAACTGTACTACAAAGCCACAGTAATCAAAACATCTGGCACGAAGACAGACATATAAATCACTGGGAAAGAATTGTGAGTTCAGAAATAAATCCACACACATTTATCACAATTTCTTTTTTTTTTTGCATGGGTAGGCAACAAACCTGGGTCTCCTAGCATGGCAGGTGAGAACTCTGCCTGCTGAGCCACCGTGGCCTGCCCTATCACAAAATGTTTTTGACAATGGTCCCAAGTCCACTTAATAGGGAAAGAAAAGGCTTCTCAACAAATGATACTGGGAAAACTGGACATCTGCATGCAAAAGAATGAAGTTGGACTAAAATGGATCAAGGACCTAACCATAAGAGCTAAAGCCATAAAATTCTTGGAAGTATATATAGGAGGAAGCTTCAACAACATGGATTTGGCAGTGATGTCTTAGATAAGGCACCAAAGCATGAGAAACAAAGGGAAAAAATAGATAAAATGGACTTCATCAAAATTGAAAACTTTTGTACATCAAGGGAACATTATCAACAAAGTGAAAAGACAACCTACAGAATGGGAAAGAGTATTTGGAAACCACATACCTAGTAGGGGGTTAATACTCAGGATATATAAAGCACTCTTATAATTCAACAATAAAAAGACAAACCACTTAATTTAAAAATGAAAAAGGACTTGAATAGATGTCCTCCAAAGATATACATGGATAGATGCTCAACATCATTGTTATCAGAGAAATGCAACACATGAGCCACAATGAGAACCACTTTATACTAACTCAGACGGCCTCTGGTAAGAAAAAAAATAAAAACAGAAAATAAGGGTTGTTGAAGCTGTGGAGAAATTGGAAACCTTGTACATTGTTGATGGGATTGTAAAATGAGTGTAAACTACTGTGGAATAAGTTTGGCGGTTTCTCAGAAAGTTGAATAGAGAATTATCATTTAATCTGGCAATTCCCCTTCCTAGTATATACCCCAAAGAACTATGACCAGAAAGAAATGAAAGCACGACTCCAGCAGATACTTGTACACCCATGTTCATAGCAGCATTATTCACAATGGCCGATAGGCGGAAGCAACCTGTCATGGCCAGGTTCATGTGTCAACTCGGCCAAGTGGTGGTACCTGTTTGTCTGGTTGGGCAAGTGCTGGCTTGTCTGTTGCGATGAGGACATTTCATAGAATTAAATCATGATCACATCAGCTGCATCCACAGCTGATTCCATTTGTAATCAGCCAAGGGGAGTGTCTTCTACAATGAGTGATGCTTAATCTAATCACTGGAAGCCTTTTAAGGAGGATTCAGAAGAGACAGGCTCTTCTTGTTTCGGCTGGCAAGCCTCTCTGTGGAGTTCATCCAGACCCTCCATTGGAATCGTCGGCTTCACAGCCTGCCCTGCGGATTTTGGACTCTGTGTTCCGCGGTCACGTGAGACACTTGTATAAATTTTATATTTGTGAGTGTTCCCTGTTGATTCTGTTTCTCCAGAGAATCCTAACTAATACACAACCCAAGTGTCCATCAACAAATAAATGGATAAACAAAATGTGGCATATACAGACAACGGAATATTATTCAGCCACAAAAGGAATAAAGTTCTGATGCACTCTACAACATGGGTGAACCTAGAAGACATCATGCTGGATGAAATCAGCCAGACACAAAAGACAAATATTGTATGAGCTCAGTTACATGAAATAACCAGAATAAACAAATTCATAGAGACAGAAATCAGATTATGGTTTACCAGGGGCCAGAGGGTAAAGGGAATGGACAGTTACTGCTTAATGGATGCAGAGTTACTGTTCGAGGTGATGAAACATAAGGCTGGATAATGGATACTGATGATGTTAGCACAATAATTGTGTATGTAATAACACCACATTGTACATGTGAAAGGAGTTAAAATGGGGTATATGCTTTATATAAGATACTATAATAAAAAGCTAAAAACAAAATTCTCTTTAACCTTAGCATTTGCATTGATAATTTAAGTTAATGAATACATACATTTTCTTTCAATTACTATGAAATTACTCATCTTGCCTTTTATACAAAGTTTATGAAAATGTTCCATGTACTATTAATACCAAAACATTCTAAGTGAAGTTTATTGGCTTTTGCCAATTTTTCCACTTCACAGTAGTAGAAAACCTGCCTCAGTTGTGGAATAAAGTAGAAGTGAAATATATAAAGCAAAAGTAATATGTTCTGCAAATATTTGACCATTCTTCCTTATATTAAATTACCAATATTTAATTAGCTTTCTAGTAACACATTGTTTAGATGGTATAGGTGCTATTTTGTTCCGTCAACAAGGATGCTATTACTAATGCTTCCTATGTTTTCTTTATTATTTTAGGATTTTTTTAAAGCAAACTCAGATCATTTCTACACTTGAAAATCAAGTCCTTGTCTTAAATCATCATCTGTAATCTCACAATTTCCATGAAGAGGATCTGGAGTCTTTTGTTTCCATTAAAATTGAATTCATGTTGGTGCTAACCTGTGCCAGACTTCTCTGGGCACAAAATGGCAAAAGTATATTTATTTTTTCTTGAAAGTTTCTGCAGATTACATAGAAAATTCTCATTTTTGTAAAAAATTATTTCTTGTAATTCATTGCATGTTCATCTTGTTAGATTTGCAATATAAACCAATGGCATATCTGGCCTCCCCTACTAGGTTAAGAAGTTTGTAAATTTGCCAGCAATCCAGGTGTAAGTGAGACTGAGAGGACTATAGTACTAAAGTAGCCTACTTCAGTAGCATGAGTAGTGGTGATTATTAACAATTATATCATTGTGCAGGGTGTTATCTACTTCTAGGTCTTAATTTCAAGACCTTCCCTCCGCTTCCTTAGACTGCTACGTGGCTTTAGAGGCTGCATTCTAACTTGGATAAAAGAGAATGGAAATAGATCCTTCCAAAGCAAACTGCAGTGCAGAAATGCTTTTTGCTTTGAAAGCATATAGAGGAACTCTGTATTTTTAAATGTCTTAGTTAAGTAAACCATTCTATCATCTCATCATCACTTGAGATAAGGCAGTTCACTATGTGAAGACACTAAGTGTAGACTCTGCAATACTACTCTTTTTGTACTCACCTAAATTTTTCACGTGATCATTTTTCCAGTTTCACAAGTGACAATACTTGCCATTTCTAGGAATTTATACTCTTACATGCAATATAGCATATTTTCAGGTGAAAGAACACCCAATTACTCCTTTAATGTTCACAGTTACAATTTTAATAAATCAAGAATACAATTTTAACTTTGGTTTAAACAGGATTCCCCTTCCACATACCCTCCAAGTGTCAGAGGGGAGAGGATGCCTTTTTGTTCTCATCAGTGTGACTGTACCTTCTGTTGGCTCAACCCCTCCCCTTTCTACGCTACTTTAAGGCCACACTCATTGTAGCCACACCAATCTGTTGTTCACAGCAGGGTCCAAAGACTCAGCTATAAGAAAAAGGAACCCAGTAACAACTTCAAATCTTGTATGGAATGATGCTGCAGGGCACTCTTCTTTGAGAAGTAAAAAAAACATTTTATATGAGTTATTAATTTGGCTAAATACAATCAATTCAATCCTCAAGGCTCTGCTCGTTTTGTTCAGGTTCTCAGCTTTTAAAATTCATTTTCCTCCACTATTCAACCAACTCTGGTTGACAGAAGGGATAAGAAATTTTACAAAATATTTTCCCATATGCTCCACACAAGCATATCAAATGATGAGTACTGAGATACTATCTACTTGATAATGGGTACCAATGTTAAATAACAGAAATATTAATAGCTACACATAAATATTCATAGATTAAAAGTTCTATTACTTTTTTGGACTTTACTCAGGAACTAACATTTAGAATAACCGTGAAATAAAGTATCCCTTTAAGTATTCTTATTACATTCATAAACAGCAAGGGGAAAAAAAAACACCTTTGGAGGTAAAAATTGGGAGAAAATAGATAACAAGGGAAAAGCAGGAATAATAATACATTACTACACTTGAATTTACTTACCTTGCAAGTTATCTATTATTGTGTTGGAACAAAACACTGACCATTTCAAAAGTGCCACACACCAGTTCTATCAGGCTGTATTCGGTAGAATATGCTATCACAGTAATACTCTATAACAGAGACCTGAAAAACAACAGTGGCTTAAACCAGACTGATGTTATTTTCTGTCCTGTAACAGCTGGGACATAGGCAGTCCAGGGCGTTAGGGTGGCGCTTTTCCACAAAGGTGCACACCATTTGCTTTTTCTCTCCACGATGGGGTGTTCCCTCTTCTGCACAGTCCCAAGTGTCTCACTACCAGGTCCCCATTCCAGTAACAGATGGGGAAAGAGACAGAAGATGGGTACAACCCCGGCGAGGACACACACCATTTCCCCTCACATTCCAGTGGCCAGAACGGTCTTCCCCACCACCAGGGAGACTGGGAAGTGGCCTTTGTTCTGAGAGGCAATGGCCCAGCTGAAAATCAAGAGTTCTACCATTATGTGGAAAGGAAAGCAATGCATACTAGGGGAAGGGCACTGTAGCTCATTCACATATTTGCATAATTAGAAATTCAAATTGAATTCAACTGGGAATATGCCAGGACCAACTAGAGGATAAAAATACTTAGTATTCTGGGTTTTATAAAAGATTGGTTTACTTTCTTCATTCACCCACCAAAAGAATGAAATATAAACACTATCTGAATGAGTTCCCAAGGTGTCTTTTATTGGCATAAAACCAAAATCAGGTGACATAATTCTCTGGTCTGTCAATCAGCTATACAGAAGGGAAAGGAAAAAAAAAAAAAAAAACTCCACCTAAAAGTTCTTTCCTGGTGAAAAAAGAAAATTTTTACTTTTAAAGTAATAAAATCCTGATTAGTATAGGCAGTTTCTATGACTGAGCAACTTCCGAGTACTAAAACAAAAATAGTTCGTTAGCTTTTATCAGATAGGTAAAAAGTCAGTAATAATATTACTTCTGAAAAAACTGGTAAAATTAGAAAGCAGAGAAAAATTTCTCAAACCGTCTGTGTATTTTCTCCTTTATTAAGGGAGAAAAAAGCCCTCATGATTCTGCTACGAGCTCACCTAACAACGCAAGGAGGTAGTAGTAGAATGTCTGAAATCTCGACGCGTTGAGTGTCCTCTCCATCGTCCTAGGCAGGGAGACTGCTACAGTCACGTGACGAGCAGCTACAGAGTTTAACAGCAATTTAACCATAACTGGCTTGCTTGTGTCTGATACAAAAGCCCTCAACTCTTGGTCAGCATTTTGTGACGTACGAAACTGTCCACCTACTTTATTAAAAACTACCCCAATATGATCATTACAGCATTAATTAAAGCTACAAAACAGATATATCTGAAGCTATTTTGTTTGAAATACATATATTACCCCAGGTTCCCATTATCTGGAAAAAAGCAGAGCCCAAAAGTTATAAGTTGCAAAAGTCAACTTTTAAGTGGCCTTATTTAGATGCCCCAAGATGAATGAGGGCCATTATTGTTGTATAGCTGTGAAACAGATCTTCATCCTTTACCTCATTACATTTCCTCAATATAAAGTTCCCAGTGACTATCCGATCACATCCAATTTCTCCATTTCCAAAGAAGCCAAATAAAGGAACACTAGGAAAGAACTTTCTAAATGCGTCGGCCTCCACATTGCCCTTGGCCCTGTAATACTGAAAGCCCCTGCCCACACACGCGAACATGAAGCCAACGGTGTTCTGCTCCGGAATGCTGGCAGCTTTGAGGCGCTGCATGGCGGCCTCCGCGGTCTTCTCGTCACTGACCTCCTCATTGAGCAGCACGGTGGCACTCTGGATTCGGTGTCCGCTAAATGACAGTCCAACCACACCAGTGGCATCAATATCCAAAGAATTTCTGAAAAAATCAGAAATGTGGCAATATATCATGAAAGAAAAATTTAAAAATTTTTAGCAAAATTAAAATTTTTAAGTGTTTAAAAAAAGAGAAAAAGAAAAGAAAAATCCTCCTTCTTCACTGATTAGCGGTGGCTAACTTAAGCAGCCTGCAATTGTCTGAGGCTTACTTACCCTCTCAGAAAAGGGGAATAAAAGTAAGAGCTAAAAAAAATTAAACTATTGAAAGTAATACATTAAAAAATATATAGAGGGCAGGTCTATGGAGAAGTAAGAACTATTTTTTAGGTCAGAAATATAAAGGGGCAAAATGCATCTCCACAAAGATTTCTGAAACTCATTCCCCGGTTATCAGAAGGATACAGAATATTCTTACTTTTCTGACCTCCTTAAAACTAAGCACCTTACAATTTTATTCACACACTCACTCCGAGATAGGTATTAAATGAAGATTTTTTGTATTATTTGCATCTTTGATATATTTTTTCCCCTACCTGAGCTGTTAAATTCTGAAAGAGGTGTATTAAAAATATCATCATGGAGGATAATTTTATAACAACCCATAACTCCAGAATTTTAGATTTATATTGTTTGGTCCATAAAGAAATTTTACTACATCATTCTTCATCTTATTTATTGCTCTGAGCCTAGAAGTCAACTTAATTTGATGGTAAAATTCATGTTTTCTTCTTGTTTGAATTTGCCTAGTATGTTTTTTAATGTATATTTTTATCCTAACAAAAGAAAATATAAAACAATGTTGAAAAAAGCTATAACGCATAATGTAGCGAACACCTACTGGAGAAAAAGACAAGTAGGTAGCTTACATTTTTATCATGTATACTGTGCCAGTTTGAAAGTGTTGTGTATTCCAGAACAGCCATGTTCTTTAATCCTCATTCAGTATTGCCTGGTGGGATCTTTCTGACTAAGCTGTTTCCATGGAGATGTGACCCACTGAGGTGTAGGTGGGATCTGTTCACTAGGTTTCCATGGAGCTGTGTCTCACCCATCCAAAGTGGGGCTGCTCACTGGAGTCCTTCAAGAGGGAACCGTTTTGAGAAAAGCTTAAGGTATTTTTCTCTGGATGCCTAAGTTTGGACATTTTTACAGTCATAAAACTGTAAACTTACAACTTAATAAATTCTCTTTTTAAAAGCCATTCCATTTCTGGTAAACATTATATTTTGGCAGCTTTAGGAAACCAAAATGTATACCAACACTTGAGTCTATGAAATGAGGACAGTATTTACTAGATTAGCAAAAAACTAGATTCAAAAGGTTAAATGACTAAGATGATAAAGCTAGCTAGTGGAAAACCAGTTTCGGAGAAATGAATTCATCTTCTGAGGTCCTCTGCTGCCCTTTTAGCTTCACCATACTTCCCCTTTGGTACACAATTTTGCCTATCTTCTTAGGGGGAAATGAGGAGTAACCAGACACCAGTAAAATGCAGTGCTGATTTACTCAGTGGTTTGTCTTCCACATTAATGCATACTAAAATCCATGTGTCATGCAAGGAGTAATGATTCTGGAGGATACATATCCCACATGAGGTATAAAAATGAGATGATATACAAATAGCCACACTAACAGGCTAGCACCCTAGCTGTTACAGCTCTAAGTGAGATTTTGGCATTTCAAAGGTAAATTGTACACAAATCACGATTCCCCTTAATCTGTATACAATTTAAAGGTAAAAGCAAAGATATAAGGTGGGTAGACGAGTGGAAAAACAGCCACAGAGACCCAGGAGAATAACTGCATGTACACATGAAACTAAGTAGAGTTTGGTGCCCTTCTGCGTGCTAGTCATCACACTGGGCTCTCCTCTATGGACAGGATCCAGGGAGACTGTGATGGGATGATTCAAAGAGCCTTTACAGTTACAGATCTCGGACAGTTCACCCCATATCAACCACTCTAGGGTCCAAATTTTCAGATGTAGTGAGCAACAAATACTAGTATTTACGACAATCATTTGCAGAGAGCAGGGGAGGGTACTCTCATTTTCCTACTTTTGGAAACTGATACCTATGTCTACTTAATTAGCACAAACACCTACTATTCCGTACTTTCATTCAAACCAGAAAGGGAGTAAGGGCTCCCAAGACAGAACAAACATTTTAATCTTTGAAAGCAAAGGCCTTAGTAACAAAATCAAAGCTCTCCAGTTTGTCAGCTTAAAAAAGCTTTTTAAAAACACAGAGTAAAGAATTTTCAAAAATATTTGGCAAGGAATATTAGTAGTAAGATGTTTCATAACAGAAAAGGTTTTGTAGCCAAATAGACTTGGGAACTGCCACAGGTAGTAATATTCCATCTCTAGAAGATTTACAAAGCCCTGAAAATATTAGAGGTTCTACGAAGTTTTACCATAAATTAGATTAAGTTTCTTCTAGAGGAGGAAACAGGACTAGAAAGGAGACATGTTGCTGTTACACAGAGGACCAGAGGTACTACAGGAGAGATTGGCACGCAAGGATTTGCTACAGGTACATTGAAAATCAATTTTAAGGAGAGTGAGTCCAACTAAGAATAAGTATTTAGGAGTTCTGGGAAGATGGCTGAATAGGGTAGACTGAGTTTAGCCCTGCTCCAAGGGCAAGTTAGAGAAGGGAGGGGAGCATGACAGAGATGGCGATTCAAGAGTGCAACTGACCTGGGAGAGCCTTCTGCACCACACAGGGTGGTGCTAGCTGCAAGGCCTGAGGAGCTGAGAAGCAGAGAACAAGAGCCTAATGCAGAAGCACGGAGCCCACAGGAGTGCACGGACACGGAGAAGGGGAGACGGGGATTAGGAAGTAAGCCAAGCTCTGTTCCTTAAATGTGCTACCCTCACCACACAGACCCGTGACCAGCGACAGACCCCACACCCCAGGTACCTGAACTCTATATCCTGCCCCTGCCCTCCAAGCGCCCCCACCCCACCAACCCCTAGCAGGCATACCCACCCCACACCACCATCCTCCAGAGCACTACCTCCCCCTCACTGCTCCCTGCAGGCTGCTGCCAGCTCATAAAGGCTGCAGGTGCACACCTGCACACCCAGGCTACACCCACCTCCCACCCATAGTGTCCCACAGCCTCACCCCGCCTGCCCTGAGCTCTGCACATCAGTCTACAGCACTCCTAGACCCGTGTACGTGTGCGGCCCCCAGTCACACACCACAGCTCTGGGAACACCAGCTGACGGCACTCCTAGACCTGCACATGTACACGGCCTTAAGTCATGATTCCCAGCTCTGAGAAACCACTGACTGGCGCTGCCAGGTCACATCTGCCCCCAGCCCATGAAGGCACAATGCTGACCCACTGCCACAGCTCTGAACATGCGCACAAAGGACCCCAAGCCCTATACCAGTGCACACTGGGGCTGCATCCCTTCCCCCTACCACTGCCGACCTGTGCGCACACATAGCTACATCCTCCCTGGAAGCTGGGTGTTCACATTCACAAGCACCAGCGTAACATTCCCAACCTGTACCTACACCTACGCTGCAAAGCACCACCACACTGCTGTGCCCTGCCCTGCTCCCTGTTACACACCCACCCACAAACAAGGTTTTAGACTACTGAAGGAAATCAACTCCCAAAGTAAACCAATCAAGAAATTTACATGCAATGAAAACAAGAGATCACTAAGCATATCAGGATGCAGACAGATATAGCCCAGCCTAACGACCAAGATAAAACATCAGGAGAAACCTAGATGCTGGAACAACTAATCTAAGATGTTCATACAACTCTACTTAATAAAATAAGTGGGATGGCTAATGACATGAAGGAGATCAAGAAGACAGTACAAGAGCATGAAGAGGAATTTGAAAGAATAAACAGAAAAATAGCAGACATCACAGAGATTAAAGACTCTGTTGACCAAATAAAAACATCCTAGAGGTACACAACTGCAGATGTGAAGAGAGAGAAGAAAGAATAAGTGACACAGGGCACAGAATAACAGATTTCTAACATTCAAAACAGCAAATGGCAAAAAAGATGGAAAAATGTGAATTGAATCTTAGGGAAATGGTAGACAAATCAAAGGGTGCAAATGTAAGAATCACTGGTGCCCCAGAAGAAGAAAGGAGTAAAGGGCGAGGAAGAGTAGTTGAGGATTTAATGGGGGAAAACTTCCCAATTCTTATAAAGGACATAAATATACAAGTCAAAGAAACCCAAAGAACTCCAAATAGAATAAATCCAAATAGGCCTTCCCCAAGACACATACTTAATCAGTCTGTCAAATGTTGAAGAGAAGCAGAAAATCCTGAAAGAGGCAAGAGAAAAACAATTTACTACATACAAGGGAGACCACATAAGACTGAGTTCAGACTACTCAACTAGCACCATGGAGGTAAGAAGGCAGTGGTATAATATACTTAACATCCTGAAAGAAAAAGATGTCCAGCCAAGAATTCTGTACCTAGCTAAACTGTCCATCAAAATTGAGGAAGATATTAAAATGTTCACAGACAAACAAATCCTGAAAGAATCTGTCAACAAGAGACTGGCTCTAAAAGAAATACTAAAGGGAGCTATGACAGTTGAAAAAAAAAAGACAGGAGAGGGAGGTCTGGAGGAAGGCACAGAATTGAAGAGTACCAGTAACGGTAACTTAAAGAATAAAAAGAGAAAGAGGGAAAAGAATATATATTTCTGACAAATAAAATAAAAAAGATAAGATGGTGGATTCAAGAAATACCTTCTCAGTAATAATTCTGAATGTTAATGGACAAAACTTACCAATTAAAAGGTACAGACTGGCAGAATGGATTAAGAAATATATAATACAGCTATATGCTGCTTACAAGAGACTCACCTTAGACACAAAGATACAAACAGAATGACAGGGAAAGGGTGGAAAAAGATTTCCCACGCAAGTTGCAACCAAAAGAAAGCAGGAGTAGCTATACTAATAGCACACAGAACAGACTTTAAATGTGAAGACATCATAAGAGACAAAAAGGACACTATATATTAATAAAAGAAGGTGAAATATACACTTCACCAAGAAGGTATAACAATCATAAATATATATGCTCCCAATCAAGGCACTCCAAAGTACATGAGACAGACATCAGCAAAACTGAAGGGAGAGACAGATGATTCAACAATAACAGAAGGAGACTTCAACACACCATTCTCCAATATAGATAGTACAACAGACAGGAGATCAACAAGGAAACAAAGAAGTTAAGCTTAACTTGACAGATGAATTAGACCTAATAGACAAAAATAGCTCATTACACTCCAAAACACAAGGATATACATTCTTCTCTAGTGTTCATGGCTTCACAAGGGAATTTTATCAAACATTCCAAAAAGAACTAACACCAATCCTGCTCAAACATTACAAAAATTTGAGGAAAAAGAACTCTACCTAACTCATTTTATGAAGCTAATATCATTTTAATACCAAAACTGGGTAAAAATGCTTTAAGAAAGGAAAACTACAGGCCAATCTCCCAAATGAACACAGACGCAAAAATTCTCAACAAAATGTTAGCAAATCGAATCCAAAAACACACTAAAATAATTATATACCACGACCAAGTACAGTTTATACAAGGAATGCAAGGCTGGTTCAACACAAGAAAATAAATTAATGTAATATAGCATATTAACAAATTGAAGAAAATCACATGGTCATCTTGATTGATGCTGAAAAAGCATTCAACAAAATTCAACATCCTCTTCTGATAAAAACACTCCGAACAATGTGAATCAAAGGTAACTACTTCAATATGATATAAAGGGAATATATGAAAAACCGATAGCCAGCAATGTACTCAATGGAGAGAGAATGAAAGCTTCCCCACCTAAGATCAGGAACAAAACAAGGATGCCCACTGTTACCACTATTATTCAACATTGTGCTAGAAGTTCCAGACAGAGCAATTAGGCAGGACAAATAAATAAGGTATCCAACTTGGAAAAGAAGACATAAAATTTTCATTATTTGTAGATGACATGATACTATACTTGGAAAATCCTGAGAAATCTACAGCAAAGTTACCTGAGCTAATAAACAAATCAGCAAGGTTGACAGGATACAAAATTAATGTGCAAAAATCAGTAACATTTCTATATACCAGGAATGACCTAACTGAGGAGTCAGTTAAGGAAAAATGTCCATTCAAAATAGCAACTAAAAGAATCAAGTACTTAGGAATGAACTTAAGACTTAAAGAACTTGTACACAGAAAACTACTTAACATTGCTAAAGAAATCAAAGGACATCTAAATAGGTGGAAAGACATTCCCTGCTCATGGATAGGGAGGTTAAATACAGTCAAGATATCAATTCTACTCAAATCAATGTATGAATTCAACACAATACCAGTCAAAATTTCAAAAACCTACTTTAAAGACTTGGAAAAGCTAGTCTCCAAATTCATCTGGAAGGGAAAGAGACCCTAAAAGCTAAAAGCATTCAAAAAAAGAACGAAGTGGGAGGATTAACACTTCCTGACTTTAAAACCTATTATAAAGCCACTGTGGTCAAAACAGCATGGTACTGGCACAAAAGATAAAAGAACTGACCAATGGAATTGAATCGAAAATACAGAAATAGACCACCAAATCTGTGGTCAACGGATTTTTGACAAGGCCCCCAAATCCTCTGAACTGGGACAAAATAGTCTTTTCAATAAATGGGCACTCAAGAACTGGATAGCAATAGTCAAGGGAACGAAAGGGAACCCCTATCTTATACCCTATATAAAAATTAACTCAAAGTGGATGATCAAACACCTAAATGTAAGAACTAAGACCAGAAAGCTTCTAGAAGAAAATGTAGGGAAACATCTTCAAGACTTAGTAATAGGAGGTAACTTCCTAAACTTTACACCCAAAGCACAAGCAACAAAAGAAAAAAATAGATATATAGGAACTTCTCAAAATCAAATGTTTCTGCCCCTCAAAAGCCTCTGCAAAAAGGTGAAGGAAGAGGCAGCCAACTCAATGGGAGAAAATACTTGGAAACCACATATTAGACAAAGGTTTGTTATCCTGTACGCACAAAGAAATGATACAACTCAACAACAAAAGAATGAACAATCCAATTATAAAATGGGCTAAAAATATGAACAGGCATTTTTCTGAAGAGCAAATATAGATGGCTCAAAGGCACATGAAGAAATGTTCATTTTCATTGGCTTTATGGGAAATGCAGATCAAGACTACAATGAGATACCAACTCACACCTATAAGAATGGCTGGTATTAAACAAACAGGAAACTATAAATGTTAGAGAGGATGTGGAGAAACTGCTGGTGGGAATGTATAATGGTGCAGTCACTATAGAAGACTGTTTGGTGGTTCCTTAGGAAACTAAATATTGAGTTGCCCTATGACCCAGCAATTGCACTATTTGGTATATACCCAGAACAGCTGAAAGCAATGACACAAACAGACATTTGCACACTGATGTTCATAGCAGCATTACTCATAATTGCCAAAAGATGGGAAAAAACCAAATGCCCATCAATAGACGAGCAGATTAACAAAATGTGGTATACACGTATGATGGAATATTATGCAGCAGTAAGACAAAATGTTGTCCTGAAGCACATGACAAGATGGATGAGCTCTGAGGACATAATGCTGAGTGAAATAAGCCAGACACAAAAGGACAGATATTTTATGATTCCACTTTTATGACCAAGGAAAAAGTAAAATTAGAGTCTTATAATACAGAATATAGGGGACTTAGAGATACATCGAAGCTAGAGATGTGTGAATGAATAGTTAAAGAGGCTGAACTGCAATGTAAGGGAATAGACAGGAGTGAAGGTGGCTCTCTAGTGTGTCTATAAGTAGTATTACCATATTGAAGGTGAACAAGATTGAAAGGGGTTGTATAGACCTACATGTCCCATTGATTAACACTAGAAATATGAATTAGTTCTTTTAACAACTACTTCAAAGGTATGATTCATGTACAAAGGGTGTTTAAGTCCAGGGTACAAGGGAAAAACTGCTATTGCATGCTATGGGCTATGTTTAAAAGGAAACCATCAGCACTACCACAGCAATAGCATAAGTAAATAATAAGGGGAGGGACAAGAGATAAGGAGAGGTTTAGATTTCCTATTTGGCAAGGGTATGTTTATTGGTTATCTTTCTTTTGGGAGCAATGAAATTATCTACAATTGAGTGTGCTGATGTATATGCTATTATATATATAGCATATATATATATGTGTGTGTGTGTGTATATATATATATAACCTGATATTTAGAGATAAGAATGAAGCCAATCAGGTTGAGGTTAAAGAAATTCAGAACACAGGGGTAAGGAAGACAATGTCTATATTTTAGAACCACACATACTCTTTGAGAACAAAGGAAAAAAGGCTTATTTCATCTGGAACCATAATTTTCTGTAGCACATAATCTAACTCAACCTATCTGTACATCTCATTTGAACAACCGAAACACAGGGAGCCCAGAATAAGAAAGAGGTCCTTTAATCCTGTATAGCTTAATGTAATGCCTGAATGCATCCTAGAGTATATTAAGCAGATAATCAAAAGTGCTGGCAAAGTTCCTTCAGTGATGGGAAAAAAAATTGGGGTCTATTAAACATTACCATAGGGAATCCCCTGATACTGTGTCAAACTTTAGGGACACCCAAAGCAATAGGCCATACCCTTGATCTTGAGGCTTTCTCCTGTGAAGCTTATGTAGGCAGTGGAGAAGATTAGCCTACCTAAATGTATGCCTAAAAGTTACTTCTGGAGGACCTCTTTTGTTGCTCAGATGTGGCCTCAGTCTCTCTAAGCCCAACTCTGCAAGTGAAATCATGCCCTCCCCACAGTGTGGGACATGACTTTTAGGGGTGAAAGTCTCCCTGGCTATGTGTGAAGACTCTCAGGGATGAATCCAGACCTGGCACTGTAGGATCAACAATTCCACTCTAACCAAAAGGGGGAAAAGAAGTGTAACTAATAAAGTATCAGAGGCAGAGAGAGTTCAAATAGAGTCAAGAGGTTACTCTAGAGGTTGCTCTTATGCAAGCTTCAGTTAGATATTACTACCTATCATAATCTGCCAACCCCCAGCCAGAACCATTCCAGCGAATCCTAAAGGACACCTAGGGCAATATATAAGATTCCCCAAGGGTTCCATGCATTGGAGTAACTTTCTAGAAACCTACAGCCTCCAGATGGCTCCCAGGTCCAGATAAATCCTGAAACCTAGAGGGCCCAGGCTCTCCAGAACATCAGCTAGTTCCATCTCTGTAGCCCATATTAGTAACAGACCCTTCCAACATGAAAAAGTTAGAATGGCCATAGCCCAAACACCCTCCAAAGCAAGGGATACAAAGATCAAAGGTGATGGTGGAGTTATACAGAGAAGATAGTATTTAACAAAAGAATACGATTTCTGAATCATTAAATTGACCACTTTTAGTCTTCAATATCTTAGAGCAGCTAGAAGTAAAACCTAAAACTGGAATTGTAATCCATGCCAAACTCTGAAATATGTTCTACAACTAATTGTGGTGCTGTGCTTTCACATTTATTGCTTTTTTGTGTATACATTATTTTTCTGAAAAAGAAAGAAAAAAAGTTGATTGTGGTGATAAAAAAATATTTAAGCCTTCTAGCCTCCTATATTCTGGAGCAGGTAGAATGAAAAATCTGAGAGGATCATTTGGTAGCCCATGACAATCTCAGATCTGTTCTGTAACTACATGTTGAAGAGTGCTTTGAAAACTACTGCTTTTTTACTTCTTTGCTTTATGTATGTTATACTATACAATAAAAAAAGTTAAAAAAAGAATAAGTACTTAAAGGACAATATACACAAATTTCTTTCTTCAACTATACACAGAAATATGCTGAATCAACCCCTTAACCTATGTCTATTTCAAAACACAAGGAATTGCCACCTTAGCAATTCTTTAAATATTCTGTAAACCCAAAGTAACAAAGAACTGAGAATATTTCCCATCACCCAATAAGAAATTAGAAGCACACCAGACATACTTTTCCGAAGTCAGTGATGCCAGGTTGTCCACCTGTCCTCCAGCCAAGATGATATTCATATCACTGAAAGTGCTGACTACACGATGCAAATAATTACTGGCTCCAACCTTACAGCAGTTATAGCCAAATACAAGGACCACACGAAGTTCAGGGTTATCTAAAAGACCTGCAGAGAAATGAAGAGCAACAATTAAAGACAGCCCCCAAACAATCATTTTATATATCTTACAAGATGAAATGTCACTGTTTATGACATGCACTCTTAATTAAGTGCAATTAATGCTTAATTGTCATCTCCATTTTTTTTACAAACTCAAACTACTCAACAATTTTGCTAAATTAATTTTCCATATTAAAAAAATTAAATGGCCATTTGAAAATAACAGTCAACACTCATCACAATAAGGAAGCAGCTCTATAACTGAGCAGCACTTAGTGGAGTGGTGCAAGCCAGCTCCATGCAGCCCACAACCTGGAAGAGAAGGGAACAATAACTTAGAGTCAGGCAGCAGTCAGAATTTAAAGATCCAGAGAAAGCGGAGAGATAAGGCACTAACCACCTGTAGTGGGTTGGACGGCGACCTCCAAAAAGATACATCCATGTCAAATCCCTGGAACCTGTGACTGTTACTTTATTTGGAAAAAATGTCTTTGAAGATGTAATTAAGTCAAAGGATCTCGAGATGAGATCATACAGGATTTCTGGATGGGCCCTAAATCCAGTGACAAGTATTCTTATAAGAGATTGGTAGGAGAGAGAGACACACAGAAGAGAAGGAGGCAATGTGACCACAAAGGAAGAGACTGGAGCTGTGAGGCCAGGATTGCCAAGAGCCACCAGAAGCTGGAAGAGCCAAGGAACAGATTCTCTCCTAGGGCTACCAAAGGGAGCATGGCCCTGCTAACACTGTGATGTCAGACTCCTGGCCCCAGAGCTATGAGAGAATGATGTCTGCTCTTTTCAGCCATTAAGTCTGTGGTCACTTGTTATGGCAACTTCAGGGAACTAAACCAACAAAATACAGGCTTCATCAACCCCTTCCAGGAAAGGGACGGGAATGAGGGTGGATTATCTATTGGAAACTCATTCCAGAGCAGGATACTGTGCAATTCTGCAGCAAATAAAAGACGCAGGCTATGGACTAAAAGCAGTTACCTCTGAAAGGTGGCACAGTCTAGCCAGAAACAGGCTCTGCCTATTGATTGCTCCACAAAGCTGGTTCCCAGGCTGTCATCTGAACCTCTGCAACCTTGTTTACAAACTGTAAGTCTGAAATTTGCCAGCAAGGCCATAAAGGTGACCTCTGAAACAGAAAAACAATCTAACACCTAACCCACACTTGCCTTCCCATTTGGCTTGGCCTCACGATTTCCATTCTGACAGACCTGAGGTGAAGGCTAAAGGGGTAGACGATCAATTATCTACAAACAACAAATTACTTATTCCGGGAAACTGCCTCTAGTTCACTTCTAATTCTCTCCTCTCAATCACAGAGTAAATTACTGATTAGAGAATGAAAAAGGAAATTAGCATACAAATCCAGTATTTTCATGACACCATATACCCCGAAACCATTACTAAAGGGTTTTCATTTGCCCCAAACCAGCTGAGCAAATTTTGAAGGATTTTTTTTTCCATCAATTCTCAGAGTTGGAAGAGGTCTCTGGGATCAATTCTAGTGTTATATTATAAACAAGGATTGTTAACCTGAGAAAAGTGACTAGCCCAGGACAACATCATGGCAGAGTTTAAAACAAAATACACATCTTCTGGCTCTCAGAAACACAGACTTAATAAATTCCTACCTTTCTCACTGTTTTCTTAGCTCTAGACTCTCTTTTACAAGTGTTTACTAAACATTTTCATTTTAATATTCCAAAGATACCACCCTCATTCATTTAACAAACACATCCCCAGTGCCTTGAACATCTTCCACTGGAACTGTTTTCAGGTAACGGACACCCCCTCCCCCCCCCACCCCCACCCATACACAAGAAGTTAAGATTTAATGAATGATTATGACTATTGAATCATTGTATAAATATTCCTCTTTTTCCTTCTGGTAATTAGAGAGGGAAATTCCTGAAATCTCTGAACTGTAATTCAGCTACCCTGATCTCTGATGACTGTAAAAGTCTTTATCTTGTACCTTTGTGATTGTGAAAGCTGGTACTCCCTTTTTCTCAAAGTAACTTATAAGGGCAAATCCCCTAATGCTAACGGAGAAATTTAAATCAGCCAATCATTGACTGGCTCCAGCATAGTTTCACCCCTTTATATGTATAAATGGTTTCTGCCTACACTTGCTATTCAGATCATAACTGTCTCTCTCCCTTTCTGTTTATACTTGCAATTGAAATTGTAATGACTTCATCTCCCTTTGTTAGAATTCATACAAACGTTGAACTCCTATATTCAGGGAGACAGATTTTTAGGCCACTAAACCACCTGATCTCCTGCTTCCCGCCTACCAATAAACTCTTTCTCTTTGAAACCCTAGTGTCTCAGGAAGTGGTCACTTCAGTGCATGAGGCAGACACTCACAGCTTTTGCCTGGTCTTTGTTCAGACAGCACCCCACCTTAGCCAGAGCTGACTCCCTGATGGAGCAGACAGCTCTATATTTAGCAATAGACAATCTGGTGTGTCAGATATGTAACCAGAGCACAACTTCAAAATTGCCCCTCAAAACTGAGACACTAAGATACAAGTACCTGAGAAGACAACCACCCATTCCATACTAGGTGGGCTGAGGGAAGACTGAGGCAGTGCCAATTCTCCCTCAGAGGTTCTGGGTGCTCTTCAATTTATCCCTGGGTAAAGGACCACACCAAGGATCCAATCTTCTGTGCCACCTGCACAGAGTGTGGATAATTTATCCTGGCATTAAAAAAATGATTAAATACTTTCAGGGGCTTACCTCAACCATTAAAAACAAAAGCAATGTAACCTCCGAGTGAACCTTTCAAGATGATAAACTAGTAGCAAGATGAAACCTCAGGTAATGGAATAGGTCGGCGTGTTACATAGGATTGGTAACTATAAGCAAATAAAATACTGCAGGGAGTCTATCAAGAAATGCCTTTAGTTTGGAAAGACTATGAAACTGTACTTTCTAGCAATAATGAGAGAGCAGGGCCAGTTGTCTACATCTCCTAATTCATGTAGCTACAAACATGTCATTTGCAAATATGAGAATGCTTATCTTTCTGTTCTTTGTGAATGATAAAGGAAAACTACTCAGCCAAAAGTAATGAGTGTCCAACTGTGATATAAGTTTAAAAGAAGCAGTGCCAGAATTCACTCTACTGGAGATTATCTCACTAATGGGTGAAAGTTTGATGAGAAGCAGGATTTTTGCAGTCTCAAAGTATCTCCTGACAAGATTTTTTTTTCATTACAAAGCAGAAAATATGACTTTCCAGTGGGGAAAATTGGCAGATACCACCTAATCAAGTGACCAAGTTACCATCCCCAGGAACGGGACAAAAATCTCATGTGCCTCCTCTGATAAAAAGCATTAAGACACAACCTCACTTCTCTGGTATCCCAGTCAAAAATGCATAAAGTATCTAATGAGTATCCCACGTGACATATGATGGTCAGGAGTGTAAATCTCCCTGGCAACATGGGACAGAAATCCTGGGATGAGCTGGGATCCAGCATCAAGAGATTGAGAAAGCCTTCTTGATCAAAAGGGGGAAGGGAGAAGTGAGAAAAAATAAGTTGTCAGTGGCTGAGAGATTTCAGAATCGAGAGGTTCTTCTTAGGCATTATGTAAATATTCCTTTTTAGTTTATGTGTACCACAGTGGCTAGAGGGAAGTATCTGAAACTGTAGAGCTATGTTCCAGCAGCCTTGTTTCTTGAAAATGATTGTATGATATAGCTTTTACGATGCGACTGTGTGATTGTGAAAAACATGTGTCCAATGCTCCTTTTATCCAGGATATGGACAGATGAGCAAAAAATATGGATAAAAAATAAACAAATAGGGGGAACAAGGGTTAAAATAAATTAGGCAGATGGAAATAATAGTGGTCAATGAGAGGGAGGGGTAAGGGGTATGGTATGTATGAATTTTTTTTTATTTCTGTTTCTGGAATGATGCAAATGTTCTAAAAATGATCATGGTGATCAATATACAACTATGTGATGACATTGTGAGTTACTGATTATATACCATATATGGAATGTTTATATGTTAAGTTCTATCAATAATAAGAAAAAGAAAAAAGAACCTAACGAGGAAATATCAGACAAACTGAAACTGAGGGACATTCTACAAAATACTTGGCCTGTACTCTTCAGAAATGTTAAGGTTATAAAATACTAAGAAAGGCTGTTGAACTGTTTCAGATTAAAGCAGACAAAAGAGTCAGGCAAATAAATATAATGTGGATCCTGAAACTTTTCTCTCTTTTGCTATAAGGACTTTATGAAGACAATTAGCAAAATAAAAAATATAAAATGAAGTATTAGATTTATAATTTACATAATAAATTATTAAAGATTGTAATTATATTACAATTAAAACAAGAGAATGTTCTTGCTTTTAGGAAATACACTATGAAGTATATAGGAATAAAATGGCATTATGTTTGCAACTTGCTCTCAAACGGTTCAGGAAAAAAAATGTATATGCATGTGCGTATACCTACATATATACAAAGAGGGAAACAAAGACACGGACTGACTAAACAAGCTGATAAAATGTTAAACATTTGAGAAATATTGGTGAAGGGTATATGGGAATTCTTTGTACTACCTGCAACTTTTCTATAATTCTGGGATTATTTCAAAAAGTGAAAAAAGTTAGGTGGTCTATGGATGCTTTATTGCAACTGTATTTTTATCAGCCTATATAGACTTCTGATGGTATCATTCTCAAAATTATTTTCCAGCCAAAATCACAGTTTTATTTAGGATACAATAGGGATTAACTATAGCTCCTGGGCAAATCCTGCCCTTTGCTTGTTTTGGCAAAGAACGTTTTACCTGAGCATAGCCACACCGATTCTTCTACACTTCAGCCACCTGTACAACAACGGCAGAGTTAAGCAACTGCAATAGACAGGAAGGTCTTAGGTCTAAAATATTTACTATCAAGCCCTTCACCAGTTTGCCAATCCTTTCCATAGAACTCTGGGGTTTGGGTAGGGTTTTTAGCTCATGTTATCAAAGACATCAAAATCTTCTGAGGTAGATCGTGGTAACGCCTTCAGTCATACCTCAGCTTCCCTCCATGGAGAAACAGGGTGGGCCTCAGGACAAGTGTCTCAGGTCTGAACTTCAAGAGAACTAACCAGATCTCCAGCTCAGCTGCTCTTTGGGCAGATGACTCTACTTACTGTACTTAGGTAACTATAGAAAGATGCAATCTCCAAATCATTGTTACTTGAAATCCAGCTGTCAGATCTAAGTCACCAGGGACTGCTTGCTATCTATTTCCTTGGCTGCTCTAAATATTCTCTTAGACTAAGCAAAGTTTAGTAATCAGACCTCACTGGTTTGAGCCTCTCCACAGTTGCTGTTATCGAGTCACATTTGGGGTGATGCCACTGCCTTACACAGATTGATATAACTTTTTTTTAAACCTGTTCTTTTATTATAAGAGTATTATGGAGCCACTGGAGAAATTTCTCTCAGTTCTCATAAAACTGGGCAAAGTGCACCTTCCAACCTGGCTTATCTTACACTTGGCTTCTGGAAAACTCAGTCAAATCTGTGGCCCCGCTCTAGAAAACGCTGATGATAGACATTTCACACATTTCCCCTCAACCCCAGTCTCTCCTACAAATGCTCCTAAATTCAGATTTCCTCCACTGATATATTTTGTATCTGTCTTAAATTCACTTTCAAATAAGGCAAAGTATAAATTCACTACAGATATAATTCAGCTGAAAAGATTAAAGTGAAAAAAATACACCTAAATAAGTTTCAGATTCAGGAGAGCCAAGTATGAAGAACTATTCCAAAGAAAGGCCAAAGTGCCTGGAAATACTTTAGGTCTGCATGTTCATTTCTATTCTTTCTAACGAAGCAATTCTGAAGACAACTGCTTCATGATCATGCAATTTCTAATTGCATGTAGAAAACCTACTTCAAACAAAATGTTCACTTAAAATGAGAGAGACTGATACCGAGCACGATCCATGGACACAGGTGGCTCCCCTTTCCCTCAGCCTCTTAGGTCCATCCTATTTTCTTACATATCCTTTTTTTTTTTTTTTTTTTTCCCCGCATGGGCAGGCATCAGGGATCGAACCTGAGTCTCCGGCATGGCAGGCTAGAACTCTGGCTGCTGAGCCACTGTAGCCTGCCCCTTACATATCCTTTCTAAACCAGGAAAATACGAAGTCAGCATGGTAGGGACTTACCCTTTGGAGTAAGACCTGGCTATGACTTTGAAAAAGCTGATGTTTCCAAGTTCATTCAGGCTCCTCGTCTAAAACTGGGTCCAGAGTAAATCTCAGAGTGGTTGTGATAATTAAATAAGATGGTCATACAGCACCTAACCCAATCCAATACCTGGCACAGAGCAAGGGCTCAATAAAGGATAGCTAACACACAAATGCTAGCTAAACTGAGGGCACCGACACGATTTAGTTTTATCTAAATAATGAAATGCTGAAATGTAGGGTAACATTTCCCTTCAAACTGAATGAATCTAAAGTAAAGTAAAACATCAAATTCAGAGGGAAGAAAAAGCGACCTTGTATTCCTTCTTCAAAACTGGATGGGGATGTGTCACTCTGGCTTGCATGCAGTTAATGTGCTTTTTGAGACGAGCCTTATCCAAAAATATCCCTGATGTTGTACAATGGGTAGTAGGGTGGGGGATAAATAAAAAGATCCACACCATCAGTCAACTCCAACACGGAGCCCGTGACACGGGGGAGGCCACAGCAGGCAGAGAGCTACATTCTGCTGCTCACCACAGCCTGGGAACAAGTCTCCACGAGGCCCATACTGTTCGAGTGCTCCAGGACTTGCCTCCCTCAGGTTCAACAGAGCTCACTCAAGTATACCACAAAAGGCAGGAAAGCATAATAGAGAATCTGAACTACCTTCCTATCACTTAGGCTTTTTCAAGGGTTGAACAACTTCTAAAGCTGAGCTAATTCAATCACTTAGATTTTAGCACCATTTCCCTCTGATTCACACCTGCCCCCTCAATAGGTCTATGAAATCTCCTGATAATTTTAAAACTTGATCCTTCTTCAAAAACTTTTGGAAACTGATTTAATAGATACTTAAAAATATAGTTTTTACCCCCTCTTAGTCACTGGCAGAATTAAAGACGAGGAGTCCAAGGACCAGAAAGCAGGAAGCAGACAGGACCTGAACAACCCACAAACTACATCACTACATCATCAGTATATCAATAAACCAGACAGCACATACCATGTGCCAGGCATTTTTTACGTACTTTACAGAAATGAAGTTAATTAATGCCCATAACAACTTGTTACGTAGTGTTTAGCTCCTAGGAAAGCCAATGAGGGTTAAAGAACATTAAAATATGCAAATTTTATCCCATATAACAGGACCCAACTCAGTTCAGACATAAAAAACATTAAATACACACTCCAGAACTGGCTGCCAGAAAGGAACTGGTGCCTATCGGGCTATGGGAAGCACACAGAAACTTCCCACTTCTTCTCCTTCCAAGAGCAAATGCATGAAGTTTCTTCAGGACTTCGTGTCTTGGCCCTAAAATGTAAAAATCAATGGGAGACATTTTCTAATGTGAATCTCTGCAAATAAAACTGGAATCCAGGAAATCACTGTTCCCCAATGTTATAGGCGTGAGCTTTACCTGGGAGAATACCTAGAAGGACGTGTCTGTAAAAGAACACGATGGAAGAGAATCACAAGGGTGGGGCAAATGCTTGATATATTTACTAACTGAATGCCTCAAGAATCCTCAAAGGAGGAAAGAAGCTCTGGCTTTCTTAAGCTCAGATCTCCATCTTACAAAGAATCAGCAGTCCTGAGGCTGTTTTCTCCAGCTCTACCGTCTGTAATAAGGACAGAGGACCATTGGCAGTCAGACACTGCTCTGAATGCTAGGAGCCTCTCAACTGTAAACAGACTAAGCCTTTGTCGAGGAACTGCAAGGAGGGAGGCTCCTTCCCGCTTATCACACCTGTGGCTTTCAGATTGCGCTCTGGTAGGCACGGCATCTCAAAGGTGGCCCAGGGGCAGGGAGGGGGAAGCTAAGCAGTTTCAGATCTAGATCTTACATACCCCTTTCAACCTAACCAGCTCTGTTCTTGTCTGCTTTACTTTTATACTGGTGCGCTCTGAAAGATTTCCTTTAGAAATGAGCTGTTTAAAAGAAAAGTCTGGAAATTGCTGAAGAATCTCCTTACTGAGTAAATGCAATGACATTTTCAACATGAGCACAGGGGAAGGAGGGATGTTATACTCTCACATTGTACCAGCCTTGGACATCACCATGAACTACGGAAACTCCTGCCCTACTCCTCCTCCTCAAATCACTGAGCTAGTCCTTATTTGCTTCAATCACAATCAGTTACCTAATGATGCCCAAATTTATATCTTTGGTCCAGACCAGTCATCTGAGTCTTAGATCCTTATATCCAACTGTCTAATCAGTATCTTCATCTCAAATTCAACACGTTCAAAGCAGAACTGATTTGATTCCCCTAACCTGTGTCCCTAGTCTATTCGTGACCTCAGTAAATTCCTCATCTTGTCCACAATATGCTTACCAAAAACTTGGGCGGCATCGCTGCCACCTTCTCCTCATTCTCAAATCCTGTCAATTCTATTTCCAAAACATTATCTTGACTCAAACTGTTTCTCTTCAATTCCTCGTGCCACCACCCTGGTTCTAGCTGCCATCGCTTCTCACCTTAACTACTGCAAGCAGCTTCGTTTTTCCTGCACCCACTCTTGTTATTCCTCCAAACTGATCACCATACAGCATCCAGAGTGGTATTTTCAAAAGACCTATCTGATTACATCACGTCTTTGTTTGGAATCCTGGCTTCCCACTGCCTCTAAGTAACAATCCTCAATATATCCCACTAGGCATGTTTTGGTTCCCAGCTTGCCTCTTCATCTTGCCTCATACTCCCCTTGCCTTCACCTCTCCACAGATCCTGGTATTCTTTATGCTTCACAAATGAACTGTTTAAATCCACAACATTTAAATCCTGATAGTGAGTTATCAGATCCTTCCTTTCTATTCTCTGTCTTTTGGCTACTTTTCTTTAATTTTTGTGAGCAACCCAGAAAGGAAATAAGGAGAGATGACCTACACTACTCCTCCCTCCTCAGCATCTGAGGGACCACTCCTCCCTACCCCCAAGTTCAGCGAATTTCTTCTTAGGCTCTGTTGAAATGTTTCTTCCCTAACATACCAGACAGGATTAAGTCCCCTGGTGGCATGTTTTCTAGCACTTCTGGGTTTCTCCTAGATAATCCTTATCACATCCATTCTTGTTTCTTCAGTCTGTCTGTCCTGCTGGACTGGAAGCACCAGGAGGCAAGAATAATATTTTCTCTGACACAGATCTCTAGAACCTAGCACATACAGTAACTGATACATCACTTGCACTGAAATAATTTTTAATGAAATATTTATACTTTTATAATTTAATGAATATTTTATTTTTTCCATTCCAGAGATTAAAATTAGTCTCTAGACTAATACCACACAGACCTTAAACAACCTATTCTTCTTTTTAAAAATGCATCATTTCTGGTAAGATTTCCATAAAGAAATAAACAAGAAGGTGTGAGTGCTGCATATATCTGTAGTAGAATTATGCACACTATGATGCTGAGCCAGATTGTGATACCGTCTTACGCGAGGTTGAGCAGAGCTATCATTATCAAACAAGAGGTCCCCACCTTCAAGGGTTCCGCCAAATCTTGACAAAGAATTTAGACACTTTTTGGCCTACTGTGGGCTTTTCATAAAAGCTCTTGTGCCACGTAGCTAAGCACTATAGAGCAGGGGTAGGCAAACTACCATCCAACGGCCAAACCCAGCCCATCTCCTATTTTTCTAAGTTTTATTAGAGTACAGTCATGCAACGCTAGGCATTATCTATGGCTGCTCTAACACTTCAAAGGCAGAGCTGAAGAGCTGCCACGGAGATCAGACGGACTGCAAAGCCTACAATATTGCCCCTCTGACCTTTTTTGAGAAAAACTTACCAACCCTTAAGGAACACTAACATGAATAGGATACTTTCAAATGTAAGAAAGCATTGAAAAAAGTTCCTCAAGGTATTTGGTTCAGGCTGGTACTCTGCGTAGAAGGCATATCCTATGCGACAGCGTCCTACCCTCACTCCTTACCTATTTCCAATTCCCGCACCTTCTGTGCACATAAAAGACGAAGGTCTGTATATAGAAATCACAAGTTTTCCCTTTGCTGCTAAACTAGTTTTTTATTCCCATAGGGTTCAGCGACATTTCAAATGATGGAGGCTTATCTCTACAGGCTGACTAATCGATACTTAAACAAGGTGTCATTAAAGAATACTTCTTATGCCAACAGTAATTATTTTAATCAACAAACATTAAAAACCCATAAACAACCCTGAGCAGTTCATCTGCAGATGTCCATAAAGGTTTTAAAGTGCCTTGAGTAGCTAGCTCGCTGCTTACTAGATTAAATTAAAAGGTTTCAAATCAGAGCTGAGACACTGAGCCAACCCTTTACCTCTTCCAATACAGCTTCCATTTACTCCACCCAACTTACGCTGGCCAGTTTATCCTAGCACAACCCTCGGTCATCAGGCTCTAACTTAACTTATACCTTCCTAAAGCTCATCATCAAGTTCACTATACTTGTTCTTCCATCTTTCTAATTAGTCTACATAGAAGTAACATATCTTGCAAAAGTTTTTTGTTTTTGTTTTTTCTTTAAGAAGACATGCTTATTAGTAGTAGAAAGAAGAAAACAAATGTTTTTAGGAAAGCTCTTCAGCTTTGGAAAATAGTAAATAGAACAAAATGATGACAAGAAAATATTCAAAAAAAGAATTTCTAGAAAATTCGTAATTAAATACAAACAAGTTGATTGTCAACAGAATATTTACGGAAAATTTTTCATCTCTGGCTCTCTTGGGCCTTAATTCATGTAAAATTTTAAAAGTAAACCAATTCTACCAAAAAAGTATCTTTGTTAGTCCCTAGCTTTGAGCTCCCACATTTCCAGTAAAGTGTAGTTCACAATTCAGATTCTTCCCAGGGATCCTAACATCCACCAACCAGCCAGAATTAAAAACATAAGCAAAAGCAATTAAGAAAATGAGCAACTAATGGTAAATAACAGTAACTTACCCACTTCAGTGAGCTGATGCCTTTCTAATGTTATATTCTTTGGATCCTTAATAAAATGAAAGGGCTGTATTTTTATTCCTTCAATTTGAGGGAATAATAGAGCAAAACCAGATTCCCCAATCTCAATTTCCTGAGGTCGACTGCTGCCTGATCCCATTGGAGTCACTAGGAAAAAAGTTGAAGTTACATAAATAGATTCAGTACAATCTGAAGTTCCCTTTTGTAAGACTACTAATTAACCAGTCCTACCTAGAAAACTGTAGTATAAGGTCACTAAAATAATCTCTAAGCTAATAGGCCACTATCTGAGTTAAAATTTTTCAAATTTGAAATATTTAGGGGAAATAGTGCCATGACTTCTTTAACTTACTTTCAATTGGTTCAGCAAGAAATGTTTTTTTGTAAAAATTTACAAGTTTAATTCTAACTATATGTAGAAATGCAAAGGACCTAGAATAGCCAAAATAATCCTGAAAAGGAAGAACAAAATTGGAAGACTCACTCCTTCTTTCCAAGACCTATTATACAACTACAATAATCAAAACAATGTAATAATGGCAAAAAGAAAGATGAACATATCAAACAGTAAAATTCAATTAAAACCACCATAAAAAGTCTCTTCTTACCCACTGGAATGGCTAAAATTGAAAACTCATTTGCGAGGATATGGAGCAAATGGAACTCTCATAAATAATTGGTTTGAGTGTATAACGGTACAATTAACTTTGGAAAAGTGTTTAGTAGTTTCCTATAAAGTTAAAATATACAAAAACCCTAAGACCTAGTAATTCCATTTCTTGCTAATTACCCAAAAAGAATGAAATATATCCACAAAAATATGTACACAAGAATGCTTATAAAGGCTTCATTCAAAATAGCCCAAAACTGGAAACAACCCAAAAGTCCATCAAAAGGAAGACTATTAATAAACAAATTATGGTATACGTAAATATAGACTACTACTCAAGAAATTTTTTGGGGGGTGCACGGTCCAAGAATTTTTTTAAACAAATGAAGGAACTACTAACATAACAACATCAATGAACCTCAAAAATATTATGTTGTTAAAAAATTTTATATTGAGTGAAAGAAGCCAAGACAAAAAGAGTACATACTATATGATTCCATTTATACAACATTCAACAGCAAGCAAAACTAATCTATGGTCATAGAACAGGGGTTTCCTATGGCAGACAGGAACTGATAGGAAGAGGAACTTTCCAGAGTGATGAAGACAGCCTATATCTTGATTGGCCTGTTGGTTACATGGTGGTATACAGCTGTCAAATCTCATTAAATATGTACAATTAAGATCGTACACTTCACTGTAATTAAAGTTCAATTAAGAAAAAGGTCTTACAGGTGTACACAGCACCCATAAGAACAAATTTTCTCAAACCTGATATTTCGCCACACCTAAAGTAGATGGGTTAGTGGTCAACAGCTGTTTTCTAAACAAGCACTATACTGTACTCGAAAAAGGAATCTGATCACCTGTCTTGGTGGAAGCTTTGTTAGAATATACATGGAACTGCCTCAATGAAACCAGTCAGCTGTGGGAGAATTAGAAACCATAAAGAGGGTGAGGAGTGGGTCTATGGTACTTACTCCCAACATCAAGACCATAAGAGAATTTATAGGGAAGGAAGGTAAAAAGTGAAAACTGCTGCAGAGTAAGGCAAGGACAAAAGGAAGCCTTCGAGCAGGTCCTCTAAAAGAAATAATGTAAGAAATGAAAACTATTCTTCTATTTAAGCATTTGTTAGTAACAGTAATGATAAAAACTAGATTATTCATTTAAGGAAAACTCAAAAGCTAAAAGAAAAGTTTGCCCATGAACTTTAATTAAAGTACAATTATAAAAATGTGCTATCGTCAATTGTAACAAATGCTCCACACTAACGCAGGGTGTTGATGGTGGAGCGGTACACGGGAATCCTTTATTTTTTGCAAGATTTTTCTGTAAACTACAATTTCTCTAACTGAAAAAAACAAATCAACTGACCATTTAGAAATAAAAAGAAAAGTCTGGTCACTGCCATAATTTTTTTAATCCAATGAGAAATGTGTGGCAATTGGGTAGATACAATAGTACAGGGGTGGGAGCTGATGCTTGGAGAGAGACTGAAGAGTCATCACCAACAAAATATTTATCTTCGCTCATGTGCAAATGTTTGAAAGCCTATGTACTTCATTGTACAAGACTTTTAAATTCAGATCATTTATTTATTATTTCATATCTCTATCCTAAACACTTTCATTATTAACTCATTTAATCCTTAAAACTCTCTGAAGAAGGTACAACTCTCCTCTCCCCATTTCATAGATGGAGAAACTGAGGGCTCATGAAGTTAGATAACTCGCCCAAAATCATGCAGATAGTTAAGTGATACAAATGAAATTCTAATCCAGGTGTCTTACTGCTGTACCATTACTGCCTTAATAAAATCTCTATCCATTACCTACAGAAAATAACCAAAAACAATAAAACTCAGCAAAAAGTCACCAGCAGCAATCACATGGAAAAGGGCACGGTCTCATGCTATACTGCCTACAGTGGGAGCCAAGCAGAGACCCAGAAGTTTCCTAGTAAGACTTATGTCCCTCCTCCAACTCCCTCCTACCTACCAGAAACAGTCCTGGCTGAACTGACCAAACTCTGAGAATGTTCACTAATGCTTTCTAATTTGAAGAACTCAGAATGAAATGGTATCATCTTTTTCCTCTTGTAAATGGCTACTGGAAAAGATATACATTTGGTTTATGTAGGCAGACTTTACGTTTGACATATTTACCACTATAACCTTTAATAAAACACAAAATTATGGTAAATACAACTAACTTTATTGGATGGCCAATAAACTTTTCTATTTTTTCCACATGGGCAGGGCAGGCACTGGGAAGGCCAACGACGCGTTTGATGGCCAGAATTACAGATGTGTGTTCAAGCTAAAAATAATTCACTGATCTGTAGAACCACCTATTTAATGCCAAGCATGAAAATCACCAAGTTAGCATTTTCTCTCACCTACAATTCCTGGGGTCACAATTCCAAGGACTTGGCATTGTTTTGGAAATAACTTCTCAAGGGCAAATGCCATTTCCATACTGGTTCTTTTTCTTGCTGTAATAATACAGTTATAAAATTATTAAATGTCATTAAAATGTGACAATGTAAAAAGAAAAGCAAATACTGGGGAAGTCATCTGACACCCAAAAGCTTTAAGAAAATACAAAATCTTTATTAAAACAAACTTTTCCCTGTTTCTGGCTCCTGGTTTTTATTTTCAATTCTAAATCTGACCTTGAGCATCACCAGTTTTATTTTCCTCTTTATTCATATACATTTTTGCCCCACAGTATTAATTTTAGCAGTAGTAACAAAATTTCACATTTGCCGTTTTATCTTTCTGCTTAGCTGATATTCCTTGCTTTTGGACTGCATTGACAGTCTCCCGGATGACACTCCGCTGTCTAATCCTAACTCCAGGCCTTAGTGTGCCTATCTTGGGACATTTTGCCTGCTTTTCCCTTAACAAGCCAAGAACAATGCATGGTGTCTACAGACGACTTTGGTAAATGGGACCCCATGATTCAAACACAATAAAAGGCTACAACAGTCAAAGATAAACTACATGTTTTAATAATAAAAAGAAGTATCTGGTGGATTAAAGTATTTCAAAATGAGAAGAACATAGTCCTATATGATTTTTTTCAATTGTACTAAAAAGTTTAAAAACCAATCTTTGGAGCAAAAGGGCTCCAAACAGGTATCTCGATGGAATATTACACAGCTTTAAGACAGAATAAACTTAGGAAGTATGTTACAACATGGATGGACCTTGAGAACATTATGCTGAGTGAGACTAGCCAAAAACTAAAGGACAAATACTGTACGGTCTCACTGATATGAACTGACATTAGTGAATAAACTTGGAATATTTTGTTGGTAACAGAGACCATCAGGAGATAGAAACAGGGTAAAATATTAGGTAATTGGAGCTGAAGGGATACAGACTGTGCAACAGGACTGGATTAAAAACTCAGAAATGGACAGCACAATACTACCTAACTGTAATACAATTATGTTAAAACACTGAATGAAGCTGCATGTGAGAACGATAGAGGGAGGAGGGTTGGGGACATAAATGAAATCAGAAAGAAAGAAAGATGTTAAAGATTGAGATGGTATAATCTAGGAATGCCTAAAGTATAGAATAATAGTGAAATGTACAATGTACAAATTTTAAAAATGTTTTTGCAAGAGGAGGAACAAAGGAATGTCATTATTGCAGGGTGCTGAAAATAGACGGTAATTAATATTTTATAGTGTCACCTTATGTGTGAGACTAAAGCAAAAAATGTTTATGTTACAAAATTTATATTTTGACTAGTGCATTTCCTAATATAACTTAGGTAGATAGTTTGATTGAACACCATAAGTACTTGGAATCTCAGGTAGCACATGAGATTTTGTTGGTTTGTCCAGAGTGATGCCCCGATGAATCCCAGAGTGATTCGCTCAGTGAGTGGACAAGTATTCGCAAAGCCCCCTTCAGGGAATGGTGAGAACGGGGGGAAATTCAACTTCCCCAAGTTGAATTCTTGATATTCTCACAAGCAGTGTGGACAACCAAAGTTATAGGTTGAGCCCCCAGTCTTGGGGTTTGTTCATATGAAACTTAACCCCGCAAAGGATAGGTCAAGTCTACTTAAAATTTAGGCCTAACAGTCACCCCCAAGAGAGCCTCTTTTGTTGCTCAGATGTGGCCTCTCTCTTCAGCCAACACAAAGGGGTGTGGACCTTCCTGGCAACATGGGACAGAGACCATGGAATGAGCTGAGACTTAGCATCAAGGGATTGAGAAAAACTTCTCGACCAAAAGGGGGAAGAGTGAAATGAGACAAAGTATCAATGTCTGAGAGATTCCAAACAGAGTCGAGAGGTTATCCCGGAGGTTATTCTTATGCATCAAGTAGATATCATCTTGTTATTCAAGATGTAATGGAGAGGCTGGAGGGCACTGCTTGAAAATGTAGAGCTGTGTTCCAGTAGCCGTGTTTCTTGATGATGATTGAACAATGATACAGCTGTCACAATGTGACTGTGTGATTGTAAAAACCTTGTGTCTGATGCTCTTTTATCTTGTCAACAAAGGAGTAGAACATATGGAATAAAAATAAATAACAGGGGGAACAAATGCTAAAAGAAATTTAGTTTGAGATGCTAGTGATCAATGAAAGTGAGGGGTAAGGGGTATGGTAGGTATAATCTTTTTTTTTCTTTCCTGTGTTTGTTTTATTTCTTTTTCTATTGTCTTTTTATTTCTTTTTCTGAATTAATGCACATGTTCTAAGAAATGATGAATATGCAACAAAGTGATGATATTGTGAATTACTGATTATATATGTTGATGTTTTATTTGGTTTCTTAATTTTATAATTAATAAATAAATTTAAAAAAACAGGTATCTTAAGCATCCAATAGTGGGCAGGCCCAGAGGCTCAGAAAGTCAGTAATTCTCAGGACTGGTACAGAAGAATGTTTAACTCTACACAGAAGGTACACAAGGAAATGGAAAAAATTCCAAACCTTTTTCTTTTGATATTCACCTCTCTTGTGGCCACGACATTCCTCCAGACTAATGAAAGTTTCTGAATCAGCCATGTACAGAACTGTCCGTGGTAAAATGTGAACATTCTGCAAGAAAAAAAAAAAATCAGAATGTATGAGCACGTTCATGGTCCCTAAAGCATCTCCCTAGTCCAACTTGCTATTGTCTTACTTTCCTTTAAATGAACATTAGAATTTTGAGGATCTACTCATTCATTTTTCAATCATTTTCTTTCATGTCCCATTCAGCCACTCATTGAACATCTATTATTACTTCAATTAAAACACATTCCAGCCTTCAAGTTCATTTTCATAAGATAACTTAATACTTTTAGTTAGACTAAAAGCATTAAGTGCCAAGAAAGATGCCATTTGCTTTATTGAACAGGCATCACAGTATCAGAAACACCTCACAACAAAGGGAAAAGTAAGCAGACCTTTCACTGTCTATCAAATTAAATATTCAAGGCCTTCATTTCCAGCCTTATTAACCAGTTTCCTAAACTGGTTAGTAAGGATAAAATAATCCTCAACACAAAAATGTTCTCAAAGCACAACAACGTAACACAACCAGGACCGTATTCCATTATTCAAAGTTATAAAAGGTAATTGGTTTCATAAATCATTTAGTGGACTTCATATATATATATATAACAACTATTATCCAGACACAATCACTTGTACACTTGTTCTCGTGCTGCCATCTTCCTTTTGCACTTGATTAAAGACTGTTTCTCCGGAAAGGCATCCTCAGTGCCAACTCATCTACAGAACCTTTTCCTAGATGACCTCCAAACTTTGGGAATTCTCCATTATGGGCCATCCCTTACTTCCCAGGCTTCCCTATTTGTGTCCTCTCTCACCTTAGGAGCTGGGCTTACTCAGACTCATCTGTTTTCCATTAAACTTCACATTACCGGTAAGTGGTAAAGAGGCTGAATAAAATCAAAAGGGTGAAGATAATTTTCCTTCCGGGCTGGTTATCTTCAAACATTTTTTACTATCAGAATAGAATGAACTACTAAGCATACCGCAAAGCCTCAATGCTGGTTAAACGAAAAAGAAAAAAAGTTGATCTATTTTAACTTTGGGCAACGTTAAGATGCTTCAAGTAGATTCCATATATACAAAAATCTCATAAAAGATACTGAGCACATACGACCTGCGGTGGCTCCAGTGACATAAGACCTGTGTATACGGTTTTCATGGTCCAGGCAGCATCTTCAAAAAAACGTCAAGTGTCTGCCAACATTTAAAATCCCACAAAATTTTCACATACACTATGGATTTCCAGATTCTTTTGGAAAACTAGATATTCTGGCTGTGCTTAGAAGGCATTCCTCTTGTTCGCTAAACAGAGGCTAGCACTCTGCTTTATCACCGCCTTACCACTCCTTATTATGTTACACTAAGCCACCTGAGCACTTCAGTAACTGCCTGACCTTCGAGTCGTTTGTCTGTGACACTGGGTACAGTGAGTAGAAGTGAGAGGATTCAAGAGATTTAAGCCTTAGTACTAATTCTGTCACAAACTATCACAATAGCATTCAGGAAGTTTCTAGGCCTCAGATTTCCTATTCTTGGAGTTTGGAAGTCTAACCTTGAGATTTTATGATTCTCATTTCTGGCATCCACTGGAAAAAAAATTGCTGAATTGTCCTACTTAATTATCACTAGAAATAACAGTTATGATAAAATAATCCTCAACACAAGAATGTCCTTAAAGCACAACAATGTAAGACACCCAGGATCGCATTTCATTATTCAGAGTTACAGGAGGTAAGAGGTTTCACAAACCATTTAATGGACTTTAAAAACATTTCTAATAAAAGAGCTAAAGAAACTTAAAAAAAAAAAAAAGGATATAAAAGTACCATGTCCACTACAGATAATTTGGAAAACACAAAGGAAAAGCATGTAGGATTTAGGTAGGGTTCCTATTTTTTTTTAATTGTTAAATTTTTTTATTAGCCCTACAAATGTAGAACTTACAAAAATTCGGTACAAATTTTAGGTGCAAGTATAACATATACATGCATAATATGTTACTAAGGGTTCCTGTTTTTTTGTTTCACACATACAAGAATTTACTCAATGTATGTATATCTGTTTTTAAGGGTATCACTATTTGAATTTTTATAGTTATATTACTAATAAAGAGTATTTACTTACATTTACTGAAAACTTCTATGTTATATGCATTATGTTTTCATCATTTAATTCTTATGAGGGCATAAAGGGAATTAACTATTTTTCTTCTCATTTTATGGAGACAGAGGCAGAGAGAGGTTAAAGAGGATTTTCAAAGTCACATAGCTAAAGTTTGCACCTAAGTCTGCCTGCCTATAACAGTCACTACAATGTATAAACTTTTAAAGCTGTAAAAAAAAAAAAAAAAAATGATACCTGCCGTGGTAAACTTTAAAAAAACAGGTTTTAAAATTTAACAAGGTACAAAAAATTTGTTTAAAAAAAAAAAAAGAACAGTTTAAAGAAGTATAAAAAAATTCACACACAACTCTATCCCCGAGACATCTTTTGCTAACATTCTGGCTTATTACTTTCCTATTCATGTTTTTGTTTTTAATAACTGTAATTTCATAATTTACTTTTATAACTTAAAAATTAACATTTCCCCATCACTAATGTATCTTGCAATCTGCATTTAATAACTTCATTTATAAATATTAAGTTTTCAATTTCCTGTATTATAAATGATGCACCAAAGAACATCTTTACATGGAAAAGTCACTGCCTGCATCTTAAATGTTTCCAAATGACAAACCCCTAGAAATGGACAGCGCAGGGTTTAGACCAAAGCGCAAGAGAAGAACATTTTCTGTAAGCCTGTCTCGAGATACCGGCAAGCAATTCGGTATCTTTAGAGTCCCAGAGACCAAAAAGAGGAGAAAATCCACAAGAGGAAGATAACGACAGATTGGTTACATATGACAGATCTAACATCTAAATTTATGAAGAACGATGGGAGCCAGGTTTCTCATTATTCAAAAGGGAAATATAAATATGGGCAGAGAGAAAACTACAAAGACCCCTATGTTGGATTAGAATTGGATGTGTGAACATATGAATCTCCATTATAGACAGAAATGTAACTGTAAATGTTTATGCGTATATAAGTGTATATATATATACACACACACACACAAATGTATGTACGTATATACATGTTTCCTTGGCCATGTCCACTCACTGGGCTTTAGCGGAGCAAACCTAATAGCAATGAATGTAACTCACTGGTGAAGATCTTGGCTTCTAAATGCCATTCTCCACTAAATACTCCTTGAAACAATGACTAGTTCCAGGACTGGGACAGGTAACACAAGATGAGCTTAGAATATCTCATGCCAGAAAGCAAGGAATTGCTCAAAGATGGTGGAAGTATCTCTGAAAGACACTGAACCCAGTTTAGCACTGAACCCTGCTAGCCAAATTGAGGACAATCTGAGCACCAAAATAAATACTAATAGTAACAGATAATATTCCAATTAAAATAGGAGACTAAGGGTCCATAGAGATATAAATAAATAGAAACAGAGTACTTACATAGTTTCAAAGTATCTCCCCCACAGAACACTTATAAATTACAAAGGAAACATCACCTTTACAGAACAAATGAAAATCATATGCCACCTGACTAGATAGATGGACGGAGAACACAGTGTCACTTCTGTGGTGCACAACCCAAATCTAATCATAAGAAACCAGAAACACCTACATTGACGGAGGTTCTTCAAAATAACTGGCCTATAATTCTTACTCATGTCAAGGTTGTGAAAGCCAAGGAAAGCCTGAAAACCTATTCCAGATTAAAGGAGATTAAAGAGACATGACAATAAAAGCCACTTGCATTCTTAACTGAAATACTTTGAATAAAGGACATCACTGGGATAACTGGAAAAACTGATAAAGTCTGAGGACTAGGTGGTAGAAATGCACGAAGACAGTTTCCTGATTTTGAGATGGCAGTATCACAGCTTTCCCATTTATATGTAATACAAAATAAAGTATAAGGGAGAAATAGAGCATCAGGTGGGCAATTTACTCTCAAGTGGCTCCCTCCCACTCCCAAGTGAGATATCACAGCCTCACTGTCACCTGTGCTCAAGATGCCATCCTTCTGATTCTACAGTACAAGTTCTTACTCCCCCAAATATAACACCCCCTTTTGAAACTGGGGCCCAGACCTGCAAATCAAGAGGACTGGCTAGGAGTTGAAATATTTCAGTTTAAGTTCTGGCTCTTCATTTTCTGTTGAGTGACACTGAGCATGGAAGACTCAGTTTCTTCACCTGCAAAGCGAAGACAAGAATACGTGCTTCGAGGGAAGCAGGTGAAAGGACGGTTCTGTATAGCATTATTATAATAGTGAAAATCTGGATACTTAAAATGGCCAACATATAAAAATGATCAGATGAATCATTACAATTACACAGTCATTAAAACTAATGATTACAAAGCTTTTTTTCCCCAAGGCATGAGAAAATGTTTCCCATATTACAAAAAAGTCATATGCAAAAGTGACACAAACATTTTAAAAAATTAAAAAGGATTACTTTTTAAAGACTGACCCACCAACCCTGCAACTGAGTGTGCCGGAGCCCGCCTCCGTACTCGCCTCGAGCTCCTCGGCTACCACGCGGACCAAGCAGTGCCCCTCCAGGTGGCTGGCCTCCCCGGGTCCAGCGGAGATCCAGGAGACACGCCGGTGGGTCCGCAACACCCGGCGCACACACTCCCTCCACAAGCGGCACACGCTGGGGACGAAAGGCACAAAGGGTTGCAAACGGCCGCTCATTTCCATCTCTCCCGAGCAGCTAGAGGCGTGTGCCGGACCCGAAACCCCCTGCAGAGAGGTGTCGGCGCCCTGGTCTCAAAGAGCCGAACGCTCGGAGATCCCTGCGGTGAGGCACCGCCCTCCCGGGGCAGGCTGAGGGCGGCCCCCGGCAGGGCTACCCCGCGGAGGGCGCGTCAGCTCGGGCCACGCTAGGGGACCCGGGCACGCCGCAGCACCGGCGACCCCTTGCCCGGCCCACCTCCTCCCTCCTCACCTGGCCACCCGCAGCAACGCCTTGGCGGGCAGAAAGGTGAGCACGCGCTCCACCACCTCCGCTAGGTTACTCAGCACGAAGGTACTCCGCGCGTCTGCGGAGGAGGGGCTGCGCCGGCAACCGCCGCCGCCCCGCGGCTCCATGCCCCACCGTACCGCCAGCAGCGGAACTACGGCAGCTCGGAGGGACGCGGCGCGGCCGGAGCGCACTGAGCAGGCGCGCACTGAGCAGGCGCGCGCCACTTCCGGCCGGGCGCGGCAGGCGGGGCTGCGGCGGAGACGACCACGTGACTACAGGCCGCCCGGCTTGCAGCGGCGGCCTCGGCCGTTCGCAGGTTTTGACCGAGTTTTCTTTGATCTTCCCGAAACCGTCTAGGCCTCTGCCAGTTAAATTCTCTCTGTATCTCTCACTGCTCGTGCAGCGCTGTGTTCTCTTGGTCGGCTCACACCTTCCCCTAATCCTTGAGTTCCTCGAAGCCTGGGTAGTTTTGGTTATTACAGTCCCAATACCTCTTCAGAAGCATGCGTCCGATTTTGAATGGGCAGTGTGTGCTTTTAAACATTGACTACGTCCCTCATGACCTTTATTCAGCACCGGTGCACTTGGTTAAATCGTTGTTGTCCTGGTGTTCTGATTTGATGCCCGGCTCCCAAGGGTAGCCGTGATTGGTCTAAACCAGTGGTTATCAAGCATTTTGGCCTCAGGACCCCTTTATACTCTTAAATATTGACAACCCCGAAGGGCTTGTTTATGTAGGTTATGTCTTTTAATTATTTACCTTCAAATTTACCATTTGTTGAAAATTAAAATGAGAAAATATTCATTTAAAATAATAAAGCCATTGCACATTAATAACTTACGAAAAATAAGTATTTCCCAAACCCTTTGCTCCCAAATAATGAACAGTGTAGCATCGCTTTACAATTTTCAAATCTCTAATTTCCTGCATAATAAAAGACAGCTGGATTTTCAATCTGCTTCTGAATTCAATCTACTGCAATATCACACAGCATGTAGCCTCTGGGACACACCACTGTACACTTTCAAGAGAATGAGAATAAAATGGGAAATAATGCTTTCATGTTATGAAAACACTTTCGGCCTTGTAAACCTCCTGAAAGAGGCTGGGCATTTCCCAGGGGTACCCCAAATCACAATTTGACAATCACCAATCCAAGCTAATCATGACCATCTCCTTTCAACCAGCCATTGGTTTAGGGGCACCAGTTGGCTAGGCTCCAGTTCTAGCCAAGAAGTCGGGAGCTATGCTTGGTGGGTTGGGGGCGTTGAAGATTTCCTCACCTCCTAAGAAGACACTGGAAAAGACGGCCATTATCTAACTCTGGACTTGGAGAAAGGTGGCTGCACATCCAAACATGACATTCAATCCAAAGATGAAACCAATATGGGAGAATTTCAGAGAAGCAGAGCTGAGCCTAGATGTACCTTGCCTGGAGTTGTCCTACCTCTGGCTGTCTTACATATGTGATGACCTTACAAACTGTTGATGAGACCTCTGGCATGCTAAAGAGGGAAATTATTATAACTGGGGGGACTAAGAACAAGCCTTGAAGAAAGTAGCAATTGAGCTTAAATTAAAGAATGACTGTGGGAAAGGGAAAGGCTGAGAAAAACCCCAGTATACCAAGTTTGTACACCTCATTTCTGGGTTCTCTAACTCCCTCTTAAGTCAGTCTGCCTCTCTTCCTCTCAAACCTCTCATCAGCCCATCCCGCCTTAGATGATCCTACTCAAACTCGATAGAGCCCAGAAACTCCTGAAAAAAAGAGAGTATCTCTTATGAGGGAAAAATGACAAAGTAATTTTTAAATGGTTCTTTATTCATAAACTTGATGCAAGTTTACAAAATTTACTGTACATTGCCAAACAAATCTGCAATGAAAAAAAAAAAACACAAAGCATGCCAAATGCACAGCTGTCAATCTGCCAGCCATCAGGATATTAAAGAATTCAATAATGTATTCAAGATTTAGCCTTAGGTCTAAGGAACTTTAATGCTTCAAAGAGTTCTGCCTTGTCACTTATCTCAGCTGGGTATCAGAATTTTATATAAATGTAACCAGGTGAACAAAAATGCAGAAAACCCTTATTTACTGACCTCTTAACCAAAACAGAACCAAAAGAAATTAAACACACATGATAATGTAGAAGTGCCAAGTCTCTCTGATGTGGTTTATAAAGTTGAAAATGTGCTTCTGGATTTCTTTTTAAAAGTGCTTTTATCTAGAATTTACTTTTAAGTCAAACTTGGGTGTATTAAAAAAAATTATTACCAATCAAACAGGACTGATTCAGGTAAGGCAATAAAATGGAGAGTACACTGATTTGAATCAGGTTTTATAAAAGAATTAACATATGCAGATTTCCCCTTAGTCTTTCAATGTAAAAACCATTATGACTATGGGAAGAAATTTTAAGAGTCTCCAAATTAGGTATCTTTTTTGCTTAACTGTGCAGCTTTTGCTCAAGAAGTCTTGTGCCAATCACTTTATAAGTTTATTAGTTTACAAATGATTGCAACATCCCGTTAATAACATGGACACGTAGAATGACTTAGTATTTTAAATAACTTCAAACTCTACATACCCCAGCTCTTCTTCATAAAGAATAGGGAACCAACAAGTAGCAGATTCAGCCCAGCAAGACTCTGATGCCCCCAGTGGAAATTACCACTTACAGGCCGTAAGTGGCACAGCCTTGCTTTGCTTTATCTAAAATATATAATATAAACCAATTAAGTGTATATTTTCAGGAAACAGTTCATATCTTCACACAGCCAGAAAACAAGTTTAATTTAATGAGTAAGTTTCCTGTCATTATCTTGGCAATATCATAAAATGGTTTTAGATTTAGACCTGAAAAAGTTACTGTGATTTAGAAGACTTAAATTTTCTAAACCAGTATTAAGCAACGATTAAACTTTTATTGGCTCTAAATGAAACAATATATTGCAAGTCCTTGTAATCCATGGGCTCAATATGGGAAAGTTACCCAAAATGGGTTGCAGCTTTACTAACTTGTTGCTGACTTGCTGACTTAAAAGGTTTCACTTTTCAAGAAAGAGAGATGGTAAGGAGTGGCCAGAATTTGTATTTATCAGGAAAAATACAGTCAAGGCCCCACTGCTCAGTCCAAGATAAAGATGAGCAAAATGAAAAGGCTGTAACTTATATTGGATGTCAGCTGACAGATTATCCACTAAAATATCTATTAGCTAACGTCTTCAGTGACTGCTGCTATAGGGCACTCAAAGCTCGTGTCTGCATGTTGGAGTATTTTCTTTAAAGCAATATTGGTCCGAACATACAACAGTTGGCACGCTTAGCCATCTTCCTTTGGAGGGGTGTACCAGCCTGAAACAGAGGAGAAAAGAAAGTATTTTAATTCTTAAACCAACCAGTAGAACTAGCATTCTGTTAAGGTCTACATTCTGAACTTTTGGCAGTTAAACCTACTGCAAAATTTAAACTTACAATTAGATTGGGAACAGACCATTCTGATGCTCACACTATAAAGTTATTTTCTACAAATAAGTTTACTTGAGTTTTGGACATAGAATCTGTACACTAATGGCATTCTTAGCTAAAAAAAAAAGACACTATGGAATGCTACTCTGTGAGCTAGATTTGTAATCCATTTCAATTTTGTATTTGCAAGCAAACCTCGCTGAACTATAAATAGAAGAGTTGAATGTCAACCTCAGAAATAAGTATCCCCCAAACCAAATACTGGCATTTTAGAGTAAGAGGGACTTGAATTGTTGCCCAATGCAGTGATATCATTACAGCCATGAGGAAGCCCCTCTACAGATGTGGTGACCAAATGACTATGCCCAAGAGCAGAGTTAGTAGGAGCAGAAGCCAAAGTTGAGTCCCTCTTTCCTAATTCTCAATACAATGCTCTTTTCACCAGAGCTAAGCTTACACACATGCATGCATTCTCAAGTACAGCACCTTCCATAAACATGTTTGAATGCAGATTGTAGTATTCGCTTTAAGAAAAGGAAAAGAAATAAGTGTTTCCCAGACTTCACAAAAATCTAAGCTCTCGGCAGAAAGGCAAATGAGACAAAATATTGTTTAAGACAAAACCACCACTGCAACAGATCTGTAGAGCATCCACATGGTTATGACATAGTATCAGGCTTCTTTGAATCTATTAATAATTGTGAAAACCTCATCTTGTCCTCAAGTTTTATCATTTCCCTCATAAGCTTGAAATTTTGTTTGAATACTGTCCTTCCTGAAGTAAGCAGTCACTGAAAATGTGACGCTTACTTTGTCAATCAAATAAAAATAAGCACAAAACACAAATCTTAAATCATAACCCGTCATATTTCTACCAAAGGAAAGAATACTTTACTATAAACCTTTCCCTATTAGATTATTTACTCTGTACAAAAACGTATTCATTTAACTACCACTGCTACAATGAATATGTTATTATAAATCACATAGTTACAAAATGTTACAGGCATCTATCCTAGTTTTGTTCCTCACACATTAGGCAAGATATCAATTTTAGAGATGAAGAAACTGAGGCTTAGAGAGGTGATGGGAATTGCTTAGGGTCGCAGGCTACTGCGTGACACAAAGGCCATCTGAAAATAGAACTTTCAACTCCAAGTATAGTTATTTTTGTACCTCACTGTTAGAGAGAAAATTTTTTTTAAAAGTGCATTACGACTACATAAAGCTTAAGAAAATTTTTTTAAATGAAATACCTTTTATTAAAAGTTTATTTTTATTTACAACTAAAATACTCTTACAAGTTCAGTGAAATTAGAAGTATTCCTCCTTGAAAAGATAAAGTATGTCAAAAGCATGAAGTATATAAAGATGATTTAAAGCAATACAATATAATAACAATACATTATGTAAAACTTCATTAATGCAATTAATACTAATTAAATTAAACATACCATTTTTCTCATGTATCTGTACAATGGAATTATAGGATTGTTGGGCTCTTGCTAGATTATACTGATTCTGAAAGAGAATTACACATTTTAAATCAAAATTGTAACTTGATGAAAATCACTACAATAAACTTATTGCTATGTCACCATGATGCTTAAAAAAGAGTATAGGAAACTGAATTGTATTTTCATTTCAAAAAGAATTACTGAACTTAATACCTTTATTTGTCAATTTCATTATTCTCTACTATTTTATAAAAGTAACAAAATCAAAATTCTATTCCAATAAAAACAACAAGATTCAAAGCTCTTTTTTTTTTTTTAGGTCCTCATACGGGTCTGAGCACCAGTAGACAAGTAGAAAGCTTTATAGCGCTGGTGTCCCTCTCCACACAGGCGAACCAAGTGAAAGGATATTATTTAGACGCTAGGAAGGAAGACTCTCAATGGATACAGGTGATGGTAGCACATTATTGTGAGGACAATTAACTGGGCTAAATTGTGTAATATTATTTCACCAATGTTAACAAATGCTAGGGATCAATGATAGTGGGGAGAGGGATGGAGTAGAGGATGTTTTTGATTTTCTCTCTTTTTTTTTACTTCCTGGGATAATGAACATGTTCAAAAATTGATTGTGTAGTGCACAACAAGGTGTTAACTGTGAACCAGTGATTGTATACTTTGGATGGATTGTATGGTGCATGGATGGAGGCAAACTTAGGATTAGTTTTGTCCTTGTAAGTATAACAGACATACATTTAACTCCCAGTGAATATATTTTCCATGCTGGTGCATACCAATCTGCTATATTATGTCATGGAAATTTTTTAAATAAAATTCACAAAGCCCAATAATCAGAAATGCTTAAAAATGTTCTAAGTGGAAACTCTCCTTCCAACCTGCCCCCCCATCCATTCTCCTTGCACCACCCAAGGTAACCACTACTATTAGTTTCTTGTATAGCCTTCTTTATAGTGATTATACAAGCAAATTCAGTGCTGCCTACTGTTATTAGCCATGACCCTACCCCAAAATGGTAGCATGCTATAGAGACACTGTTCTGCCCCTTTATTTTAACATATATCTTAGAACTCATTTTCATAAATACACAGAAACCTTTACTTTTCTCTTTTTTTTAAAGTGAAATATTCCATTTTAAGGATATTCTATAATTTAATCAGTCCCCTATTGGTTAAGCGTTTGGTTGTTGTCAATATTTTATGGTTACAATGTTGCAGAAAACAACCCTGCAAATACATTTGCAAGTTACTGATACAAATGTCCTAGAGTGGAGTTGCTGGGTTAAAAGACACACATGTCTTTGTAGTTTTGAGATATTGCTAAATTGCCCTCCAAAGGACTGTACAAATTTACATACATGTACATGGATGTAAAACGCTTAACCAAATAGGGGATTGATTAAATGATAGAATATCCTTAAAATGGAATATTTCACTTAAAAAAAAGAGAAAAGTAAAGGTTTCTGTGTATTTATGAAAATGAGTTCTAAGATATATGTTAAAATAAAGGGGCAGAACAGTGTCTCTATAGCATGCTACCATTTTGGGGTAGGGTCATGGCTAATAACAGTTTTGCTTGTATAATCATTATTGTGCACAGCCACACCAACAGAGTACTTCATCAAACATCTGTTAATTTTTGACCATGTAATAGGTCTCAGTGTAGTGCTGATTTGTATGTCGATTACTGAATGAGATTAAGCATGTCTCTGTATGTTCGTGGGCCATGTATTTCCATTTCTATAAACAAGCTTTTTATAGCCTTTCCCTGTGCAGTAGTGTTATCTCAAAGTTAAAAAGGTTTTTTCAGCCAATCTGTATTTTGAAAAAAGGGACAGAAGGAGAGAAACAGATGGGCCATAACAAAATACACATACACTGGAATTCCCCAATAATCACGGAGCAGTCACTCACTTCCTAACCCTACCGCCCAACCTCTGGTTAATGAGGACTGTTTCTGCAGAATCATTATTATAATGGGGAATTAATTCTAACAGTTATTTCTGCTTTTATGTTTATTGGTTTATTTCTTCTACTTTGTTTCAGTTTGATTATTCTTTCTAACCCAAGGTAAAAGCTCGATTCATTTTCATTATTTTTTTAATGACATAAGGATTTTAAGGCAATGAATATTCCTGAGCTCTCCTTTAGTTTCTGATATGTATTGATTTCATTACATTTTCTAGATATTCTGCTGGTTTTATTTTACATCCTCATTTATTCTAAGATTGAATTCTAAAATCCCACAAAGGATTATTTTCTGATCTTATCATTAACTTAGTGATACTTAATTAGGATCAGAGAATGACTATACTTATTCTACTTTTCAGAATTTGACATTTTCTTCATTTAACCAGGATTAGTTTTATGAATGTAACATATGTGTATATTTTTAGTATTTTCATTATGGTTCCATTCTAAATATGTTTAAATTGATTTGATTTTTAATCAATTTCTTTAGAAGTCTGTTTAATTTCCAAATTTATATGGATCTTTAAAAATCTTCATTATTGTCTTTTAACATTGATTGCATCGTATTTAAATTAAGTGGTTTGTATGGTACCAACAGGTTTTAAGCCTTTTGACTTGCTTTATAATTTTTTTCATATTCCATATACTTGGGAAGGATGTGCAATATCTAATTATTTGATAGAGAATTCTGTATTTGTCCATTATACCAAGCCAGTTCATTGGTTATTCAAATCTTTGCCATTTTTATTGATATATCTGTTTAATTTACCATGAGTAGAATATGCTGAAATACCCCAATATGGAAGTGGAATTGTCAGTTTCTCCCTGTGGTTTTAACGGTTTTCTTTTCTCTGTATTTTGAAGCTATTTTAATAGTTACATACAAGTTCAAAACCGCTTCATCCTCCCATAGTAACTGAGACTTTTACAGTAAGTGGTCACTAATGCTTTCTATTCTTAAATCTTATTTGTTCGGTACTACAGAGATGTATGTCACCTCTTTCTGGTTAGGTTAGCTACCTTTATCATCTACCTTCATTTATTTAAAAAAGTTTAATCTTTTTATATTCTTAAATATATAGTTACTGAAAAACAGGGAGATTTTGCTTTATGAATTCAATCTGATAAATTTATATTTGTTATGAATGATTTAGTTGGACTTGCTACTACCATTCTACTTTTTAAGTTCAATTTCTCTCACTTTTTAATATAATTTTATTATCTCCTCCTGGGATTCCATTAAGTCATATTTTAGACCTAGTTTTGATCTCTCGCTCACAAGTTTTTCCATATTGTCTATCTTGATGGTTCTCTAGGCAACATTCTGAGTTACCACTTAGGATACATCTAATTAATCATTCTCTCTTGTGATGTATATTCCATTCCATACACAAAGTGTCACATTTCAGCAATTTTATTTTTCACTTCTAAATTCTATTTTTTTTTCAGATCTGCCTCAACAATCCTGATGCTCTTACTGCTTCCTCAATTTTATGATTCCATCTTTTTTCTTTATATTACTAGATTTCATATAACTATTTATTTTCTCACAATTCTAATATCTGAAGTTTTGACTCTGATTCTGATAATTCCAAAATCTATGGTCTTTGGAAATGTATATTTATATTCACTGTTTCTGCCAATTCTCTTTTATTTTGGGTCACCTCCCTGAGTGCTTGTGATCTGTAACTGTGAGTTTATATTTGCTTAATCTTAATCCTTGTGAATCCTGGAGGTTTAAATTTGAAATGCTTTCCTCCAGGGAGTATTTGTGTCTCAGGATTATTCAAGGATCTTAGATTTGGCTCCCAAGACTTGCTCATTTATAGACAGAAGACTGGACTGCTTAGTATAGACAGCAAAACATCTCTTCCTCCCCACAAAAAGACCTCTCATCTGAATGTGATTACTGACCAGGGGATTCTGTCAGTGAATAACTGGAGGTCTCTGGTGTGGAAATCTGCTGGGGACTGCCCGAAGGATTATGTGCTCTGGGATGTCACTGTTTAACACAATTACCATCCTCTCTGCATAGTAAAGGGAAGCCATTATCTTGTCTTAAACCCCAAATTCCTGCTAAAAGCCATGTTAGCAGACCTCTACTTTGGACAGCTTTCTAAAAGAGATTAATGTTACAGGCTATATTCCAGGTTAACTGAACAGAAAACCAGCGTGACCACCACCCTTCTGTCCCATGGCTTGCTGACTCTGAGCCTTGGGAGGTTAATGGCAACACTGTACTTATATATCTCCAGTAACTCTTGTCTGTGTACAGTTGCAGATTCCTCAGTTCTATCAGTTTCACCTTATCTCCAAATTTCAGGTCTGCTGACAGCAAACTCTTCTTTTTCCAGTGTTTACATACAGTCTTATCACTTAAACAAGATTTTAAGGAGGAGAAGGGGACTCATTCATTTATTTTGAACCAGAAGCTGATAACATATTTTAAATATTTCAAATATGTTTGAAGTAGTATTTCTATGACAAAAAAGAAAACCAAAGAGGAAAAACGGATTTACAGTGAAGTCTCCTTCCTCTCTCTACATACTCACCTTCCTGGTATTTCAATACCTCCTTATCAGAAACAATAGGCTGACAGCACTTTCTTGAATATCCTTCCAGAGATAATCTGCTTATTCAAGTAATTTATAAAATTTCTCTTTCTCTCTTTTTTACACAAATTGTAGCATACTGAGTACATTTAGAACCTTACTGTTTGGACAGTAGTCTTTTCGTTTGGAGGCAAGGAGGACATATGGGCTGGGAATCAAACCTGTGTCTCCCACATGGCAGGGAAGAATTCTACCACTTAACTACGCGTGTAATCCCTGACAATAGCCTTTTTTTTTTTTGCATGGGCAGGAACCAGGAATCGAACCTGGGTCTCCAGTATGGCAGGTGAGAACTCTGCCCACTGAGCCACCATTGCACACCCCCTGATAGTAGCCTTTTAAAAGTTAACGTATTTCGAGATTTTGAGATGCTGTGCTATATATATGTATAACCTGATACCTGCCTGCCACTTTGGCTACCTATATGGCACCTTAGACTCATGGAGTTCTGCAGCTCTGAAAGTCAGCACTGCTACATAAAACAACTGTTAAAGAAACTGAAAGAGAGATCAGGCTTTAATCAGAGAAAACAAAGAAACCAAATGGGTTGGAACTAAAGTAAATCAGAACACAGGGGTAAGGATGATATTGTCTGTATTTCAGAACTTCACCTATTGTATGAGACCAAACGAAGAGAGATTTATTTGGTCCAAAACCTAAATTTTCTGTAACACATAATCTAACTCAACATGAATGGATAGTTCATTTAAACAACCCAAACACAGGGAGCCCAGAGTTGGAACAAGGGTTTGTAATTTTGTATAGCTTAATGTAATACCTGGACATATCCCAAAGTATGTTGGGTAGATAAGAAGAGGTACTGGCAAAATCTCTTGAAGGATGGGAGAAAAAATATGGAACTATTAAGCTTTACCACTGGGGAAACCCCTGATATTGTCTCAAAGGTTAAGGACTTGCGAGTCCACAAGCCAGTGAGGCCTTCCCTTATGACGCTTACTTACGGAGCAGAAAGGCTAAACCCACCATAGCTGCGCCTCAGAGTCACCCCCAGAGGACCTCTTCTATGGCTCAGATGTGGCCTCTCTCTCACTCTAAGCCCAGCTCTACAAGTAAAATCATTACCCTCCCTGTTATGTGGGACATGACTCCCAGGGATGAGCCTGGCCCTGGCACTGTGGGATCAACAATGCTTTCCTGACCAAAAATGGTGGAATGTAACAAAATAAGGTATCAGTAGCTCAGAGAGTTCAAACAGAGTTGAAAAGTTATTCTGGAGGCTACTCTTATGCAGGCCTTAGCTAGATATGGCTAATTACCATGGTTTACCAAAACCATTCCTGTTAACTTAAAGAACACCTAGGGCTTTATCTGAGATTCTAGGAAAGTTTCACGCACTAAGGTTACTTTCCAAAAACCTACGACCTCCAGATGGGTTCCTAGGCCAGAAAACCCTGAAACCCAGAGGGGCCAGCCTACCCAAGAACATCAACTAATTCTATCCCCCTACCTCATATTATGTATTGCCCTTTCCAACATGAAAAAGTTAGAATGCGCATAGCCCAAATACCCCTAAAGATCAGGAAAAGGATTCAAAGGAAAAGGGGGAGGCATAATAGAGAAGATAGGATTTAACAAATGAGTATGACTACTGAATCATTACATTGACATTTCTTTTAGTCTCAAGTGTTTTGGAGCAGCTGGAAGGAAAAACCTAAAAATTTTAAAATACCAAACTCTGAAATCTGTTCTGTAACTACTTGTTACAATGTACTTTGAAATTTATTGCTTTTTTGTATATATGTTATATTTCATAATTTAAAAATGTTTTACAAAAATAACATTCAGACTACTCCCTGCTGAGTTTAGAGTCCTGGAAGGTAAAATTAATATTATTATCATGTAAAATTTCCACATTCTTCACTGACATATTAAAGAACAACAAAATGGAAGAATAAGGTTTCCTCATGACAATGCGTTAAAAAAATTCACCTTGTATGGCATAATGTGCAAACTTCACAGTCTGATTTAACATTCCATGTAAAAAGGGTTTATTTCCTTGCCAAGAAAACTAGAAATCATGGAAAAGTAAAGGTTCAAAGCAATTAGAATGATATGCTTGATTCCAAGAGGGCTATAAAGCACAACAAACTGGAATCACACAATTTTAAAACTAGAAGAAACTTAAAATACCCAGTTCAATTTTCTTTTCAGATAAAGATGTAGAGGCCTAAGAAGGTGAGTTTAAAAAGTGAGTTATTGGTAAAATGCTCTTTCAATTACTCAATGAGATTGCCAACCTAAGTTTTTTATATTATTTTTTAAAAAGAAAAATGTACAAAAATGTAACGTCACTTACTTCTGGCAGGAAGAAAATGTGAAAGGCTAGAAGAAGTATACCAGAGCATTAACAGTATTTCTACCTAGTGAAATTACAGATGACTGTATTGGATTTTTGTATTTTTATCAACTTTAGGACCTTTGCCAGTGAACATAAATTTTGTCTTAGGAAAAAAAAGATTTTGATGTTCTTATACATAATTATTCTAGTACCACATTTAAAACTTTGAGAAATGCTGGTTGACTATCCCAATAAGCAATTACTAATATTCAATAACTAAATTCTGTATCTTATACAAAATGGTACTTTGTCCAATATAAAAAAACAGATGCTAAAATAGCTAAAAGTAAAAATGGTACTAAAAAGTAAAAATAGCAGATGTAGTATCCCAAATAAATGCTTCTGTTTACAAATTTCTTTTTTTAATTTTAAAGCCTTTTCAATTTTATGCTCCCTATGTGAACTAAGGTTCTAGAGGATTCATAATTTGATAACATGGTTATAAATGAATATTAAGACAGACATTTAACACAAAAATTCACAACTTTAGAAATGCCCTAATTTTAAAAAGACATCAGGTCAGGATGATTGCTATCACATAAATATTGTTCCAAAACACACTAACTTCTCAGTACTCTCTTGACCCACTTAAATGTTTATTCATAAATAACTACAGTTAGACATGGAAAGACGTTTCTGATATAGTAAGTGATTAGAGAACAGGATGTGGTTAAGAGAAGAGTCTAAAGCCCTTCTTGTTCCAATCCTCACTCTGCCACCTGTGATCTTAAATCACACAACCTCTCTGCATTTCAGTTTCCTCATCTACAAAATGAGGACAATAATAGGACCTACCTTTTAAATTATTAAGAGGATTTAAAGAGTCAAAGTAAGTAAAAAGTTTAGAGTGGAGCCTAGCACGTAAATGATCACTCTGGTAATGACTTCAATTTTGGGAAACTTCAAAGCTCATAAAATTTCTCTTTATTAAATATATATAAATAATAAATCTAAAATTATAGGCATGCATATCTATACTATAAAAAAGACTAATAGATTAGGATAGATTGGGAGAAAGAGCAAAGGAGAAATGGTGTTATAATAGAGAAGATCGGCTTTAACAAAAAAGTATGATTGCTGAATCATTATATAGATAATTTTTCAGTCTCCAGTGTCTTGGAGCAGCTAGATGTAAAAACCTAAGATTGTGGATTATAACCCATACTAAACTCTGAAATCTGTTCTATAAGTAATTGTTGCAGCATGCTTCAAAATTTATTGCTTTTTTGTATATGTGTTATTTTCACAATTAAAAATAAAAACTAACAGAACAAATACTTAAAAGTGATTGTCAATGAGAATGGATCTTCAATTTTCTTTAGCTTCTATATTTTCTATAGATCACTTTAATAGGATGTTTTATTCTTTTAAGAAAGCAAACCAAATGAAGCAAGATTATCTCAAAAATAATTAAGATAAGAAGAAACCTCATAAGATAACATGAACTATATCTCATAGTTAATATAAAATTCTTAATAAAATTACCTTATTTGCACCAAACTGTACTCTGGCTTTGCCTTTAACTAAGGTGGCATTGATTTGCATGATGACCGATTCTATTGAGTAGGCACTGCTCCAGCCCTATAGGAAGAAGGAAATACTTCTCTAGAACATGTACTATTCCTGATTCCCACTTATGAAAGCTTAATAAAATGGTATATAATAACTTAACACAGCAAATCAATGTGAAATTTATAGTTAAGAGGAAAAAGTTGAGTTGGACACATTTCCAGAATCTCAACAACAAAAAGGCCCACATTATTTCAAGGGCCTAGTGTAACTTTATAATCTTAAATGAATGTTACTCTTAATGTATATCCTGGCACTGATTAAACACCATGTTCAATATCATTTTACTGGTTAACGTTAGATAACTTTTTCCTTATTAGAAAGCAGGTGCTATTAAAAAATAAAATTTTTAAAGTAGGTACTATATTACATAACAACTATTCCACTCCCTATTTGATTTATATAACCAAAAATAAATGAGTGCTATAAGAAAAAAAAGTACCACATAATAGTCACCTGTTTTGTGAGAAGTTCCATACATAATGCTCCTCCACCCAACACGTACCTTTAAGAGAAGAGAGGAATCACATAAAATTTTTCTAGATCTCTGTATTCCTTCTTACTAAATTTTAAAGTACCATAATAAGAAAGTGTGCACTTAACCATTGTTAGGGTTATAGGACTACGGGTGGTTAAAGACTCTAATTTAGTCTAATACAGTCTTGTGCTCATTTGAAAGGATTTATGTACCCTAGAAAAGGAATGTTTTAATCCTAAACTATTTTGTGAGAGCAACAATTTCTTCTAATCTCAATCAGCACTATAGGCTCGAAACTTGATTAGGTTATCTCCATGGAGATGTGACTCAATCAAGTGTGGGTATTAAAATTGATTAGATGGAGATGTGTCTCCACCCATTCTAGGTGGATCTTGATTAGTTTACTGGAATCCTATAAAAGAAGTATTTTGGAGGAAGCTTCAGAATGCCACAGAACCACAAAGCAGAGAGTCCACCAACCAGTGACTTTTGGAGATGAAGAAGGAAACCACCTCCCGGGGAGCTGGAGAAGAAACTAGCAAATGATTCTGTGTTCACCATGTGCCTTTCCAGATGACAGAGAAACTGTGACCATGTTCGCCATGTGCCTTTCCACTTGAGAGAGAAACCCTGAACGTCATCGGAATTCTTGAATCAAGGTATCTTTCCCTGGATGCCTTAGATTGGACATTTCTATAGACTTGCTTTAATTGGGACATTTCCATGGCCTAAAACTATTAACTTGCAATTTATTAAATTCCCCCTTTTAAAAGCCATTCTGTTTCTGGTATATTGCATTCTGGAAGCTAGCAAGCTAGATCAAGTCTTAGTTTGATAATAATAATAATGGTCTAAAAATGGTTCTTAGTTACAGAATACTTTAAAACTAGCAGATGTTAGAAACTAAGATTTTAGCTCTAAATATTCCAGATAATGGCGGCAGGAAAATGAACTTGAATGTTAGACCTATATGGTTTACAAAGTTTCATGCCTCTGAAAATTTCTTTAATAATTGTGCTATATAACCAAGAATTTATACTCTGACGATGAATTCAACTTTACCCTATTCATAATAATAAACATCTACATGGTATAATATGGATTAAACTGCTTTTATCATTCTGTTGTAAGGATCAAATGGCTCGAACTGTAGATCCATCTCAAGGACTCCTCCATTTCCAAGGCCTAAGGGACTCTCTAAACAAAAGGTAATTTCTGGACATTTCCCAGATATCCCTTTAGGAAATCATCATTTAGATCAAACCATTCACCAACAAAATAAACTCATTATCTCCTTTATTGTTATTTTGATCTTCAAAATACATTAAATATCATGCCGAAAAACAAAATCAAGATAATGATAAAAGAAAAAGGACAGGAATCTCGACAATGCATAAGCGTAGACCACTGATTTAGATCTATGTAAACACTGAGTCCACTCTTCTCCTGTCCGAGATTTCTTCTGCTGCCTTCTTTCAAATGTCACGTTTCCCCCCTGAACGTGAATATTTCATTCTGGTCAAACAAATGTATGCGTATGTTGACTAAACCAAATTACTCAGCAGAGAAATCAGGAATCTAATGCATCTACTATAGACCACTATCATTTATATAAATAAATAAATATATATATATATATATAATGAAATTATTCAATAATGGGATGGTGAAAAGTTATACTCTTCAACTCCTCTATCCTGGAGAATCCGAGCCTTGAGTCTCTCCTACTTGCTTATCCCAAATTCTAGGGCCTCCGAAGTGAAAGTATAATAGGAGGGAAAGAAAACCTAAAATAAGCATTCTACAAAATTAAATTTGGGTGGAGAATCATGGGAATTTTTTTTTACCTTCTTTGTATATTCACCTGAAACAAACAAATATATCTCCTACTGGTACAGAAGATCCAGGTTTTCATTTAGTTTTTTATTTCTCCAGGATTATTCAAAGTTTAGTAACATGTTAATGAATTAACATCATCCCATTTGACCCTTATATTTCAGAAATGCTGAAGATGAATGGGGAGTCTTTAGGAAAAGGAGGAATGTAGTGGACTATTAGTTACCCATTATTCAATCACCACCTTTCCTTTAAGCATCCCACTCTTCCTTTTGGTGATAGAGTTTGTCAGGTGGGAAGAAGGTAAGCTTCTGTCCTTGAAGGACAAAAGAAAGTGCATTTTCTACAAGCATATATTAACAGCTCTACAAATGTCTGTGCGATGTATAAACATAAAACAGAAGCAGTTCCAGTGCCTAAGCAAAAACTGAAATGAGTAAACCTTTCTTTAACGTACACTGTCAGCGGCATTTACACCTAGAAGTGGTTGATTCTTTTTCTGCATTGAATTACATCATTTCATCCATATGCCTCAAAATCATTGTGCTCCAAACCCTCACTGCTCTTTGCCTCCAAATACAGGAGTTTCTACTTAATTCTGAGACAATTCAAGGACAACGGGGGTGTGTGTGTGAGGAGGGGAACAATCTAAGGGTCATGTATGTTTCTTTAAGTCAAAAATATCACTGTGGCCTTGTATGTGCCCTATTATCCTTGCAAAAGTTGTACTGCAAACAATATCCTAAACTCAACTTCTATAGGCATTCAACTTATAACTATTGTTTTACAAAAGAGGATCTTGCAAGAATGTTTGCCAGCTAACCTTACTCACAAGATAGGAGGATCACTTAATTGCTTTGATGGGGGGAAAACAGATGCCATTAAAAATCAGTACCAGAGTGTTAATACATCATGATTCTTAATTCAAAAAAGAAGAGATGAGAAATAAAATTTTTTTTATATTACAGTCAGATTCTTGACAATAACCACCTGGGGAAAAAAACAAACAAAACAGGGAGGCTCACTGGCCCAGATAAAAGAGAATCATGATCCTAATCTTTCTTGAAGCAAATAAATGGGTTGTGTGTTCTAAGAACAGTGTCCTAACAGAGAGAGGTAGAAGAAAACACTAGCACTTACAAACCAAACTCTTAAGAATAATGTTCCCGTGGGAGATGACTCCCAGGGATGAATCCACCCCGGGCACAATGGGATCAACAACTCCATCCTGACCAAAAGGGGGAAAAGAAGTGTAACTATTACAGTATCAGTGGCAGAGAGAGTTCAAATAGAGTCGAGAGACTACTCTGGAGGTGGCTCTTACATAAGCTTCAGGTAGACCTTGCTACCTATCATAACCTGCAAAACCCCAATCAGGACCATTCCAGCCAATCCTAAAGAACATCTAGGACAATATGCAAAATTCCACAAGGGTTTCATGCACTAGAGTAAGTTTCCAGAAACCTACAACCTCCAGATGGGTCTCTGGACCAGATAAGTCTTGAAAACTAGAAGGCCCAACCTCTCCAGAACATCAGATCATTCCATCTCCCTACCCCATATTAGTGACAACCCCTTCCAATATGAAATGTTAGAATGGCCATAGCCCAACCACCCCTAAAGAGAGGGATAGAAAGATCAAAGGTGATGGTGGAGTTATACAGAGAAGATAGAATTTGACAAACGAATATGAGTGCTGAATCATCAAACTGATATCTCTTTTAGTTTCTAGTATCTTTGAGCAGCTAGAACTAAAAACCTAAAATTGTAGAACTGTAACCCATGTAAACTCTGAAATATGTTCTACAACTAATTGTGGTGCTGTGCTTTGAAATTTATTGCTTTTTTGTATATGTTATTTTTCACAAAAAAAGAAAGAAAGAAAGTCGACTGTGGTAATAAAAAAATAATTAAGTCTTCTAGCCTCCTATATTCTGGAGCAGCTAGAAGGAAAAATCTGAGAGGACCGTATGGTAGCCCATGACAAACTCTGGGATCTGTCCTATAACCACTTGTTGAACAGTGCTTTGAAAACAATTGCTTCTTTATTTCTTTGCTTTGTATAAATGTTATACTATACAAGTAAAAAAAAAAAAAAAAAAGAAGAATGTTCCCTCAATACAGACAGGCCAGCCCATGGTCATCTATAAGTGACAACATGCTCTGTATGCATGACCAAGGCACAAATAATACTTCATAAACCTGAAAACCACCTTCAGTTGCCTAGAAATGACTCGCTCACGCACACTGTGCTGTTAAGATACAAAAACAATCTTTCCTCTCAGGTTGTGACACACAAGAGAGTCCAAGTATCTGTAGAGCTCAGTAAAATAACTTCTAAAAATATTAGTGACTTGGAAATTATATATTACCCTAAACTGACATCTTCCTATGTTACTATATTTTCCTATTTCATTCATTCATTCACAAATATTTACTGTGTATGTATTATATATGCTGGGTGCTGGGCCAGGCAAAGAATATATAATAAAGAAAACAGATTACATCCCTGCCTTCATGATGCTTACAGCCTAATTAAGATCACAGTTGTTAACAAACAAACAACAAAGGGAAGGGGCAGACATGAGTTCTATGAGAGGGAATAACAAACAGCAGGACTTACTTTAAATTTGGTGGTCAGGAACGGCATCTCTGTAAGAGTGACACACAAGCTGAGACTTGAAGGATGAGTAAGAGTTAGACAAACTGTGGTGGAAGTAACATTCCAGGCAGAAGAAATGTATAATGAAGATCATCAGGAAAGAAAGAGCTTAGTGAATACTGGGGGCTGAAAGACAACGACGAGGGACAAGGTTGGTCACAGAGGGGAACTATGGTACAAGAGGATGTGGAAAGGAAGGCAAGAGCAAGGTCACAGAGGGAGCATAGATTGAAAAGGATATCAATCTTTTAACAGCAGAAAATGTAGAAGGCTTTAAATAGGGAAGCAACATAATCAGACGTAAGTTGTAAAAGATAACTGTGAAGAATGCTCAGGTGGGAGTCCAGTACGGAATCCTACGAAGTGGTCCACAAGAGAACTGATGGTGGTAACAATCGATAAATGGAAGCAAATGAACGGATCTAAGAATTCTTTAGGAGGGAAGAGAATTAACAGGACCAGGATGATAGAACAGATGTGGGAAATGAGGGAGAAGATGATCTAAAGAATGATTCCCAGGTACCATTAACTGAGATGAGGAAGACTAGGGAGGAGACAAGTTGCATTTTGTCCTGAAGAGTCTGAGGTGTCTCCTGAAGAGACATTCAAGTAGAGGTGCTGTGCTGGTTTGAATCTATTATGTGCTCCAGAAAAACCATGCTTTAACTGTGATCCAGTCTTGTAGGAGCAGCCATTTCTTTCAATACTGATTCAATACTGCAGGTTGGAATTTTTTTATTAGATTTTCTCCAGGGAGTTGTGACACATCCAATTGTGGGTACTAACTTTTGATCAGAGGGAGATGTGACTCCATCCATTCTAGGTGGGTCTTGATTAGCTTACTGGAATCCTTTAAAAGAGGAAACATTTTGGAGAGAGCCAGAAATGGCAGAAGTAACAGAAACGACAGAGTCGACAGAAATTTCAGAACAGAGCCTCGAGAAATGACAAGACTCAGAGCCGACAGAAACTTCCCAGCAGAGCTGACACAGATGTGGACACATGAATAACAAAGACACAGAGGTTTGAAGATGCTTGGAGCCCAGCTGACGTCGCCATGAGATGTTAAACAAGCCCAAATCTGGAGAGACGTGACGACCCAGCTGACAAAGGCGTTCCTCATCCATGGGCCATCCATAAATTAAGGTACCTTTACCTGGATGCCTCAGTTTGGATATTCCCACAAGCTGTAGACTTGTAACTTATTAAATCCCCCTTTTTAAAAGCCTTTCCAGTTCTGGTATATCACATTCCGTCAGCTTGCAAACGAACACAGGTGTCAAGAAGGCAGTTGCATAGGGAGAGCAGAAAACAGACATCGGGATTTGGGATATAAACCTTGGAGTCAATGGCACATGGAAATATTCTGAAAACTGTGGGAGTCTGTTCAACAAATGGTGTTCAGCGACTGGACATCCACAGGCAAAAATTAATGAGCCTTGACCTAAACCTCACACTTTACTCAAAGAATTAACTCAAAATGATTCATGGACTTAAATGTAAAATGTAAAACTAGGAAAAAAAAAAAAACACAGGAGAAATCTTTGGAATGTAGGGCTAAGCAAAGAGTTATTAGACTTGACACCAAAAACATGATCCATATCAGGAAAAATTGAAAAACTGACTCCACAAAAATTAAAACCTTGCTCTGCATATGAGGATTAAATGACAAGCTAAAGACTGGGAGAAAATATTTGCCAACCACATATGGACTAGTATCTAGAATATATAAAGAACCCTCAAAACTCAATAGTAAAATAACAAATAATCCAATTAGAAAATGGTCCAAAGAAATGAACAGACATTTCACCAATAAACACAAAAAATAACCAAAGAAGTACATGAAAAGATCATCATCATCATTAGCTATTAAGGAAACACAAAGTAGAAGAACAATGAGGCATCACTACATACCTATCACACTGGCTGAAATTAAAACAAGTGACAACACCAAATCCTGCCAAAGGATGCAGAGAAACTGGATCACTCACCCATATATTGCTGGTAAAATGGTAAAACCACTTTGGACAATGGTTTGGAAGTATCTTTAAAAACAAAATAAGCAATAAACACAGACCATATGTCCCAGCAAATGCACTCCTGGGCATTTATTCCAGAGAAACGAAAACACATTCACACAAATCCCTACACACAAATGTTCCTAGCAATTCTATCAGTAATAGCCAAAAAGTGGACCCAATCCAAAAGTCTTGCAACAGATAAGTGGTTAAACTGTGGGACCAACATACCATGGAAAACATACTCAGCAATAGAAAGAAATGAACTAGAGATACACCTGACAACTTGGATGACTCACCAGAGAAATACAGTGAGCAAAATAGCCAATGTCGAAAGGTTACTAACCCAAAAGGTACAAATTGAATTTATATAACATTTTTTAAATAAGAAAGTATTAGAAATTCTGGACAGATTAGTAGTTGCCAAGGGTTGAGAGCAAAGGAGACACTGGTGAGAAATGGGTGTAATTTAAAAGATCAACAAGAAGAATCCTTACGGTTTATGGAACTGTTTAGTATCTTAACTAACGTGGTAGATACACAAACTTACATAGGTGATCAAGTGGTATAGAACTTCAGCACAAACAAACACACACACACACATAAATGAGTTGCATGTAAAATTAGGGAAATTTGAATAAGACCCATATATCAATGTCAATATCTTAGTTTTAATATTGTATAATTATAGTTTTGCAAATGTTACCATTGGGGGAAATGGGCAAAACATACAGGGGAGCTAATCTAATGTTTCTTACTACTACATGTGAAATTTTCAATTAAAAATAAAAAGCCCCAGAAATCAATGAAATCATTTAGGGAGAAAGTCTGGAGAAAATGAGAAAAGAAAAAAAGGTTCAGGATCAATTCTAAAAACTTTAACACATACAAGTTAAATAGACAAAGAGCTGTCAGCAAAAGAGACTGAGAAGAGGCCATGAGAAGCCCAGGGAGAGATGTTTCAATGGTGCTGAGAAGTCTGATACTCTTATATGATAAAGTTCGAAAAGAGAACTCTGGTTTCACCAACACTTTTGGTTGAAGTTGCCATTGGCAATAGTTTTAAAGAAATAGTGAAAGCTGAAGCCAGACCATAGTGGGCTGAAAAATGAACAGGTTTAGAATGATTCTCAATAGCCAAAATCAGCAGATGAATGGATAAATAAAATGCAATATACATACAATGGAATATTATTCAGCCATTAAAAGGAATGAAGTTCTGATAAATGCTACAATAGCAATGAACCCTGAAAACATATTGAGTAAAATAAGTCAGACACAAAAGGTCAAATATTGTATGATCACACTGATATGAATTAATTAGAACAAACAAATTCATGGAGTCAGAAACTAGAATACAGGTTACTAAGGGTCATGGTGGGGATAAGGAATGGGGAATTCATTCTTTTTCTTAAAATTTTATTAATAAAACCAATCAACATATGATATGAATATTCTTTTTTTTCATCACATAGTTGTATATTCATCATCATGATCATTTCTTAGAACATTTGCATTAATTCAGAAAAAGAAATAAAAAGAAAACAGAAAAAAAAGGAACGGGGAATTAATTCTTAATTGGGGCAGAGGTTCTCTTTGGGGTGAATGAGAAGTTGTGGTGACGGATGGTGGTGATGTAACGCAGCAGTGCCAATACAATCAACATCACTGGATTATATATCTGAATACGGTTGAAAGGGGAAATTTCAGGTGGTATATATGCTGCTAGAACAGAAATTAGGAAAATAAACAAACATAAGACTATACACCACAAACAGTGAACCCTAATGTAAACTATGGACCACATAGCTAACAGTACATTATGGTATTATTCTCTCACCAACTGTAACAAAGTACCAAACTAATGCAAAATGTTAAAAATGGGGGCAGGTATATGAGAACTCTGTATTTTGTGCATCATCTTCCTGTAATCCAGCTTCTCCAAAAAAAATTTTTAAAGAGCAAACAGGAAGTGACGGGTTTGTTTGTGCATACAATACCAGAGGGAATGTAGAATGATAGAGCCACATTAAAACAGTTTGTCAGTACCTTAAATGATTAAACATGGAGCTTAATCATGAACCAGCAATTCTACTCCAAGGTGTACATTCAGGGGAAATTTAAACATGCACACAAATGTTTATATGGCATTATTCGTAACAGTCAAAAGGTGGAAACAACCCCAAATAGCCATCAACTGATGAATAAATAAAATGTGATATATCCATTCAATGGAATACTATTCAGCCATAACAAGGAATGAAGTTCTGATACATGCTGCAATATGAATAAACCTTAAGAATATCATGCTAAGTGAAAAGCCTGAGACAATAGACCATATACTGTTTGATTCCATTTATATAAAATGTCCAGAATAGGCGACTTCATAAACATAGAAAACAGATGAGTGGTTTTGGGGGAACTAGAAGCTAAGGGGAAGAGGAGTGGGGGATAACTACCAGTTGGGTATGGAGGTTCTTCTCATCATTGGATATTCTTTCTGGAGTGATGAAAATGTTTTTAAATTAGATAGTGATGAAGGATGCACATATTCGAAAATGCAGTTAACTGTATATACTTTAAAAAGGTGAATTTTGTGCTAAGTGAATTATATCTCAATAAAGTTGTCACTGAAAAAACAAGTGTGGCTATGAAAAGAAACTGGAAAATAGAGTAGTAGCTGGAAAGGAGACATGAGATAAAAATATATGAAACTAAATATGCTCAATAATCTGTCTAAAATCATACAATTTAACTTTAGCCAGATTCTGCGATTACAAGTCCTGCGTTTTATCAGTCTTTCATAGTTTTTAGTTCTTACCTATACAGTCAAAATTCCTCCTCCTCACTTAAAAGTGGGTTATGAAGACCAAGTCATTTCTATTCTGCTTCAAATGAGTTTTCACATTTAATTCATCTTTCCATTCTCATTACTGCTGTACTAATTTGAGTCCTTATCACTTCACTCTAAGGCAATTAGCAATTGGCTCTTAACTATCCTCACACCTTTGTGAATAAAATTTGTCTTGTAATCTCTTCTACTGTCACCAGATTTAGTTTTCTAAAACACACTCTTTACTGTTATTCTTCTGTTTCAGAACTAGTAAAAGAAAGATGAACTCAATATACATGAGTAATGATTTGCTTACCAGGAAGAAAACAAACAAAAAACCTATTTGTCATCAATCCATATTCCTGTAGAACTGCAAGGTATTGTTTCAGGACTATTTTTTACACCCAACTATATGAATTCTGCTCTCTTATGTTGTGGCGCAAACTGGTCTGCTATACTCTTGAATACATTTGGCTTCTTCCTAGATATAGGACTGTGTTTACTTCTTCACCTATGTGGATAATTTTCCTTTGATTTCCACCCACCTGACCACATCCCACCCATTTTATGAAATCTGCCAGCTCACTACTGCCAAAAGAACAATCCTTCCTCCTTAAGCCTGAGATTGATTTGACAATCAATGGAGTACTAAGTACTTTCAATCTTTTCAATGGAGTACTAAGTACTTTTATTGCTGGCTTTTAGTATAATGGAAAATACTTTAAGGTAACAGAAGACTTATTTGGCTAAGTGAGAAGCTGACTTTTTATTCAAATTATTTGAATAATGGGGAAATAATCATTACAGGGTTTTATAGCAAAAAGGATCAATGAATAGAAAAGCATGTAGAGGGTTTGTAATTCTGCATAGCTTAATGTAATACCTGGATACATCCCAGGGTATGTTGGGTGGATAATGGAGAAGTACTGGCAAAGTCCCATGAGGGATGGGAGAAAAAATATGGAACTATTGAACTTTACCCACCAGGAAAAACCCTGACACCATGTCAAATATTAGGGACACCCAAATCAATAGGCCAAGCCCTTGATCTCGAGGTTTGCTCTTATGAAGCCAATTTATATAGCAGAGAAGCTTAGCCTATCTATAGCTATGCCTAAGAGAGAACCTCTTCTGTTTCTCAGATGTGGCTTCTCTCTCTCTAAGCTCAACTCTGCAAGTAAAACCATTACCCTACCCACTACGTGGGACTTGACATACAGGGTGAAAGTCTGCCGACAATGCGGAATATAACTCCCAGGGATGAACATGAGCCTGCCCCGTGGGATTGACAACGCTTCTTGACCAAAAGAGGGGCAAGAATTGTAACAAATAAGGTATTAGTGGTTGAGAGAGTTCAAGTAGAGTTGAGACGCTACTCTGGAGGCAACTTTTAAGCATGCTTCAGCTAGACATCACTACTTATCATGGTTTGCCAAAGCCCAACCAAAACCATTTCTAGTAACCTAAAGAACACCTAGGGTTTTATCTGAGATTCTACAAAGGTTCCATGCACTATGATTATTGTCCAAAAACCTACAATCTCCAGATGGGTTCCTAGGCCAAAAAAGTCCTGAAATCCAGAGGGTCCAGCCTCTCTAAAAACATCAACTAGTTACATCTCCCTATTTCACATTATTGACAGCCCTTTCCAACACGAAAAAGTTAGAATGGGCATAGCCCAAATACCCCTAAAGATTGGGAGAAAGAGCAATGGAGAAGGTGGAGTTTTAACAGAGGATAAGATTTAACAAATAAGTATAGCTGCTGAATCATTCATTATATTAACATTTCTTTTAGTCTCCAATGTCTTTGAACAGTTAGAAGGAAAAATCTAAAATTGCAGAACTATAACCCATACCAAACTCTGAAATCTGTTCAATAACTGATTGCGCTTTGAAAAATTCATTGCCTTTTTGAATATTTTTCACAGTAAAAAAAATGTAACTGTACAACACAAACAGTAAACTCAAATATAAACTATGGATTACAGTTAATCATGTAACTATAATATTGTTTCAGAAATTGGAACAAAGTACCACCCTGTGTAAAGAGTTAATTTAGGGAAAACTGCATGTGAGGGTTATACAGGAACTTGGTACTTTCTGCATGACTTTTCTGAAATTCTACAACTTACCTAATAAAAAAAATTAAACTCTGAAAAACTTAATTATGGCTTGGTGACTAGGGAAAAGGATGCTGTACATGAGGAAGAAAAACAAAGGTTAAAAATTTACAATTTTTCCAATCCTGTGAATTTTTATTTTGAATATGTAAATATTTGGCCAGGTTAGCTAATTTTCAGCTGCCAAAATTTAACATGAGGCTTTAAGACAGAGGAGGTAATTTTTATAGAACCTTTACTACCTAATCCAAAACAGCCTAGTAAAGCTTTAAAGGTAACTTGCAATGAAACTTTAAACAATTCTAAACAACTCCATCTCCTGCTAATTAATCTGAGACCTCCAGTCATCACAATAGTATATTTGTGACCAACTTCGTAACAGCCTATCAAAATGAACCAAGTATTTTTAGCAGAGGTTGGCAGACTCCTATGGTCTAGCCATAAGCTGATTGTTTCAGCTTTTCTTGCTCTCCTGAAGAAAGCACATGAGAACCACTCAGAATACTGGATTTCCAACAGTGCACCATTTCCCAAAAGACCAAACCAAAGGATGGCATCCTCTGAAATGCTCCTGAGTTAAAAAAAAAAAAAAGATTTTTTTAAATACACTTGGGAAAAAATGTGTAATGTGTTGTTTTTCAGAAGTCACTAAAGGCTCCAAGAAGCCCTTCAGTAAACAATATGTTGAGTCTGGTGTTTCCCAATTCCCTGCAAACGTTTCAAAACAAACACCTATTAACATCCCCTTGTACCTGTGCTCCCAGAAGATTAAGGGAGATATGGCAAAGGACAGACTACCGATATCGGGTAAGTAAATCTTAAGAAACAATATTACATGGTCTTACTTGACTATATTGTATAACCCAGAAAGAACTCACAGCACATATAATACCGAATTTTTTAAAAGCCGCACTTTTTACCCACACTTTATAGACACAATACCCAAATAACTATTCTGTATTATCAAGACTACAGTTAATACATATTCTGACTATATTAGAGTAACAATTCATAACAGGTTTGACAAAAAAAAAAAGCAAAAATGCACATAAAGCAAACATAACTAAACATATAAGTAAGTATAGGGGCAGACCACTTCTACAGAAGATTCTAGTCTTTTTTTGTAGCTGCCCATATTTTATACCCTAATTATAATTATTATACTATTTTATCAGCCTGAGATGATCAAAATAAGACTAGATATTTTTATCTTTTCAATACCGTAATGCAGATAATCTTGCAAAGTGGAATTGCTCAGCTAGTATATCAGAATTCTCAAATTAGTTTAATTGCTCCTTCTTTGAGGGTCTGTAGATCTTTCATAATTAACTCAGTACAACCTGACCATTTTCTCATGACTTCCAAACCAAAACAAAGAAGGAATACAATCTTCTTAAAGCTGTACAACAATCACCAATTGATTTTACCAAACTGCAACAACTACCTTAGAAGGAATTAACAGACTAATTCCTTAGCCGCCAAAGTTTCCTTTGACTATTCCTCGAAGTACCTATTAGGAATCACTCTCATAACTTTCTCTAAATACTCCACTACAATTTATATTTGAAAAACACTTTTTTTTTTCATAATGAAATACATACAAATAGAGGCAAATAAAAACTCCACTTATAAGCAACATAATGGTTCTCAAAGTGTAGTCCCCTAAACATGCATCACCAGTTTGCCTGGAAACTTGTTGGAAATGCAAATTCTCAGGCCTCACCCCATACCTACTGAAAGGAGACCCTGGGGTGAGGCCTAGTAATCTGTGCTTTATTTAATAAGCCCTCCGAGTGACTACCAGGCACACTATCAAAGAAAATGACCATTTAAACTTACCCTCCCGAGAGAACAGGTAATACCACTCGAACAAATGGAGGATCAAATGGAAAGTTATCCTAAAAAGCAAATAAGCAAGTTTAATTAACTTCAAGAACATCCTTAATACCACATTATTTAGAAGATTTTAAAATATGTGTACTTATCTGATGATGAGTGAAGATCAAAAAAGTAAATAGTAAGAAAAAATTAAATTAAATTAAAATGAAGATGAAAAACAAAGAGACCGGTGTCTGGTAAACATGAAATGAATGAAGGGCTTCCATTTTCAATAGTACTATAAAGAGGGACCATTCCAATATTGAGAGACTAGGGAATCTGGACCAATCTGGCTGAGAACAGAAAAGGGAGATGAAACGTAGCAATGACAGGTCTAAGATGAAGAAGAAAAGGGGCACTGAAAGGGCAGGGCCGCCCTCTCACCTCCCACAGCCCTTCAGGTTTCCTTCAGTTACAGAAGAAGCAGTTAAGAGAACTTGCAGACTCTCAGGGTTTGGACAAAAATTAAATTCAAAGTACACCAAGGAGAGAGAACTGACAAGTCACCCACACTTTAGGTTGGGACCCTAAAGGACAAACTTCAAATTTTCCTGAATGACTGGGAATGAATCCCAGTCTTAAATTATCTTGATCTCTGACTGTATTCAGTGATTCTGGGTTGCTAGGACACAAACCTCTGACAGAGGCAAATGTAAATCTTCTCTGGAGAAGGTTATCATCCAGGTTTCAAATTACTTCTACAATTTTTCATACATAATATTTGCCACTAAAAGTAAACAGCCATGAGACTCAAAGACAAAATGATCAGAAAATTAGAAAGGCAAACAACAGACACAAACTGACGAAGGATAAAAATAATGAGAGTTATCAAATACAAACTTCAAAATAACTATGCCAAATATGTACAAGGAGAAAGGCAAAATTAAAAACCCTGACAGAACTATAAGTGATACAAATGAACCATATAGAGCGGGCAACAGTGGCTCAGTGGCAGAGTTCTTGCCTGCCATGCTGGAGACCCAGGTTCAAATCCCAGTGCTTGCCCATGTTAAAAAAAAAAAAAAATGAACCATAGAGAAATCCTTAATTTAAAAACACAATTTTATAATAACTTAAGGAATGAGTTTAAGCACAGCTCAGGCTTAGCAAAAGAGAAATGTAGTAAACAGGAAAACAGGTCAGAAAACACCCAGAATGAAACTAAAAGAGCCAAAAGAAATTATGGGAAAATACTGAAAAGGCTGATCATATATGTAGAGTCCTGGAAAGAGAATAGATAATGAGACAGAAGCAATATTTGAAGAGATAATGGCTGAGAAATTTCCAAAGTGCATAGTGCTGAGTTGAAAGGGAACCTCTCCTCCCCACCACCACTCTCCTCCCCCTCCAAAACAGACACGTCCGCAACTGAATCCCCAGAACCTGTGAACTGTGATTCAGAAAAAAGGTCTTTGCAGGTATAATTAAGAATCTTGGGATGAGATCATCTTGCACTAGCCAGGTGGGCCCCAAATTCAATAACCAGTGTCCTTATAAGAGACAAAAGACAAGACAGAAAGAGGAAGCCATGTGAAGAGGGAGGCAGAAACTGAAGTTAGACAGCCACAAGCCAATGAACACCGAAGTCACCAGAAGAAACAAGGATTCACTTCTTAGAACCTTCAGAGGGAGCACAGCACTGCCAACACCTTTATTTCGAACTTCTGGCCTCTAGAAATGTGAGAAAATAAATTTCTGTTAAGACACCAGTTGGTGGTACCTTGTTACAGCAACCCTAGGAAACTAATACACTGATTAAAAAGACTTCACAAGATTCAAGCACTACAGATACTTCAAGAGAAACAATGGAGGCTACCATAAGGGAATATCTCAAAGTACTGAAAGAAGAGAAATTCCTAACCTAGAAATCTATACCCAGTGAAAGTCCTTTCTGAAAATGAAAGTTAAAAAAAAATCATTTCCTTTCAGCAGACACACACTAAAGAAAATACCAATGGATATTCCTTAGGCAGGAGAAAAATGATCTTAGATGGAAATGTGGAGACATAGGAAGGAATAAAGAGCACAGAAAGGGCAAACATGTATGTAGAACTAAATGAATATTGACTAATTATGTAATCATGATATGTAAGTGAAGAAATAAAATGCATGACAGCAACAGCATATATGTGGCAAGAAGCATACGAATCAGTGTTCTTAGCTCCTTGTATTGACCAGAAAAAAGAAAAAGTATTAATTTCTATTAAACTTTTACTAGTTATGAATATATATTATACTTATAGGGAAGTAAAGAATAATGACAGAGGATATAATTACCTAACAGAGGTGAGAAACTGAAGTTTAAAAAAAAATATCAAGGAGAGCATGGAGCTTCTAAGAAGGACAAATAGAATCTACAAGATAATAAGAATTGAACTCAAATATCAGTAATAATATTACAAATAGATTAGCTGCTCCAATTAAAAGACAAAAATCAGATTTGATAAAAATATATGAAGAGAAGATGAGATCGAAAAGAACCTTAGTTAATTCTCAGGCTACAAAGCACAATTCTCTTTTTCAAATTTTCAGTCTTGGAGATCTGTAAGATTTCCAGGAGAATGAAGGCTTTTCTTCTCTTAATGAACTGAAGCAAAAAAAAAAAAAAAAGTGGCCAAGAGTACTGGAGTTCCCTTGGTGGGCACGAGACCAAGAAAGTTAACCCTTACTTTCCTATGCTGGTGGACAGGGATAGAGGGGATTGTCTCTAAAAGGTGATTGGTCAAAAAAATTTGTCATAAGTCTAAGAGAAATTACCTCTAATTTCCATGTTCAAACAGAAGAGGATTAAAGGAAACAAGCAATTCTTCTGAAAAACCAATTTGAGAATAAGAGATCTAAACAAAGATTTATTTCATCCAGCTATTTCCCAGGAACACAAAAATGCTTTTAACTGGAAAGAATCAATAAGCAGTGTAATTCCAGTAACTTATATCACCTCCTTCTCTTTTCCCAACCTCAAACAAGATTCCAAGGAACACACACTACAAAAGCTCAATCCTACAGGGAGAGGAGGAAAAGCACACTTGTGAAACTTAAACCAGATAATCACAGTTTCTACCACAAAGTAGAATCTACACAAAAAAATAGAATTTAATAGCAGAAATTATAATCTGCTTCCAAATAAGTAACTCATCTTTTATCTGGCATAATAAAAGGCATAGATGCAAAGCTTGGTAAAGTACACCTCATTTAATTTCCTATTAATTAGATCTTTAAATATGTGATTCCAATGAGTGACTGCAAGACCTTTTAATGGATTATGCAGCAGTGAGAACTACTTTAATCTTAAAGAAGCTCTTCAAATAACTCTTCTACATCAAAATCTGGGTATCCCACTCCAAAAGAGTATTTCCCGGAATGCAAAAATCAAGATTTTACAGAAATAAATAGGAGTTCCTCCAGAGGGTATGAAAACGAAGATGACTATTAAAATAGAAGTTTAGGTTGCTTTAGCAAACTAATACAGAAACCAAGACTCTCAGGGTTTACAAGGATCTCATAGAGTTATCTGGTTTTCAATTAACATCTTGGCTTTACAAACTATTCTTAACGATGAGGAACATTTTCTCAAAGAATATATCACTAGATGGCTCTAAATAGTTATAAATCACCTTATAAGAATGAATTGAAAACCACCTCCTTATAATTTGACTTAGTTTATGTCTTGTGTTTGTCAAGAAAAACCCAAAGCTTCCACAAATACAACCTTTCAAATAGTTGAAACCAAGCTATCACGAATCCCCACATTGCCCTCTCCAAACACACAATTTAGCCAGCTATCTTATATCTCTTTCCAGCCCTACTATTCTATAAATAACCCCTTCTTAAAGTGCTACTTTAGAATTCAACTCAGTAACCCAGATGTGGTCTGAAAAGGTAGAACATCACTTCCTTAAAAACACGGCACAAGAGACTTGACAAGTTACTGCCCAAATCTAACAAGCTCCATTCCAACTCCTCCTGCCCCCATCCCCATTCTTGTATTATATCTCAAGTCCATTTAATTTATAATTCATGCTCTTGTGTATCACGACATCTGAGGCCATAAGTATTGTTCTGGCTCCTTCCTGTGAATCCTTTCTGAGTCATACCTGCTATCCTTCCAAGTCTGTGAATTCCGACACTAATAACTTGGCAATTCAGTTTAAGGTCCTCTTCACAAGGTCAGTTAGCTCAGGTCAATCACATTCTTTCCAGGCTCTTAAATACTCCAACGCTAGCAAAGGCCCTTCTTTCTGGTATCAGGAGCCATGGTCCAGAAACACAAACCCAATAGAATTTCAATTACCTCCCAGATCTTCCCCTCCCTGAAGTTCCATCTAGAGCAGGAAAAAATAATGAGAATACTACCTGCAGTCACAAGTTCTTCAATTTCCTGACCAAGATTTCAAAGATACCTCCCTAGGAGGAGGAGACAGGGGAAGGGCACAAAAGGGACTTCCAATGAACTGATAATAGTCTATTTCATAAACTCAGTGTTGAGTACATGGGCATATGATATATTATTATTAGATTGTTCAAGTAAAAAAGATTATTTTGCACATATATTTAAAAAAAAACCCTTCCTGTTTCATTTTATTTCTGCCTGAGCATTTCATCCATCTGCCGTGTGAATTAATAAACAGTTGTCAGCCCCTTCACACCCCTAGGAAGACAACCTAGGTTAACAACTGCAACAGTGTCTACAATATCCAAACTGAAGAATGCTGACATGTGAGCTATTTCAAGAAAGGTCAATCATAAGTGAAGACATATTCCCAATAAGAATATGCACACACAAGAACTAAGTAGGAACTTACAGAAAAGTATTCTCACTCTTTTTTGGGGGGGTGCATGGTCTGGAAATCGAACTCGGGTCTCCCACATGAAAGGTGAACATTCTACCAGTGCTGTCCTTGATAGTCTTATTGTCCAAGCATGAATCCATAAACCAGTATTAGTCTGTTTTTCTCTATCCCCTCCCCTAAGGAGTCTATTGAGAAATATTTCCCTAATTGCCCACCTCCCACCAAAATTTTTAACACCAGAGATATACTACATACCTGTTTATGTACTGTACCCCTTATTACAGACCACTCTAATGTCTAAGATTTATTCACGCCCCCCAAGGACTAATTTTTGCCTTAGTGGGGGTGATATGGCCTTCCCATTGAAAATGTATGCTCTAAACAACATAGTTTTACTTACTTTTGAACTCTATATAAATGTGAAATGTTTCAGAGGGTCTGCTTTCTTTGGCTCAACATTATGTTTAAGATTCATCCATCTTGTTGCACATAGCTGTATTCCATTTTATGACTATCACTATTTTTCCATTCTATTGTGATGGACATTTGGATTATTTAATTCTATTTGATGGTATTATAAGCAATGCTGCCCTGAGTACTCCCAAATATGTCTCCTGATACACATAAGTACTTATCTTATTTTTTGTAGGGTATATGCCTAGGAAAATTCCCGAATCATAGGATATAAATACCTTCTATTTTATCATAGGATATGAATATCTTCTCCTCTATCAGATAGCAAATTATTTTCCAAAGCAATAACATTATTTTCCAAGGTAATACAAATATACACTTCCGTTAGAAGTATATGAGAGTTCCATTACTATTTTCTTACCTTAAAGGAGAAGTTAAGCAAAATATATTCTATGCCTTCTTTTTCTTTTAAGATCTGAAGATCACTATGCAAAGGACTGTCAGGATCAACCCTAAGAATTACAAAACCAAAAGGAGTCAAACAGAAGATGAGAGAATTTTCTTATTATAACCTCAAAAATAAACTAATCAATATGGTATGTGAATATATCTCAATAAAATTTGCAGTTTAAAAAAAAACAGCCATAGTACCATACAACACAAACAGTGAATCCTAAAGTTTATCTATGGACAACAGTTAATAATTATAATAATGTTTCATCAATTACAAGAAAAGTAACACACTACTGCAAAGTGTTAATAAGGGAAACAGCATGTGTGAGGAGATTACATGAGAACTCAGTATTTTCTGCACGAATTTTCTGTGAACCTGTAACTTCTCTAGTAAAAAAAAAATTTTTTTAAATAAATAAAATAAAATAATCCAAGATCTAAAATAGAGTCCCCTAAGGTGAGTAAGTTCCCAAATTAGAGACAGTCTAAAGCTAATATATAGGCCCAGGAAAAATAAGTCACAAAGCACCCAGCTACTTGGGAATAAATATCCAAAGACATAATAGTACTTTAATGAGGCACACGCACATAATTTTCTCAAATAGCAGATCTAATAAAATGCCTAGGACTAAAAAAAAAATTTTTAATCTGCCTCTCTAAAACTGTCAGGGGGTTTATGAAGACATTTACAATAGACAAGACCACAAAAAGGCAAATCATTTATAAAATCTAAATTTGTCTGAAACAGTTCCATAGGCATACAATTCCTACTTAAATCCTTTATTTCAAACTATAAACTGAATATTACAATTTCAAAGTTATTAAATACTCTTTTGTCTCTAAGTTCCACTTTTCTCTCACTGACTCCATGACACTTTATCCCACATCTGGTCCCTTTTTTCCTTCATATTTGTCACTCTATGTAATCAGCCACTTCGTTTTAACAATCTAACAGCTATTTCTATTGGTAAAGAGACTAATACTCTAAGTAAAATCCATATAAAGATTTCAAATTAGGAAAAAATCTCCACTGTGATAGTCTACAATTGCAAAAACTGCATTAGTGTAAAAATGTCACTCACTTCTGCAGCTTAACATGCCAGTCATATAAACTGTCATTTATGAGTTCCACTGAATAAATCCCTGTAAAGACATAGGGCATTGTTAGTTACTATCCATTTGACCATTTAACTATTACTGTGGTATAGACAGTAAAATAGCCAACAAAAACTAAAAAATTTGTTATTAAAACATGGAACTAAACTATATTTTAAATATTTTGCCACTGGAGTTACGCTCTAAATAGATGATTCAAATCAGCAATTAAAAGTATTCTTTAGGGAATTAAGAAACTGTTCACCATTTAATTATATATTATACAAAATCATATATACTTAAGTTTTGCTTCAATGTTTGCCTGTGCAAACACCACTTTTATAAAAATAAGATTCCTCTACCTATACTGTTTTACAATTGGCTTTCTTCAACTCTAAGACATCTTTTCAGGTTGGCACATATAAATCTTTGTCAACCTTTTAAATTCTATATTATATATATATATATATACTATACTCAATTTCAACCCCAATATCTGGATTGTTTGTGTTTTGCTATACAAACAATGCTATTACAAAGAAGTGACCACTTAACATTTACATAATCCAGTACACAAATATATATAAATACAGGTAAACTTTTAGACTTTTACAAGAAAAACTGTCAGGAGACCCAAATTTCTAATAAGTCAAGGACAAGTTTGGCTTATCTTTTACTCCATAAAGCAGATTTTTTCAAAAAACAAGGTCTAGTGATTTAGAATTGATCATTCTGAGAATTCCTGAATGGCTCATAACACTTCCCTTTCAAATAAAGTTTGAATATTTCTTTTATTGAATATTGTTAGAACCCTTACAACAATTTAAGAGCATTTTACCTCTAGAGAGACAAAACAAATACTCAAACCTTAATGGCTAAGAAAGAACGCTCATAAGTCAAACTATGAAATGGGAGGGGAAAAAATCAGCAGATCTGCTTAAAAAATATACCATAACTACATGTACAGTAAGAATTAATTATTTTTTGTTTCCAGAAAAGGGGAAAAAAATCAATTTGGCAATAGTTCTTTGTATAATAAAATATATTAATCTTATTTACTTTCCCAGAAGGTAAAAGTCATAGGGGCTAGAAAGAAGATGATCAAATGATACATCCATAAAAACAATAACAAAGTAAACTCATCCTATTTTAACCCCTTATATCTTTTGCATTATAACTTGATTAAATTTGAGTTTACCTAAAATAAGGTAAATAAACATTTCCATTTCTGTCCAGTTAAATCATTAGAAATGAAATTGATTATATAACAGAAAAGAGCATGAGGACAACAGAGGCAGCAGAGATGCTTACCTGTTTTATAACTCTGTGATCTGTATATGTCCCTGAGCTCTTTCATAAGTCTATCTGAAGCTTGTACTGACCCAGACACTGCACCCTGAAACATAAAACTCACTCTTTACCAGTGTCTACTGAATCAAATAGTTAAAGATTTAAGATATTTGAAATTGAAATAAAGTTAATAATAAGGTTGTAAAAATTGGCCACCATTTAATATTTTAAGAAGTCAAAAAAGTTAAGTTCAATCAAATGTAAGAATTGTGAAATTTCAACAGTACAATAAAATTGGGGCCAAGTCTATTTCTCATCTTAAAAAAAAAAAAAAAATCTAGTCAACATATCCAGGCCACAGTGGACCTTACATTCAGTACTCATGATGGGTCTGTTCCAAGCCCCATCAATATTTTTTAAATATTAGAAGATCCTCACCAGGTACATTAAAAAGATTACAAGAATGTTATACTGAATATCTGAAGATCTAGCTTAAATATTAAAAATCTGAGAAACAACGTGTTAACCTACATGCAACTGGTTTCCATTCCTTTTAGTGTTGGGAACTCTGAAAAAGTATTCAGTAATTTACAGATGTTCTGATTATAACTCGTATCGACAAACTGTAATCAATCATAAGACACAGAAAGTCCAAACAGTATCATTAATTAATTCAGATGCTACAAACTTATTTTTTTTAATAATCAAGACATGGGCTGAGCTAAATTTCTAAATTTAATTAATTAGACAATTAAATTAATATAGTAAACAAAATTGAAGTAAGCAGTTAGTAACACTTGGCATCTACTTACATAACAATTGATTCCCCATATTTAAAAATTTGTGCCCAAGACAAAGGAAGTGGTCCTCAGATTTCATAGGGATCAAAAACTAGTTTGTAAGTAATTTCAATACAAGGCAGAAAGTGGTTAAGTGCTGAGACAAAGCAGCCAAATTATTATTTGATGTTGTCCCATCTTTCTGGGCATACAATTATATGCATTATTCTCATTTACTTCTTCACAGCATTCATCCAAAAGGTATGTATTGTTCACATTTTAAAGTGAAGGAAACTGATGCCACACAGGTGTGTTTGTCTCCAACCCAAGTGTTCATTTCACTCCCCACTGGTTGCCTCACATAAAAGTGATGTTAAATAAAAAAAGAAGTAAAAAACAGAAATTGAAGAGAAAAATTACTTTTGATTTAGTCAGGGCAGAACAGACCAGAGGACAACAGAATTTGAACTATGGAGGACAAAGAATTTGAATTGTACTTTGTAGGACAAAGTGAATTTGAATATACATACCTTCTCAGGAGGTACGGGAAGAAAACAGCATTAACAAGTAAGAAAAAGGGTGTATACAGGGAACAGAAGGTGTTTCCACAATGTGAAAAGCAGATGAGGCGGGCAGAAAATTATTAATAGATGAGAAAGATACTAGGGCAACAAAACACATGGGTGAATCCACAACTAAGGCAAGGTTAAAGGAAAAGAGAAGCTGAGATTGGTATCTTAATGAACTGCTTATATTTATATTATTTCTTATAATTACCTTACTTAACCACGTAAGCTCAGTTTTAGATATTCATATTTACTTACATTTAGATGGTCTTGCCTTTGTGTCTTCCTAATTTTCTCTAATATTGCCAAATTTTCTTTCTCAATTCCTTCATCCTCAGACTTTTTTCCAGTAAGAGGCTCTTCTTCTTTCATCTCATAGTGATCCAAGTCTTCTATATCCTACCAAAAAGATGCAAAATTCTACCTTATTCAAGTTATTTTCCTTTGGTAGTACCTTAGTCAGGGTTATTATAACAAATCACACACACTGGTTGGCTTCAACAACAGGAAAATACTATCTTATAGTTTTGGAAGCTAGAAGTTCAATTTCAAGGTCTCAACACATCACGCTTTCTCTAATTTGAAGCATTCTGGAGGTGTCTTGCTAGCAATCAATAGCAGCCTCTGTCACATAGTGACCTGTCTCCTTCAGCCTCTTGTTGTGGCTTCTACTTCTCTTCCTCAGTTGCCTTATCTCCATCTAGATTTTCTCTTCTTACAAGGACTATAGTCACAATGGATTGAGGCCCACTGTTCAATCTGGCATCATCTAAACAGGATCTCTGAAGATCCCATTTAACAAATGAGTTCACAATCACGGGACTGGGTTCAGGACCTGAACATTTTGTGGGGGACATAATTCAGTCCAACAAGTAGTTTCTTATGCCAAAATTTAAATTTGCTCTTTTTGTAACTGTGGTAACATATATATTAACACAAAATTTTTCATTTTAACTGCATGTATATTTCAGTGGCATTTAATTACATCCACAATGTTCTGCTTCCATCACCACCATCAATTACCAAAACTTTTTCATCACCCCAAACAGAAATTCACTAAGTAAGCAATTAACTCTCTGTTCCCATTTCGCCTGGCCCCTGGTATCCTCTAATCTACTTTATGTCTCTAGGAATTTGCTTATTCTAAATATTTCAAAAAAGTGGACGTCTACAATATATTTCCTTTTGCATCTGGCTTATTTTACTCAACATGGTGTCTTCAAGGTTCAGACATGTTGTAGCATTTATCAGAATTTCATTCCTTTTTATAATGAATAATTTCCATTGCATACATAAGCCAGTTTGGTTATCCATTCATCTGTTGATGGAACAGTTGGATTGCTCCACCTTTTGGCTATTGCGAATAATGCTGCTATGAAAGATGGTATACAAGTACCTGTTTGAGTCTCTGTTTTAATTATTTGGGGTATATACCTAGAAACAGAATCTCCAGATCAGGTGGGAGTTCTACTTAACTTTCTCAGGAACCACCAAACTGCTTTCCCCAGCAGCTGTACCATTTTATATTCCCCACAACAATTAAGGCTTCCCATTCTCTGCATTCTCACCAACGCCTGCTATTCTTCATTTGTTAATAACAGCCATCCTATTGGGTGTGAAGAGTTCTCTTAACGTGGTTTTGATGTGCATTTCCCTGAAGACTAATGATGCTGAGCTTCTTTCTACATCTTATTGGCCTTTTATATATTTTCTTTGAAGAACTGTCCATTCAAATCCATCGCCCATTTAAAATTGGGTTGCTTTTTTTGTTGTTGAGTTGCGGGACTTTTCTATATATTCTAGCTATCTATCAAATCCTTATTAGATCTATGGTTTTCCAAGTATTTTCACCCATTCTATAGGTTGTCTTTTCAGTTTGTTGATAATGTCCTTTGAGACACAAAAGTGTTTTTTATTTTGATGAAGTGCAATTTATCTATTTTTTCTTTTGTTGCTTATGCTCAAAAGTTACATTATTTTTGATTCAACAGAAAACAGGAAAGAGAAAATACATCCATATGATGGGAAAGGGGAAAAAGCATCCATACCTGTATTAGTTTGCTAAATGCTGCCCGAAATGCAATATACCAGAAATGGGTTGGCTTTTATAAAGGGAATTTATTAAGTTACAAGTTTACAGTTCTAAGGTCATAAAAATGTTTAAATTAGGGCATCCAGAGAAAGACACCTTGACTCAAGAAAGGCCAATGCCTGTCACCTGGGAAGGCACAGACTGGCACCTGCTGGTCCTTGTTCTAGTCTCCAGTGCTTCCAGCTTCTGATGCCAGCGGCTTCCTCTCCAAGCAGGTGTGGGCCTTCACGTGGCTCCTCCAGCCCTGGCTTTAGCATCTCATGGGAAGGCACATGGCGACATCTCCAAACACCACGTCTAGGCATCTGCTCTCTTTGTCAGCATTTCAAGCATCTACAAATGTCTGTGGCTCTGTTGGCTCTGAGCTTTCTCCAAAATGTTTCCTCTTTTAAAGGCTCCATTAAACTAACCAAGGCCCACCTTGAATGGACAGTCACATCTTCATCTAATCAAAAGGTCACACCCACAAATGAGTATGTCACATCTCCATGAAAACAATCCCATCAAAGTTTCTACCCCATAATACTGAATGAGGATTAAAAGGAACATGGCTGCCCCTACAAGACTGGATCAGGAAGGACATGGCTTTTCTGGGTACATAACAGCTTCAAGCCATCAAAATATCCAACTCAAAGACTCCTTTCTACATCTTATGTTTTATTAAAAGCTAGGATCTGAGTAAAGCCTTATAATATCATAACTATTACCAAACAAGCCATCTTTTAAATCCCCTATTAAAAGGAACTTTTGAAACAGTTTAGTAGCAGGTACATCAAGAGATTTAACGATTCATACTTTGTTCCATAACTTGACTTCTAGAAATTTGGTCCAAGAAACTAGTCTAAAATGTGGATGCAGATTTAGGCAGAAAGATGTTTATTTCAAACTTAAAACTCACAAAAACAAAGTCTGCATGTTCAAAAATAGAAGATCAGTTAAGTCAATTCTGTGGAATACTAAAAAGCCATAAAAATGTCAACATAGCATAAGGGATTTCTTCTGAATTATAAGACTTTGAGATGAAAGGAATCCTAAGTATCCCTAAATAATCAGAGAAAAAGAAAGACTAGAAGAATATATACTGAAATGGGAGTGGTTGTTATCTCTGAAGACACTGTCTTAGTGCTTTTCCATGTTTTGAACAGTGAGATTCTATTGACTTTTTTTCTCCCCCATGGGCAGGCACTGGAAATCGAACCCGGGTCTCAGGCATGGCAGGCAAGAATTCTGCTCTATTAACTTTTATAGTTTTAAAAAACTCTTGACCCCCCAAAATCATTCTAACAAGGCAATTTTAAGAATTATCTTACTCCCAGACTCCCAAAACAAAAAACACAACTACTTCTTTAATCCTGGGGCATTCTGAAAACCAAATTTTAGATTTCAAAATTCCCAAATCAAAGAAATAAAATAGTACTTTGAATTAATTCTAAGATCTAAAACACAAAGTGTTTGAAGCCAAGGCCATTGTTTTAGTCTGCCAAAGTTGCCAGACTGCAACACAACAGAGATGGATTGGCTTTTAATAAGAGGGGATTTATTTAGTTAAAAACATATAGTTTTGCAGAGGAAAAGCAGCTAAGTTTCATCTGAGGATCTCTCTTACATGGAAAGAAGGCACAGGTGATGTCCACTGGCCTTCTCTACCAGCTTCTGGGTTCCAACAGCTTTCCGCAGGGTGATTCCTTTCCGCATCTTCAAATATCTGGGCTGACCTGCAAGTGCTAAGATGAGGTACATTGACCTGCTGGGGCTGTGCTGCATTAGGCTGTCTTCTGACTCCTCTCTTCTAAGCCTCCAGCTAATTAAATTAAACGTCACTCATTGAGGAAGGCACGCCCCTTAGCCAACTGCAGGTGTAATCAGTCACAGATGAATTTCACATGCTCAAGTCCACAACAACAGAACTAGGCACCATCACCTAGCCAAGTTGACACCTGAACCTAACTACCACAACCATGCTTCGTATATTTTTTAACTGGCCAGAAAGAGACACAGATCTTTGTTCTAAAGTTTAAATTAAATGCAAAACTTCAGAATCCAAAATTATAAAATCTGTAAAATTGTATCAATAACTGACTACTAACTGGCCTAAGTTCAATGCCTTTGGAATCTGCTCTACTTGAATTCTTAGATGATTTTTCAACAGAATATAGTTTTATTACTTCTGGTGAATGGTCCCTGAAAGTTTCTCAAATTCTCCTTTTATTCAAACTCAATGTTTACGTCCAGTGTTTATAATTAAATGTTAATATATTTTAGTGCTAAAAAATGTTAAGAGCTCTTATTTTCCAAGTCATCAGATCTATGATGTTCAGATAAGCAGTTTGCCCAAAGGCATAACATTAACTAGAGGTAAAACCAGATTTTAGAAATGATTTTCAATCACAAATATCATGTGCTTTTCATGACTCAACATTATCACTGGTTTATCAATGGAGATTAGAGAATTACCTAAACATTCAAAAATGAAGATATTTATAAAATGTTTTCACATAAAATACCTACTTCAGCCATCTCTTCCTCCTCCTCTTCTTCAGAAGTCACTTCTTCTGTTGTCCCATTCTGAAACGGGAGAAAGAACTTACAGAGCTACACAGAAAAATAAGCAAAAGCTGAGTACATTAGAAAACCGGTGCTACAATGACAGAGACAGAGTCTCAGTCATCTGTCACTTATTCCCACTAAGAAATGGAAAGCTTATGAAAGCTAAAATATTTACTGTTAAATCCAGCTTTGATCTGATAATTAATATTGATCAGTTTAATAGATATCTTAGGAATAAACAAGGCAATCACTCAAATAGAAAGCTAAATATTTTTATAAAATTAAAATAAGAAAACAAGTTTATACATAAAAGCAGATTTTCATTTAAAATAAATATCCCAAACCAGAGATTCATTAAAATAGCTACCTTTTTAACTTTGAGTTCCATAAACTCAACTGCTATATATTTATAGTGTTGAAAAGGAATAGACATTTGTAAAGCTCTTCATAAAACTAAAAATCATAAAACGATCACTGCTTCACTAAAGAACCACTTTTTTTCTTTTAACAACGTGTTTACCACAGAATATTTTTTATGAGACATAATTTACCACTTATTCATTAATGAAACTAATGAAGTTTTTAGGAAGAGAATTTATATCTAGTTTTGGCAGAGTTCAAAAACACAAGTTTCCTGGGTCAGAGCATAGTTCTCCAGTATGCAGTACCAAGAATACCTAAAAGGTCAAGAAACCAGGATCCAAATATCAGTTTGGACCAAAAAAGATGTCAGCAGCACCTAGGGATCTGTTCTTAGGTACTCCGATAGTATAATTCATTAATACCATTATCTCAAAGGATGTGATTGTTCTGGATTAGTGAGCTAGAGAATTCCACATGGAAACACACAACCGTGCAGAATAAATTTACATCTGTTTTAAATCTGATCTCTTCAGACATGTTACTAATTTCCTAGAAAATGAATAAGAAAAGGAAGCAAGCAGCTCCCAAAATGTTATGATTCACTCTTTCTTCTAAACCATACATTCCAAAACAGAATATTTTGGGATCTACAGAACAGACTAAGCCTAAAAGTCACAAAAGTGTGGATGCAAAATAACAGAGAGATCATTTTTTAAATACTAATTTCAAAGCCTACCCCAGAGAATCAGTGTGTTTAAAAAGCTCTTTTGGGTGAGTCTGCCGTGACCTAAGGTTTATGCAGGGAGGTCTGTAAACACTAAACCCAGTCTATGCCTTCTATTTTATAAATGAGAAAGCTGGAGCCCCCAAAAGGATAAGTAACAACCAAAATACAAAGCCAGTTAGGGGTTATGAAATCCTAAGATGAATTTCATTACATGATGTGGCTTTCTTTTGAAATGACAGAGGAATATTACAAGAAAGATTAAATCCACTGCAGTTCTGGGAAAACAACAAAACAGGAAGGGTACCATGAATCAAAAACTCTAGTGACATTTTAGAAAAGCAGATGGAATCAGCCTGTTGCTCTTAGAAAGTCACAACCCAATATAGACAATGGAGGGGAGACCAATGGGGACAGTTTTTCTAGAACAATCACAGGCTCAATGGCAAGGAGATGGGGAACTGAAATAAACCCAGGGGCTATCGGAAAGAGTGCTAGAGCAGTGTCCTGCCCTCTGCTGTCCTGTTCCAACTGCAGGTGGTAAAGATCACCTAGGCAGGAGATCTGCCTTGGTGGGCTCCTTAGTAAGGGTGTCAGAACTAGAGAGAAAAGAGATTTTTTTTTAAGGTAGTTCCATGCAGCAATAATCTCTCTCAATAGACTCTTTCTATTCCATTTATTCAGGTATCAGAAGGGTATCTGGAAGTACCCAGCCTAACTGGCAACCAGACCCTACCTACTGTCCAACAGAAAGGGAAGCCGACCTGCCAGCAACTCCCCACCTACCTACCACAGGCAGAACACAGGTCCGCAAAACAAGAAGGGGATGCCGTAACACAGAAGAGTAACGTTCACAACTGCTGATGACACCCTTATCAACAATAAGTATCAATGGTATAACTCATCTATAAATGAGCATATAACCAAATTATCACCAGATTTTAAAGAAAACTAGTAATCTGAGAGAAAGGCACCAAGTAGAAAAAGTGACCTGACACAATATTAATGAAAGAAATAAAACAGAACCTAAAAAACTGAATTGGAATCTTTAGCAATAATTGAGAAGGTTTTAGCTTTAATTGTAAAGCTCTTCAAAAACTAAAAATCATAAAATGATCACTGTTTATTTTAAATGAAATAAAAAAACCCACTTAAAAGAAAATAAAAATTACTATGAAAAGGTCAAGACAGGGAAATAAAAAACAAGATACCTTTGCCCCAAAAGAGCAACACAACAAAAAGCACTCAGCAGAAGGTCCAGAGAGCATAACAGACTTAGCTGAACATTGCACTTATGCTGCATTTATGACATTCCAATTGTGAATTATTTCAGAATATGGAAAAAAGGGATAAAGAATAAGTTAAGGGGCCCAGAGGATAGGAATATGAAGCTCCAATAGTAATCCAATGTTCAACCAGAGGATGGAGAGGAGGAAATGAAAAGGAATGAGACAAATGACATCAACCCAAAGAAAGACTTCAGAACATATAGCAGCTCCAAATGTCCCAAAGGAATAATGAAAAGTAAAACCTCATACCTCACAATTAAAGAAAAAACATACAAACTTGCAAAAAAGAAAAAATAAACTATGCAAAAAGATATAAAATCTATTAGTCATCAAACTTTTCAACTTTAACAATTCATACCAGAAGACAGTGAAAAAAATGAAAAGAGCTTGGGAAGACTATATCTAGCTCCACCAAAACAGGAGCCGCACGTGTGTCTGTTCCCCACGGGTCCTCAGTACATCAGCAGAACGCATCACAAAGGGCAGGCACTGGGGCATTCGTGGAAAGGAAGATTAAAAATACAGGCAACCACCATTCACAGAACATTCCCCATATACATTCCCCACATGTCCTTTCTGGGGAAACACTATTTGGTGATGTACTTCAAGAGGAAGAGGGGAAGAACCCATGAAAAAGAGAAACTATAAATACAAGAAAAGGCAATAAGCAAAAACAGGTTAAGTCTAAGCTATTGTCAATAACACAGCTGCAAGGTCACAGGCCACAGTCTCTGACCACACAAAATGCTAACTAACATTCTTCCAAAAGCCACCTGAAAATGTTTAAAAAATTTTTTTTTCTTCTAAATAATTCTTGGGTGAAAGAAGAAATTGACCTTCATGCCCTACTCTTCCAACTTCAAAGTATATTCTCCAGAGAAATGCTTGCATAATGCATTTATGCCTGCAATAATGCATATATGCTTGTCTAATAGCCAAAAAACTGAAAACAACCCATATGACCATAAAGTCAAATGGATAAATAACTCATAGTATAATTAAACAATAGAATAAAGATAGCTATACACAATGAGTTTCACACACAATGTTAAGCAAAAGAAAGACAGGTAAGAATACGTAAAGTATGACTGTTACTGTAACATTCAAAAACAGGCAACAATAAACTATATTATTCGGGGAGGCATAGCTAGGTGATTAAAGTAGAGAAAAGTAAGTAAGTGATTAGGTACAGGGGGTGGTAACCTGGGAGGGGCCTGCAGAGGGTGTCTGCAGTGTGGGCAATGTTCTATTTCTGGACCTGGGTAGTGGCTGGGTGGAGGTTCCTACATACTATAACCATTTGCTACATTAAACTTATTGTTTTACATATTTTTCAGTATGCACCAATTTCACATTAAAGCTTTAAATAATAAGAGTAATATGAACAAAAGATAGACAAACTATTTAGAAAATTTAAACTATACTGTTTATAAACTTGTGCAATAAAGCCAAACAGTATTCAGAAGTGCATGCCCTTACATGAATTTATTGAAAATGCAATGTTAAATCACACTGATTCAATAAAGTAGAAAAACAAAATAAACAAAAAGAGAAATAGGGGTTTAAGACAAGCAAAAAAGGAAAAAGAAAACACATAAGATTAAAAAAAAAAAACTAAAAGCTGACTCTTTTGAAAGACAATCTACAACCCAGTAAAATAAACAAGCCTCGGACAAGAAATCAAGGTAAAGAAAACAACCTGAGAAATAAACAGGGGCTATAACCACAGATGAAAAGTGATGTGAATCATGCATCTATGTGATGATGTTAAGAATTACTGATTGCATATGCAGAATGGAATGATTTCTAAATGTTGTGTTAATTTCTTTTTTTTCTTTAATTAATAAAAAAAAAAGTGATGTGAAAAGAGAACAATTGGAACATCTTTACATTAGTTGCAACTAAAGGTATAGATGAGAGGATGTTTTTTTTTAAGAATCTGAAGTTACTGTAACTGACTGAAGTAACAGAAAATCGTAACAGACCAATATGGTAACGACCTATTTCCAAATTTACTGATCAGGATCAGATGTTTCCTTAAAACAGAGTTTCTCAACTTCAGCACTATGGATATTTTGGGCCATGTAATTCTTAGTTGGGGGACTTGTCCTGCGCATTGCAGACTGTTAGTAACATCCCCGGCCTCTACTCAGGACATACCTTTCTCGTTGTGACAATCAAAAAGGTCTCCACACATTTCCAAAGGTCTCCTGGGGTTAAAAAATCAACCCAGTTTAAGGACCGCTGATTTACAAACTGTCTAGAGTGTAGGAAAAAAAGACGCAAAGGCCTCTCAAGACATTTTATGGGACTGCTTAACACTGATACCAAAATAAAACAAGGGCCAAAAGGAGAAGGAAAAAATAAAACCTATATACAATCAGATTAAAAAGAAGTAAAAATCCAAAAATAAAGTATCACATCCATTCTAACAGTGTTTATCAGGGGAACTCAAGAATAATTCAAAATTAGGAAAGCCCCTCACACACTTCACAGATCACAGCATGGGTATGCCCACACATGGAGCGCTACGCAGTCATGAAAAACAAGGGAGAGCTCCACATACGACTGGGTCCACGATATACCGTAAAGTAAAAAAAATCACAAGCATTCCAGTGAAGGATGGAAAACTAAACATTGAACCTATGTTTCTCTCAACTTATCTCTTTCCTGAGGCTCCACTATAATTACAGTGAAGAAAAAACATTTTATAAGTGCATAATGATAAAAAGGAAAAAGAAAAAAGGAATGGGTATTCAGCAGAAAAATAACTCACCCACACTAGAAAAATAATAGTAAGTAGAGGTATGGTAACCAAAGGATCTGGGCAAGTCAAATCATGGTTTAGATGAATACAGAAAAGGCAGCTAATTTGCCCCATAGAACCCTGGAGAAGCTCTGGACTAAAAGAGAACAGGTACAATGGAGGGCAGGAGTGACTGGTAGGACTGAAAGCAGAAGGATTAACAAAATCCTCTTTATAGAAAACCCTGCCCAGATTTCCAAGCACACCCCTCTCCCTTGCTTCCTTGAGCAGAACTCAGGCAGATATATTCCTATCTCAAGTATTTGCAAGGTTTTCATCTCCAAAGAAACGGAGCAGTTCCAGCCAACAGTTATCATTGTGCCAGGCGATGAAGAGGTAGTAGGCAGGGGTGTGAAGTAAGCATGATTTCCTCCTAAAAGCTATCCACCATGAGAGAGAGTGCAGGTGCAAAATGGCAGGGGAGGGAATAAAGGCACTCCACTCCCTTCACTAGATAAATGAAGGAGGTACAAAAAAGACTGGAATTGAGTGGTAATCCTGGGGCCAGAAAGAACATTTAGAACAATGACAGAAGTATCAGAGGAAGCGAGAGGACACGGAAGGATCAGGTTTAGCAAGTGATGGCACAAAGCACTGATCAGCCCCCACTGTTCAGCCCGGCGGTTGCCAGATTTCGGGAGTGGCAGGCTGAGTCCAGTACTGGCATAGATAGCTGCCTCTTCTAAAAGTGAGAGGGTCAAAGTTGGTCTGGAGGACCGTGAGGGACCAGCACAGAAGCTGGCACCAGGGTTGGCTCTCTGGGCGGCAGCACTTCCAGCCTCCCACCAGCATCCAGGACAGAAAGAGCTAAGGTGTCCTTTTGTTCTGTGTATAGGTGTTTCCTAGTCTGGCCCGTCCCTGAGGGCAAAGCACAGGCTCTATCCTTGGTTTCCACCTTCTCTGTAGCAGTACCTTCTGGCCTGACACCATCATCTACCAGGATTTAAAGACCCAGTGCATTTTTTCAATGGTTGGGTTTGTACTTTCTCTTTCTCCTGCTGTCTGTCTGGTAGATCCCTGAGGCCCAGTGCAGACACTAATCTTCATTTCTCTCAGAAGCAGTGTCTTCTGGCATTATACCAGTATCTACAGGGACATAAGGAGCCCATGCACCTTTCTCATTTTTTTTCTATTGGTCGGTTGGATTTTTATTTTCTCTGTTTTATACTTTGGGGACTGGCAGATCCCTGAGGGATATAAGCACATGATGCTGGCCTAGGTTTTATCCTCGAAAGCAGCAGCTTCTGGCTTCTCACCAACACAAGAGACTGGGAGAGGCAGTGCACTTCTTTTCTTCCCCTTTTTTTTTGTGTGTGTGTGGGCGTTTTGTCTGTTTGTTACTATTTTTTCCTCCCCCACACCTTTTCCTTCCATTTTGTTTTCTTGTTCTTAGACCAGTGGACTGAAGAGTGAGGGAACATGATTTCCAGAGTGACCACAGCTTAATATTGAGAATATCGGTTCTCAACTAAAAAATTACAAAACATACAGGAAAACAGTTATGAGAAAAAACGAATTTGATGGACTATATTCTGGAGGAAGCACAATCTCTGGAATTACTATCAAAGATCTCAGAACAATTGTCATAAAATAGGACCCATGAATTAAAGGAAAACAAAGACAAAGAATTAAAGAAAATCCAGAAAACGATGTGAAAAAAAATGAGAATTTCACTGAGACAGGAATTATAAAGAACCAAATGGAAATTCTAGAACTCAAAAGTACAACAGCTGAAGTAAAGAATTCAACAGGGGGTCTTCAAGAGCAGAATGGAGGAAGCAGAAGAAAGGATCAACGATCCTGAAGACAAAACAAATGAAACTGCCCAGGTTGAGAAGAAAAAAGAATGAAAACAGATGAATGAGCCTGAGGAACATGCGAGACATTACCGAGCATACCAGTATAATCACGACCAGAGTCCCAGGAGAAGAGGGATAGACGGCCAGAAAAATATTTTAAGAAATAATGGTAGGAAACTTCCCAAATCTGATGAAAGAGACAAATCCACAAATCCACAAAGCACAGTAAACCCAAACAGACATATACTGAGACACACGATCAAGCTATCCAATACCACAGACAAAGACAGAATCTTAAACACAACAAGAGAGAAACTACATGTCACACATAAGGGACCCTTAATAAAATTAATATCTAATTTCTCCTTAGAAATCATGGAGGCCAGAAGGCAATGGTGAGACATATTTAAAGTGCTAAAAGAAAAACATTGTTACCTGAGAATAATATACCTGGCAGTGCTGTCCTTAAAAAAAAAAAAAAAAGGGAAATTAAAACATTCCCCACCCACCCACCCCCCAAAAAATGGAGGGAGTTCATTACCATGAGACCCTCCTTTACAAGAAAGACTAAAGAGTACTCCATGTTGAAAAGCAAAGGATGATAAAGAGTTGCTCAATTAAGAAATAAAGATCTCTGGTGTAAGTAACAATATGGGTAAATATATATGTATTATTTCGCTTTTCATTTGCAATGCTATCTTTTACTTCTTATGAGGCTAAAAATTCAAATGTCTATAAAACAAGTACAAATCATTGTCACTGCCCACACAGTGCATAAAGATGTAATCTGTGACATGAATGACAAAAAAGGGAGGGATGGAAGCATATAGATGCTCTGTATGTACCTATATGTAGACTAGTGAAGTCAAGTTGAAGTTAACACAAACTAAATTAGAATAGATTTAGTAGGTTAAATGTAATCCCATGATAACCATAAGAAAAGATCTAAAAAACTTATGCAAAAGCCACAGATGAATTTCACATGCTAACTGACTGCAGTCCGCAGCAACAGAACCACAGGGCATCACCACCCGGCCACGCTAATGCTTGAACCTAACTATCACATGTCCATCCCCTGTCAACCTGGCAACTATACACATCACCTTAATCTCTAAACAGAAAACAGTAACAGACATATTTTTTCACCTAACAATGATCATCTTTCCTGCATACAGTGTACTAAATTTTTCCAGGTGCAAACTACATTTGTTTCACCATAATAATTACAAAGACCTTGGATCATTTCAGTAACAGTACAAATACAGTACCAACTCAAAAACCGTGCAAAATCTCATGGAGGTCATTTACAGGCATGGTGTGTTCTGACGCAGGGTTTTACTCTGGCTGTGGGTCTGTGAACTTACAGCAGGTTGTCTGCTTCCAATATGCAGGGAGGGAACAGTCACAGGATAAACAATCTCACTGCCATAGGGAGAAACTGGAGGGAAAACAGGTCACTGCTTCTAAACAATTATGATAACCTGCAGGGCATACCCCACTGGATTTTGCAGGCTGGAAGTCATGCATCCTTGGGGCTTTGGAGAACAGCAGTCCTGCCCTTCCCAGGGGCCCGCACAGTGGCCCACCTCTCTCCAAATACAATCTTGGGGGACAATGGGGAGACCACCTTTTTCTCAGCTCCATCCTCTCCAAACATGAGGGCTACACCAGGCTCTCTGGCACCTCCAGGACACATGTTCAACCCCTCGCTCAGAATAATATGGTGGCAGCCAGGCTCTCCTCAGTCCCAGGGAATGTGCTCTACCCTCTCCAAGGCCTGGGGCACAACTTTTTCAAAATATTTAGGTATAAGGTCCACCTTCTGCCTTATGGGCAGACTCACCCTCTCCACGTACTTGGGGGGGGGGGGGGGCGGGGGGGAGTCTTCTCTCCTGGCCCAAGATTTCTTGGCTTCAGACCTTGGCTTTCATGGTTCTACCTCTGAAGTTATTTTTCCTTCAATTTGTCCTTTTTCTGTCCCTTCTGGTTCTGACTGGCAGTGGTTCTGTGTGTACAGGTCTGTGCTGGCTTGAAAGGATGTCTGTCCCCTAGAAAAGCCATGTTTTAATCTAAATCCCATTTCATAAAGGTAGAATAATCCCTATTCAATACTGTATGTTTGAAACTGTAATCAGATCATCTCCCAGGATGATGTGATTTAGTCAAGAGTGGTTGTTAAGCTGGATTAGGTGATGAGCATGTCTCGGGTGGGTCTTGATAAGTTTCTGGAGTTCTATAAAAGAGGAAAACATTTTGGAGAATGGGAGATTCAGAGAGAGCAGAGAATGCTGCAGCACCATGAAGCAGAGAGTATATCAACCAGCGCTTTGGAGATGAAGAAGGAAAACACCTCCCAGGGAGCTTCATGAAACAGGAAGCCAGGAGAAGAAAATAGCAGATGACGCCGTGTTCACCATGTGCCTTTCCAGATGAGAGAGAAACCCTGACCGTGTTCACCATGTGCCTTTCCAGATAAGAGAGAAACTCTGTGTTTGCCATGTGCCCTTCCACTTGAGAGAGAAACTCTAAACTTCATCGGCCTTCTTGAACCAAGCTATTTTGCCCTGGATGCCTCAGATTGGACATTTCTATAGAATTGTTTTAATTGGACTTTTTCTGGGCCTTAGAACTATAAACTAGCAACTTACTAAACTCCCCTTTTTAAAAGCCATTCTGTTTCTGGTATATTGTATTCTGGCAACTAGCAAACTAGAAAAAGGTCCTACAATATTCTTGTTGGTTTTCTATGCAGTGCACTGGGATAATCAGATAAAAAGACTTTCCATAAATCCTTTCTGGATAACTCCATCTCAAATCGTCACTTGTCCTATAATGGCTGACTGCCTCCAAATTTGGTTACATCATATAAGGCACTATTCTCTGGGGTTTCTTTTTCTGGAAGTACAGAATTTTTCAGACCATCAATTTTTGGTTTCTTTGTACTCAAAAGCTCAGTTCTCAATTTAGTTCTTTCCTCTTGTATTTTGCTGTGAGCTGTGTGGGGAGGCCAGGCCACACTTTCTACATTCAACTTGGAAATCTCTTCTGCCAAATATCCAGGTTCATGGCTTTTGAAATCTGTCTTCTATCCAGAGACAGTGGTCAATTTTGCTAGATTCTTTGTCAGTCCAAAACAGGGATCACCTTCCCTCCAGTTTGCAACAGAATTATCTTTAGAGCTCAACTTTCTACCAACTGTCTCTTCAAAGCACTCTAAACCTTCTCTATCAAGCTCCTCACAATTCTTCCAAATTCTTCCCCTTATCCATTAAAACAACCATTCCAACAGGTTTGGTGTTTGCAAATTACAGCAGCACCCCACCCTCAGTACCAAAATCTGTTTTAGTTTGCTAAAGCTGCCAGGATGCAACACACCAGAGATGGATCGACTTTTAATAAGGGAATTTATTTCGTTACAAATGTATAGTTCTTCAGAGGAAAGGCAGCTGGCTTATGTCTTAAAAATAATGAGCAAAATAACAGGAATAAATTCAGCCTTACCAGTAATTTTACTAAATGTAAATGAATTAAATTCTCCAATCAAAAGGCAGAGAGTGGATAAAGAAACAAATCCTTACTATATGCTGTTTACAAGGGACTCATCTTGAGTCATAGATACAAATAGAGCGAAAAAATAGAAAAAAAGTTTCATGCAAATATTAATCAAAAGTGAGCATGGGTGACTATATTAACATCAGACAAAACAGATTTTAAGTCAAAAACTGTTAGAAAAGACAAAGAAAGACTTTATAGACCAATAAAAGGGTCAATTCAACAAAAAGACTCAATTAAAAACATATATTTACCTAATAGCAGAACACCGAAATATATGAAGCATATATATTCAGTTCGACAGAACTGAAGGGGAAATAGAGATTTCAACACACCATTTTCAACACTGGATAGGACACCTAAACAGAAGATTAATAAGGAAACAGAGTACCTGACAATACCATAAACCACCTAAATCTAACAGTACATGTAAAACAGTGTACCCAATAACAGGAGAATGCAAATTCTTTTCAAATGCGCAGGGGCCATCCTATAGGATAGCTCATACATTAGGGTGCAAGAGAAGTCTAAACAAATGTTAAAAATGAAAATCATAAAAAGTAACTTCTTTGAGAAGGTAGGGTTTAACAAATGAAATTGATTGCTGAATCATTAAATTGATATTTCTTTTAGTCTCCAGTATCTTAGAGCAGCTAGAAGTTAAAAAACTAAAATTGTGGAATTGTAAACCATGCCAAACGCTGAAATCTGTTCTACAACCAATTCTTGTGCTGTGCTTTGAAATTTATTGCTTTTTTGTATATATGTTATTTTTCACAAAAAAAGAAGAAAAAAGTTGATTGTGATGATGAAAAATATTTATTCCTTCTAGCCTCCTATGTTCTGGAGCAGCTAAAAGGAAAAATCTGAGAGGATGGTACAGTAGCCCATGACAAACTCTGGGATCTGTCCAGAGTTTGGACAACTTGTTCAACCACTTGTTGAAGAGTGCTCTGAAAATTATTGTTTTTTTCTTTCTTTGCATTGTATATATGCTTTATTATACAATTTAAAAAGTTAAAAAAAAAAAAAGTAACCTCTCTGACTAAATAGAATGAAGTTCTCTCCAAGAACATCAACCAATTCCATCCCCCATCCTATATTATCGACATGCCTTTTCAACATGAAAGAGTTAGAAAGGGCAAAGCCCAAAGATCTTTATAGAGTAGGATCTCCTGAAGGATAAAAGGAGAAGGTGGAGTTATAACAGAGAAGATAGGATTTAACAAATTAGTATGACTGCTGAGTCACTATATCGATATTTCTTTTAGCCTCCAGTGTTTTGGAGCAGCTAGGAGGAAAAACCTGAAACTGGAATGGGAAACCATACCAAACTATGAAATCTGTTCTGCTTGTTGGAGTGTAGTTTGAAAATTACTTTTCTTTCTTCTTTTTTTTTTAATATGTTATATTTCATAATAAAAAACGTTAAAAAATAGAATGAAGCTAGAAATCAATAACAGAAGGAAAACTTGTACAAATATATGGAAATTAAACACCATACTCTGAAGCACCCAAAAAAACAATGGGTTAAAAGAAGAAATACAAAGGAAATTAGAAAACACTAAGAGGTAAATGAAACAAAACCAAACCAAAAACTCATGAGATGCACTGCAAGCAATGCTCAGAGGGAAATTTATAGCTATAAATGCCTTATTAAAAAATAAGAAGAATCTCAACTCAACTTCACATCTTGAGGGACAATAACAACCACCAAAAAAAGCAGCCCAATAAACCCAAAGTTAATGGAAAAAAGGATATAATTGCAACTAGACCAGAGATAAATGAAAAAAAAATGGAAAAATTGAAAAAAAAAATAAAAAGGATGCAAATAACTAAAACCAGAAAGGAAAATTGTGATTTCACTACTGACTTACAAAAACAAAAAGAATAAGAGATTATGAGATTATTTCAAATTAAAATATCCTATTTGAAAAGGACCACACTGAGTACCCAGCACAATGAATGAAAAAATACCCACAACTTAAGTACACTACAGCGGTACTTCAGACATCGAGGAAAACTCAAACTCTTAAAAGCGTCCACAGAGCACAGAGAAAGCACTACATAGATGACTAAACCCTCAACAGTATCAGGCCTTAACACCATTATTGGCTAGGAGACAATGGCAATCTTAGAAATTCTGAGGGAAAATTATTTTCAATTTAGAATTACAGATTCAACCAAACTATCAAAATACAAGAATATAGCAATATCAGAATATAATAATATGAGAGCAGTTCAGATTTATTGGGCATTTACTATAAAACAGGTATGATTCTAAATGATTTACATATATCAACCCATTTAATCCTCAGAACTCACCGAAAATAGGCACCACTGCTACTTTCCCCATTTTACAGAGTACTGATATACAGAGTGATCAGCTAATCAGCCTAACATTATACAGCTAAAAAGCAGCAGAACTAAGATTCAAACCCATAGCTCCAAAACCCACTCTTGACCACTACTTCATTCTTTCTTAGGATTTTACTTGAGCATATACATAGGCAAAATGAGAAAGAGTAAACCAATTAAGACATGAGATCTTAGAAACAAAGGATATACCTTAGAAGAACAGAGAAGAAAAAACTGAAGATGACAAGTATATAGTCAGCCCAGGGGACAACCTGCCAGGACTGATAAAAAAGAACATAAGGCTCCAGAGAGAGGAAGATCTCATGGACTCAAAATTCTAAGAACTAAGAGTTATTATAAGGAAGACACTGAAAATCAAAAACCTGTACAAAAAAAGGAAATATCTTAACAGAGAACTTGACTTTACATCACAAAGTCATAATGATAAACACCCTGCTTATTCATATGACTAAAAACAATAGTTTTTTAGGTAGACAGGACAGAAAAGTGAGCAGGTGAATAGGGTGGTATAAAAACTAAATCCTCATCCATTATATTAAAAAGTCAATAAATTATGGCTAGCATGATTTTTCTGTAAACCTACTTCTTTAATAAAATAAACAAATGAATTATGCCTAAATAGGAAAATCCAAAAACAGTATAAACTTTACTTAAAGATGCAAAAATAATAACCAGAAAAATAGTTAAAAGGTTTAAGTGATTCATTTTGAGCAACAAATGGGGCTCAGGTAATTATTTTTTATTTAGATGTTTTAGGCATTATTCTTTTTAATTATATGTATGTAATCTTTTGACAAAAAAAGAAAAATTTTTAAAACTATAAAACAACTTTGGAAAAATACATATACAAGGATGGGATATATTCAAGAAAACTGCAAAAGAGATGGAGAACTGACCTTAGCCTAGCAGACCACTATATTAGATGGCCTTTCAGCTTGAGAAATTTAGGTACCAGCCTACCCTAAACTACTATAGATTGCAGAAGGAAATCCCACCAGCCGCAAATCCATACTCAAGGACAGAAATTCTCAACCTTGACTATAATAAAAGTCACCTAGAGAATAATCAACATATCCTGTACCAAGATCCCACCCCAAACCAGTTAAATCAGAATCTCTGGAGAATGGGGTCAAAAGCTATCATGTAGATTCTACTGTGCAGCCAATGTTGAAAAGCACTGGACTAGAGGAATAAAAGCAATCTTTTACATCTTGTATCTTAGATAAAGCTAAACAGTCTGCTTTAGTATTGGTCTTGCCTTATCTCCTTATTCAAATATAAAAAGTAAATAAAGGTCACAAGAGAAGAAAAGTAAAGATTTTAAGAGTTCAAAGAAACAGACTACTTTTTAAGCTTGTGAGTGGTAAACCTGTAGGCATTTCTCTTTCTTGAAGATAACATTTGGGTCTGGCCTTAAGAAGCACAGACTGCATTAAGGAGAAGGCATTCCAAATGAGGATAATACAATGAGCAAAAGCAAACAAAGAAGCAAAGGAAAAGTAACCATAAGGTGGTAGTGGGGAGAGGGACAATTGTTTGCCTGTCATAGTAAATATCAGCAAATTACTCTGAAGAAAAAAGTTATTTTCAGTACCTAAAACAAAACAAACAGAACAATTCAACAGGAACACAAATACTAAGATTCTAAGTACTAATACATAACTTCTAAGTAATTTGCACAATAAAAGAAAAATCCTCCTAGTTTTACTTTTCTGCTTGAGACAATTTATTTTAGTTCTGAACACTGGAGAATTTTTACTTTACCTGACCCGTGGGTAGTGGTTGATCTAGCATCTCAACATCCAGGTGTTTAGGAAGGTTATATAATCTGCAGAGTTCACATATCAACCACTTCAATTGCTGACGAAGCTACAAAACACATTTCGGTAAATAAGCATTATGTTAAAGAGCCTTTAGAAGACATGAATAATGCTATGACTACGGTATTCAATCTAGGAGAAAATGAAAAGAGTTTGTTATGGCTCCACTGCAGCCTATACAGATAAAATAACGCTCTTTAAAAAAACTCTTTAGGGGCTGCCACTGTAAGAAGGATGCCATGGCTTAGGTGTAATCCCTACAACCGAAACCTTGGCCGAAAGAGAGGAAGGGACGCTCCAGACACTGTCCAATCTCCATTTGCTAACTTCTTTTCTTATAAACTTTCTACTTCAGACCTGACTATAATACCATTACTGGGGCAACCAAAAGACAGAGATAGCGCTACTGCACGTGGATTATAGAGATACATTTTCCATACAGTCATTTAAACATACAGAGAGAGGCATAAGTGGTCTAGTAGACAAAGTCTGGAATCTAGATGACCTTGGATACAGCATGTAACTCCCTAAATCTGAGGCTCCCTATCTGTAAAACAAGAAAATTAAAACCTCCTCAGAATGGTAAAGATTACACGAAGCTTTCTAATAAAACACTTGGCACTTAGTAGGCTCTTAAGTGCTCATCTAAAAAAAAGGAAAACTTTCAATAGGAAAACTACAAAGAATAACTCCATAAATTTCCGTATTTAAATTCAGATTATTTTTTAAGCATACTTACTTAAAGCAAGGTAAATTATGTGTAAAACATTTTTGTAACTGTTAAAATCTTTTTTCAGGGCGGGCCGCGGTGGCTCAGCGGGCAAAGTGCTTGCCTGCTATGCCGGAGGACCTCGGTTCGATTCCCGGCCCCAGCCCATGTAACAAAAACGGAGAAACAGAGTACAAGAAAATGTTTAAAAATGTTTCCCTTTCTTCCTTCCTTCCTTCCTTCTATCCTTCCTTCCTTCTCTCTGTCTTTCCTTTAAAAAAAAAAATGTCAAAAAAAAAAAAAAAAAAAATCTTTTTTCAGTGTACTAGCTTAATGATGACGATTTAATAAAAATAGTCAATACTTAGCAGACCTGAATGTCCTGGGTGTGTCTGATCAAGAAAAGAGATGAAGAGAAAGAAGGAAGATTACTAAGAACTAAGACAAATACAGGATTAAAATGGGTTAAGCAAAGCAAAGAACAAGCCTTTCAAAGTGGACAAAATAGCAAGGAAAAAGGCTGAGAGGTAAATTAGGACCAAGCAAAAATCCTCATGCTTATAAGGAAGCAAAACCCCCTGTGGATTTGTTATCCATCCAAAAAGCTGTTTTGTACACAGCACACAATGAGCAAGGTAACCTGGAAGAGCCCGGCAGCTTCAGGAGAGCGGAGAGGCTGCAGGTGGTGGAGCAATGAGACAAACAGTGAGGTAGGTCTTCCAGGGACTGCAGATTCCCAGCTACCCTCTCTCCTCCCCACAAAAATAGAAACTACTTGAGGGACAGGGGAGAAGAAACTAAGATGGTGGGAAAGGATTTAAGAACTATTTATACCACAGACGGAAAGGTCTTAGAAACTTACTGGATAGTTTGTGAGGTCCGGGGAGTTGGGCAACAGTGGTATAAAAAAGAACTCTAAGATATAGTTCCCAGGTTTCCATCTTGGATGGCTGGTTTCATTGTGTCATTTTCTCCCATTCACAAAGAGCAGAAACATGATGGGGGTGGCAGAGTGCTGGAAGGCAGATGTGCTTAAATTTGAATGTAATTATCTGCAACACCCACGATTCATCCAAGTCAGCTTCCAAGAAACAGATACACAGGTTTGAAACTCAGGAGGTAAAGTTTAGGTCCTGATTTAAGCAATGGGAGAAGAGATTACTCAGAGAAAGCAAAGAATGAGAAAAGAGAAACTGATCAAGGAAGGAGACCAAGTGACAGCCAAGGTAATAAGAAATAAAAACAGGAAACAGTAGTCCGTTAGAAATCCCATTAGATTGTCAGTTCTCAAAGGATCGGAACATGCCTTATTTTGTCTTTTAAACCCACCACTCAACACAAAGCCTCGCATGGAAGCCAATCAATTTTTTTCAAGTAGTTTTCAGTGTTTTACTGTTAACAGTTTCCTATATTCACCCAGGATGGGGGTGGGATGGGATGTATGTATAATCTAGCATAAATACAAACAGAATTTTTTGTATAATACTGTATACAAAAGGGGCCAAAGTATATATTACAGTCTATGCTTTGCTTTTCCACTTAGCTTATCTTAGAAAGTTGTATGTGCTCTTATGGAAAGCTTGCATCATTTTGAACTACAACATAATATTCTATCAAAGCTATGCAAATAATTTTATTTAACTAGCTCTTTATTGGAAACATTTAATAATAAATGTTTCTTGAATGGAGGAATAAACAACAACATCAAAAAGCTGCAAAGAGGTCAATTTAAGGACTAAAAAAATGAGCCAATCCTCTCTCTCTCTAAGCCAACTCGGCAGGTGAATTCACTGCCCTACATGGGACATGACTCTCAGAGGTATAAATCTCCTTGGCAATGTGGGACAGAACACCTGGGATTCACCAGGACCCGGCATCATGGGACTGAGAAAGCCTTTCTGACCAAAAGAGGGAAGACAGAAATGAGACAAAATAAAATTTCAGTGGCTGAGAGATTCCAAACAGTCAAGAGGTTATCCTGGAGATTATTCTTATGCATTATATAGATATCCCTTTTTAGTTTATGGTGTAGTGGAGTGGCTGGAGGAAAGTACCTGAAACTACTGATCAGTATTCCAGTAGCCTTCATTCCTGAAGATGACTGTGCAACGATATAACTTTTACGAGTGATTGTGAAAAACCTGCGTCTGATGCTCCTTTATGTAGAGTCTGGACAGATGAATAAAAATATGGATAAAATAATTAAATAATAGGAGGGATAAGGGGTAAAATAAATTGGGCAGATTGAAACACTAGTGGTCAATGAGAGGGAGGGGTAAGGGGTATGGAATGTATGAGCTTTTTCTTTTTTCTCTTTATTTCTTTTTCTGGAGTGAGGCAAATGTTCTAAAAATGATCATGGTGAAGAGTACACAACTACGTGATGATACTTGTGAGTCACTAATTATATATCATGTATGAACTGCATGTGTATAAAGATTTGTCAATAAAAATATTTTTTAAAAAAAGGAGCCAATGGATTTGGCAAATAGGAGATAAATAAAATCTTTACGTCTAACTTCACAAAATAAGCAATTTCTAAAGGAATATTTCAGCCACTGATAAATATCCCATCCATTTCTACTATTACAAAATGGATCATATCTTTGAACCTTCAGGAGGCAGCAAGAACATACCTCCCCTATCCTGTTCGCCCCTTGTTGGGGATGTGAACATATCTATCTAGCTTTTTATATTTAGCTCAATACCTTGATGAGTCTCCATCCCAGCCTTAATTTTTATAAATAATACTCTTCAAACTTACCTTCTTCTGGTCTTTAAGACTAGATGTACTTAAACCATTTACTTTCAACAAAAATCCCAATACTATTTCTAGAATAATCTATCCTTTCCCTATTGAGTTAAAAATACCAAACTTAAGACATTCTAAATTCTCATTTGCATGACCTTATTTCTAAACTTCTATTATCTTTACTTGTTTGGTCCAATGTCAGTACATATTATTTTATTATATTTAGTAACTGATTGGGCAATTGTCCTTACTAATTTTTTTCAACTTTATTATTATTTGTTTTTTACTATTTACTCTTCCAAATGAACTTTACAGTACTTTTTTCAAGTTTCAAAAATAAATCTGTTGGAATTTTTACTAGAATTGCATTAGATTTATAAATTGATATGGAGATACAGAGATAATAAACATATAATATGGAGCCTGCCCATCCAGGAACATAGTACTCAAGTATTTCATTCCACTCAACAAAATTTTATATTTTTATTCACACAAAGTCTGCAAAACTAAGTTTATTCCTAGGTTTTTAGTATTTTTTGTATTTACCATCAATGAAATGTTTTTCCACTATATTTTCTATCTAATCATGCTCACAGTCGGTAAAGGTATTGTTTTAGGTAAATAATCATGGTACCTGCAAATAATGATTTGTATTTTTCTATAAGAGACTTTAAGACATCATGGAAAAATACAATGATAGTGTCAACTTTCAAAAAGGATATACAAAATACATAGACTAGAAAGAAATATATATATATATATATATATATATATATATATATATATATATATATATAGACTGTGACCTCAGCTATTAAGCCTATGTACACAGGCATTTACTAGCATAGGAAATAAAATACTGGTCAAAAACAGCCATCATAACAGTGGTTATGAGAAATTTTTATTTTCTTCTTTTGCTTCTATATTTCATTAGTTTTCTCACTTATTTGCTTTGCTATCACAGAAAATGTCCTGTTTTTAAAGTTTCTAAAATGGAAAGTTACATTTCTTTACATTTTAGACAAACAAACAAAACTTCCTACTTGAATACCTTTGGCTTTTCCTGCAGACTTATGGGCTCATGACAGAAAAACAATTTCCTCACACTGGCAGTGGGTGTCATTGTATCGTTATTTCACTTCCATCCCCTTCTCTCTGTCCCATTCTCTACTTCCCACTCTGGCCAGTGGTCCCTACAGAAAACACCGGTTTGGTTTAATGGTTAGAACAGGAAAAAGAGACAAGCTAATTTCTGATTTATATTAAGGCTATACCTGGGAATAAACAGAGAAGCCAGGTATAAAAAAGTTTTTAAATTTGAGAAACTAAAAATAAACATGGTTTCTAGCCCCTCTAGGATTAACAGATAATCATTAACATGGTTTTATATCATATTACCTCTTAACACATAGGTTCCATACATAATGTTCATGAAGGAACAAAAGAAAATAGCTTGGCTTATTTTCTCACCGAATTATTGTTTTTTGTATCTTCTAGACGTTCCAGCACTGATGTCAGATTTGGGTCATCGGAATCCACAAACCATATTGGTGAAGAAGATGGGTAAGATTCCTGTTATAGAGACACCAATGTTAAACGCAATTACATACAAAGTAACCCGAATATGCTATTAAACTATACCACTAAATAGCATGATGGTCATGGATTCAAATCAAATGTATCAAAGAATAGCAACACATCAAAATCCATAAAAGAACAAATTTCTTTTTTCAAAAGACAAAGTTGCTAAATTTTACGGTTGTCTTGCTTGCTGCTCCAAATTACATAATTTATACACATAAAAACAAACACATCTACAAAAGAGAATACACTGCAAACGTTTCATTTTATTAAAAAGCAGGAAAAGTGGTATTCAGGCACTAAGGAAGATGGCTTCCTTCTTTTACTGAGAAAGCTCTATCATGGCCTGGATTCTCTGACCTGGATTCTCCGGCTTTCAAACTTTTAAAGGACTAGAAAATCTGAAGTCGTAATAAATCCCTCAAAACAGAAAGCAAATTAAAAAAAGCAACCAAACACTGTAATGAGTCTACAGACTTAATTAAATAGATTTAAACTGCATTACTTTCACCTTTTAATACAATAAAGCTTTATTTCTAAATTTACCTAAATGAGGTCCAACTCTGAATCTTTAAAATTAGCCAAGGAGTATACATTTAGGCACACGTTTTTAAATGCTCACAAATATTAAAATGTTAGAAGACAGAACAAATAGCGGCAGAGGACCCTCGTATGACTACACTCAGCTTTCGTCTGCCAGGAGCTGGGCTCTGAGGCAGCCATCGCCACTGCGTACCTGCTGTGTGCCAAGCTCAGAGCCAATGGTATCCGTGAACACCGAGGGAAGCAGCCTCTAAAATGATCCCATAACCCTCACCGCCTGGTATTCACAACCTCGTATAACTCCCTCCTTTGGACCTAGCGACTCATTTCTACTAAGAAGAATACAGCAAACGAAATGGGAATAGCCTCAGTAACCTCTGAGGTAGCTCACAAAGATAACTCTGTCTTGCTCACCCTTGCCCACTCTTTGAGTTGCTCCTTCTAATGGAATGCCACGGACAGGTGGTAAGCTACCCTACGGAGAGGCCACATGGCAAGGAAGTGTGGGAAGCCTCTGACCATCCGTCCAACAGCATGTGAGGAGATGAATCCTGCCAACCATGTGAAAGCCTGGAAGCAGTTTCGCCCCTAGTCTGTTTTTGAGATAATCGCAGCTCATGTCAACATCTTTATTGCCTTGTGAGCAACCTGAGTTACTGAACCCTGTGGAGCCGTGGATAGATTCCTGACCTAGAGACAATGAGATAATGTTGACTGTTTTAAAACCACTAAATTTTGGAGCAATTTGTTACACAGCAAAAGCACCATAAAAGTTTAATATTTTATTCAATTACACAAATTGTCTCTTAGCAGGAAATGCTACTATATGTGTTACATTTTAAAAAGCACAATTACATGCACTACTACTACTCAGTATATACCCAGAAAAGCTGAAAGCAGACACGAACAGATATTTGCATAACGGTGTTCACAGCAGCATTATTCACAACCGCCGAAAGACGGAAACAATCCAAGTGCCCACCAACAGACGAGTGGATAAACAAAATAGGGTACATGCATACACTGGAATATTATGCTGAAGTAAGATGAAACGACATCCTGAAGCATATGACAACTCAGACGAACCTTGAGGACATAATGCTGAGTGAAATAAGCCTGAGACAAAAGGACAGATATTGTTTGATTCCACTTTTATGACTTTGGTAAAGATGAACTTAGAGGCTTATAATACAGAGTGCAGGGCCCTAGAAATACACAGAAGCTAGAGAAGGGCGAACAGTTAGCTCATGAGGTTGACCTTAAATGTGAGGGAATGGGGAGAAGACAGCTCATTAGTGGGACTATAACACTGTATACTGAAGGTAGACACGATTCGAAAGGGGTTATAAAGAGCCATGTATCCCACCAATTAATACTACAAATATAAATAAATTCCTGTATGAACTACTTCAAAGCTATGAAATCTTGTACAAAAAAGTTTATAATATCAGGATACGGGGGAAGGTACTATTGCATGCTATGGGCTATGTTTAACAGGAAGACATCATCAGTACCACAGCAATACCAGGGGTAAATAAAGCAGGGGAAGGACAAGAGTTAAGGAGAAGTTTGGATTTTCTATTCGGTGAGGTGTAGGGACATGACTTCCAGGGGTATAAAGCTCTCTGACAACATGAGACATGACTCCTGGGGATGAGCTTGGCCCAGGAATCGTGGGATCAAGAAAGACTTCCTGACCAAAAAGGGGAAGAGAGAAATGAGACAACATAAAGTTTCAATGGTTGACAGATTTCAGAGTGAAGAGGTTATCCTGGAGGTTATTTTTATGCATTATATAGATATCCTTTTTTAGTTTATGGTGTATTAGAGTAACTAGAGGGAAGTACCTGAAACTGTTGAACTGTGTTCCAGTAGCCTTGATTCTTGAAGAAGACTGTTTAATATATAGCTTTCACAATGTGAGTGTGTGATTGTATCTTGTGGCTCCTGTTATCCAGGGTATGGACAGATGAGTAACAAAATAATAATAATTTTAAAAATAATTAAATAATGGGGGTGGAATAAGGGGGTAAAAAAATGGGTAGATTGCAATAACAGTGGTCGATGGGGGTACGGGGGATGAGACAACTGGGGTTTTTTTTCTTTTCTTTTTTTGGAGTGATGAAAACATCTAAAAATCACGGTGATGCATACATAACTATGTGATGATAAAAAGAATTGAATGTGGTGATTATCTGTGTGATAATACTGCGAGCCTTCGAATGTATGAACTGTATGCTGTGTGATTATACCTCAATAAAACTGCATTTAAAAAAAAATCTCAGGGCAGTGCAACAGTGGGTGGCTCAGTGGCAGAACTCTAGCCTGCCATGCTGGAGACCCAGGTTTGATTCCTGGAGCCTGTCCATGCCAAAAACAAAACAACTGAAATCTTACATCTTTTTAATACCGCCTGCGACAAGGGGGGAGTACACATAAGCACTTCTACAGACTACTTGAGAAAAAGCACTTGTGGTTGAGTTATGAGCTGAATTAAATGCTCTAATTTATATACATTTTTACTTGGAAGGATGATGTCAATGATAATCTAACCTTTAACAGACATTTTCTCAAAAATGAATGAAGAGAGCCTGCCATTTCAGGGAAAACAAAAGACAGTATTTATTACCAATGATAAAATTCAGGATTTCAAGCAAAATTTAGAATTTTGTAAAGCTTTTATCTACCACTGTGATCTTAACAGCTTCCCAAGACTTTTCTGATGAGACTGATGTTAATGAATATGTTTTGATATTCTATAATGCAATGCATCAACATTTAAATCTCAGTGAAACAATAAGTATTATATATACATAACAAATTATAATATGCTCCATTCAAAGTTCAAGACAGACCAAGTTTTGGTAGATTATAAAATATATATATATCATCCTCCTTTTTCCAGCCAAGTATCTGTATGAGGTTACATTTTCTTCACGTTTCAACCAAAACAACGTATTACAATAAACTACATACAGAAGCAAATAATGGACCAGACATTAAAGAGATTTGCGAAAACTATAAAACTGTGTCACTATTCTCACTAAAAGCTTTTTGTTCTAAAAAATATTTGTATTTATATTTATAATTTATATTTCATAAAAATGTTAATTGTTTTTAAGGAATTCATGTTCTAACTATTTTTTTAACTTCTAATGATACATGTCAATATATATAACTTACATAAACAAAAGCTCATTGGTTTTATGACATTTTTAAGCTCATTATATTTTTAAGAATGTTAGAGTCCTGACACCAGAAATCTGGAGAACTACTGCTCTCCCTTCCTCTTTTTCTTTTTTTTTTTTTTTTGCCTAGAATTTCTTCTTGGGAGAAACATCCCTTCACAATCCTATATTAACCCATGTGGTTCCATAAAGGCCAGTCTTCCTACCTCCCTCTTTGACCCAGAATGTGCTTGAACAGTCCAAGTAATTAGAGTTGTAGAAGAGCTAAACCAAACAAATCACAATGTTCCCTGAGGCTGAAAATATCTGGAAAAAGTTTTCTTTCTGGAAGATCTGGAGTCACAAGTACAATGTTGTCCAGCCTGAGACAGCCAGCATTCACCTTTTTAAAATATTAAAATAGAGAGAGGGTGTGTGAAACCAAATTGCCTTTGAGGGTCAAAGATACTTATATTTTCTGCCATAAAGATGAAAATGCCCATTTCACAGCACACTTGCTAACATTTTTACAAATTTGATTTTATTTAAACTGGTGCCTTGAAGAAAAAAGTTTCTTTACAGTATAATTTGTAACATCTCCAGAAACCAATTCAGCAATAAAAGTTGAAAGCTACCATGCTTCTAGGAATGTATCAAAAGACTACCTATTTGCACAAGCATTTAGCTCTAGCTATGGATGTTCAAAGCATTATTTAAAATATGAAAAAAAGGGGTACAAGGGTAGGTCAGTGGTAGAATTCTCATCCACCATGCGAGAGACCCCGGCTTCAATTACCAGCCCATGCACTTCCCAAACAAACAAGCAAACATAAAACCAAACGAAAAGAATTCAACAAATGCTGCTGCAATAAGGGGGTACTCACATGGAAAAAGAATGAAATGTGACCCCTGCCATACATCATACAAAAAAAAGAAAGAAACCACTTAAATGTTCAATACCAAGAGACATAACTATACCATAGTACAGTCACACAGTTTAACACTAAAAGACACTGGAAATGAATCTACAGTATATGTGAGTGAAAAAAACAGATTATAACACATCAAAAAAAAAAAAAAAGAAGGGAGAGGGTTCATAAAAGCACTGTTTACCAAAGTGTCCATCAACAATGAATGGATAAACAAAATGTGGTATGGCAACCTACAATGAAGTATTATTCAGCCATAAAAAGGAATGAAGTTCTGATACATGCTCCAACTGGATACAACTTGAAGACATTATGTTGAGTGAAATAAGTCAGATAAAAAAGGAAAGCTATTTTTGTCAGTTCACCTATATTAAATACCTAGAATAAGCAAATTCACAGAAACTGAACGTAGAATATAAGTTACAGGGGCTGGGGAGGTGGAGGGTAGAAGAGTGGGGAGTTACTGCTTTTATGTGCAGAATTTCCCCTTGGGGTAATGAAAGTTTTGGAAATGGATGGTGGTGATGGTAGCACAACACTGCAAATGTTATTAATGCCACCAAATTGTACACTTCAAAGTGGTTAAAATAGGCAATTCTGTACTGTATATAGGTTAAAAGAAAAAATATAAGGGAGGGTGGGGCTGGGAGTAAACATAAGTATAAGGGGGAAAGAAAGACCACATAACCAGAAAAATACATACTAAAATGCTGGAAGTACTGCCTTCTAGGTAGCAGAATTATAGGTGACTTTTCCTGAGTTTTGCTCACCTGGTTTCTAAATTTTTTACAATAAGAATATCTTGTTTCTCACATTATAATATATCCATCATCATCACTACCACCACCCCCATGGAAACTTAACCTGAAATTCGGCACAAATGCTGCATCATTTGAGGGTTTGTTCAGTGTAATATTTTAAAGATAATATAATTTGAAAGGCATCTAAAATGATGACCAATATTTAAGCCTATGCATTAATATTTTCAATCTCTAATATAAACTTTTTAATTTTTGCAGGGTTAACAACTAAGCTTTGTATCTTTTCTATCTTGAAATGACAACTTTTTACTATTCCTCTTTAAAATAACTTATGATAATATCAGTTTTTAAAACACTGGATGGTACTCAAAAACCCCAATATAAATTCAGGCAGTGTTTCTTCTAATACAGCTCTTTTTAGCTATGGTTATGAAAACTTTAGAGACTTAAAAAAGTATAGAACAATTATCTAAGTATCTAATTATTCAGGACCTTTGTTTCTCCTCCAGGCTATTTGTTTCACGGTGATTTTAAAGCTTGTAAGATGAATTGGTCTATGACTTTCATATGTCATACTTTCCCCAGCCCCTGATATTGAAAATCCAGAACTGACCATCCTGATTTTTATGACATACTTCTACATGGGACCAACCCTACAAATGTATAACATAAACCCTTTCCTCATAAAACAACTCTCATTTATTATCTCAACTAAAGACTTACTTATTTTTCTTAGTCCTCGAATGACCTATTTTTTGTGAAATGTACATTAAAATGAGCTGTCAATTCTCCAAATCCTACTTTACCCAAAAATTTTAAATGGTACTTAAACTGCCCTTTATTTTAGCACAATTTGTTCATAGAAAAACACAAATATTTTCTATTATAATTCTCAAAAATTAAGCTATACTTAATAACAGTTTAGTAAGGAAAAGCATTAAATGACTGAGCAATGCAACAACTAGATGACCTTTTGTAGTCCCTTGCAAAAGGATCATATCAAAGCAGTTATATAAAGAATTTTTCAATTCTATACATTTTAACTTCTTACCTTAAGCTCTAAAGAGCTCATTAAGCTCTGAAGACCTCATTACGTGCCATATACTATGCTTACACACAACAATCTTTCAACACAGGTATTATCAGATTAGTATCCACATGTAAATTTAGCCGCATCTCATAGCAAATTTGATAGAGTGATATTAATATGTAGATGGCCACCACCATAACAATTAGGGTAAGTGAACAGATTTCACAGAAACTCACCATCATTGCCATCGTTGTCATATAACTGTCTTAACCCAGGGCAACACAACTCAAGGTTAATCAAACCAACCACTTTGTCTGTAGTTGCTTAAGAAAAGGGTTTTTTTCCTGTACAAAAATAATTTTCTATATCTATTTTTCTACATAAATTCACTAAAGAGAGAAAGACGTGCGGCTCTATCTCCAGCATCAGCCAGCAAACTGCCTGCCAGAATGCTCAGATTTTGGGATCTATCCAAATGGTAGGACTGAGTGATCTTCAGGGATTTATAACTTTTTGGTAACTGATAACCTATTTTTGGTTGAAGGTTCAGAGGTATAGCAGTTGTAATTCTCCTGAAGACACTTGCAGACCACATTATTTTCACACTTTGGTGACAGATAAATGTGGGGATAGAGAATGAAGTAAACTGAAAGAAATGAATAATTGTAAGAATTACAGTACTTAAAAAATGATAAATGTTGATAACATAATGAAAGACACACACACACACACAGATCTGCTCCCTGTTAATCATTTTATAAGTAAACTAAGTATCCAGCTTACCCAAAATAATGAAAACTTGGTAAAAAAAAGACACACTGTGATATGAAAAATGTTTACATATTCAAAGATAGACAGCAAATCAGTTCCTCAGGATACTATTTTAAGCGAACGGCTGCAGGGAAAGGAAAGGCTCTGAGGACTTCACTAGAGGATATGAACCACCTAAACTGCAGAATAACACTGAATGGTATCCTAGGTTCTGAGTCTACTTTAGCTTAACATTTTAAGTCTTTCAGAATGATTTCTCAGCAGAGAGCACAAAACACTGTTAAAATAACCTTCGAAAAAGGAACCCCTGCTTTATCACTCTAACTCTGCAATGCTTTACACTAGATCACTGTAATGCTTTACATTCGGTAGTAACTATTTAAATTTCATCCCCACCCCTCAACTAGCTGACATTTCTCTAATACTATCCTTTCACAGGTCAAAAAAAAAAAAGAGGGAGGCATGGCCGTGTCTCCTCTTAATCTCTCTGTTCCTTTCAAGGGAAAAAAAGAGGTGGGGAAAGAATTATGGATGATAGATAACTACTTGGAATTTCACCCTATATTATGGAAACAACAATTCCTTCTGGCGTGAAAGCAACCCTCAGATGCTTAATGCAACCATTCTGATATTTCCACATGACTCATCCAAAAGTTTAATTTGGAAAGGTAATCCGTCCCAGATGGGGAGACTAGAAAAAAGGATTTAGGATCCTTACTCAAGTTTCATTCATTTGTACAACTTTGTATAATTTTGGCTGGACTACTAAAGACTAGAAAAATAGAAAAACAAAAATGTAAACAGCATTGTCTTATTTCTCATGAAAACTGTTAAAAGCACTTTCAAAATAAAGTGTTATTCAAACAAATGTAAATCGCTTTTACATTTGTAGAGAACATTAGTATTGCCATAAAGTTTCCTATATATGTTCTTGTGAAGGACATTATTAATTTTATAAAGAAACACAATAAAATAACTGACTTGCATAAAGTCTCAACTACTAAGTAAAAACTAACACCCCTCTGACCCTCCTAGATTCAGAGCACTAACATTTTTAAATTATTAGTATCTTGTTGTGAAAGGAGAAGAGGGCTTTTTGGCAATGATGAATAGAAATTTAATTAGCTAAACAAAAACATGTTCAATCAAAAGTGGCCTGGCAAATAGCCACTCATGCACAAAGAGTAACAATTCATGCTACACAAAAAAATAAAGAATGAGGTTTCATTTTTTACCAGCTCACTTACTTCCTGGGGGAGACTGTTTACTCTAAAACAGTGATTCCCTACCAAGAGGCCAAGAAGTCCATAAAAGGAGTAACAAAGTTGCAGAGTCAACCTCAAATGTTTTAAAAGGACTGAAAGAAAGCCATATACTAGCTTTCAATAAAGCTATATACGTTTTTAAAACAAGCTTTTGGCTATTAGGTGTGGTGAGAACAATGGGATGCTAGCAATGACTGGTAATTAGATCTATTTACTAAGACATGACAGACAAACTTTCACATCATTAATTCTTAGAAAACAAGTAATAAAAAGGCTCTTGAAGTTATAAAATATCACTCGTTTGTGCTTCATATTTAAGATCAGAACAAATTTATAAAACACGAAAAAAGATTAGCTCAATCATCTTAACCCAAAGAGGAAGAAATCTGTTTTGCTTTTGTTACTTCTACCACTGTCTTTTGTATGAAGTCCAGCTACAGATTTCCAATGGAGCCTCAGCGACTTTTTAAAAATGTATGAACTACCCACGATACCTTCTTTTATATATTTGTAAAATATGTTAAAAATATATACCATGATACCTTCTTGATGTTACCTCGGCACTTTTGACAAAATATGGCAGTTTACCTATATAGACGGTGAAGATTTTTGTTCAGACTACAGCTAGTATAGGTAGACTTAGAGTTACCAGAATAAATATTTACTGAGCATTTACTAAGTGAAAGACAAAAAGTATAATACAGAATACTTTCTTCCCTCTCACCATTGAAAAAAAAAGGTAAAAGCCTAAAGAAAAAACTTAAAACGGCCAAAACTTATTATAACCGAATATAAGAAAACATAACCAGAGCAGTAAACAATAAGACCTTTATAACAGAATATAAGAAAACATAACCAGAGCAGTAAACAACAAGACCTATATGCGGTGGGGAAGGGGAAACATCAGCACAAACTGAGTATGGTGGAGAAGAGCCTTATGGGATGATCAAACATGGAATAACACATTGGGACGGCATCAGAGGTGGGGATCGAGGGCTCATTCCACATGGAAAAAAACTGGTGCAGAGGCCTGTAAGAAAAAGAATGTTTTAAGTATATTTAAGATTTTCTCCATCATATTATCCATTTTTTTTTTTTTAGTTTTTAAATATTTTTACTTAAGAAAACAATACACTTAGAACCACCAAAAATGAATAGCTTAGCTTAACCACAGGCATATTTAAATAAAGTATCCAAATAATCATTGTAAAACCTCTGTTTGCATAGTAAGTTTCATCAGCCAATTTAAAATTAAGGCAACAAAGGAAAAAAATCTATAAATTCAGATAGCAGAATTTCTTAAATTCTAACTATTAAATACTAACTTAAATACCATTTGATGAGCTGTCAAAACTGTGAATGTTGTCAAAATATCAAGTAGAAAGTTATTACAAATATCAATGTTGCTATACTAATAACCTGTTACTAAACATTTTCCTGATTTCAGGAAAATATAAAGATACAAATGCTTTTACAATTAAACAGGAAAATCTTAACTACCTAAAATGGATATCTTAGTTAGCTTATCTATAGGCATATTTAAATAAAATATCTAAATAATCATTGTAAAGCTTGTTTGTACAATATGTTTTATAAATCAATTTAAAATTAAAGAAAGGAAAAAAACCACAGATATAGGTATCAGAGTTTCTTAGATTCCAAATATTAAACACTATCTTAAATACCACTTGATTAACTATCAAAACTGTGTGTTCTCAAAATATCAAGCAGAAAGTTATTACAAATATCAACTTTGCTATAGTAGTGACCTATGTTACTAAACATTTTCAGATTTTTAATTTCAGGAATTTATTTTATCTAATATTAACTATAGCTGCCTATGGTTTTTTTTTTTTTTTTGTAAACCATATATATATGAAGAAAAAAGCAATAATTTTCAAAGCACACTTCACCACAGCTACAGAACAGGCCGCAGAGTTTCATGGGTTATCATTCCTTCCTCTCAGATTTTTCCTTCTAGCTCCAAAACACTGGAGGCTTTACCAGAGTCATAGTAATGAAATCACACAGTAGCTGTCCTTCTGTGTCTGACTTATTTCACTCAGCATTATGTCCTCAAGATTCATTCATGTTGTCATACATTTCAGGACATCATTTTGACTAACCACTGCGTAATATCCCATCATACGCATTCATCGCATTTCGTTTATCCACGCCTCTACTGATGGGCATCTGGACTGTTTCCCTCTCTTGGCGACTATGAATAGTGCCGCTCTGAACATCAGTGAGTGCCGCTATGAACATCAGTGGACGTACCATACATTTAGAGTATTATTCAGAAACTAACACCCATATGTGTAAGAAAGCATCCAGTCAGGTACCACCCACTCAAACATTACAGAAACTATGCAGAGATGCTCCTTGTGGATGAGGAAGACAGGCTTTGACAAGTAGAAGATTTCAAAAAACATCTGAGCTGCTTTCTAAAGAGGAAAAGTTACAGAATAGGTCAAACTTGTGTTTTGTTTTAAGAGCTCCAGCTTTTTAGAGAATACCAATCACAAAAGCATTCTGAAATCAAACCCCATGTTTGCCTTGTTCTTTCCCTTCTAAGCAAATGATATCAACATATGCAACCCATGTAAAGTTTATCAAAATTCTCATCCGTGTTTAAAGAGTCTTTTAGGGAAATATTCTGAAATAATTACAGATGCATAAAAGAATCAAAGTTCAGGTACAGAGGAAATAAGATGGGCCAAAAGTTTTAGCATTGTTAAGGTTGGATATAAGCAGACTCACTATACTGTTCAACTTTTGTATGTCTGATGTTTTTCCACTAAAAAAATGTTAACACACTTGTATATTTCATATACACTGAAGCATCTACTACAATTATCTTCTGATAATGCCTGTCATATTTCACTAGCATCTCAATTTTAATAGTTTCTACTAGAAGTACCATTAGACTAGTCTATACCAAATCTTCCTTTTACTGTCTCGAATTCACTTCTTGCTCCATTTCCTTTGCCAGTACCCAATCAAGGTCATCACTTAGCATTTTGCAGCAGGACTCCTAACAACCTATAGAATGGCTCTCAGTGGGCACACTGCTAGCATTTTAAGTGGCACAATTCTTTTGTCATGCTAGACTGCCTAAACACCTCAAGACATCTGACACCCCGGTACCCCTGGCACTGACTGCCAGCACAGCGCACTGGGATAACCAAAAAGACACACACACATTCCCTAACGCTACTGACCATGGAGAATCACTTCTAGCCCCAGAAGTCTGACAGGTTTTCCCTACTTCCTAGAGTCACTATGGGGGCTCCGCACTACCTGTAAGCTCAGTCTCCCACCATTGAAGCCAGCCCTACTTTTTCCTGCTCACACCCCAACTTCTCCCAGAATAATCCACCTTCAAGCCATTCAGGCCGTCCTCATTATCACCCATTTCATGCCCACTACTTCTTCTTGGACCTCATTCTGGGAAAATCCTCCCCTTTACCAGACTCTAGCCTGGGCTTTCTTCAAACCGCCAAATCCAAATCCCATCTTCTCCCTGAAGTTTTGCCTAGCCTCAAGTGCCACAATAATTGTTCCACTCCTCTCCAAGCACGCCAGGCTTCTCAAGCTTAAGTTTCTTTCTGGGTTGAGTTCCCTTTGCCTGAAATGCCCTTCCCACCCCACCCCCTCCCAAAATTCGATTTACCTGTGCAAGTCCAGCTCCACTGTCAGCCTCTCCTTCTCTGAACCCCCCACACCTCGGCCCAAACGAGCTTCTCTCTGTGGTTTTCATAACACGATTCATAATAACAAAACGCACCAGCCACACTGCGTTGTTCATGCTCTTCCTTCAAGAAAGCTGAGTTCGGAAGCAGGGACTGCTCTCTGCCCAGTTCCGCAACACCAGCAGCTCCAAAATAAACACCTAGATGTTCAAAAGGTGTGTTTAATTCTCTCCTCAGCACAGCTCTTGGTCGTACTGTGTTTTTTTGGTTATTTCTTATGTCAGATGTGTGCATACCTTCTCCCCTAGATATTCCGATAACTACTTTATGGCTCAATACTCATAACTTCAAGGCCTCGGCAGACTGCGACTGCGAAGGACCAAACACAGCGCACACACCCAGCGAAGCAGACACCAGACTGGCTTCAGCCGTCCTCGAAGAGCGCGACACGACACAGCTCGACTCCTGCAGCACAGCACGCGTTCTCGTTTGGACCAACACCCTCGCTTAACGCCCCGACGACGGGCTCACCGCACACCTTTCACCGGGAGACGTGCTCAGCCCTGCGCGCGCTCCCGGCGGGCGGCCACCGCGGCTTCCCGCCGCGCGTCCCGTCCAAGCTCGGCCGCGAGCCCGAGGTCTCCGGTCCACCCTGCGACCCACACCGGCCTTTCCGACCGCACAGGGCGCGGCTCTCCTGTCGCCCATCCCCATGTCGGAGGGGCCACGTCGACACACCGTGACCCTGCCCGCCGCCGCCCAGGGCGCCTCGCGAAGACTCGCCGGCGCGGAGCCCGAGGGGAGCGGAGAATCCCAGCAGGACCACACGCTGCCGTCTCAGCTTTCACTCTCCCTTCCACCGAGCACTTCTCAATGGTCGCTTTACCCCCAAAACACAACCGTACGGGGACGAGGGAACCTGACTGGAAACCCGACTGGAGAACGCGGCATCGGACCTTGGGGGCCTTCCCCCCTCTCCGCCTGGGCTCCCGCGGCGGTCAGGACAGGCCGGCCGCGCGCGCCATGGCGACCCGGCGAGGACCCGGCGAGGGCCCGGCGCGCTCTCCCACCGCGCAGCGCGGCGACGGGGGCCGAGAGGGGCCAGCAGCCGCCGCCCCGAGGGCCGCGCCGGGGAAACGCGCCCTCAGCCTCCTCCCACCTGGCCCGCCCGGGGGCCCCAGCGGCCTCTCCGGGGCCCGCTCCCCTTTGTCCCGGGACGCGCGGGGCTGCGGCCGGCCGCCTCACCGTGATGTTGCAGTGGAGGGTGAGCGGCGGCGAGGGCGGCGAGGGCGGGCTGCCCGGCGGCGCGGGCGGCCGCGACACCAGGAACTGGCAGTGCAGCTCGTCCAGCTTCCAGCTGACGATGCGAAACCGCTCGTGGTTCTTGTCGAAGATGGACGCCAGGAACTTCAGCTCGGCCTTGAGCCCTGACACGGACATCTTCCCTTCATCTCCGGCGGAAGGGGTGCGGAGGGGGAGCCGGGCCCGGAGCCGCCGTCACGGCCGCGACCGCCCCGCGGGGCCGGCCGGGGCCGCGCTCTTGCGGCTCCGCCTCTCCCGGCCGCCGCGACCCGCGTCGGATCGGGGTGGAAAGATGGCGAGGGGTCCGGAGGCCTCGTCAGGGGCGCCCTTTTGTGGCCGACGGGGCAGGAGACGGCGGCGGCGGCCGCCCAGCGGCTTAAAAGGGCAGCGGCGACACTGCCCCGGCTACCGCCTGGGCAAGGGCTGCCCCCAGCCCGCCCCCAGCCCTTCCCCGCCCAGGCGCGCCCCCGGCCGGGCGCGCGCACACGGCTGGCGCGCGCGCCCGGCCGCCCCCTCCTCGCCGCGACCCGGTCCCGCTCGGCCTGGCGCATCTGCTCAGCTCCTGGCGCCCCCGTCCCCAAGCCGGGGCCCCAGCTCCCCGCGAGCAGCCCGAGACCCCCGCGCGGCCCCGCCCCGACCTGGGGCCAGACGCGTGCGCGGCCGCCGCGCGCCGGCCTCCGGGGGCTAGTCCTCCGCGTGGCCGGGAGGTAGTTTGGGGCGGGGCGCGGGCGGCCCCTCGCGCCGGAGTCAGCACACCCGGCCTCATCTCCGCTGCGCGCACCCTACCCGAGCCCCCACTCTCTCTGCCCTGGGTTCCTCCGAGCGCTTTTAACCCCAGTCGCTGCTTCTACCTTTGCTCACTAACAGTCATTTGTCGAAGATGATTTGTCTCTTGCTGTCTGTCCCCTCCCACCTCCCCTGATTTTATCCTTCCCCTTAACCACATACTTGTGTTCACTCTGGTTTTCTGTCATTCTGTCTCCCTTTTTTTTTCCTGTCTTAAATTATGCCTTTGCCCTGTTTCCCAGGCTTGAAATAACCCTCTCGATCCGCCATGGAGGACTGGCTGGCCCCTTATTTTCATTAAAATTTTAGCTTTAATATCATCTCAGAAAGGGACTTCCCAATCTGAAACAGCCAGGCAGACACCCTGTATCACATCACCCTGTGTTAAATATTTTGCTCAGCACTTACCTCTATCTGATATTTTTTTCATTGTCTTTGCCAAACTGGAATGTCTTATTCAGAGTTATATCCTTAGCACCTAGAACAAGATCTATGATATAGTAGGCACCCAGTGTTATTGAGTGAACGCTCTTATCGGGAATCTCTGGCACTTAACACAATCCCTGGCTCAATACAGGTGCTCCAAAAATGGGTGAAGGACTGCATGGTAGTTCCAAGGAGTACAACGTAATTGGGCTGGCACCCTGTGGGTGGTGGCACTGGGACCAAGTTCAGAAGGGCCCTGCCCTTGGTTTAATACTTTGCTGTTGTCCTCTTGAGATTCTTAATTTTTCAATCAGGGATCCTTCATTTTCTTTTTACCCAACCTTGCAGATTACGTAGCCAGTCCTGACTAAAGGTACCTATGTACCAGAGTACTAATTATTTCATCTTTATGATCTGCAAGCAGCCCCTGGCCTACAGGTTCTCTGAGGGGAGGATGAATTAATTCCACAAACTACTTGCAAAAAAGTGGGGCCATTTGTAGGGAATATCCAAAAGCCCAGTTGGTTTTACAGTATAGAAAGGGGTCAATAGGAAAATAAAGCTGAGATGTTCATTTAAAGCCAGATGTGGGAGCCCTGGAATTCCATGCCAGTGACTAGTTTCATTTGGTGAGAGTCATCGCTTTTAAGATGAATCTGGCATCATTGTACAAAGTAGATTACACTGGGTTTAAAACTTTGAGGTAGACATCAAGAAGAGGCAGGAAAACCAGATGCTAGATCTGGCTTGCCATTAATTCAATTACATACAGCCTGGAGACTTACCATTTCCAAAAAGAGGGATCTTCAGATCAGTCCAAGTGAACTAGAAAAATTGAATGGGGGGAGTGGCAGTGAGAATGGAAAGACACACACTGATTCTGAAGATATTTGTGAGACAAAACTAGATCTTTGAGACAATGTGGAGACGGAGGGGGATAGATAAGCTTTTGTTTAACGTAACACTTTGAAGTTTCTAGAGCTGGTGGCTGAGAGGAAGTGGTGCCTATGCCGCAGTCAGTGGAAAATGCTGAATTTGAGGTGCTGATGGGACCCGCAGGCAGAGAATCTGTATCACAGGCCTGAAGTTTACAAACTTAAAGGTTAAGTCAGGGCAGAGGCCTTAGCACTGTGGGTCAGCCTGGATGCTGGTGGAATCGTGGGAGTAGGTGGGCTCACAGAGCCAGGGCCTGGAGGAAGGTCCACTACAGGTGGTCAAGTGGGCAAGGAGTCATTGAAAAAATCAGAGGATGGATGATCTCTGGGTGGAATTTTCTGTGGAAAAGACAAGCAAGATCAGGACCAAGAAGAAGCCTTGGGCTTTAGGCATTTGGAGGTCAATGGTGTTTGACAGAAAACCGTTGGAGTAGAATAATGGCCTTGGGGTGAAAGTGATGTGGAAGTGAAGACAACGTGTAGAGATTATTTCCTTGAAAACTTTCAGAGTGGTCAAAAAAAGATGGAATAGTAGCTTAAAATAGTAAAGCAAAGGAAGTTTTTAGGTTTTTTTTTGGTTGTTACAAGAGAGGTACAGGTAAATTTACTGAAAAGCTTAAGCCTTCAGAACCCCTTACTTGCACAGGCCCCTTTAAATTAATATTAACTTTTGTTCCTAATTTGGTATCTGTAATTTTTTTATTCTTCTTCTTGAAGAGGAAGACTGACAATTGAATGAACTTTCAGTCCCCCAAAATCTGACTCTGCCCCTAAGGAGCAGTGAAAGCTGAAGATATAAGACAGAAGATAAGGCATAGAACTAGGTACTGGTAGAGACGGGAAAGGACATTACCTGATGTAAATAGCAGTTACTTAATGAAAAGAAGGAAATGTGTGTCCTCTAATGAGGAATGGAGATGGAGGTGGACGAGGCAAGATACAAAGAAATGTTGACTTAGAGGGAAGCGTTGTTGACAAATCTTATACTGAATGACCTTGATTTCAGCAAAGCAAGGTTGGGGCTCAGCAAGACGAATAAATACAGAAGCCAGGGGCAAGGGATTTTGGAGTGCTGATGAGAATTGGCTGAAAAACCTAACCATGGAGTCTCATCTGAAAAGGCAGAAAGGACCGTGACAATAGGGTGGTGTCGAGAGCCCGAAAGTCAATAGAAAGGAAGAATTTAGCATGGAAGTAGGAGTGGGAGAAGGCACAGCTTGTATGAAAGAACTGCTTTGGACTTTGAGAGCTTGAATGTGGAAGCATATTCCATGCTATTCTGTTCCAACATGTCCTTTAAGGCTATTCTCAAATGCCATCTCTTTTATCAAGCCTGCCCTTGTCCCCTAAATTGAATTGAATGTCTCATTTTCCCACACTTCCCAGTACTTGCCTGTTATAGGACTTATTTCCTGCTGCCTTGGTTATGATTAGCTGGTTTCAAGTCTGCTCCCTCTGCTAAAGTATTAACTTCTTAGCTCTATCACCTTCCTCTCCACAGCACATGGCACCCGATGAGTGACTGTTGAGTGAGCATTGTGTACTGAAAGTAAAAGCCATGTAGCATCCTCAGTTAAAGAGACTGTAAGTAAGTTGTGGGAGAGATTATCTAGTTTCACTGGAATCTCAGGGAAGCAATGAGGATCTCCCGCTGTCTACAGCATACACACATCACCGTGTGGTCACATATGTCCAGACAACCGCAGGGTGACCCAGGAGACACAGGGAACTGAGCCTAACCCTCTTGAACAAGTGGCTCATTCTGGTGCTGCATCCAACGCCTCAGTCAAAAACTGTTCCAAGCTAAACTTCTCACAAGTTTGGGCTCTAGCTGATAACAAAATGCCTATTTTTTTTAACTTTAATTTAATTTATTTTATGATAAATTTATTCCCAAGCCATAAAAGTTGTTGTTTCTTCCGTTTCTTCTGGGATATCTTTTCCTTCTGTGCAACCTCCTCTTCTGGTTTAGGGACAATTTGTTCTTTTTCAGTAAGGAGCATCTCAGTGTGGCAAGGGGAACTCATGTGGGTTAATCCGATCGTGAGCTCTGTAAGACTCGTGGCGTATCATAGGGGCTTATTCACCTGGATGTGCTCAGTGACCGGAGAGTCGGCATCTAAATCCTTTGGTTCAGAGTCAAGAGGTTATCCTGGAGGTTATTCTTATGCAGTATATAGATATCCCCTTTGTAGTTTATGGTGTATTGGAGTGGCTGGAGGGAAGCATCTGAAACTGTAGAATTGTATTCCAGTAGCCTAGATTCTTGAAGACGATTGTATAAATATACAGCTTTTACAGTGTGACTGTGGGATTGTGAAAACCTTGTGTCTGATGCTCCTTTTGTCCAGGATGTGGACAGATGAGTAAAAAATATGGATAAATAAATAATGGGGGAACAAAGAGTAGTAGTATTTCTGGATGGAAATACTAGTGGTCAATGAGAGGGAGGAGTAAGATGTATGGTATCTCTGAGTTTTTTTATTTTTTCTTTTTGTTTCTTTTTCTGGAGTGGTGCAAATGTTCCAAAAGATGATCATGGTGATGAATGCACAGCTGTGTGATGATGTGGTGAGCCAGTGATTGTGCACTATGTACAGAAAGTTTTAAGCACGTGCAATAAAAAGTCAACACTCTTTTGAGGCCACTGACCCTGCGACCAGCCCCACAGTATGACCTGGGCAGACCTACCAACGCCTCCATTATAACCACAGAATGGCACACGTCACTTCTGCAAGGTTGTCATCTTTCAGATACTTGGTGGCTCTTCAAACATACATACCCTTGATGGCCTGAGCTGTTTCTCAGGTGTTCTTAAAGTGAACACAAAAATGCGAGCCTCTTGATTTGCACGATTTTGTAGGTTTTTCTTGACCAAGTGAATAATGAGCCATTTTCAGAGATCCCGTCGGGCCACTTACAGGTACAGCCTATCTTTGTTTTAGTTTTAGTTACCAGTGCCTATCGTTTCTGTCTTGCTGCATTGAAAGGGCCTCTCTGTCTACCAGATTCAGACCTAGATGCAAACACCTTGAAATTGTGCTAATATGGGTTTCATATGCATTTGAGTGCTATTCTAGGGAGAGAGTCCAGAGCAGTGCTGTCCAGTAGAACTTTCTGCAATGATGGAAATCTTCTATACCCGCGCTGCCCAAAACAGTAACCTCTAGACTCATGTGGCCCCGAGCACTTGAAAAGTGGCTAGTGGAACTGAGGAACTGATATTTAAAATTTTATTTCATTTTACTTAGCTTATATTTAAATAGCCGTATGTGGCTAGTGGCTACCATAGCGGCCCTCACAACCCTAAATGATTCTATAAAAACATATCTAGCCCTGGATACCACGTTTTTAAAAAGCATTATTATTGACAAATCTTCACACACATACAGCCCATACATGGTGTACAATCAGTGGCTCACAATATCATCACATAGTTGTACATTCATCACCATGATCATTTTTAGAAAATTTGTATCACAGTCCAGAGAAAGAAAAAAGAAAACACTCATACATCATCCCTTGTCCTTCCCTCTCATTGACCACTAGTATTTCAATCTACCCAATTTATTTACCCTTTATCCCCCCTATTATTTATTTACTTTTGTCCTATTTTTGTTATATTTTTATTCATTTGTCCATACCCTGGATAAAAGGAGCTTTAGAAACAAGGTTCTCACAATAACACAGTCAAACTGTAAAAGCTATATAGTTACGCAATCGTCTTCAAGAATCGAGTCTACTGGAACATAGCTCTACAGTTTCGGGTACTTCCTTCCAGGCACTTCAATACACCATAAATTAAAAAGGGATATCTATATAATACATAAGAATAACCTCCAGGATAACCTCTCCACTCTGTTTGAGATCTCTCAGCCACTGACACTTTATTGTGTCTCATTTCTCTTTCCCTTTTTGGTCAAGAAGATGTTCTCAATCTCATGATGCCAGGTCCTGGCTCACCTGGGTACCACCATTTAAAAGCATGTCTATTCTCCCTTATTCCTTGAGAGCAGTGACCATATCTTATAAATTATTATATCCTCAGTACCTCAAACATACTCAGTACTTAATAACTGTTTGTTAAATGAGTGACCAAAAGGCCAAATTACACATTTTCTCTGAACTTAGTTTGCTTTTTTCTAAAATATGACTTATTTTGGCTCAAAAAATCATATGATTTTGACTAGTGCATTTCCTAATTTAACTTATATGGACAATTTAATTGAACATCATAAGTACATGGAAACTTGAATCAAGCATGAGATTTTGTAGGTTTGTCCAGGTTAGCGTGATGCCCTGATAAATCCCAGAGTGATTTGAACAGTGAATAAAGAAGTATTTGCAAATTCCCCTTGGAGAAATGGTGAGAAAGGGGGAAAAATTCAACTTCCCTGTTTGGAGAATTCCTGATATTCTCACAAGCAGTGGGGACAACCAAATCAAAAGGCCAAGCCCTCAATCTTGGGGTTTTTCCTTATGAAACTTATCTCCACAAATGATAGGCTATGCCTACTCAAAATTAGGCCCAAGGGTCACCCACAGAGAACCTCTTTTGTTGCTCAGATGTGGCCTCTCTCTCTCAGCCAAAACAACAGGCAAACTCACCGCCTTCCCCCTCTCTACCTGGGACATAACTTCCAGGGGTGTAAATCTCTCTGGCAATGTGGGACAGAAATCCTAGAATGAGCTGGGTCTCAGCATCAAGGGATTGAGAAAACATTCTCAACCAAAAGGGGGAAGAGAAAATGAAACAAAATAAAGTATCAGTGGCTGAGAGATTTCAAACAGAGTTGAGAGGTTATCCTGGAGGTTATTGTTACACCTTATATAGATATCCCCTTTTTAGTTTCTGGTGTATTAGAGTGGCTAGAGGGAAGTGCCTGAAACAGTAGAGCTGTGTTCCAGTAGCCATGTTTCTTGAAGATAATTGTATAATGATATAGCTTTTGGAATGTGATTGTGTGATTGTGAAAACCTTGTGTCTGATGCTCCTTTTATCTAAGGTATGGACAGATGAGTAAAAATATGGAGAGGAAATAAACAAATAATAAGGGAAATAAATGTTAAAATAAATTGAATAGATTGAAATACTAGTGGTCAATGAAAGGCAGTGGTAAGGGGTATAGCATGTATGAGTTTTTTCTTTTTTCTTTCTTTTGCTGGAGAGATGCAAATGTTCAAAAAGATGATCATGGTGATGAATACACAACTATGTGATATTATAAGCCATTGATTGTAACCATGTCAAGAATGTTTATATGTCAAGAATGTTTGTATGTTAAGAATGTTTGTGTGTTTGTTCATTGTTTATAATCAGCAAATATTCATTCATTCAACTAATATTTATTGAGCGTTTATGATGTGCCAATTCCGTTTCATCTTTGTAGTAATCTTTGGAAGCTATTATTATCCTCCCTTCCCCTAAAAACAAACAAATAAAATCTGCAGTCATTTCCCCAAGGTCACACAATAAATGAATGACAAAGCCAGAATCTGGACCCAAGTCTGTCTCCTTCCATTACACTGCTGCTTCTCTATATATCGCATAAAAATACAATTATCATATATACATATAATATAAAGAATAAATCGGCACGGAGGGTGCAGGGTGACTCAGGAGTTTCACCGGCTTGAAGTTTCTTCTTCCTGGGAGGATTCTTCTTCTACAGCTGGGGCAGCTCCACTGCGTGTCAGAGGGGAGAGACCCTGTGCTGTTTGAGTGTCGAGTGTCGAGTGTCGAGGGTTGAGTGTTGAGAGTTGAGTGTTGAGTGTTGAAAGTTGAGTGTCGAGTGTCGAGTGTTGAGAGTTGAGTGTTGAGTGTTGAGAGTTGAGTGTTGAGTGTTGAGTGTTGAGAGTTGAGTGTCGAGTGTCGAGAGTTGAGTGTTGAGTGTTGAGGGTTGAGGGTTGAGAGTTGAGTGTTGAGTGTTGAATGTTGAGAGTTGAGTGTTGAGTGTTGGCAAACCTGCTCCTTCTCGTTGGGAAGGTCCCTATATTGTGAATCCCACCTCCTCAATATAGGAATCAGAACTCAGAACTCCAGATTCCCTTGCAACTAGAATGCAAGCATTTGGCCAACTTTAGACTACAGTCTTGGAGTTTAAGTGAGCAACATGAGGAGGAGGGCAGGTTCAGGGAGAATGATCTTTAAGTCAGCCTGGTGGTGAGGGTATTTGGTATTTGGGGGCAGCAAAGCTGTTGTCTTTGAGAGAGTGTGGTTGCATCAGTGAGGATTCCTAGGAAAACAGAACCAGCAGGAGATAAGTATTATGCAATTTATTTTATGGATTGGCCCACATGATTGTGAGGATTAACAAGCTCCGCTTCCATGGGGCAGGCCACACATTGGGGCTTCAGTGCATTCCCCAGGACACGCTGGCTGGCTGAAGTGGAGATAGAAATTCCTCCTCTTGATGGCTGGAATCGTCACGTCTCCCTTTCAGGCCTGAAGCTGATTAGATGAGACGTCTCGTTGCGGAAGGCAGTCTCCTCGGTTGACTGCAGATGTAATCAGCCATAGATGCCATCAAACGACTGACGATTTAAATCCACGAAATGTCCTCCTGGTGACAATTAGGACAGTGCTTGCTTCACCAAACAGCTGGACAGCATTGCCTGGCCAAGTGGACTTAACCATCCCAGTGGTGTATGAGAAAACTGCAAAGATCCACTGTGCGAAACAGTTTGGCAGTTTCTCAGAAAGTCATGTACATAATTACCATATAATCAGGCACATACCCTAGGTATCTACCCCAAATAATTGAAAGCAGGGACTTAGACAGTTACTTGCACAACAAAGTTCATAGAGAAATCATTCTTAATTGTGAAAGGATGAAGCAAACTAAGTGTCCATCAATAGGCAAATGGATAAGCAAAATGTGGGAATACATGCAATGGGATATTATTATGCCAGCAAAAGGAGTGAAGTCCTGATACATGAGACAACATGGATGTACCTTGACAATATCGTGTTGAGTGAAATAAGCCAGATACAAAAGGGCAAATATTATATGATCTCACTGATATGAAATTAGATTAAGCAAATTCAGAAAGTAAGAAACTAGAATACAGCTTACCAGGGGCAGAGGTGGGCATAGGGGATGGTTAGATAATGCTTAGTTGGAACAGAATTTCTGTTTGGGGTAATGGAGTGGTAATGGGTGGTGGTGATAGTAGCATAAAATTGTGAATGTAATTAACAACACTGAATTATATAATCAAAAGTGGATAAAATGGGAAATTTTAAGTTGCACATTACCAGAACAAAATTTTAACAACAAAACAAATCCTAGAACTGTAGACCACAAATAGTACACTCTAATGTAAACTATGGACTATAGTTAATCATATAATCATGCTTCATCAATTGTTGCAAAACTACTACACTAAAGCCAAGTGTTAATAAAGTTGAAAAACTGGATAACTGGGTACAAATGAAAGTTAGTCATAAGGTTTTTACCATCACAGGGGCAGAAGATAAGCATTAGAAAATCGTTATCCCAGATCAAGGCAGCTGGATTACACTTTAGAGATGTTGGATATTTCCCTCTATCTACTCCAATATACCAGAAAACCAAAAGGAATATCTGTATAGTGATTCAGTGATCAAAATCACCCCTTAAATCCTGATTTCTCAGTTACAGAAATGGTCTCTCAGATGTCTTCATTTTCTGAGTACACTGAATATTAGTGGCCACAGGACCAGGTCCTCCGTGTTGACGCCAGCCCTGCTCACCTTTCCCGTGCCCTCCCCATCTCAGTTCTCCATCTGATTACGGCTTAAATATCTCTGTCATCACCACGAAGCCAACAGCTGACCCGTCTGTTGGGGAGATTAAGAAATAAGAGGAGAAGTTAAGGAGTGTCAAACTTCTAGCAAAGACAGGAAACTAGTTCCTCTAAACAGCTTCCCCTCTTGGAGCTTGAGAATATGGAGTTATATTGGTGTAAAACCCTGGAACCTTTTCTATCACCACAGGCTCTCACTGACCCTTGTTGGGGGGGGTGGGTGGAAGTGGGTGGGGGAAGAGGCTGTTCAGGGTGAGCAGGGAATGGTGGAGGATAAAAGCTGGTGCAAACCCTCAGCTTATTCACATGACTCTGGAATGGGTTTGGACCCGTTTAAATGCAGGCGTGTCAGGCATTCTGGGAATTCAAGTCAAACAAATCACTTCTCTAGGACAGGAAGACTTGAATCAGAAGGCACTGAGAAGTCTTCCGATTTTCCCATCCTGCTCCCTCGAACAATTCCTTTCCTGCTCCTCAACCCATCCCAGACACCAGGGCACCCCCCCCTCAACCGAGAGCTGTGCCCAGCACCAGCCCTACCCCAATTCTCCAGGCTACCATCTGCTGTCGGTCACAAATGGGGCAGTGTGGGATCTTAAAGGCCTCTCCAGGTCCACACCACTGGATTCAGAATTAAAAGAAGCATTTGCCCCCCTACTCCCCACCCAAGAATCCTATAGTCCAGTTGGATACAATACCAACTACTTAGACTATGGCAGTAAGGGCTCTCCTGCACTCAGGGAACTAAGGAGAAAATGTGTGAAAAGATCACCCTGTAAACAAAAATATCATGTTTACAGCAAAATCTGAGCTGTAATGGGCTTTCTCAAAGAATACTTAGTTGGTCATGTTTCTAGGCTATACCAAACAGTCATTAGTGCAGATGGAAAAAGTTTGCTAGCTCATTCAGCCTAGGGCAGACCCATTGCATAAGAGTGCATGTACGTTCAGGCAAAGAATACCTGATTTAGAGGACTGAAAACCAGCCAACATTCTGCATTCTAAGTTATGGGTTTTGGGGGTTGTCTCCTCCCAGTGGCTGTGTTTTTTTTTTTACAATCTCACAAAGAGATGGTATGAGCTGATGGTGGCTCTGGCCTAAGACTCTGGGTCTGGAGGCGATAATGACCATTTTAGAAAGAGACATGAGTTCTTGTTGTGCTTTTGGCTCTTTCCTTTTCTGAACCTCCTGCAGACATTATCTTACTCCTTCAAAGCAGCATCTGGTCATTTCTTCAGTAAACATACATGTTCATCTTCTCTGCCAGGAGGTTGTACCAGAAAATATTTCCCAAGACAAAACAGATGGCACAGCTAGATTAGGATAATTCAAGGAGGAGGTTTGCTAACAAAATAGCAGTTTTCAAAGGTGTAGTGTGGGCAACCACAAGGCATAGTGCAGAGGCCCTGAGCTAACTGCAGCCAAGCCATCACCAGTGCCATGCTTGAAGAGATAAGGGGAGAGAGTAATTACTGAAAGACAGAATAATATAGAGCATGGCATCAAGATATATGATCAGTCATCAGCATATGTAGTTTGGAGTTCTGGTTTTATCTCTGAATACGTTCTGAAGATGCAGTTGAAATGACAAGGAAAACATTCTGAGGTATTTAATTCAGGTTAAGAAACACCAACAACATGGGTACAAAAGTTCAATCAGCAGCTGCAAAGATTGCAGTTCACTCAACCAATTCAGTACTGACTTTACCTAGGAGTTGGGACAGACCCCACGTTCCAGGGCATCCTCTGTAAGCCCTTCATAGGTGCATAAGAGGTTCAGTGGTAGAATGCTTGCCTTCCATGCAGGAGACCCAGGTTCGATTCCTGGACCATGCACCACCTCAAAAAAAAAAAAAATGCCCTTCAAGCCCAATTGCAAGTAGGGAGTCCCAGATCACTGCCCTTCTGATCACCTGGTTACAAATTCAGGAGTTACCATCACCTCTGGGGCTTGTTAATTCACTAGAACAATTTATAGACCTCCGTGAAAGCCTGACACTTACAATTATAGTTGTATTATAGTAAAAGGATGCAAATAAGAGGAACCCAAGAGACGTAGAGTGTAGGGATGATAAGGGTGTTCTCAAACACCGACAGAGGTAGATGCTTCACCCTCCAGGCAGAGAGATGTATCTTAATCATGAAAATTCACCAAAGCATAGACATCTGGAGTTTATTTAGTTACATTACATGGACATGATTGGTGGAATCAATGCCCACGTGTTTGAACTCAATCTCCAGCCCCCCACTACCTATCCACCCATCCCCTGCCCCCAGAGGTCTGGGAGGTCCTGTTGCCTTAGTGGTTCAAAAGCTAGCCTTCTGGGTCTTCTGGGAAGATGGCGGACCAGAGTGGAGTGAGTTCACTCTTACTCAGTGAAACAAGATAGAAGATGGGGAGAAAATGTTCAGGACTGCAGATCCTGGGGTAGAATAACCAACAAACTCAGTGCAGAAGGTAACATTCAGCAAAAACTAAGTAAATACAAAACTTTAGAAGAGTGAAGGAAATCAACTTGCATAATACCCATGTCAAGATAATTAAATGCCCTGACCACAACAGAAAATCACGAAACACACAGAGATCCCAGTAGAAATGGCCCAGCCAAATGAGCAAATCAAAATTCCAGAGGGGACACAGAATATGGAACTACTCAAGGATAGTTATAAAGAAACGAAGGCTATCAGGAAGATATTAAAGAAGAACTCAGGAGATAAATAGAAAAATGGCAGATCTTACAGAAATGGAAGCACTGGAAGCACATGGTAGCAGACTTGAAGAAACAGAAGGAAGAATAAAGGAACTAGAAGATAGAACAATAGAGCTAGAGTGCACAAAAGAACAAATGGCAAGAAAAATGGAAAAAATGCAACTGGATCTTAGGGAAACAGTGGACAAGAGGCACAAAATATATAAGAATTATTAATGTCCCAGAAAGAGAAGAGAAGAGGCAAGGGTTGGGAAAGTTAGTTGAAGATATAATTGGAGAAAACTTCTCAACCCTTATAAAAGACACAAATATGCACAGCAAAGAGACCCAGTGAACTCCAAATAGAATAAATCCGAACAAGCCCACTCCAAGACACATACTAATTGGACTGTCAGGTGTTGAAGAGAAACAGAAATTTCTGAAAGCAGCATGAGAAAAGCAATCTACTACATACAAGGGAAAACACATCAGACTGACTTCAGGCTACTCAACAGGCACCATGTAAGCAAGAAGTCAGTGGTATGATATTTTTAAGATCCTGAATGAGAAAGGCTTTCAACCAAGAATTCTTTATTCAGCCATGTTATTCTTCAAAATTGAGGGATAGATTAAAATCTTCAAAGACAAAGAAAGATTCAGAGAACTAGTCAACAAGAGTCCAGCTCCTCAAGAAATACTAAAGGGAGCCCTCTCAGCTGATATGAAACAAACAAACAAACAAAGAAGAAGGAGGTCTGGAGGAGGGCACAGAATTGAAGAATATGAGTAATGGTAATTTAACGGAAAAGAGAAGGAAATTAATATTACAGATCTGACACATAAAAACTAAAGGACAAGATGGTAGAATCAAGAACTACTTTCACAATTATTACTTTGAATGTTAATGGACTAAACTCACCAATTAAAAGATTGACAGAAAGGATCAAAAACACAATCCATCTACATGCTGTTTACAAAAGATGCATCTTAGACTCAAGGACATTGTTAGATTGAGAATGAAAGGATGGAAAAAGATCTGCTATGCAAGCTATAACCAAAAGAAAGCAGGAGTAGCTGTATTAATATCACACAAAGTAGATTTTAAATGTAAAGATGTCAAAAGGGAAAAAAGAAGGACACTACATATTAATAAGAGGGACAATTCACCAGGAAAAAATAACAATCATAAATGTGTGTGCTTCGAATCAAGGAGTACATGAGGCAAATACTGGAAAACTGAAGGGAGCTATAGACATATCAACGATCATAGTGGGAGATTTCAGTACACCACTCTCCATTATAGATAGAACAACCAAACAGAGGACCAACAAGGAAATAGAGAACATAAGCAATAAGATAAATAAATTAGATCTAATAGACATATACAGGTCATTACATCTCAAAACACCAGGGCACACATTCTTCTCTAGTGCATATGGAACATTCTCCAGGATAGATCATTGGAGCCTCTATAAATTTAACAAGATTGAAATTATTCAAAGCACTTTCTCTTATCATGGCAGAATAAAGTTTGAAATTCATAATCATCAAAGAACCAGAGCTTTCACAAATATATGGAGATTAAACAATACATTCTTAAATAATCACTGGGTCGAGGAAGAAATTGCTAGAGAAATCAGTAAATATCTGGAGACAAATGATCATGAGAATACAACATATCAAAACCTATGGGATGCAGCAAAGGCATTGCTAAGAGGGAAACTTATTGCCCTAAATGTCTACATTAAAAAACAAGAGGGCGGGCCGCGGTGGCTCAGCGGGCAAAGTGCTTGCCTGCTATGCCGGAGGACCTCGGTTCGATTCCCGGCCCCAACCCATGTAACAAAAACGGAGAAACAGAATACAATAAAAAAAACAAGAAAATGTTTAAAGATGTTTCCCTTTCTTCCTTCCTTCCTTCCTTCTATCCTTCCTTCCTTCTCTCTGTCTTTCCTTTAAAAAAAAAAAAAAAAAAAAAAACAAGAATGAGCAAAACTTGAGGATTTAACTGCCCACCTGGAGAATTTAGAGAAAGAGCAGCAAGCTATCCCCAAAGCAAATAAAAGAAGAGAAATAATAAAGACTAAAGCAGAAATAAACTGGAGAACAAGAAAACAGTAGAAAGAATCAACAAAACTAAAAGTTGGCTCTTTGAAAAAATTAATAAGATTGATGGTCCCCTAGCTAGACTAACAAAGAAGAAAAGAGAGGACTCAAATAAATAAAATCAGAAATGAGAAGGGGGTTGTTACCACAGAGCATGAAGAAATTTAAAAAATCATAAGAGAATATAAAAACAACAATACATCAACAAACTAGATAATTTAGATGAAATGGACAAATTCCTAGAAATACGCAAATTACCTACACTGACTCAAGAAGAGATAGAAGATCTCAACAAACCAATTATAAGTAATACAATCCACTCAGTCATCATAAACCTTCCCACACACACACAAAAAAGCCCAGGACCTGATGACTTCACAGGAGAATTTGATCAAACTTTTCATGAAGAACTGACATCAATCCTGCTCAAACTCTTCTAAAAATTTGAAGAAAAGGAATGCTACCTAACTAATTTTATGAAACTAACATCACTCTAATACCAAATTAGAGTGGATAAAGATGATACAAGAAAAGAAAATTACAGACCAATCACCCTAATGAACATAGAGGTAAAAATTCTTAACAAAATACTAGCAAATCATATCAATGTCACATTAAAAGAATTATACCTCATGATCAAGTGGGATTCATACCAGCAATGCAAAGGTGGTTCAACATAAGAAAAAAATCAACATAATACAGCACCTTAACAAATCAAAAAGGAAAAGTCACATGATCATATCGATTGATGCTGAAAAAGCATTTGACAAAATTCAGCATCCTTTTCTGATAAAAGCACTCCAAAAGATTGGAATCAAACATAACTGATATGATAAAGGGAATATATGAAAAATTGATAACCAGCATCATACTCAATGGAGAGAGACTGAAAACCTTCCCCCTAATATCAGGTACAAGACAAGGATGCCCACTGTCACCACTATTATTCAACATTTTGCTAGAAATTCTAGCTAGAGCAGTCAGGCAGGACAAAGAAATAAAAGGCATCCAAATTGGAAAGGAAGAAGTAAAACTCTCATTATTTGCAGATGACATGATACTACAGTTGGAAGATCCTGAGAAGTCTACAGCAGTTACTTGAGCTAATAAACAAATTCAGCAAGGTGGTGGGATATAAAATTAAGGTGCAAAAATCAGTAACATTTCTATACACAAGCAATGACCTAGCTGAGGAGTCAGTTAAGGAAAAAAATCCATTCAAAATTGCAACTAAAGGAATCAAGTATTTGGAAATGAACTTAACTAGGGACATAAAGGATTGTACACAGAAAACTACATAACCTTGCTAAAAGAAATCCAAGGAGATCTCAATAGATGGAAAGACATTCCCTGCTCATGGATAGGACTAGGTATATCTCCCCAAATTGATCTACAGATTCAACACAGTACCAATCAAAAGTTCAACAACCTACTTTGAAGATTTGGAAAAGTAATTACCAAATTCATCTGGAAGGGAAAGAAACCCCGAATAGCTAAACGCATCCAAAAAAAAGAACGAAGTGGGAGGATTAACACTCTCTGACTTTAAAACCTATTATAAAGCCACAGTGGTCAAAACAGCATGATACTGGCACAAAGACAGAAGCATTCATCAATGGAATTGAATTGAGGGTGCAGAAATAGACCACCAAATCTATGGACAACTGATTTTTGACAAGGCCCCCAAATCCTCTGAACTGGGATAAAATAGTCTTTTCAATAATTGGGCATGGGAGAACTGGATATCAATAGCCGAAAGAATGAAGGAGGACTCCTATCTTTCACTCTACACAAAAATTAACTTAAAATGGATCAAACACCTAAATATAAGAACTAGCACCGTAAAGCTTCTAGAAGAAAATGTAGGGAAACATCATCAAGACCTAGTAACAGGAGATAGCTTCCTAAACTTTACACCCAAAGCACAAGCAATAGGAGATTTCTGGGAAGACGGCCAATAGACTAGCTCGAGATTAGCCCTGCTCCACGCAAAAGTTAGAGAAGGGACAGGAGGGTGACTGAGGTGGCAATTCGGGAGTGCAGCTGACCTGGGAGAGCCTTCTGCACCACATGCAGCAGCTCTGGTTGCAGAGGCCAAGGATCTGAGAGGCTGGAGCCTAGCGCAGAGGCGCGGAGTCCACAGGGGTACACAGATGGGAACGCAGGACTAGGAAGTAAGCCAGGCCACGTTCACTGGGTGTTACCCTCACTGGCACAGCCCCATGAGCAGCAACTCACCCCACACCCCATACACCTGAACCCCATCACCCGCTCCCATTCCCCAGGCTCCAGGAGCCCCCACCTAACCAGCCCCCAGTGCACATACCTGCTCCCCACCCCCACCCCAAGTGCAACCCAACCCACCTCTCCTGCACCCTTCCCACGCACTACCTCCCCCCCACCCCGTTTCCTGCAGGCTGTTGCCAGCACATAAAGGTTGTGGGCACTAACCTCCATACCTAGGCTACACTTGCACCTACCCCCCTAACCCCCCACCCACCTATAGAGTGTCGCACAGCCTCACCCCACCCTCCCTGAGCTCAGCGCATCCATTTATGGCACTTCCAGGCCCCCGCATGTGCACGGGTCCCCAATCACGTCATTCAGCTCTGGGAACTGCACTACATTACAGCAGTCCTAGAACCACGAGTGCGCACAGTCCTCAGCCTCACTTCCCAGCTCTGAGAAAGTGCCGACCTGCATAACTGGGTCACAGCTGCCCCCAATCCAAGATGATGTAATGCCAACATGCTGCCACAGATCTATGCATATTCACAAAGGGCCCCATGCCTTAGACCAGTGCATACCAGGGTTATGACCCCAGACTGGTGCACCCGCACAGCTACATGCTCCCTGGCTGCTGGGCACCCATGTTCACAAGCACCAGTGTAACATCCCCAACCTATGCCCATACCTGCCCTGAAACAAATCACTATACTGAGTGCTCCACCCCATGCCGTGCTCCCTGCTGTACAACCATCCCACAAACACAAGGCCTTAGACTACTGAAAGCAATCAACTCCCAAAGTAAATTAGTCAAGATATCTACATGCCATGAATATAGAAGAAGATCACTAAGCATATCGCAATGCAGACAGATAGAACCCTGCCTAATGACCAAATTAAAATACCTGAGGAGACACAGACTTTGGAACAACTAATCAAAGATGTTCACACAACTCTACTTAATAAAATAAGTGGGACAACAAATGGCATAAAGGAGATCAAGAAGACAGTAGAAGAACACAAAGAGAAATAGGAAAGAATAAATAGAAAAATAGCAGAAATCACAGAGATTAAAGACTGTGTTGACCAAATAAAAAACATGCTAGAGGCACACGACACCAGATATAAAGAGACAGAAGAAAGAATAAATGGTATAGAGGACAAGATAATTGACTTCAAAGACTCAAAACAGCAATTGGCAAAAACATGGAAAAAATTGAATGGGAACTCAGAGAAATGATAGACAAAACAAGGCAGGCAAATATAAGAATCATTGGTGCCCCAGAAGGAGAAGACAGGAGTAAAGGGGTAGGAAGAGTAGTTGAGGATATAATGCAGAAAACTTCCCAACCCTCATAAAGGACATAAGTTTACAAATCAAAGAAACCCAAAGAATTCCAAACAATAAATCCAAATAGGCCTTCCCCAAGACACACACTAATCAGTCTGTAAAATGATGAAGAGAAGTAGAAAACCCCGAAAGTGGCCGGAGAAAAATCAATCTACTACATACAGAGGAACTCAAATAAGACAGAGTTCAGACTACTCAACTAGCACCCTGGAGGTGAGAAGGCTGTGTTTTGATATATTCAGGATCCTAAAAGAGAAAGATTTCCAGCCAAGAATTCTCCACCCAGCCAAACTGTCCTTTAAAATTGAGATAAAGATTAAAACTTTCACAAACAAAGAAGTTCTGAAAGAATTTCTCAACAGGAGACCGGCCCTACAAGAAATACTAAAAGGAGTTCTGCTAGCTGAAAAAGGCAGAAGAGGGATGTCTGGAGGAGGGCAGAGAATTGAAGAGTACCAGTAAGGGTAATTTAAAGAATTCAAAGAGAAAGAGGGAAAAGAATATATAGACCTGACAAATAAAATAAAAAAGATAAAATGGTGGAATCAAGAAATGCCTTTTCAGTAACAACTTTGAATGTCAGTGGATTAAATTTATGAATTAAAAGATATAAATTGGCAGAATGGATTAAGAAACGATCCAGCTATATGCTACTTACAAAAGACTCATCTTAGACACAAGGATATAAATAGATTGAAAGTGAAAAGATGGAAAAAGTTCTTCCACGCAAGTTGTAACCAAAAGAAAGCAGGATTACTACATTAATATCAGACAAAATAGACTTTAAAAGTAACGACACCATAAGAGACAAAGAAGGACACTATATACACTAATTAAAGGCTCAATTCACTAAGAAGACATATCAATCATAAATGTTTATGCTCCCAATCAAGAAGCTCCAAAGTACATTAGACAGACTTTGGGAGAACTGAAGGGACTGATAGATGCTTCAACAAAAATAGGAGGAGACTTCAATACACCACTCTCCTTTATAGATAGAACTGCCAGACAGAAGATCAGCAAGGAAATAGAGAAGTTAAATAACTTGATAAGTGAATTAGACCTAACAGACATATATAGGTCATTGCACCCCAAAACACAAAGTTATACATTCTTCTCTAGTGCTCATGGAACATTCTCCAGGATAGATCATATGCTGGGGCACAAAACAGGTCTTTATAAATTTAAAAACCTTGAAATTATTCAAAACACTTTCTCTGATCACAATGGGCTGAAGCTGGATCTCAACAACCACCAAAGAAGATAACATTCACAAATATATGGAGATTAAATAACACACTCTTAAACAACCAGTGGGTCAAAGCAGAAATTGCTAGAGAAATCAGCAGCTATCTGGAGATGAATGAAAATGAGAATACAATTTACCAGAACTTATGGAATGTGGCAAAGGCTGTGCTGAGAGGGAAATTTATTGCCTTAAATATTTATATTAAAAAACAAGAAAGAACAAAAATCGAGGATTTAGCAAACCTGGAGGAACTTCTAGAAAGAACAGCAAACTAACCCCAAAGCAAATAGGAGAAGAGAAATAACAAGTATTAAAGCAGAGATAAGTGAATAGGAGAACAAAAGAACAATAGAAAGAATCCATAAAATCAAAAGTTGGTTCTTTGAGAAAATCAATAAAATTGATGGGCCACTACCAAGACTGAGAAAGAAAAAAAGAAACAGGATGCAAATAAACAAAATCAGAAATGAAATGAGGGGCATTACCATAGACCCTGAAAAAAATAAATGAAATCATAAGAGGATACTGTGAATAACTATACACCAACAAACTAGACAGCTTAGATGAAATGGACAAGTTCCTGGTGACACACAAACAAGCTACACTGACTCAGAAACAAATAGAAGATCTCAACAAACCAATCACAAGAGATTCAATCAGTCATCAAAAATCTTCTTACAGAAAAAAGACCAAGGCCAGGTAGCTTCATAGGGAAATTTTATCAAACATTCCAAAAAAGAAGTAACACCAGTCCTGCTCAAACTTTTCCAAAAAATTAAGGAAAAAGGGACTCTAAAAGAAATTCTAAAAGGAATTCATTTTATGAAGCTAATATCATTTTAATACTCAAACCAGGTAAAGATGCTGTAAGAAAGGAAAACTACAGGCCAATCTCCCTAAAGAATATAGGCTCAAAAATTCTCAATAAAATATTAGCAAATCGAATCCAACAATACATTAAAAGAATTATACACCATGATCAAATGGAATTTATACCAGGAATGCAAGGATGGTTCAACACAAGAAAATCAATTGATGTAATACAGCACATTAACAGATTAAAGGAAAAAATCACATGATCATCTCGATTGATGCTGAAAAAGCATTCAACAAAATTCAGCATCCTTTTCTGATAAAACACTCCAAAAGATAGGATTCAAAGTTAAATACCTCAGTATGATCAAGGGAATATTATGGAAAACTGTTAGCCAGCATCATACTCAAGGCAGAGAGACTGAAAGCCTTTCCCCTAATATCAGGTATAAGATAAGGATGCCCACTGACACCACTATTATTTAACATTGTAATAAAAGTTGTAGCTAGAGCAATCAGGCAGGACAAAGAAATAAAATGCATCCAAATTGGAAAGGAAGAAGTAAAACTCTCATTATTTTCACAATGATATGATGCTATAGTTGGAAGATCCTGAGAAGTCTACAGCAAAATCACTTGAGCTAATAAACAAATTCAGCCAGGTGGCAGGATATAAAATTAATGTGCAAAAATCAGTAACATTTATATGCACAAGCAATGACCTAGCTGAGGAGTCAGTTAAGGAAAAAATTCCATTCAAAATAGCAATGAAAAAATCAAATACTTAGGAATGAACTTAACTAGGGACATAAAGGACTTGTACACAGAAAACTACTTAACATTGCTAAAAGAAATCCAAGGAGATCTAAATAGGTGGAAAGACATTCCCTGCTCATGGATAGTTATATAGTTAAGATGTCAGTTCTCCCCGAACTGATCTACAGATTCAACAGATTACCAATCAAAAGTCCAACAAACTACTTTGAAGATTTGGCAAAGCTAATTACCAAATTCATCTGGAAGGGAAAGAGACCCCAAATGGCTAAAAATATATATATAAAAAAAGATGAACGAAGTGGGAGGATTAACACTCCCTGACTTTAAACCTGTTATAAAGCCACAGAGGTCAAAATAGCATGGTACTGGCACAAAGACAGAAGCATCAACCAATGGAATAGAATTGAGAGTCCAGAAATAGACTACCATCTGTGGTCAAGTGATGTTTGACAAGGTCCCCAAATCCTCTGAACTGGGACAAAATAGTCTTTTCAATAATTGGGTATGCTCTCTCTCTCCAGCCAACACAACAAGCAAACTCACTGCCCTCCTCCTGTCTACGTGGGACATGACTCCCAGGGGTGTGGACCTTCCTGGCAACGTGGGACAGAAATCCTAGAATGAGCTGAGACTCAGCATCAAGGGATTGAGAAAACCTTCTCGACTAAAAGAGGGAAGAGTGAAATGAGACAAAATAGAGTGTCAATGGCTGAGAGAGTTCAAACAGAGTCGAGAGGTTATCCTGGAGGTTACTCTTATGCATTAAATAGATATCACCTTGTTAGTCATGATGTAATAGAGAGGCTGGAGGGAACTGCCTGAAAATGTAGAGCTGTGTTCCAGTAGCCATGTTTCTTGATGGTTGTTTAGCTCTCACAATATGACTGTGTGATTGTGAAAACCATGCATCTGATGCTCCTTTTATCTACATTATCAACAGATGAGTAAAACATATGGAATAAAAATAAATAATAGGGGGAAAAAATGTTCAAATAAATTTAGATTGCAATGCTAGTGATCAATGAAAAGGAGGGGTAAGGGGTATGGTATGTATGAATATTTTTCTGTTGTCCTTTTATTTCTTTTTCTAAATTGATGCAAATGTTCTAAAAAATGATCATGATGATGAATATGCAACTATGTGATGATATTGTGAACTACTGATTATATATGTAGAACGGAATGATCAAAAGTTAAGAATCCTTTTTAAAAAAATTTAAAAATTAATAAAAAAAATAATTGGGCATGGAAGAACTGGATATCAATAGCCAAGATAATGAAAGAGGACCCCTATCTTACGTAAAAATTATCTCAAAGTGGATCAAACATCTAAATACAAGAACTAACCCCATAAAGCTTCCAGAAGAAAAATGTAGGGAAACATCTTCAAGACCTACAAGCAGCAAAAGAAAAAATAGGTAAATGGAAACTCCTCAAAATCAAATGCTCTGCACCTGAAAAGATTTTGTCAAAAAGATGAACAGGCAGCCAACTCAATGGGAGAAAATATTTGGAAATCGCATATCAGGCAAAGGTTTGATTTCCTGCATATACAAAGAAATCATGCAACTCAACAACAAAAGAACAAACATTCCAATTATAAAATGGGCTAAAGATATGAATAGGCACTTTCCTGAACAGCAAATACAGATGGCTCAAAAAGCATATAAAGAGATGCTCAAAAAAAAAATTAAAAAAAAAAAAAAAGAGATGCTCATTTTCACTGGCTATAAGGGAATGCAGATCAAGTCTACAATGAGGTACCACCTCACACATATAAGAATGGTTGCTATTAAACAATGAGGAAACTATAAATGTCGGAAAGGATACGGAGAAACTGGGACAATTATACACTCCTGGTTGGAATATACAATGGTGCAGTCACTATGGAAGACTGTTTGGCAGTTCCTTAGGAAACTAAATATTGAGCTGTCCTATGACCCAGGAATAGCATACTTGGTATACATGCAGAAGAGCTGAAAAGCAATGACACAAGGAGACATTTGCACACCGATGCTCATAGCAGCATTATTCACAATCACCAAAAGATGGAAACAAACCAAATGCCCATCAATAGACAAGCTGATCAACAAAATGTGGCATATACATACGATGGAATATTATGCAGCAGTAAGACAAAATGACATCCTGAAGCTCATGACAAGATGGATGAGTAGTGAATGCTGAGCGAAATTAGCCAGACACAAAAGGACAGATACTGTATGATTCCACTTTTATGACCAGCATAAAGGTATAATCAGAGGCTTATAATACATAATATAGGGGACTTAGAGATACACAGAAGCTAGAGATGGGTGAACCATTAGCTAATGAGGTTGAACCCCAAGGTAAGGAAATAGATAGGAGTGAAGGTGATTCTCTAGTGGGTCTAGAAGTAATATTACCATATTGAAGATGAACAGGATTAAAAGCGGTTGAATAGGCCTCTGTGTCCCACTGACTCACGCTAGAAATATGATTGAGTTCTTGTAAGAATTACTTCAAAGATATGATTCTTGTATAAAGAGTGTTTAAGTCCAGGGTACAGGGGGGAAACTTCTATTGCATGCTATGAGCTATGTTCAAAAGGAAACCATCAGCACTACCACAGCAACAGCAGAGGTAAATAGTGGGGTGAGGGACAAGAGTTAAGAGGAGGTTTAGATCTCTTATTTGGTGAGGGTGTGTTTATTGGTTTTCTGTCTCTTGGGAACAATGAAATAATTATCTAAAATTGAGAATGCTGATGGACTGTGGACTTTGGACCTTCTACATAATGCCCGATGAATGCAGGTGGCTGAAGAATGCACTGATGGAGAAGTAGATTGGCGAACAATGGTGTATACTTATGAATGAAGGCTGTGTTGCTACAAAAAGAAACAATGTCGTGAGGCATGCAACGATGTGAATGAACATGTGGGACATTTGGTGAGACAAAATCAGCTGGAAGCAAAAAAAAAGAAACAAAACAATGGTCTGGCCACCTTTAGAAAATGCTTATAAGAAAACAGGGACCTATATTTATAAGCTTTAGGAGCAGACAAAATAAGTCTGGAGTGGTAATTATTATTTCTGGATTCTGAGAGACTGTTTTATATATATAACCTGATATTTAGAGATAAGGGTGAAGCCAAACACGTTGGGATTAGAGTGATTCAGAACATACAGGTAAGGAAGACAGTGTCTATATTTTAGAACCACACGTACTCTTTGAGACTAATGGAAAAAAGGTTTATTTGATCTGGAACTGAAATTTTCTGTAGTGCATCATCTAATTCAACCTATCTGGATAGCTCATTTGAACGACTGAAACACAGAGAGCACAGAATGAGCAAGAGTCCTTTAATCCTATATAGATTATTGTAATGCCTGGAAACATCCTAGAGTATATTAACCAGATAATCAGAAAGTGTTGGCAAAGTCTTCTGAGGGAGGGGAGAAAGACTATGGAACTATTAAACCTTATCATCAGGGAATCCCAATACTGTGTCAAACTTTAGGGACACCCAAATCAATAGGCCATGCCCTCTATCATGAGGCTTAATCTTGCTTTGGTAGCTAGAGTCAGTTGTCAACTTGGTCAGGTGAGGGCACCTAGTTTTGTTGTTGCAGACATGAGCCAATGGTATGTGAACCTCATCTGTTACTAATTATATCTGCAGTTGGCTAGGAGGTGTGTCTGCTGCAATGAATGAAGTTTGACTTAATTGGCTGGTGCTTAAATGAGAGAGCACAGTGTAGCACAGCCTAAGCAGCTTGGCATCCCTCATCTCAGCACTCGCAGCTCAGCCCAGGCCTTTGGAGATGCAGAAAGAAGTCACCCCAGGGAAAGTTGTTGGAACCAGGGGCCTGGAGAGAAGGCCAGCAGAGACCATCCTGTGCCTTCCCACGTAAGAGAGAACCTCAGTGGAAAGTTAGCTGCCTTTCCTCTGAAGAACTAACAAAATAAATCCCCTTTTATTAAAAGCCAATCCGTCTCTGGTGTGTTGCATTCTGGCAGCTAGCAAACTAGAACACTTGCGAAGCTTATCAAGGTAGCATAGAAGCTTAGGCTACCTGTAGGTATGTCTAAGAGTTACTTCTGGAGGACCTCTGTTGTTGCTCAGATGTGGCCTCAGTCTCTCTAAGCCCAACTCTGCAAGTGAAATCATTCCCCTCCCCTCTATATGGGGCATGACATCCAGCAGTGAAAGTCTCCCTGGTGATGTGGGAGAGGACTCCCAGGGATGAATCCAGCCTTGGCACTGTGGGATCAACAATTACATTCTGACCAAATGGGGAAAAAGAAGTGTAATTAATAAAGTATCAGGCCAGAGAGAGAGAGAGTTCATATAGAGGTGAAAGTCTACTCTGGAGGTTGCTCGTATCCAAGCTTCAGGTAGCCCTTGCCACCTATTATAACCTGCCAACCCCCAGCCAAGACCATTCCAACCAACCTTAAAGAACACCTAGGGCAATTTATAGATTTCACAAGGGTTCCAGGCACTAGAGTAACTTTCCAGAAACTTACAACCTCCAGATGGGTCCCTGGAGGGGACCTGAAACCTAGTCCTGAAACCTAGCCCATCCTCTCTAGAACCCATATTAGTGACAGACCCTTCCAATATCAAAAATTTAGACTTGCCATAGCCCAAACAAATCCCAATGAGAGATATGGAAAGATCAAAGGTGATGCTGGAATTATACATAGAAGATAGGACTTAACAAATGAATATGAATGCTGAATCATTGAATTGATATCTCTTTTTCATCTCCAGTATTATAGAGCAGCTAGAAGTAAAAACTTAAAATTGTGAAATTGTAACCCGTGTCAGTCTGAAATATGTTCTACAACTAATTGTGATGCTGTGCTTGGAAATTTATAGCTTTTTTGTATATATATATGTAATTGTGTTAAAAAAAAAAGTTGATTGGGATGATAAAAAAGCCTTTAAGCCCTCTAGCCTCCTATATTCTGGAGCAGCTAGAAGGAAAAATATGAGAGGATCATATGGTAGCCCATGACAAATTCTGGGATCTGTCCTGTAACTACTTGTTGAACAGTGCTTTGAAAATGATTGTTTTTTTATTTCTTTGCTTTATATAATGTTGTACTATACAATTAAAACAAAGTTAAAAAAGAAAGTCATTTTGCTGGTTTGAAATGATGTATGTACCCTAGAAAAGCCATGTTTTAATCCTAATCCCATTTTGTAAAGACAGTCATTACTTCTAATCCCTATTCAGTATTGTATATTTGAAACCGTAATTAGATCATCTCCCTGGAGATGTAACCAAATCAAGACTTGTTGTTAAACTGGATCAGGTTGAGGCATGTCTCCACCCATTTGGGTGGGTCTTGATTAGTTTCTGGAGTCCTATAAAAGAGGAAACATTCTGGAGAATGAGGGAGATTCAGAGAAAGTAGAGAACGACGCAGCCATGAGAAGCAGAGAGTCCACCAGTCAGCGACCTTTGGAGATGAAGAAGGAAAATCCCTCCCAGGGAGCTTCATGAAACAGGAAACTAGGAGAAGAAGCTAGCAAATGATGCCATGTTCACCATATGCCCTTCCAGATGAGAGAGAAACCCTGACTGTGTTCACCATGTGCTCTTCCACTTGAGAGAGAAACCCTGAACTTCATCAGCCTTCTTGAACCAAGGTATCTTTCTCTGGATGCCTTGATGGGAGACATTTCTATAGACTTGCTTTAATTGGAACATTTTCTTGGCCTTAGAACTGTAAACTAGTAACTTACTAAATTCCCCTTTTTAAAAGCCATTCCATTTCTGGTATATTGCATTCCAGTAGCTAGCAAATTAGAACAGGCATTGAAGGAAACTTTCTCAATATCATAAAGGGCATGTATAAGAAACACATCACCAGCATCATACTTAATGGTGAGAAATTGAAAGCATTCCCCTTGAGACCAGGGACGAGACAAGGATGCCCATTGTCACCACTGTTATTCAACATTGTATTAGAAGTACTAGCTGGAACAATTTATACAGGAGAAAGAAATAAATGGCATTGAAATAGGAAGGGAAGAATTAAAACTTTCATTATTTGCAGATGACATGATCCTATACTTAGCAAATCCTGAGAAATCTACAGTAAAATTACTTGAGCTAATAAACAAATTCAGCAAAGTGGCAGGATACAAGATTAATGCACGAAAACCAGTGATGTTTCTATATACAAGCAATGACCTATCTAAGGGAACAACTAAGGAAAAAATTCCAGTCAGAACAGAGATAAGAAGAACTCGACATCTGGGAATAAGTTTAACTAAGGATCAAGGACTTATACACAGAAAATTACAAATAAAATGGTAAAAGAAATTTCAAAATGACCAAAATAGATGGAAAGATATTCCATGCACATGGGTAGGAAGGTTGAATATCGTCAAGATGTCAGTTCTACCCAAACTGGTCTACAGATTCAATGCAACACCAATGAAAATCCCAACAACCTACTTCGAAGACTTGGGAAAACTGGTTATCAAATGTATATGGAAGGGAAAGAGACCTCAAATAGCTAAAGATGTCTTTAAAAAGAATGAAATGGGAGGTCTATTGCTTCCTGACTTTAAAGGCTACTATAAAGCCACAGTGTTCAAAGCAGCATGGTATTGGTACAAAGACAGAAGGACTGACCAGGGGAATGGAATCAAGAGTGCAGAAATTCACCACCAAATATATAGACATTTGATCTTTGATAAGGCCCTCAAATCCACTAAATTGGGACAGAATAATCTTCAATAAATGGACATGGGAGAACTGGATTTCAATAACCAAAAAAAAAGTGAAAGAGGACTCCTACTTTACACCCTATACAAAAATTAATTCAAAATGGATCCAAGACTTAAATGTAAGAGCCAGTACCATAAAACTGCTTTAAAAAATGTAAGGAAGCATCTTCAAGATCTAGTAACAGAGATAGCTTCTTAAACTTTACACCTAAAACACAAGCTGTGAAAGAAAAAATAGACAAATGGGAACTCCTTAAGATCAAGAGCTTCTGTGCCTCAAAGGACTTTGTTAAAAAGGTGAAGAGCAGCCAACTCAATGGGAGAAAATATTTGGAAACTACATATCAGATAAAGGCTTGATATCCTGGATACATAAAGAAATCATACAGCTCAACAAAAGAACAAACAACCCATTTATAAAATGGGCAGAGGAAATGAATAGGCACTTTTTTGAAGAACAAATACAGATGGCTAAAAAGCACATGAAGAGCTGCTCATATTCATTGGTAATAAGGGAAATGCAAATTAAGACGACAATGAGATAGCACCTCACACCTATAAGAATGACTGCTGTTAAACAAACAGGGAACTATAAATGTTGCAGAGGATGCAGAGAAATTGTGACTTATTTGCTGTTGGTGGGAATGCAAAATGGTTCAGCCACTGTGGAAATCAGTTTGGCAATTCCTCAGAAAACTAAATATTGAATTGCCCTATGTTCTGGCAATATCAATACTCAGGATATATCCAGAAGAGTTGAGGGCAGTGACACGAACAGACATTTGCACACTGATATTTATAGTGGCACTATTCACAATTGCTAAGAGATGGAAACAGTTCAGGTGCCCATTAACAGATGAGTGGATAAACAAAATGTGGTATATATAAATGACGGAATATTATGCAGCATTTAGACAAAGTGATGCCCTGAAACATGACAACATGGGTAAACCTTGAGGACATGATGCTGAGTGAAAAAAGTCAGACACAAAAGGACAGATACTGTAGGATTCCATTATTATGACTCTGATAAAGCCACCAGTGTTTTGGAGCAGCTAGAAGGAAAACTCTGAGTTGAGGGAATGGAAGCCCATGACAAACTCTGGAAATTTCCTGTAGCTGTTGACGTGTGCTTCAAAATTTATTGCTTTTTGTCTTTCTTTTCTTTGTGTATATATATATATATATTATTTTACAACTAATAAATGGTTTAAAAACTATAGGCAGTTATTGTAATATTAGATAAAATAAATTCTTAAAATAAAAATTTGAAAATATTTAGTAACATAGCTCACTACTATAGCAAAATTGATGTTTGTAATAACTTTTTACTTGATATTTTGAGAACACAAACAGTATTGATAGTTAATCAAATGGTATTTAGATATATATTTTTATTAGTAAGCCTTAACACATAAACATTCCATACATGGTGTGCAATCAATGGCTCACAATATCATCACATGGTTGTCATCACCATGATCATTTTTTAGAACATTTGCATCATTCCAGAAAAAGAAAAAAGAAAAAAAAACATATAAATCTCTTACCTCTTACCCCTCCCTTTCATTGACCACTAACTAGTATTTTAATCTGTACAATGTTTTACCTTTTATCCCCTTCTATTATTTACTTTTTATCCTTATTTATTTATTTATTTTTAATCCTTATTTTTTTTACTCATCTTTCCACACCCTGGTTAGAAGGAGCATCAGACACAAGGTTTTCACGATCACACAGCCACACTGTAAAAGCTATATCATTATATGGTCTTCTTCAAGAATCAAGGCTACTGGAGCACAGTTCAGCAGTTTCAGGTACTTCCCTCCAGCCACTCCAATACACCATAAACTAAAAAGGGATATATATAGAATGAATAAAAATAACCTCCAGGATAACCTCTCCACTCTGAAATCTCTTAGCCACTGAGACTTTAGTTTGTCTCATTTCTCTCTTTCCCTTTTTGGTAAAGAAGATTTTCTCAATCTCATGATGCTGGGTCCAGTCTCATCCCCCTGAGTCCTGTCCCACCGTGCCAGGGCAGCTCTCAAGGACACTATCACCCACTACTCTGAGTCTCCTTGGATCTGCATGGAAAACGGCTCCTGCCACCTCCAAGGAAAGGGTCAAAGAACTCAGAGTAAATCAAATTTATGTCCCGGGGAGCCAGATCAGAGTCCCCAGATTCTTAAAGACCCTGAGTTGCACAAGGATGTAGGAGATGGTAATAATGAGCCAAACGAAAAGAAAAAAGTGAAAGCACCCAGCCAAGCTTCCCAGTTGTTAGAAAGCTGCATCTGAAAGAGATAAATGCTCATCCAATTGTGGAGAAGAAAAGAACTTATTTGTGATCTTGCAAGAATAGGTGCACAACCAAAATGTGGTGGCTGGCAGGCCAAGCAATAGAATGCACGGATCTTATACCCTAAGCTTAGCACGCAGGTCCCTCCCCTGTTTCTCTACTAATTGGATACTCCAGAGGTTACAGCCTATTCAGATAGTCGAACTAATTCAAATTTCCCATCAAAGGTTCCTGCTTTTGATTATACTTTACATTTCAGTGACTCTGATCATTACTTATTTAAACCTATATAAGGACCTGGCATCAATTCTAGGCTTACATCAGAGGCCCTCCCCTTCCCTAGCCTGCAAGATGGGTCTGTGCTGTCTTGCAGCCCTTTGTTTAGTGAGTTCTGTTTCCCTCATCCTGCACCACCCTGTGTGAAAGCTGACCTTAATTTTGTTCTTACATGGTCAATAGCCATGATTTACCAGCTCAGTCAAAGAGAATTGTCTCCCAGCTGGGTCACCAAAATATGTTGCCAGATTTGGGTCTAGGCTTTTGCCTGCACCATGAAAAAGAATTCAAGGGCAGAGCAGAAGTTGAGTCAGCAGATGGAAAGTTTATTAAGTACACATGCAGAGAAGGCATATGTGTGCACTCTTGCAAGAAAAGATGGGTGAGAACTGAGAGGCCCCGGCAATATGCAACAAACTGCTTTTATAGCTTCACTTTATTTCTCTCCCTTCCTCTTCCTTGTTGAAAGCCCTTCCCCTTCCCCTCTCTTCTCTCCAGGACAGTGCCTGGAGGGCTTTTGGGTGCGTTGTCTGCCCCCAGGTGTTCTGCATAGAAGGTCAACCCTCCTGACCTTGATTAACCATCCCTACTCAAGGGGTCCTTCATGCTATCTTCTCTCCCCTCTCTCCCTCTTCTAGCCTGCTTCAAAGTGAGGAAATAAGTTTTGATTAGCTAATGTTAAGTTTCCATTTTACATTGTGGAAGGGTGTTTTCTTACGAAGTGGGGAACAGATATTCATTAATTAATATGGTATACTTGTCTGATGTGATAGAGTATGATTACTGGACCAAAGCTAGTTTTATCACCAGGTATTACTTATGAACATCCCCATAGAGTGTGTTCTATTTTCTGGAAAGCCCCTGCAGATCAATGGTTTTTGCCTTCTGGAAAAGATCTTCAGGAAAGATGCCTTCTCTTGGCATGCCCAATAGAGACGACTACTTTACTTAACAGTTTATACCATATTTTGTTTATCCATTCATCCATTGATGGACACACATGGGTTGCTTCAATCTTTTGCTATTGTGAATAATGCTGCTATGAACATTGATGTTCAAATATCTGCTATGAACTTAGTGCACAAATATTTGTTTTCAATTCTTTTGGTATATTCCTACAAGTGGGATTGATGGGTCATATGGTAATTCCATGTATATCATTTCTTTTTATGGCAGAGTAATATTTCAGTGTTTCATTATGTGGAGAAGCAAATTCACTTTTTTTATTGTATAGTATAACATATATACAAAGCAAAGAAATAAAAAAAAACAATAGTTTTCAAAGCACTCTTCAACAAGTGGTTACAGGACAGATCCCAGAGTTTGTCATGTGCATATGTCATGTGCATATGATCCTCTCATATTTTTCTTTCTAGCTGCTCCAGGATATAGGATGCTAGAGGGCCTAAATACATTTTTATCATCACAATCAAATTTTTTTCTCCTTTTTTTGTGAACAATAAAATATATATACAAAAAAGCTATAAATTTCCAAGCACAGCAACACAATTAGTTGTAGAACATACTTCAGGCTTTGACATGGGTTACAATTTCACAATTTTAGGCTTTTACTTCTAGCTGCTCTAAAATACTGGAGATGAAAAGAGATATACATTTAATGATTCAACATTCATATTCATTTGTTAAGTCCTATCTTCTATGTATAATTCCAGCATCACCTTTGATCTTTCCATACCTCTCATTGGGCATTGTTTGGGCCATGGCAATTCTAAATTTTTCATATTGGAAGGGTCTGTCACTAATATGGGGTAGGGAAATGGAACTATCTGATGTTCTGAAGAGGCTGGGCCCTTTAGGTTTCAGGACTTATCTGGACCAGGGACCCATCTGGAGGTTGTAGGTTTCTGGAAAGTTGCTCTAGTGCCTGGAACTCTTGTGGAATCTATAAATTGCCCTAGATGTTTTTTAGGATTGGCTGGAATGGTCCTGGTTGGGAGTTGGCAAGTTATGATAGGTGGCAAGGTCTACCTGAAGTTTGCATAAGAACAACCTCCAGAGTAGCCTCTCAACTTTATTTGAATTCTCTATTGCACGGATACTTTATTAGTTACACTTCTTTTCCCATGGTGCCAAGTCTGGATTCATCCCTGGGAGTTATGTCCCCCATTGCCAGGGAGACTTTCACTGCTGGATGTCATGTCCCATGTAGCGGGGAGGGCAATGATTCCACTTGCAGAGTTGGGCTTGGAGAGACTGAGGCCACATCTGAGTAGCAAAAGAGGTCCTCCAGAAGTAACTCTTAGGCATGCCTACAGGTAGTCTAAGCTTTTATGCTACCTTCATAAGCTTTGCAAGAGTAAGTCTCATGATCAAGGGCATGGCCTATTGATTTGGGTGTCCCTAAAGTTTGACATAGTATCAGGGGATTCCCTGATGATAAGGTTTAATAGTTCCATAGTCTTTCTCCCCTCCCTCAGGGGACATTGCCAATACTTTTTGAATATCTGGTTAATGCACTCTAGGATGTTTCCAGGCATTGCAATAATCTATACAGGATTGAAGGACTCTCTCATTCTGTGCTCTCTGTGTTTCAATTGTTTAATGAGTTGTACAGATAGGCTGAATTAGATTATGCACTACAGAAAATTTCAGTTTAGATCAAATAAACCTTTTTCTCATTGGTCTCAAAGAGTATGTGTGGTTCTAAAATATAAACACTGTCTTCCTTACCCCTATGTTCTGAATTACTCTAACCCCAAAGTTTTGGCTTCACTCTTATCTCTAACTATCAGGTTACATATATAAAACAGCCTCTCAAAATCCAGAAATAATAATCACCACTCCGGACTTAATGTCTGCTCCAAAAGCTTACAATCTAGGCCCCTATTTTCTTATAAGCATTTTCTAAAGGTGATCATACCATTCTTGTGTTTTTGTTTCTGCCTTATTTCATCTCACCAAATGTCCCACATGTTCCTGTTCACAGCGTTGCATGCCTTAGGACAGTGTTCCTTTTTGTAGCAGCACAGCCTTCATTCATAAGTACACACCATCGATCGCCATTCTACTTCTCCATTCTCCATTCTTCACTCTCCATTCTACAGTCTACGTTCTATTGAAAGACCAGTGCATCTTTCAGTCACCTGCACTCATCAAGCATCATGTAGAGGGCCCAAAGTCCACAGTCCATCAACATTCTCAATTTTAGATAATTTCATTGTTCCCAAGAGACAGAAAACCAATAAACACACGCTCACCAAATAGGAAATCTGAACCTCCTCTTAACTCTTGTCCCTCACCTCATTATTTACCTCTGCTGTTGCTGTGGTAGTGCTGCTGGTTTCCTTTTGAACATAGTTCATATCATGCAGTAACAATTTTCCCCCTGTACCCTGGACTTAAACACTCCTTGTACAAGAATCATTTCTTTGAAGTAATTCTTATGAGAATTGATTCATACTTCCAGTGTGAATCAGTGGGACACGAAGGTCTATACAACCCCTTTCAATCTTGTTCATCTTCAATATGGTAATATTATTTCTAGACCCACTAGAGAATCACCTTCACTACTATCTATTCCCTTACCTTGGAGTTCAACCTCATTAGCTAATGGTCCATCCATCTCTAGCTTCTATGTATCTCTAAGTCCTCTATATTCTGTATTATAAGCCTTTGATTATACCTTTATGGTGGTCATAAAAGTTGAATCATACAGTATCTGTCCTTTTGCATCCATGAGGTGGTATTTCATTATAGTCTTGATCTGCATTTCCCTTATGCCAGTAAAAATGAGCATCTTTTCATGTGCTTTTGAGCCATCTGTATTTGCTCTTCAGAAAAATGCCTATTCATATCTTTAGCCCATTTTATAATTGGGTTGTTTGTTCTTTTGTTGTTGAGTTGTATGATTTCTTTGTTTATACAGGAAATCAAACCTTTTCCTGATATGTGATTTCCAAATATTTTCTCCCATTGAGTCTTTTGAGGTGCAGACGCATTTGATTTGAAGCATTTATCTATTTTTTCTTTTGTTGCTTGTGATTTGGGTGTAGAGTTTAGGAAGCTACCTCTTATTACTAGGTCTTAAAGATGTTTCCCTACATTTTCTTCTAGAAGCTTTATGGTACTAGTTCTTATATTTAGGTGTTTGATCCACTTTGAGTTAACTTTAGTGTAGGGTGTAAGATAGGGGTCCTCTTTCATTCTCTTGGCTATTGATATCCAGTTCTTTCAAGCCCAATTATAGAAATGACTATTTGTCCCAGTTCAAAGGATTTGGAAGCCTTGTCAAAAATCAGTTGATCATAGATTTGGTGGTCTATTTCTGAACTCTTGATTTGATTCCATTGGTCAATGCTTCTGTTTTCATGCCAGTACCATGCTGTTTTTACCACTGTGGCTTTATAATAGGTTTTAAAGTCAGGAAGTAATTAATCCTCCCACTTTATTCTTCTTTTTAAAGATGCTTTTAGCTATTCAGGGTCTCTTTCCCTTCCAGATGAATTTGGTAGTAGTTTTGCCAAATCTTCAAAGTATGCTGTTGGAATTTTGATTGGTACTCTGTTGAATCTGTAGATCAGTTTGGAGAGAAATTACATCTTAACTATATTTAGCCTTCCTATTTATGAGCAGGGAATGTCTTTTCACCTATTTAGATCTCCCTGGATTTCTTTTAGCAATATTATGCAGTTTTCTGTGTACAAGTCCTTTATGTGCCTAGTTAAGTTCATCCCTAAGTATTTGATTTTTTCATTGTTATTTTGAATGGAATTTTTTCCTTAACTGACTCTTCAGCTAGGTCATTGCTTGTGCATAGAAATGCTACTCATTTTTGCACATTAATTTTATATCCCCCCACCTCGCTGAATTTGTCTATTAGCTCAAATAACTTTACTGTAGATTTCTCAGGATCTTCCAAGTTTAGTGTCATATCTTCTGCAAATAATGAGAGTTTTACTTCTTCTTTTCCAATTTGGATGCATTTTATTTCCTTGTCCTGCCTGATTGCTCTAGCTAGAGCTTCTAGCACAATGTTGAATAATAGTGGTGACAGTGGGCATGCTTGTCTTGTGCCTGATATTAGGGGAAAGGCTTTCAGTCTCCCTCCATTGAGTATGATGCTGGCTATCACTTTTCCATATACTCCCTTTATCATTTTGAGGTAGTTACCTTTGACTCCTAAATTTTGGAGTGTTTTTATCAGAAAAGGATGCTGAATTTTGTTGAATGCTTTTTCAGCATCAATCAAGATGATAATGTGATTGTTTCCTTTTGATATGTTAATATGCTGTATTACATTAATTGATTTTCTTGCATTGAACCATCCTTGCATTCCTGGTATAAACCCCAATTGATCATGGTGTATAATTCTTTTAATGTGCATTGGATTTGATTTGCTAATATTTTATTGAGAATTTTTGCGTGTGTGTTCATTAGGGAGATTGGCCTGTAGTTTTCCTTTCTTATAGCATCTTTACCTGGTTTTGATATTAAAATGATATTAGCATCATAAAATTATTTAGGCAGAGTTTCTTTTTCCTTAATTTTTGGAAAAGTTTGAGCAGGATTGGTGTTAGTTCTTTCTGGAATGTTTGACAAAATTCCCCTGTGAAGCCATCTGGCCCTGGGATTTCTCTGCAGGAAGATTTTTGATGACTGATTGAATCTCTTGTGATTGGTTTGTTGAGATCTTCTATTGTTCCTAAGTCAGTGTAGCTTGTTTGTGTGTCTCCAGGAACTTGTCCATTTCATCTAAGTTGTCTAGTTTGTTGGTGTATAGTTGTTCATAGTATCCTTTTATGATTTCATTTATTTCTTCAGGGTCTGTGGTAATGCACCCCTTTTCATTTCTGATTTTGTTTATTTGTATCCTCTCTCTTTTTTTCCTTGTCAGTCTTGGTAGTCGCCCATCAATTTTATTGATTTTATCAAAGAACCCACTTTTGGTTGTATTGATCTTTTCTATTGTTCTTTTGTTCTCCCACTCCCTTATCTCTGCTTTAATCCTTGTTATTTCTCTTCACCTATTTGCTTTGGGGTTAGTTTGCTGCTTTTTCCAGAAGTACCTCCAGGTTTGCTAAGTCCTCGATTTTTACTCTTTCTTGTTTTTAAATATAAACATTTAAGGCAATAAATTTCCCTCTCAGCACAGCCTTTGCCACATCACATAAGTTCTGGTAAGTTGTATTCTCATTTCATTCATCTCCAGATAGCTGCTGATTTCTCTAGCAATTTCTGCTTTGACCCACTGGTTGTTTAAGAGTCTGTTATTAATCTCCGTATATTTGTGAATGTTATCTTCTTTGTTGGTTAGGGAGATCCAGCTTCAGCCCATTGTGATCAGAGAAAGTGTTTTGAATAATTTCAAGGTTTTTAAATTTATAAAGATCTATTTTGTGCCCCAGCATATGATGTATCCTGGAGAACGTTCCATGAGCACTAGAGAAGAATGTATAACTTTGTGCTTTGGGGTGCAATGACCTATATACGTCTGTTAGGTCTAATTCATTTATCAAATTATTTAACTTCTTTATTTCCTTGCTGATAATCTGTCTGATTGTTCTACCTATAGAGGAGAGTGGTGTATCAAAGTCTTCTACTATTATTGTTGAAGCATCTATCACTCCCTTCAGTTTTCCCAATGTCTGTCTCATGTATTTTTGAGCTCCTTGATTGGGAGCATAAACATTTATGATTGATATATCTTCTTGGTGAATTGACCCTTTTATTAGTGTATATAGTGTCCTTCTTTGTCTCCTATGATGTCATTACTTTTAAAGTCTATTTTGTCCGATATTAGTGTAGTAATCCTGCTTTCTTTTGGTTACAGCTTGTATGAAAGAACTCTTTCCATTCTTTCATTTTCAATCTATTTATATCCTTGTGTCTAAGATGTGTCTCTTGTAAGCAGCATATAGCTAGATTATGTTTCTTAATCCACTCTGCCAACCTGTATCTTTTAATTCATAAATTTAATCCATTAACATTCAAAGGCATTTCTTTTTTTTATCATTCCATTCTACATATATAATCATCAATTCACAATATCATCACATAGTTGCATATTCATCATCATAATCATTTCTTGGGAAAAGGCATTTCTTGATTTCACAATCTTATCTTTTTAATTTCACTTGTTAGAGCTATACATACTTTTCCCTCTTCCTCTTTGTATTGCTTAAATTACCCTTAGTGGTACTCTTCAATTCTGTGTCCTCCTCCAGACCTCTCTTTCCTGTCTATTTTTTTCACCCAGCAGAACTCCTTTTAGTTTTTCTTGTAGGGCCGGTCTCTTGTCGACAAATTCTTTCAGAACTTCTTTGTCTGTGAAAACTTTAAGCTCTCCCTCATTTTGAAGGATGATTTGGCTGGATACAGAATTCATGGCTGGAAGTCTTTTCTCTTTCGAGATCTTGACTATATTATACCACTGCCTTCTCGCCTCCAGGGTGCTAGTTGAGTAGTCTGAATTCAGTCTTATTTGGTTTCCCTTGTATGTAGTAGATTGTTTCTCTCTTGCTGCTTTCAGGATTTTCTGAATCTCTTCAGCATTTGATAGACTGATTAGTATGTGCCTTGGGGGAGGCCTATTTGGATTTATTCTGTTTGGAGCTTTTGGGGTTTCTTCGACTTGTACATTTATGCCCTTTATGAGGGTTGGGGAGTTTTCCCCCATTATGTCCTCAACTACTCTTCCTGGCTACTCCTGTCTTCTCCTTCTGGGACACCAATGATTCTTATATTTGTGTGCTTTGTTTTGCCTACCATTTCCCTGTAATCCAATTCCATTTTTTCTATCTTTTTTGCCATTTGCTGTTTTGAGTCTTCAAATTCAATTATCCTGTCCTCTATATCACTTATTCTTTCTTCTGTCTCCTCAAGTCTGGTGTTGTGTGCCTCTAGTATGTTTTTTATTTGGTCAACAGAGTTTTTTTTTTTTTAACTTTTTTTATTAATTAAAAAAAAATTAACAGACAAAACATTAAGATATCATTCCATTCTACATATACAATCAGTAATTCTTAATATCATCACATAGTTGCATATTCATCATTTCTTAGTACATTTGCATCGATTTAGAAAAAGAAATAAAAAGACAACAGAAAAAGAAATAAAATGATAATAGAGGAAAAAAAAACTATACATACCATACCCCTTACCCCTCGCTTTCATTTACCACTAGCATTTCAAACTGAATTTATTTTAACATTTGTTCCCCCTATTATTTATTTTTATTCCATATGTTCTACTCTTCTGTTGATATAATAGCTAAAAGGAGCATCAGACACAAGGTTTTCACATTCACACAGTCTCATTGTGAAAGCTATATCATTGTTCAGTCATCATCAAGAAACATGGCTACTGGAACACAGCTCTACATTATCAGGCAGTTCCCTCCAGCCTCTCCACTACATCTTGAACAACAAGGTAATATCTACTTAATGTGTAAGAATAACCTCCAGGATAACCTCTCAACTCTGGAATCTCTCAGCCATTGACACTTTGTCTCATTTTACTCTTCCCCCTTTTGGTCGAGAAGTTTCTCTCAATCCCTTGATGTTAATTCTCAGCTCATTCTACGGTTTTTCTCAGTCCCTTGATGCTGAGTCTCAGCTCATTCCAGGATCTCTGTCCCACGTTGCCAGGAAGGTCCACACCCCTGGGAGTCATGTCCCATGCAGAGAGGGGGAGGGTGGTGAGACTGCTCGTCGTTCAACAGAGTTTTTAATCTCTGCGATTTCTGCTATTTTTCTATTTATTCTTTCACATTCCTCTTTGTGCTTTTCTACTAATTTATTAAGTAGAGATGTATGAACATCTTTGATTAGTTATTCCAACATCTGTGTCTCCTTTGGTGTTTTAATTTTGTGATTACGCAGGGCTATATCTGTCTAAGTATATCTGTTGTGATATACTTCTCTTCTGCTGTCTTCCTGACATGTAAATACCTCCATTGATTTACTTTGGGAGTTGATTTCTTTCAGTAGTCTAAGTCCTTGTGTTGCGGGATGTTGTACAGCAGGGAGCAGGGTACAGGATGGGGCAGTCAGTGCGGTGATTTGCTTTAAGGCAGGTATAGGCACAGGTTGGGGATGTTACAATGATGCTTGTGAATGTGGGTGCCCTGCAACCAGGGAGGATGTGGCTGTGCAGTTGTACCAGTCTGGGGGGCGTAATCCTTGTGTGTGCGCTGGTCTAAGTCATGGGGCCCTTTGTGCACATGTGTAGAGCTGTGGCAGCAGGTCAGCGTCGTGCCTTCATGAATTGGCAGCAGCTGTGACCTGGCTGCACAGGTCGGCTCTTTCTCAGAGCTGAGAAGTGGGGCTGAGGGCTGTGCGCATGCACGGTTCTAGGGCCGCTGTAAAGTGCGGTTCCCAGAGCTGAATGACATGACTGGGGGGCCGTGCGCATGCGTGGGCCTGGGAGGGCCATAAAGGGATGTGCTGAGCTCAGGGAGGGCGGGTGAGGCTGTGCAGCACTTTGGGGGGGGGGCGTGGATGTAGCCTAGGCATGGAGGTTAGTGCCCACAGTCTTTATGTGCTGGCAACAGCCTGCAGGGAACAGGGACGGGGAGGTAGTGCTCCGGAGGGGTGCCGGAGAGGTGGGCTGGGCTGCACTTGGGGTGGGGGTGGGGGGCAGTTACATGCAGTGGGGGCTGGAAGGGTGGGGGCGTCTGGAGTGCAGGGAATGGGAGCGGATGACGGGGTTCGGGTGCGTGGTGTGGGGTGAGTTGCCGGTCACGGGGCTGCACTGGTGAGGTAGCAGCGCCCCAGGAATGCAGCCTGACTTACTTCCTAGTCCCGCGTTCCCATCCGTGCACTCCCGCAGGCTCTGTGCCTCCCACGCCAGGCTCCAGCTTTCTGCCTCTCAGTTCCTTGGCCTCTGCAACCAGGGCTGCCGCATTTGGTGCAGAATGTACTCTCCCAAATTGCCGCTTCAGTCGCCCTCCTGTCCCTTCTCTAACTTTTCCATGGAGCAGGGCTCATCTCCAGCTACTCTGTTCGCCCATCTTCCTGGAAGTCTCACAAATTCATTCTTGAAACCACTCATTTTGTTGTTGTTGCTGATTAAAGAAACAAATATTTAATGGTTGCTACAAACATATAAATTGCACACAGCTTAATGTGTGAATTGGAGAAGTAAAATAAGAAATTCCAGAATTTCAGATTGCTATTCTTACCATTTAAAACTAGTCTTTTCTTCTATTAAAGAGACAAAATTATGCTGGTCACAGTTTTATTTATTTATTTATGTTTTGCATGGGCAGGCTCAGGGAATCGAACCCAGGTCTCCGGCATGGCAGGCGAGAATTCTGCCACTGAGCCACCATTGCACTGCCCAAAACTGGCTGAGTACAGATTTCCTTCTTTTTTTTTTTATTAATTAAAAAAAATTAACTAACACAACATTTAGAAATCATTCCATTCTACATATGCAATCAGTAATTCTTAATATCATCACATAGATGTATGATCATCATTTCTTAGTACATATGCATCGATTTAGAAAAAGAAATAGCAAGACAACAGAAAAAGAAATAAAATGATAATATAGAGAAAAAATAAAAATAAAAATAAAAAATACAAAAATATATAAGAAAAAAAAACTATAGCTCAGATACAGCTTCATTCAGTGTTTTAACATAATTACATTACAATTAGGTAGTATTGTGCTGTCCATTTTTTTTTTTAGACGTCATACCATTCTACATATGCAATCAGTAATTCTTAACATCATCACATAGATGCATGATCATTGTTTCTTAGTACATTTGCATCGGTTTAGAAGAACTAGCAATATAACCGAAAAAGATATAGAATGTTAATATAGAGAAAAAAAATAAAAGTAATAATAGTAAGAACAAAACAAAACAAAACAAAAACCTATAGCTCGGATGCAGCTTCATTCAGTGTTTTAACATGATTACTTTACACTTAGGTATTATTGTGCTGTCCATTTTTGAGTTTTTGTATCTAGTCCTGTTGCACAGTCTGTATCCCATCAGCTCCAATTACCCATTATCTTACCCTGTTTCTAACTCCTGCTGAACTCTGTTACCAATGACATATTCCAAGTTTATTCTCGAGTGTCGATTCACATCATTGGGACCATACAGTATTTGTCCTTTAGTTTTTGGCTAGACTCACTCAGCATAATGTTCTCTAGGTCCATCCATGTTATTACATGCTTCATAAGTTTATTCTGTCTTAAAGCTGCATAATATTCCATCGTATGTATATACCACACTTTGTTTAGCCACTCTTCTGTTGATGGAGATTTCGGCTGTTTCCATCTCTTTGCAATTGTAAATAACGCTGCTATAAACATTGGTGTGCAAATGTCCGTTTGAGTTTTTACCCTTAATTCCTTTGAGTAGATTCCCAGCAATTCCTTCTTTTTTTTTCACATTTTTTAATGCAATATTATTAGGATATATTGACTTACCATAGAATTTATCCAAACTACCTGATGATACTATGAGTCATTGATTGTATATTTTGGAAACAATCCCTTCAAACTGTATTTTACAAAAAGTATTATTCTACATTTGATTGGAAGGAAAAAGGGAAAAAGAAAGACAACAAACCCCAGCTCTTCACCCCAGACAGTCTGTGGAGGGCTCCTCTCCTGTCAGCTGCAGGAGCAGAGACCTGAGGGTGCAGCCAGCCTGATGCCATCCGCTGGCAAGGGGACAGGGGGACAAGCGCTGCCTCCACTCTCCTCTCTCCAGTCTCCTGAACTGGCTCCTTGCCGTTGGCCAAAACCAGGCACAGAGAATAAAGAGAAAGTCAGTTTGAGCCCCAAGGTGCTGCTGTTTTGTGGGGTAACAGACAAATAGGCATCATGAACTAATCTGTGCTTCAGTAGGAAGGAAAAATGGGGCCCTATGGGATAGACATATGACCCAGGGCACATCTAATCCAACTCGGGCATTTGGGGCTGGAGGCGGTCAGAGATAGAGTGATGGGATGTCTGAGCTGAGGAATAAGGAAGGAACATGGTAGCTGAGAGACAGGCCAGTGGGCTGCGGGGATAGGCGTACCAGGCGAAGGGAAGAGACAATGCTAAAGTGTGGCTGCTGCGTGACAGGTTCTTAGAGGGCAAGGTGTTGAGGCAGAAGATGATGCAGGAGAGGTGGGCCCAGTAAGATCGAGGGGCATCTCGCTCTCATGCAAGGACTTTGACTTTATCCTGAGAGTAATTTCTCTCACCCAAGGGTAAGGTTTATGCTGCAGAGGAAACGACTGAGAAGGTCGGATTGAATTTTTAAAACATCAAAAAAAAAAAAAAACAGTTGGATACAGGAAAGTCTGGAGTTCAGGACGGGGCAGAGATGATGAGAGAAATAGCTGAGCCCCAGAGGGCTTACTCAGTGCCACACATGGTTCTAAGTTCTTAAGATATGTTAATTCATGTAATTCCCTCAGCAGCACTCTGGAACCCATACTGCAATTATTCCCCACTTTATAAATGAAGAAACTGAAGCACATACAGGTCAGAGAATAGCCTGAGTTCTCACCACCAGTAAGTAAAAAGAGCTAGGATTTCAATCCAAGCAATTTGGTTTCAGCATCTGTGCTCTTCACACCCCTGCGCTGGGAACAGGGAGCAAGCCAGAGTTGGGCGGCTAAGGCTGACATCTGCCTGTTTCCTCTACAGACAGCCCAACCAGCATGAAGACCCCCTGGCTACTCCCCTCTTCCAAACAGCTACTCCCCAACACCACATCTGTCCTTGCCCCCACTCCTAAGACACCTGAACCTGCCATCTGCATCGGACGAGTGTTTCTCATTTCCGGTTTGCATCCTGGTTTAGGAGATAATGGCAAATACACAAGAACCAGAAGGAGGAGACTTAGAGTCATGTCCCAGCCTGATCCTACAGCCCTACTCAAGGCACTGAACCTACAGCCCCCTTGTGTGAAGCAAGTTTCCCTCTTTCCAGTGACCATCCTTTCGTTTTTTAATATAACCTGATGCACATTTCTGTCTCTGCCACATTTCTTCCCAATTTGGTGATTGATAACCATACTATTTTCTTATTGATCACTGACTACAGGTATTTGTCTTTCCAGTTCATTTGTGTTGATTTCATTGGGCCTCATCACCTGTTAACTCAGGAGGGGTTCCTGGGTTCTGGTGGGTGACACATACAAGCAACTCGGTGTGTGGGGGGGTGTCCCACCAAAGGAACAGGGCACTGCAGAGGTCAGGCTGATTATAGCTCATGGTCCATCAGAAAATACATTCACAAGAAAGCAGTTTTCCATTATACCTCTTGCAGTGGCATCATACTCTTCATGTTTTACAGAGTTCATTCGTTTTTATTTGTTCTCAGTTACTATCTAGCTCAATCAAATTTTTTTTTTTAACATGGGCAGGCACCAGGAATCAAACCCCGGTCTCTGGCATGGCAGGTGAGAACTCTACCTGCTGAGCCACCACGGCCCACCCCAGCTCAATGGATTTTGTAAGGAAAATGCACCCCACCCCAAACAAAGTCACCCCATTACATACAGCTGAAAATAAGTGTGCATCATTCTGTGCAGCTAATGGGACAGTGTAATGGCTAAGGCATGCGATCTGGAGCCAGAGTACCTAGGTTCGCATTCGGACTCAGGCACGTACCAGCTGTAGGATACTTAGCGGCAAGAGGCCATGACTCAATGCAGGGAGTGAGAAATGCACGTTGGGGAAGAAAGGGAGATGATAGGGGTGCAGTGGGGAATATGAACACCCATGGCAGGGGTCCTTTGAGGTCAGGCAGGGCCTGTTAGGGCGAGGCTGCCATCCTCTGGCTCTACCGCTGGCTCTTTGGAAAAGGAGCAAAGCATGGGCCGCAGTGGCTCAGTGGCAGAGTTCTGGCCTGCCATGTCAGAGACCCGGGTTCGATTCCCGGTGCCTGCCCAAAGGACCTCAGCCAGGCCCGAGGCCGTGGATCCCAGGGCGCAGAGGCAGCTCTGGCTGTCTGTGGAGGAGGAGCCGAGGGATGGCTGTCTGGTTGGAAGAGGGGCAGGAGGACATAGATTAGGGGCTAACTTTGCAGAATAAGCGCCTGGTTTCCTGAGACAGAGGGAGGAGAGTGCTCGGATCAGGAGCTCTGGAGTCAGAACTGGGCCCACCCACACCCCTTTTCCCTCAAGAAAATTGTATAAGTTGGTTGGCAAGCTAAGTGGGCTCTCACAGTGCGGCCTCTGGGGTCAGGCCCAGCTGCCCACACTTGCGCCTAAGGATGACTCTGTGGACCTTATTCATACCCGAGAGAACCGCATGGACAAATCCATGCCCTGCAGATCGCTGTGAAGCTTCTCTAGGTTTAGGGCACTGTCCAGCTGTTGCCTTATACATTTTTAAGGTTGGAATAAGATGTCCTTGAGCTCAGCTAACAGTTTTTTTTCTCTCTCTCCAAAATGAAGGGACTTCTGGTTTTGCTTGGTCAAAAGATGGATCTATGTTTGAATGTTTAGAATAACTGGAGATAGACATTGGGAGAAAGCTAGCCTGAGCCCACAGAGATTTTTCTCCCTTACTAGGAATAGGAGTCCTGGGCTCAGCCACTTGTCCATTGCATGGACTTTGTAGAGTTGCTCGCCCACACTGAGCCTCAGCTTTCTCACTTGTGAATGGAAGTGATAATAATAGCTACATGACTGGGGCATTTACTGCTGGTCCCTCTCCATCCATCGCCTCATTTAATCTCCACAATAGCCTTCTGAGACAGGCAGCTTCATTTTGCCTACCTTGAAGGTAAATGGTTGTGCTGGTTTGAATTTGTGGACCTCAGAAAAGCCATGTCCTTTAATCCTCATTCAGTATTGCTGGGTGGGAGTTTTTAAATTATCCATGGAGATGTGACTCACCCAAGTGTGGGTGGTAACTTTTGATTAGGTGGTTTCCATGGAGATGTGTCTCCACCCATTCCAGGTGGAGTTGCTTACTGGAGCCCTTTAAGAGGGAACCATTTTGGAAAAAATTTTAGAGCCCATGCAGTCAGAGACCTTGAAGATGAAGAAGGAAAACGCCCTGGGGGGAGCTTCATGAAACAAGACGCCTGGAGAGAATGCTAGCAGACGCCACCATGTCCGCCATGTGCCTTTCCATCTGAGAGAGAAACCCTGAACATCATGAGCCTTCTTAAACCAAGGTATCTTTTCCTGAATGCCTTAGAGTGGACATTTCTTTGGCCTTGCTTTAGTTGGGACATTTTCTTAGCCTTAGAACTGTAGACTTGCAATTTAATAAATTCCCCATTTTAAAAATCATTTTGTTTCTGGTATATCACATTCCGGCAGCTAGCAAACTAGAAATGGTTGAGGATTAAATGAGATAAGACATCTGAAGTGCTAGTACATTATCAGGCACTAGGAAGGCTCTTGATAAATGACAGTTCAAATAAACTTATAGAGTCTGGCAGGGAGAGGGGTCTTACTAATGGTTCTTGCTTCCTTCCCTCCCCACCATCCTTCAGATTCAGTGCAAGGATGGATGCGTTTGAAAAGACTGACCTGTAGGATGGTTGTTTCCTAGTGGTGGGTACCCACCTGCACCAGCACTAAGCCTGGGCATTGGCTCAGTGGGGCCCCTCCTGAGCTCAGCTGTGTCCTAGGACTCAGCAGGACTGCCACCAAAGCCTTGATTGCCACAAGAATCCCCCCTCCCCAGGCTTACTTGCATCACATAACTGCAGGAACTCAAGGAGGGTGAGAAATGTTAACCATGATCTATTCACCTACTCCCCAACTGCTGGGCCTTAGGTTTCTGCTATTGTGAACAGAGCTGCTAGCAACATTCCTTGTACATGTCTCCTGTTTCACATGGGCAAGAATTCCTCTCAGCTATGGGATGGCATTGCTGGGCTTGGAGGTGTGTGAAAATACAACCTTATGAGATAGAGCCAGACTCTATTCCAAAGTGGTTATACCCATTTATACTCCTAAGAGCAAAGTATAAAAGATCTCCAAATCTAGAAAGTCTCCCTGGCAGTGAGGAAGAGGACTCCCAGGGATGAGCCTGGCCCTGGCACCGTGGAATCAACAATGCCATCCTGACCAAAAGGGGTAAAGAAGTGTAACAAATAAGGTATCAGTGGCTGAGCGAGTCCAAATAGAGTCAAGAGGTTACCCTGGAGGTCACTACTACACAAGCTTCATTTAGACATTGCTACCTGTCATAACCTGCTAAACCACAACCAAAACCATTCCTGCTAATCCTAAAGGACACCTAGGGCAATATATAAGATTCTACAAAGGTTCCATGCACTAGAGTAACTTTCCAGAAACGTACAACCTCCAGATGGGTCCCTGGACCAGACAAGCCCTGAAATGCAGAGGGGCCAGCCTCTCCAGAGCATCAACTAGTTCCATCCCCCATCCCTTATTATCAACAGCCCCTTTGTGCTCATTTGACTCTGTGGTGGACCCCACCCATTGAAGGCGGAGTTGCTTACTGGAATCTGTTAAAAGAGGAAACATTTTAAAGAGAGTCCCTTTTTGTAGAGCCACAAGAAGGCCAGCAGACGCCACCATGTTTGCCATGTGCTCTTCCAGCTGAGAGAGAAACGTTGAACATCATCAGCCTTCTTGAACCAAGGTACCTTTCCCTGGATGCCTTGGTTTGGACATTTCTATAGACTTGTTTTAATTGTGACATCTTCTCGGCCATAGAACTGTAAACTAACAGCAATTAAATTCCCCCTTATAAAAGCCATTCCATTTCGGGTATATTGCATTCTGGCAGCTAGCAAACTAGAACAGATTTTGGTACTGAGAGTGGGGTGCTGCTGCTGCAGTTTGCTAATACCAAACATGTTGGAACAGCTTTTTAAATGGATAAGGGGAAGAATCTGGAGGAGTTGTGAGGAGCTTGATAGAGAAGGCCTAGGATGCTTTGAAGAGAATCTTGGTAGAAATGTGGACTCTAAAGATATCTCTGACGAGGCGCTAGACAGAAATGACACATGTGTCATTACAGAGTGGAAGGAAGGCAATCCTTGTTTTAAAATGGAAGATAATCTGGCAATATTGACTAGTGGCTTTGGCTGGAAGACTAATTTTAAAAGCCATGAACTCGGATATTTAGCAGAAGAGATCTCCAAATTAAATGTGGAAAGTGCAGCCTGGTTTCTCCTCACAGCTTATAGTGAAATGCAACAGGAAAGAGATAAGCTGAGAACTGAACTCTTGGATAAAAAGAAACCAGAAACTGGAAAATTCTGGGCTTCCAGAAAGGGAGATCCCAGAGAGTAGAGCCCTGTGTGAGGATTTAACCAACTGTGAAAACAGTCAGCCATTTCAGAGAAAGCCAGGATTGAACACAGAGTTATCCAGGAAGGATTTGTGGAAACTCCTTATGTCTGATGGGCATGATCCAAGGCTACTGCATAGAAAGCCAATGAGAGTGCTGTGGGACCTGTATAAACAGGGTCGCTGCCAGTCTGGACTGGGGGGTTCAGAGAAGGGACACATTGGAGGAAAAATAACTTCAGAGGCAAAACCATGGAGGCTGAGGTCTGAAGTCAAGAAGCCTCGGACAAGGACAGCGGACCCACCCAAGCCTGTGGAGAGGGTGAGTTTGCCCCAAAGGCAGAGGATGGGCCTTTCACCTGGTTGCAATGGAAGAGTCATGCCGCCTCAGGCCTTGGAGAGGATGAAGCACATTCCTTGGGGTTTGGGGAGAGCCTGGCTGCCACCACATGGAGGGGTTGAATGTGTGCCCTGGAGATGGCAGAGAGCCCGGGTGCAGCCCCAATGCTTGGAGAGGGTGGAGCCAAGAAAAAGGTGGTCGTCCCAATGTCCCCTAAAGTTGCGTTTGGAGAGAGGCAGGCCTCTGTGTAGGCCTTCGGAAGGGGTGGGACTGCTGCTTTCAGAAGCCCTGAGGATAAATGACTCTCAGACTTTGAAATCTAATGGACTTTGCCCTGAAGGTTTTTGAAACTGAGTGGGTCTGGTGACCCCCGTGTTCCTTCCTCCCTATGGAAATGGGTATATGTATCCCATGAATGTTCCTCTTTTATATGTTGGGGAGCAAATAACGTCTTCTGAGTTTTACAGGTCAGAGCCAGAGGAGCATTGTGCCTCAGGACAGACCATGCCTGTAACTGAGCTGGTGAGATTTTTACTGTTTCTAACTTTGTATTTTATTTGTATTGTTATTGAAATGGTTTATGGCTTTCTGACACTGTTATGGAATGAATGTATTTTGCATTTGAAAAGAATGTGTCTTTTTGGGGTCTGAAGGGTGGAATGTGCTGGTTTGAATCTGTGGTGGACCCCAGAAAAGCCACGCCCTTTAATTCTCGTTCAGTATTGCTGGGTGGGAGCATTTTGATTGTTTCCATGGGGATGTGATCCGCCCAGTTGTGGGTGGTAACTTTTGATTAGATGGTTTCTGTGGAGGTGTGTCCACCATTGAAGGTGGAGTTGCTTACTGGAATCTTTTAAAAGAGGAAACATTTTGAAGAGAGTCCCTTTTTGTAGAGCCACGAGAAAGCCAGCAGACACCATCATGTTTGCCATGTGCCCTTCCAGCTGAGAGAGAAATGTTGAACGTCGTCAGCCTTCTTGAACCAAGGTATCTTTCCCTGGATGCCTTAGATTGGACACTTCTATAGACTTATTTTAATTGCGACATTTTCTCGGCCATAGAACTGTAAACTAGCAGCTTATTAAATTCCCCTTTTTAAAAGCTGTTCCGTTTCTGGTATATTGTGTTCTGGCAGCTAGCAAACTAGAACACCCTTCTAACATGAAAAAGTTAGAATGGCCATAGCCCAAATACCTCTAAGAGTAGGAGAAAGATCAAAGGTCTTGATGGAGTTAGACAGAGAAGGTCGGGTTTAATGAAAGAGTATGAGTGCAGAATCAGTATATTGATATTTCTTTTAGTCTTCAGTACCTTAGAGCAGCTAGAAATAAAAATTTTAAATTGTGGAATTGTGACCCACACCAAACTCTGAAATCTGTTCTACAACTAATTGTTGTGCTGTACTTTGAAATCTATTGTGTTTTTGTATATATGTTATTTTTCACAAAAATAACAGAAGGAAGAATATAACAGAGAAGATATATGACTACTGAATCACTATACTGATATTTCTGTTGGTCTCCAGTATCTTGGGGCAGCTAGAAGAAAAAACCTAAAATTGTGGAACTGTAACCCATACTGGACTTTAAAATCTGTTTTATAACTACTTGTTAAAACATATGTAGAGAGACTTCCGGAGAAGATGGCGGCTTAGTAAGACGCGCGGGTCTTAGTTCCTCCTCCAGAAAAGCAACTAAAGAAACAGAAACAATACGAAACAGCTCCTGGAGTCACGACAGAGACCAAAAAGACAGCGTACCCCATTCTGGAACGGCTGAACGGGCAGGGAGAATCCGCTGCGGTGAGATACCCGAGGGGCACGCGTTTTCCCGGCCGGGGCAGCTGGCGACTGGGGTCCCCTCCACGCACGTGGCTCCCCGGCCTGACTGGGAACGTTGGATAGCGGGGCCCTCCCGTCACGCTTGGCGTTTCGGGCCAGCTGGGCAATTAGGACCGGCACTCTCCCAAGCCGCAGCGGCCAGCGACCCCCACCTCCACGCGCGGTTTCCCGGGCCGACTGCGGTGCAGACAGACGAGCGCCACGAGCGCCACCTACTGGGCAGGAAAAGAAAAACAGAGCCCAGAGATTTCACAGAAAAAGCTTTCAACCAGCTGCGTAACACACCCAGGGAAATCTGATCAAATGCCCAGACACCAGCAGAAAATAATGGATGACGCTCGGAAAATTGAAGATATAGCCCAGTCAAAGGAACAAACCAATAGTTCAAATGAGATACAGGAGATGAGACAACTGATGCTGAATATACGAACAGAAATGGAAAAATTCTTCAAAAACCAAATCAATAAATTGAGGGAGGACATGAAGAAGACATGGGCTGAACAAAAAGAAGAAATAGAAAATCTGAAAAAACAAATCACAGAACTTATGGGAGTGAAGGACAAAGAAGAACAAATGGAAAAAACAATGGATACCTACAATGGTAGATCTAAAGAGGCAGAAGCTACAATTAGTGAACTGGAGGATGGAACATCTGAATTCCAAAAAGAAACAGAAACTATAGGGAAAAGAATGGAAAAACTTGAGCAGGGGATCAGGGAACTGAATGACAATATGAAGCGCACAAATATACGTGTTGTGGGTGTCCAAGAAGGAGAAGAGAAGGGAAAAGGAGGAGAAAAACTAATGGAAGAAATTATCACTGAAAATTTCCCAACTCTTATGAAAGACCTAAATTTACAGATCCAAGAAGTGCAGCTCACCCCAAAGAGAATAGACCCAAATAGGCGTTCTCCAAGACACTTACTAGTTAGAATGTCAGAGGTCAAAGAGAAAGAGAGGATCTTGAAAGCAGCAAGAGAAAAACAATCTGTCACATACATGGGAAACCCAATAAGACTATGTGTAGATTTCTCAGCAGAAACCATGGAAGCTAGAAGACAGTGGGATGATATGTTTAAATTACTAAAAGAGAAAAACTGCCAACCAAGACTCCTATATCCAGCAAAATTGTCCTTCAAAAATGAAGGAGAAATTAAAACATTTATAGACAAAAAGTCACTGAGAGAATTTGTGACCAAGAGACCAGCTCTGCAAGAAATACTAAAGGGAGCACTAGAGTCAGATACGAAAAGACAGAAGAGAGAGGTATGGAGTAAAGTGTAGAAAGAAGGAAAATCAGATATGATATATATAATAGAAAAGCCAAAATGGTAGAGGAAAATATTATCCAAACAGTAATAACACTAAAAGTTAATGGACTGAATTTCCCAATCAAAAGACATAGAATGGCAGAATGGATTATGACCCAGCAATACCACTGCTAGGTATCTACTCAAGGGACTTAAGGGCAAAGACACAGACGGACATTTGCACACCAGTGTTTATAGCAGCATTATCTACAATTGCAAAGAGATGGAAACAACCAAAATGTTCATCAACAGACGAGTGGCTAAACAAACTGTGGCGTATACCTACGATGGAATATTATGCAGCTTTAAGACAGACTAAACTTATGAAGCATGTAATAACATGGATGGACCTAGAGAACATTATGCTGAGTGAGTCTAGCCCAAAACTAAAGGACAAATACTGTAAGGTCCCACTGATGTGAACCGACATTTGAGAATCAGCTTGGAATATATCATTGGTAACAGAGACCAGCAGGAGTTAGAAACAGGGTAAGATAATGGGTAATTGGAGCTGAAGGGATACAGACTGTGCAACAGGACTAGATACAAAAACTCAAAAATGGACAGCACAATAATACCTAAGTGTAATGTAACTAGGTTGGAACACTGAATGAAGCTGCACCTGAAATATGGTTTTTTGTTTGTTTGTTTGTGTGTTTGTATCTTTTGTTTTTGTTTTTTTTCTTTTTCCTTTATATATATATATATTATTAGTATTATTATTTTAATTCTCTTCTCTATATTAACATTCTATATTTTTTTCTGCTGTTTTGCTAGTTCTTTTCCTAAATCGATGCAAATGTACTAAGAAATGATGATCATACATCTATGTGATGATACTAAGAATTACTGAGTGCATTTGTAGAATGGAATGATTTCTAAATGTTGTGTTAATTTCTTTTCTTTTTTTTGATTAATAAAAAAATTAAAAAAAAAACATATGTAGAAATTTATTACTTTTTTGTATCTATGTTATATTTTACAAAAAAAAAACAGTTAAAAAAAATCTCCAAATCTACATCCTCTGGTGTACTCATGCAATAGAATATTATACAGTGGTCACAGTGAATGAACAATCACTTTAAGTGATAATAAGGATGAATCTTATAATAGCAGTAATAGAAAAAAAGTAAGTCCCAGAAAGATATGGATGGCATACTTTAAATAACCTGAAAAACAGCCAAAAGGAAAATATGTGTATATATTTAGGATTATAAAAAGATAAAATAAAACTATATCAAAAGAAACCCAAGGAAACAATGAACACGAGACCCTCTGGTGGAGGGATGCTAGCCAGAAATTGTTATCAAGATTCTAACTTTCATTTTGAGTACTGAATTCACTTAAAGAATATAATGCTTATTACATTTTAAAAATAAACAAATAAAAATGGCCTTGCATACAGCAATGTGAGAATGAGTCGTGAATCAGGAATAAGAGCAATCCAATTTTATACATCTCAGGTGGAGAAAGGGTCAACCACAGGTTCTCTATAGAAAAGTGGAAACTGTTTTAAAATTTGCCATCAGGGTTTAAATATTTCCTTTAACAGCTCCCTTTGGTGATTTTCATAAAGTCTAATTTAATGACCCATTCCAGGCATTACCAGCAGATAGAAGGCTGAACCAGGCAGGACCCATGTGGCAATTTGAGTCAAAATTCTGGCACTCAGATGAAGCAGATGAGGTCGAAAGCTTGCACTTATAGAAAGCTATATTTAAAAAAAAATTCAATAGAGAGCTAATTTTTTAATTAATCCAGTGAGAATTTGGTTATATGCTGGCCAGTCAATATTTCTAATTTTTCTGTAAAATTTGATCCACAGTAGATTGGGTAATTGACTTATCTTGACTGAAATTTGTCATAGGATGTGGTTTAAGAAGGTTTTGCTCAGGTCTGTTTATATCACAGGGTGTGACAAAATGTATTTTAGAATTGAAAGTATCTCCTCCAGGGATGGCAAATACTTGGCGCCCATGCCATTAATGCCCACACTGTGGCCACAGCAGACATTGCTAATCAATTCTGACTAACTTTTCCAATGAGCCTGGTCTCCCTTGGAATCTCTTCCAACATAATGCTCTGGGCAGCCACTTTTTCAGAGGTAACACATGAGATGAAACCTATTTAACAACTGTAACCCATACCAAACTTTGAAATCTGTTATATAACAACTTGTTGGCATGTACTTGGACATTTATTGCTTTTTTGCATATATGTTATTTTTCAAAAAAAAAAAAAGTTAAAAATATAAAAACGAAAACAAATATACAAAAATCTATTTAACATCCCTGATCTAATCCAACCTTTGGTTTGTACAGATGAAGAAATACAGTAAAGGGAGTGACTCATTCAAGTTCACACAAGAGATGAAACTCATATTCATGTTTTCTAAGCTCCGGTACTTTCCCACAACCCTTGAGTGGCCCCTTCCTTTGGAGCTCTGACAACAGCCAAACACTCTTGACATCAGGAACCCAGCCTTCGCTGCTCGGATGACCCGAATCTGACCCCCATTTTGCAGCCCATCCGTGGCTTGTTTTTCTTTCTGGGATTTGCAGGTCTCTCTCTCTCTTGCTCCCTGTCTTTTCAGTAGCAACTGCTGCTACTAGGACCTTTCACAGAGGAGAAATCATCATTTTTCTCTTTCATGAAGTTCCTCCGTCATCTTTTCAAGCCACGGCCTTTAAAACCACACATTAAGACCAGATCTGGAAGGAACCAGGGACACCTCCCCTCTGAAGCCTCCTTGTCAACATGGAAGAGGCTCTACTTCATTGCCTGAGCTGATCCCCACCCTCCAGCTGATCCCCACCCCCAGCTGATCCTTACCCTCCAGCTGATCCCCACCCCCCAGGAACCCCTGCCACCCCCAACCACTCACACAAGTGGCCAGAATATTATTTTTTTGCGAAAACTCACAAACTCCAAAATGCAGAAACTGGTAAGCTGGCCACATGCTATGTGATGCGAAATATCCATGGAAACGAAATTCAAGAACATCTGGTACTTTCATAAAATTGGTCTTGATTCATCATGCTTTTACAGAGCTGGACAAAAGGCAGGCAGTAGCCAGGGATCTTGCTCTCTGAAAGGCTTTGAAAGAGATCCTGAGGGTAGATGGGGCGTCGTCTTCTTCCCTCGAACCATGGGAGGGCATTTCATAACCTTGGCTGAGCAGGCTTGATTCAAAGCATACATCAAGTGGTTTTGCCAGCTGGTCTTCCAACTGAGAAGAAGTGAGCATCTCATCTTAAAGTCACAGGAGAGGCTTTGGAGATAACTGCTCAACCACCTCTGTTGAGAGATGGGAAAGTGAAGCATGGAGAGCGAGAGCCAGAGTGAGAGCCTCTGGTCCAGGGTTCTTCCTCAACGCCTGTTTCACAAGCACACCAGCAAACAACTCGTCTAAGGTGGCATGGTTAGGAGATATTTCTCCCCAGGTAAGCCCAGACTTTCCTTTCTCTTTTTTGAGTTGCATGGCCTGGGACTTGAACCCGGGTCTCTTACATGGAAGGTGAGCATTCTACCACTGAACCACTGGGCCTTCCTTTTTGACATGCTCTCAGGTCCACCCTCAGGCCACACCAAGTCAAACCAACCCCACGTAGATTTTTTAGAAACCTGGGGTTAGGTGGAAGTGTGTATTTTTTTTGACACTGCCAAGGAAAGCCTTGGGTAAGCAAACAATAGTGGGGGTAGGTGTGGGGGGCTTTTGTTTTTCGTGTGAGGGGGATGTCTAATCCTTTAAGCAGAGCAAAGTTTTCAGACCACTTGGCTATAGCTATTTTTATTTCATTATTCTACTATGAAGTAGTAATTCCACCGCACTGGCCTAGGTCTCCCCCCAAAAAAAGAAAATTGTGCATAATGTTTAAAATGTAATAAATTCTCATTTTTTATAAGGTGTATTTTAGTATAGGAATTTCAGGAATGCTTTAAAACCTGTAGGGGCAGAAAGATCCTGCAGCTTTGAGATGAGCATGGAGTTTCATCCTGGGAATGTTGCTTAATACATTCAACCAATATATTATTTGGAGACATTTATGCAGTTTTCAATTTTTAGTATTATCAACCACTTTGCAATGAATATCTCCTAGTTAAGTCATTAGATGTATAAAACGCTATTTCCTTATAATTAATTACTAGAATTACTGAGTCAGATTTAAGACGTTTGATAGATATTAAACGTCTTAAAGAGTTGCTTCAATTTATGCTCTCAGTAGTGTATGAACGGCCCATTTTCCCAAGCCGTCATCAACACCGGGTCTGCATTTTTGTTTGTTTTTACTACTAGTGAAATTGAATATTATTTTATATGTTCTTTGACCATTTTTATTTCTTCTTTTCTGAATTGCCAGTTCATGTCCTTGACCCACTTTTCCATTACTGTGTTATCTTCTTCTCGTTAGTCAATAGATACTTTTATGTGGTGGACATACCCACCAATTTGTTGTTTGCAACTTGTCATTTTAATTCATTCTTCCGGTGTTTTGCAGCACATAGAAGTTTTTATTTTTATGCAATCAAATATATCAATTTTACCTTACGGTCTGTGCATTGAGTAAAAAGCTTAGAAAGTGCTTTCTAACACTAGATGGTATAAATATTCGTTTTAGTTTTCTACTAGTCTGTTAGCATTTTGTAGTTTTATGTGTTAACATTTAAACCTTTACGGTAACTGGAATTAATTTTTGGTATGAGGTTTGAAGTAGTAAGAATCTAATTTGATTTTTTTCTAGGCAGTGAATTCACTGCTCTAATATAACTTATCGAATAATACGCCTTATTCCTTTTCTCAATGATTTCAACTGCCATCCACACCACATACTAATATATATCCTTAGAAATTGGGGGATTTGTAGGGGGTGCGAGAGTAGTTCAGTGGTAGAATTCTCACTTGCCATGCGGGCAACTTGGGTTCAATTCCAGGCCCATGTACCTTCCAAACAAACAAACAAAAAATTCACCAGATGGTGCTGCAATAACAGGATACTCACATGGAAAAAGAACGAAATGTGACCCCACCACACAGCGTACATATAAAATAAAATAAAATTGCAGGACCTGTTTCTGAATTTTCTGTTCTGTCCCGTGATAACGTGATCACTTCTAAATCCTAAAGCTAGCCCTGTTCAAGTAAGGGCCCCAAATTCTTAGAAATAGAATTTGCATCGCTTTGTATTTCCACCTACGTTTCCGTCCCTTCCACAGTCTGAGTTCCCGGACAGCAGGGTTCCATCTTATTCCTTTTTGTCCCTGTGCGCCTCGCACGGTGCAATGAAAGTCGGGCACAGCGGCAACACAATGAAGTACAGCAAGCCCCCAACTCAGATTAGCAAATAAAAACGCAAGATACGCAGTTAAATTAAAATTAGAATTTTCTAGAATAAAACCTTTTTTTTTTTTGTATAGGTATGTCCTGTGCAGTCTTTGGGACATCCTTATCCTAAAGTGTTGTAAACTGTTTATCTGACATTCTAATTAAGTAGGGGGTCCTGTATTTTATCTGGTAACCTTAAGCGGGTTAAGAGGTTACCAGACGTGGCCAGGCTAGGAGACACTGGACATCGGACACGCTATGTAAACTCTCCAGACTTCGGCTTGTCGCTGTGGAGTTGGGGAACTTGGTTCACCGAACAGACATTCAGGGACTGTCCAAGGAAGCAGTGTGGCAAAAGCACAGGCCCAGGAGGCAGCAGCTGGGCTACTGCCAGCAAACCACCGTAAGACGGGCACAAGGGGGAAACTGAGCGAGGTGAGCCCCAAGGCAGTGCCGGTCCGCCCACCCCAGTACCGGGCCCACCCAGATGGCCCCAGGGGAACACCCATCCTCCTCAGGCCTCCTTTCTCCCTTTTCCGTGGGCTCCAGGCCTCTGGGAAATAAGAAATGCATCTTTTACAAACCGAACAGGCAGTGAACACGGGCGCAGCTGGCTGAGCGAGAAGGTGGGGCCTGTGTCCTCTGCAGCGGCAGAGGCAAAGCCCCCATCCAGGGTGGGTCTGGCCTCTGTGAGTCCCCGGCAACTCCCCCCCCCCCCCCCCCAGGACCTTGGCTCTGAGCTGAGCAGGGCAGAGAGCCTGTGATTCTGCAGCTGGCGGTGCGTGTTCCTTAACCCTTCCTGCGCATACGAAGGTTTTGACACCCGGCGCTCGTCCTTCTCTGAAGCCACCCAGCCCATGGCAGTGGATGAAACAAGTCATCGCTTTCCCGGTTTTACTCTGCGCTTCCTGCTTAGTGCCCGCGCAGATCTTACCCTCACTCACTAGGGTGACGCGGCCTGCGCACTTATTCCCAACGGCCTCCAGTATGCGCCGCACACTGTGCGAAGTGTTGGGGAGACAGTGGTGGACAAAACCCGGCCTGGCCCTTGCTGCCTTGGAGCTTACAGCCTGGCAGGGGAGATGGATGCGAATCTATGACCAAATATATTTAATTGGAAAAGTTTAAGGAGATGCGAGAGCATACAGCCAGGGACCAGGGGCTTGCAGGGGCTTACTCACACAAAGGGTATTTGAGTAGAAGTTCACTGTCTATCTAGGAGAAGTGTTCCTGGCAGAGAGAACAGCATGTGCAAAGGTCCTGCGGTGGGACAGGTGTATCATCGAGGATCTGAAGTGAGAGGGAGAGAGTAAGAGAAGCAAGATGAGGCTGGAGAGGTAGACAGGGCTGGCACCTGTAGGCTATATCCAGGATGAGTCGAGGCCATTGCAGGATTTAGCAAGAGGGTGAATGAACAGCATCTGGGTTTTTAAAGATGAATTTGGCTGCAGTACTTGAATGGGTTGGAAGAAGTCAAAGTGGAGGCTACACACTTACAACCTTCCCAGGGCCTTGATACTCGGTCTTGGAAGAAAAGGATGGGATTAACAGTACGCATGCACCCACTAGTGGCTTCCCAGAATAGAGGGACCTAATTTTCTAGATCAAAAGAATCCATTAAGTAACCAGCACAGGAATGAAGAAAGACCTCAACACAGCACATCACTGGGGAAATTACAGAAAAACCAAAGGATAAAGAGAAAATCCTAAAATCTTTCCAAGAAAAAAACCCAAACAGGTCATCTAAAAAGAACGGAGATTCAGCATGACGCAGCAACCCCTGGAGCTAGAAAACAACAGAGCAATTCTTTCAAAATGCCAGGAGAAGCGATGCTTAAACTAGAACATTCTATCCAGCCAAACTACGCATCACGGTCGGAGGGAGAATGATGCCATTTTCAAATACGCAAGGACTCAAACATTTTGTCTCCCACACACTCTTTCTCAGAAAGCCACCGGAAGATATGTTTCAACAAAATGAGAGGGTAAACCAAGAATAAAAAAATATGGGATCCGGGAAGCAGGGGATCTACACAGAAGAAGCATGCAGGGAATTCCCAATAGAATTGTGCAGGGAAATCCCAGGATGACAGCTGTGTTTCAGGCTGAGCAAGGAGCCAGCCCAGTTCGGAGCAGGAAGACAGAAAGTGAGGGAGGGATGCCTCCCAGTAAATAACGAGGCTGATAGATTATCTGATGTGCCTTAGTGTTTGGATAATTGCTGCTGGGCATTTGATGGCTCTGTTGGGGCATTTAGGGGGAAAAAAGATACTATGTTCAAAGAAAGTTAAACAAATGAAGGGGGAAAAGCAAAACAAAAACAACAACCTGAAGCAAGTGTTAACTCCTGGGGAGTGGAGGGCAGGAAATAATTAAACAAAGGACACAAATTCGGTACAATACTTGGATTAGCAGGGCACAATATTTACATAGTCATGAGAATGTTATCACTAATGTTATTAGTAATAAAACAAAAGGTTGTGCTCTAACCAAATTGGTAGGATGAAGGCAAAGAAGTTGATAAAAACCATATAAGAGAGCTAAGTCCTTAACTATTTACAGTATAATATAGTATTTATGATACTGTCCCAAGAAATCATTAGATATGGCAATAAAAAAATCAAGAAATTGTAGCATAAACATATTATTTAGAAGCATGGGTATAAACACCAGAGGGAACAGCAAAATGAATTGAAAATGATGGCCCTTGGAAATTAGAATGTGAAGGTGGGAAGGGAAAGTACAGAATTGCTTTTTGATATAAATCTCTTCTTACCATTTGATATTTTAAAAACTCTTTGTATCTATTATGTTTGGTCAGATCAGACTTAAATATAATGTTAAAACAAAAGCAATTGCAAAAAATAAAGAAAATCTCTGATTTAGTCCAGACCAGTCTTTTATAGATAAGGGCACTGAAGCTCAGAGAGGTGAATTCTCTTAGACAAGCTTACACAGCAAGTCTTGCCCTAAACTCCAAAGCCAGACAGTTTTCCACTTTCAAGCCCTTCCAGTCAACCCTTTGGAAATTCCACTTTGGGACTTGATATTGGCAGTCAAGCAAAGGAACATGTGCGGAGCTCTGTATTTAGATCAGCATTCACCTTGTCAGGGAGAATTGGGAAAAACAATACTAGCACCCAAAATACCCTCTTCCCTGTACCATTTCTCTCTTCCCAACCTATCTCATAACCAACCTCAGCTAAATTGTCTGAGAAGAAAAGGGAATGTGAGATAATTCTCACTAAGGTGTAAATGACTGAATTAGTCAGGATTCTCTAAGGAAACAGAACCAACAGGAGATATCTGTAAATGTGAGATTTTGTAAAAGTGTCTCATGCAACTGTGGGGATGCATGAGTCCAAATTCCATAGGGCAGACCATGAGCTGGCAACAACGATGAAGGTTTTTCATGCATTCCCCAAGAGAGGGTGGCTGGCTGAAGTAGAGATGAAAGTCCTTTCTTCTCACTGCTTACGTTATCACCTCCCCCTTAAAAGTCTTCAACTGATTGAATTACATCCAACTAATTGTGTTGGGCTGAAATGAAACTCATTGCTGAAGACACTCCCCTCAGGTGATTGTAGATATAATCAGCCATAGATGCGATCAACTGACTGATGATTTAAGTTCATGAAATGTCCTCACAATAAAAGTTAGACCAGTGCTTACCTGAGCTGACAACTGGACACCATCACCAGGCCAAGTTGACACATGAACCTCACCATTACAGTCCACCCTTTGTCAACTTGGCAGCTATACAATTGCCTTACACCGTACTTAATCTCTAAATAGAACACAAAAACAGAGATATTTTTCACCTAATAATATTGAACTGTCCTACATATAACAGAAAAACACTAAATCTCTTTTGGGTAACATTCATCCTTAAACTTGATATCCTACAATTTAAATACTATAACTCAACTTTATGTCATATGATGAGGAGGTTAGAGAAGAAAACAAGACATTTGCTTTGTGTACAAATACAAACATACTCGAGCAACACAAGGAAGAAATTTTCATACCATTATAGTCCTCGTTTCTGTAACTGATCACGTGGTCGAAGTTCATATTTGCCACTACCTTCTTCCACCACCCATTCCATGTTCCCTTCACCCTCAACAAGCACTTCAGCTGGTCATGGTTCTTTGCTAGGTGGGGTGACCCAAACCTTCATTCCTGAAGTTTCTGGGTCATTGGTAGTCCTGCCTGGATTGGGTTTTATTGTAGCTTTCATCGACTTTACTCACAGGGCATGGTAGTACTAAGAGATGCTCCAGGGGATTTGTGCCATTCTGAAAGTATTATGTACCCCAGAAAAGCCATGTTTTAATCCTGATCCAATCTTGAGGGAACAGCCTTTTCTTTGAATCCTGATTCAGTACTGTAGGGTGGAAACTTATTATTAAATTTTATCCACAATGCTGTGGCACACTCGATTGGGGGTGTGGCCTTTTGAATAGATGGAGATGTGACTCCACCCATTCCAGGTGGGCCTTGAGTAGTTTACTGGAGTCTTTAAAAGGGAAAAAAATTTGGAGAAACCTCAGAAACAACAGAGCTGATAGAGGAGCTTGGAGAACAGCTGCTTCACAGAACAGAGACATGAATGTTTGGAGATGCTTGGAGCCCAGCAGATATCACAATGAGATGTTAAGCATGCCAGAACCTAGAGAGAGCCAAGGGGAGCCAAGAGATGAAAGTCAGCCCTGGAGAAACAAAGTGAGGACACCCCCCTCCCCCCCTCCCACCCAGGAAAGAGAGGCTGAAAGCAATGGAGCCCAGGAGCAATGGACCAGCCATGTGACTATCTAGCTGACAAAGGTGTTCCAGATGTATTGGCCTTTCTTGAATTGAGGTATCTTTACCTAGATGCCTTAGTTTGGACATTTTCATAACCTTAGAACTATAAGTTTGTAACTTATTAAATTCCCTTTATAAAAGCTGTTCCATTTCTGGTATATTGCATTCTGGCAGCATTTAAGAAACTAATACAGATTTTGATACTAGAGAAGTGGGGGTGCTGTTGTGGTTTGCAAATACCAAACATATTGGAACAGCTTTTTAAATGGATAAGGGGAAGATTCTGGAAGAGTTGTAAGGATTTTGATAGAGGAGGCATAGAATGCTTTCAAGAGACTTGGTAGAAATGTGGACTCTAAGGATACTTCTGATAAGGACTTAAACAGAAATGATGAACATATTATTGAAAACTGGAAGGAAGGCATTACTTGTAAATGGAAGGCAGAATGTAAGAGTCATGAACTTGGATATTTAGCAGAAGAAATTTCCAAACTAAATGTAGGAAATGCAGTCTTGTTTCTCCTTGCAGTTTATAGTAAAATGCAAGAAGAAAGAGATAAGTTGAGAATGAAATTGTTGGGTACAAAGAAACCAGAAATTGATGGTCTGGAAAATTCTTGGCTTCCAGAAAGTGAGACCCCAGTGAATAGGGCTCCACATGAGGACTTAACCAAACATGAAAGCAGTCAGCCATTTCAGAAAAGGCCAGGATTGGAGATTGAGATATCCAGAAAGAATCTGTGGAAAGTCCTATTGTCTGATGGGTATGATCCCAGTATACTGCATAGAAAGCCAACAAAAGTGTGGGATCTATATAAATGGAACCATTGCTAGTCTGGACTAAAAGAGACAGAAAAGGGACAAACTGAAGAAAAAATAACTTCAGAAGCAGAACCATAGAGGTTAAGGTCTGGACTCGGGAAATCTCGGGTCAGGAGAGTAGACCCCCCCATACCCATGGAGAGGGTGAGTTTGCCCCGGAAGCAGAGGATGGGCCTTCTGCTTTATTGTCCAGGAAGAGTTGTGCCACCTCAGGCATTGGAGAGGGTGGAGCTCATAAAGAAACAGGGTTCTGGGGAGCCTGGCTGCCACCCCACTGTTCTGGAGGGGTAGAATGTGTGCCCCAGAGATGGCAGAGAGCCTGGGTGCTGCCTGATGTTTGGAAAGGGTGAAGTTGAGAGAAAGGTTGTCCCTCCAAAGAGCCCCAGTGTTGCAACTCACCCCAGCATTTTGAGAGAGAGCAAGGCCACTGCATAGGCCCTGGAAAAGGGTGGGACTGCTGTTTTCCAAAGGCCCGAGGATGAATGACTCTTAAACTTTGAAATTCAATGGAGTCTACCCCGCACGTTTTAGGAACTCTTTCAGCCCAATGACCCCTGTTTATCTTTCAGTTTCTCCCTATGAAAATGGGAATATGTATCCTATGGTTGTCTCTCACTTGTATATGGGCAGCAGATAGCTTGTTCTGAGTTTCACAGATCCAGAGTAGAATTTTTTGCTGTAGAACAGACCATGCCTGTAACAGACTTTAAAGAGATTTTGTACTGGTTCAACTTTGTATTCCATTTGTATTGTTACTGAAATGGTTTCAGGTTTTGTGAGACTATGATGGAGTGACTGTATTTTACATATGGAAAAAACATGTTTTTTTTTTTCTGGGGGGGGGTGGGGGTCCAGAGGGTGGAATGTGCCAGTTTGAAAGTATTACATACCCCAGAAAGGCCATGTATTAATCCTGATCCAATTTTGTGGGGGCAGCTATTTCTTTTAATCCTGATTCAATGCTGTAGGGTGGAAACTTTTGACTAAATTATATCCACAGTGAAGTGGTGCACCTGATTATGTGTGGCTTTTTGATTAGATGGAGATGTGAGCTCCACCCATTCTAGATGGGCCTTGAGTAGCTTACTGGAGTCTTATAAAAGGGGAAACATTTTAGAGAAAGCTCAGAAATGACAGAGCCAACAGAGATGCTTGGAGAACAGCTGCTTTACAGAACAGAGACACAGATGTTTGGAGATGCGTGCAGCCCAGCAGACATTGCCATGAAATATTAAGCAAGCCAGAACCTGGAGAGAGCCAAGGGAAGCCAAGAGATGAAAGCCTGCCCTGGAGAAACAAAGTAAGGAACCCCCACAGGAACAGAGGCTGAAAGCAATGGAGCCCTGGAGCAAGGGATCAGCAGACGGCCAGCCACGTGATTCTCAGCTGACAGAAATGTTCAGACATATCGGCCTTTCTTGAATTGAGGTGTCTTCCATTGGATGCCTTAGTTTGGACATTTTCATGGGCTTAGAACTGTAAACTTGTAATTTATTAAATTCCCTTTATAAAAGTCATTCTATTTCTGTTATATTGCATTCTGGCAGCATTTAAGAAACTAATACAGGATCTCCTGTAGTCCAGGAAAACTCTTCTTTACCTCCTTTATGTAGTTGCAGTCCTATTTCCCCTTGAAAGTCAGGATCAATCACCCCAGCCAGTATAGTAATCCCATCCTTGCCTGTTGATTCAGAAGCGTGAGAAGCCCAAAGTGGCCAGGAGGTCTTCTTAATTTCCAGTTCAATGGAATCATTGTTGTGTCTCCTGGTGGGAACACTCCTCCTTTTGGAATTAAAGATCTGTAGAACCAACACAGCTTAAGGCTGCAGGATCAAGAAGCAAACATTTTCCTATTTGATGATCACTAGGGGTGACAGTGAGTGGTGTCACTCTCATTTCCACCCCTTGATTCCTGGACCTGTGAATCCTGGCTATGGGAGAAACAGTGCCATAGAGTGGATGCTGATTCAGAGCATACACAGCCTCCTGGAGAACATTACTCCAGCCCTGCAAGGTATTGCCACCTAGGTGGCACCATAACTGGATCTTCAAAAGGTCATTCCATCATTTTATCAACCCAGCTGCCTCTGGATGATGGGGAACTTAGTAAGAGCAAACGATTTCATGAGTATGTGCCCATTCCAGCGCTCCATTTCCTGTGACGTGGGTTACTTGATCAGAAGCAATGCTGTGTGGAATACCATGACAGGGGGTAAAGCATTCCATAAGTCCATAGTTGGAAGTTTGGGTGGGAGCATTGCATGTAGGGAAAGCAAACCTATATCCAGAGTATGTGTCTACTCCAGTTAGAACAAAATCACTGCCCCTTCCATGATGGAAGTGGTCCATTGTAATCAACCTGCCACCAGGTAGCAGGCTGATCACCTCAGGGAATGGTGCCATATCCGGTACTGAGTGTGGGTCTCTGCTATGGCAGATTGGGCACTCAGCACTGGCTGTAGCCAGGTCAGCCTTGGTGAATGGAAGTCCACGTTGATGAGCCCATGCATAACCTCCATCCCTACTGCCAAGACCATTTTTCTCATGAGCCACTGGGTGATGATAGGAATGTCTGGGAAAAGAGGATAGCTGGTATTCATAGAATGGGTCATCTTATCCACTTGAGTATTAAAACATTCTGCTGAGGAAACCCTCTGGTGAGCCTTCACATGGGACACAAATATCTCCATGTTTTTTGTCCACTCAGGAAAGCTATCCACATACCTCTTCCCCAGATCTGTTTGTCACCAATTTTCCAATCATGTTCTTTCCAAGTCTCTGACCATCCAGCCAAACCATTAGCAACAGCCCATGAGTCAGTATACAAATGCACCTCTGGTCAGTTCTCCTTCCAGACGAAATGAACAACCAGGCACTGCTCAAAGTTCTTACCACTGGGAGGATTTCCCCTCATACTGTCCTTCAGGGACATTCCAGAAAGGGGCTGCAGTGCATCAACTGCCCACTTCTGGGTGGTACTTATATATTGTGCACAATCATCTGTAAACCAAGCCTGAGTTTTCTCTTTCTCAGTCAGTTGACTATAAAGAACTTCCAAAGAGGCCATAGTTCCGGTCTGGGAAAGAGAAGGTAATGTGGCAGAAGTGGGGACCTTGGGCATTTGGGCCACTTCCTTATGCAATTTACTTGTGTCCTCAGAACGTGCTTGAGCCCTATCTCTAATATACCATATCCATTTTATGATGGACAATTACTGGGCATGCCCAACTTCATGACTTGGTGGATCAGACAACACCCAGCTCATGATAGGCAACTCAGGTCTCATGGTAACTTGGTGGCTCATGGTTAAGTATTTAGTCTCTACTAAAGCCCAATAGCAGGCCAAAATCTGTTTCTCAAAAGAAGAGTAATTATCTGCAGAGGACAGTAAGGTTTTTTTTTGTTTTTGTTTTTTTTTTTAATAATTTTTTATTAATTAAAAAGAAATTACAAGAAAGAAACACAAACATCCGTAATATATGCTCATTCCATTCTACATATATAATCAGTAATTCACAATATCATCACATAGTTGCATATTCATCATCATGATAATTTCTGAGAACATTTGCATCAATTCAGAAAAAGAAATAAAAAGGCAACAGAAAAATAAAACAAAAACAGAAAAAGAAAAAAAATTTTTACATACCATATTCCTTATCCCTCCCTTTCATTGATCGCTAGTATTTCAAACTGAATTTACTTTAACATTTTTTCCTCTATTATTTATTTATTTTTTTTCCTGAATCTACTATGTGCTTTTATTTTTTTATCCAATTAAAAAAATTTTTTTTTAATTAATCAAAAAAAAGAAAAGAAATTAACATAACATTTAGAAATCATTCCATTCTACAAATGCACTCAGTAATTCTTAGTATCATCACATAGATGTATGATCATCATTTCTTAGTACATTTGCATCGATTTAGGAAAAGAACTAGCAAAACAGCAGAAAAAGATATAGAATGTTAATATAGAGAAGAGAATTAAAATAATAATACTAATAAAATATATATACATATATAAAAAGGAAAAAGAAAAAAACAAAAACAGAAGATACAAACAAACAAACAAACAAACAAAAAACCATATTTCAGGTGCAGCTTCATTCAGTGTTCCAACATAGTTACATTACACTTAGGTATTATTGTGCTGTCCATTTTTGAGTTTTTGTATCTAGTCCTGTTGCACAGTCTGTATCCCTTCAGCTCCAATTACCTATTATCTTACCCTGTTTCTAACTCCTGCTGGTCTCTGTTACCAATGATATATTCCAAGCTGATTCTCGAATGTCGGTTCACATCAGTGGGACCATACAGTATTTGTCCTTTAGTTTTTGGCTAGACTCACTCAGCATAATGTTCTCTAGGTCCATCTATGTTATTACATGCTTCATAAGTTTAGTCTGTCTTAAAGCTGCATAATGTTCCATCGTAGGTATACGCCACAGTTTGTTTAGCCACTCGTCTGTTGATGGACACTTTGGCTGTTTCCATCTCTTTGCAATTGTAGATAATGCTGCTATAAACACTGGTGTGCAAATGTCCGTCTGTGTCTTTGCCCTTAAGTCCTTTGAGTAGATACCTAGTAGTGGTATTGCTGGGTCATAATCCATTCTGCCATTCTATGCTTTTGATTGGGAAATTCAGTCCATTACCTTTTAGTGTTATTACTGTTTGGATAATATTTTCCTCTACCATTTTGGCTTCTGTATTATATATATCATATCTGATTTTCCTTCTTTCTACACTTTACTCCATACCTCTCTCTTCTGTCTTTTCGTATCTGACTCTAGTGCTCCCTTTAGTATTTCTTGCAGAGCTGGTCTCTTGGTCACAAATTCTCTCAGTGACTTTTTGTCTATAAATGTTTTAATTTCTCCTTCATTTTTGAAGGACAATTTTGCTGGATATAGAAGCCTTGGTTGGAAGTTTTTCTCTTTTAGTAATTTAAATATATCATCCCACTGTCTTCTAGCTTCCATGGTTTCTGCTGAGAAATCTACACATAGTCTTATTGGGTTTCCCTTGTATGTGACGGATTGTTTTTCTCTTGCTGCTTTCAAGATCCTCTCTTTCTCTTTGACCTCTGACATTCTAACTAGTAAGTGTCTTGGAGAACGCCTATTTGGGTCTATTCTCTTTGGGGTGCGCTGCACTTCTTGGATCTGTAAATTTAGGTCTTTCGTAAGAGTTGGGAAATTTTCAGTGATAATTTCTTCCATTAGTTTTTCTCCTCCTTTTCCCTTCTCTTCTCCTTCTGGGACACCCACAACACGTATATTTGTGCGCTTCATATTGTCATTCAGTTCCCTGATCCCCTGCTCAAGTTTTTCCATTCTTTTCCCTATAGTTTCTGTTTCTTTTTGGAATTCAGATGTTCCATCCTCCAGTTCACTAATTGTAGCTTCTGTCTCTTTAGATCTACCATTGTAGGTATCCATTGTTTTTTCCATTTTTTCTTCTTTGTCCTTCACTCCCATAAGTTCTGTGATTTGTTTTTTCAGATTTTCTATTTCTTCTTTTTGTTCAGCCCATGTCTTCTTCATGTCCTCCCTCAATTTATTGATTTGGTTTTTGAAGAAGTTTTCCATTTCTGTTCGTATATTCAGCATTAGTTGTCTCAGCTGCTGTATCTCATTTGAACTATTGGTTTGTTCCTTTGACTGGGCCATATCTTTAATTTTCCGAGCGTCATCCATTATTTTCTGCTGGTGTCTGGGCATTTCATCAGATTTCCCTGGGTGTGGGACCCGGCTGGTTGAAAGGTTTTTCTGTGAAATCTCTGGGCTGTTTTTCTTTTCCTGCCCGGTAGGTGGCACTCGTGGCGCTCGTCTGTCTGCAGGGCCCACCAGTAAAAGATGCTGTGGCTCCTTTAACTGGCCAGTCCGAATCTTGCAGTCAGCCCGGGAAACCGTGCGTGGAGGGGGTGGATCGCCGGCCGCCGTGGCTTGGGGGACTCCGGTCCAAATTGCCCAGCTGGCCCAAGACGCCAAGCGTGGTGGGAGGGCCCCACTATCCAACGTTCCCACTCAGACCGGGGAGCCACGTGCGTGGAGGGGACCCCAGTCGCCAGCCGCCCCAGCCGGGAAAACGCGCGCCCCTTGGATATCTCACCGCGGTGGATTCTCCCTGCCCCTTCAGCCGTTCCAGAATGGGGTACGCTGTCTTTTTGGTCTCTGTTGTGGCTCCGGGAGCTGTTTCGTATTGTTTCTGTTTCTTTAGTTGCTTTTCTGGAGGAGGAGCTAAGACCCGCGCGTCTTACTAAGCCGCCATCTTCTCCGGAAGTCCGACAGTAAGGTTTTACTAAAAAATCCTAAGGGTCTGCATTGTGACTTTCCTACAGGGGTCTGCCAAAGGCTCTAGACAACATCTCCATTTGCCACTGACACTTCCAGCATCATTGGATCTCCTGGATCATATGGTTCAAGTGGCAGAGCAGCTTGCACAGCAGCCTGGACCTGTCACAGAGCATCCTCTTGTTCTGATCCCTCCTCAAAGCTAGAAGCTTTCTGGTTACTTGGTAAATGGGCCAGAGTAGCACACCCAGATGAAGAATATGTTGTCTCCCAAATCCAAAGAGGCCAATTGGGTGTTGGGCCTCTTTTTTTTTTGATCATAGGTGGGGCCAGGTGCAACAGCATATCCTTCACCTCAGAAGTGATATCTTGACACCATTGGACACCTAGAAATTTCACAAAGGTGCAAGGCTCCTATATTTTTGTTGGATTTATTTCCCATCCTCTGACACACAAATGCCCTACAATAAGCCTAGAATAGTTGCTGCTTCTTGCTCACTAGGCTCAATTAACATATCATCAATATAATGGACCAGTGTGATGTCTTGTAGGAGGAAAAATGAGCAAGATCCCTGTGACAGGATTATGACATAGAGCTGGAGAGTTGATATACTCTTGAGGTAGGACAGTGAAGGTATACTGCTGGCCTTGTCAGCTGAAAGCAAACAGTTTCTGGTGGTTCTTACGAACAGCTATTGAGAAAAAAGCATTTGCCAGATGAATAGCTGCATATCAGGTACCAGGGAGTGTATTGACTTCTCAAGCAATGATACCACACCTGGAACAACAGACGCAATTGAAGTCAGCACCTGGTTAAGTTTACAATAATTTACGTCATCCTCCAAGACCCATCTGTTTTCTGCACAAGCCAAATAGGGAGTTGAAAGGGGATGTGGTAGGAATCACCACCCCTGCATCCTTCAATTCCTTAAGAGTAGTACTAATCTCTGCAATCCCTCCAGGAATCCAGTATTGCTTCTAATTTACTATTTTGCTATGTAGGGACAGTTCTGGTGGCTTCCATTTGGCCTTTTCTACCATAATAGCCCTCATTCCATGAGTCAGAGAACCAACATGGGGATTCTGCCAGTCGCTGAATATGTTGATTCCAATTATGCATTTCAGAACTGGGGAGATAATCACAGAATGGGTCCTGGGACCCATGGGATCCACTTGAGATTGACCTGAGCTAAAATTCCATCAGTCACCTGACCTCTGTAAGCCCCTACTCTGACTTGTGGGCCAGAGTGACATTTTGGGACTCCTGGAATTAGTGTCACTTCTGAGCCAGTGTCCAGTAATCCCTGAAATATCTGATTATTTGCTTTTCCCCAGTGCACAGTCACCCTGGTAAGAGGCCATAGGCCTCCCTGGGAAAGGCTTGGGGAAGGTTAACAGTATAAATTTGGGGCAGTGCAAAAGGATCCTTCCCCAAGGGTACCTAGCCATCCCTTCTTTCAAGGGGCTCGGGGTCTGTAAACTGTCTCAAGTCTGGGAATTGAATAAGGGGCTATAACTCTCTGTTTTTGTAATTCAAGCTAGACTTCTGTTCACTTGACCCAGAATTCTTTTGCTTATACAGCTCAAACAAGAATTTAGTAGACTGCCCATCTATTTTATTCTAGGTACCCCATGATCTCTTAGCTAATGCCACAAGTCTCTGCAAGTCAGCTTGTTTTGACTGCTGCTTTGAGTCTGTTGTCCATTATGGTGGCCACGCCCACCCTGTCTGTGGAGATTAACTGTCACTTCATGTCTTCTGTCAACTCAGGGTCCCATCATCCCCACTGTGTTTATGGGTTCCTGCTCAGTGACAGGAGTTCCCACAGTAATATCTGACTGTGGTAATTAGGTTTAGGTGTCAACTTGGCCAGGTGAAGGTGCCTAGTTCTGTTGCTGTGGACATAGAGCCAATGGTACGTGAAGCTCATCTGTTGCTGATTACATCTGCAGTCAGCTAGGAGGCATGCCTGCTGCAATGGATGATGTTTGATTTAATTGGCTAGATGCTTAAATGAGAGAGCACAATGTAGCACAGCCCAAGAAGCTTAGCATACCTCATCTCAGCACTTGCAGCTCAGCCCAGACCTTTGGAGATGCAGAAAGGAATCACCCGAGGGAAAGGTGTTGGAACCCAGAGGCCTGGAGAGAAGGCCAGCAGAGATCGCCCTGTGCCTTCCCATGTAAGAGAGAACCTCAGTTGAAAGTTAGCTGCCTTTCCTCTGAAGAACTACACATTTTTAATGAAATAAATTCTCTTTTATTAAAAGCCAATCCATCTCTGGTGTGTTGCATTCTGGAAGCAAACTAGAACACTGACCTGCAGAGAAGGGCAACTACAGAGCTCTTTGGGGACAATCGAGCTAGCTCACAAATTTATTCCTCTAAGTCCTGGTAAAAGGTGTGTCCTCTGGATATTCCTGAGCTGGGTGAGCAGGTCTCTCATGATAAATCCACTCTAACATTCCAATCTCTCTAAGTCTCTGGATCTCTCATCTACGTTATACCAGGGCAGTTCTGGCATTTCAACCTCAGGTAATGTTGGTCACCTTTTGATTCATGTTTCAGCCAACCATCCAAACAAACTGTTAATGTCTTTTCTAACCCCTCAAGCTCTAACGTTGAATGCAGAATCTGCTGAGTGGGCCCATATCAATATATTCAGCTTGATCCAACTTTATATTCCTTCTGCCATTATCCCACACCCTCAATATCCGTTCTCAAACATATACCCCTGATTTCTGTCTATATAAATTAGAAAACTCATGCAGTCCTTTTGGAGTATAGTGTACATCCTGTGGCTCACACTTTGTACCTCACCTTTTGGGGTCATTTGGGACTTTCAGTCTAGTTATAGGTCTTGAAGAAAATAGGGGAGTTGGGGGGTAGGTCATGAAAAGATTCAGAAATGTCCTTCAAGCCAAAACCTCAGGGCATTCCATTCCGGTTTCATCTGGTGAAATGGGATTGATCTCTCCAGACAGAGGAGTGAGGGCTGTTTCCACAAGAGAAGTGGTTACAAGTTTGGCAGGCACTGAAGGGTTCATCTCTTTAGGTGGTGGTTGGATGACAGACTCCTCTAAGGAGAATGGAGGTCAGGAAGCTGTTTCCTCAGTGCAGTCTGAAGATCGGTGACCATTTCCTCAGGGCAGACATTACAGGTGCCATTGCAAGGCAGCCTGGAAAAGAAAGTCCTCATATGGGTCACAAATGAAAGCTTAAAGAAAGACACAGACACAAAATTAGGAAACACTTAGGAACCAGGGGCTCGGCACAGCATCTGGCCGCCACCATATGGCGTGGAAATCTGAGCCAAAGTTCTTCAAAGCTTTTATTAGGATTCTCAAGAATACTATTTCTAGAGATGGCTTAATTACATACTAGAAGAGTTTGTTAATCAGTTAAGCAAAAGTCTGCTGGTCTGATAAGGGGACATTCCCTTCAAAACCAAACAGTCAGCCACAAATTTCCTTAGAACAAAGAATGTGCTTGCCCGACAAGCTTTCTGGCCTGGCTGGGCTTGACTCCCGAGACCTACACATATGCACATCATGGAAATATTCTGTGAGCGAAATGTGTTTCTTTTCAACAGGTCTATTTAGCAAAGGCCCAGCAGAATCCAGGGTTTCCATGTCCCCACTGCCATCATTATCAACCCATATGTCCTCACCCCACATTTCAGGATCCCACGATTTCCCTATCAAAACTGCCACTTTAAAAGCAAACAGGCTGCAAGGTTGAAAGTTTAGTTTACATTGTAAATCTGCTACTCACGCAATAAGACTCTGCATTTGGTTTTCAGAGATCTCAAGTCTGTGACCACAGGAAACAAGAGTTTCTTTCGGGGAACACACAGAAACTTTTACATCTTTCATATGGTGTGTAACTTGCAAATTTGAAGACTTCACCTCATCCCTTTCTTTCGTAACTGTATCCGACATATAAGAACAATCAGCCAACATCATGATTCCTCTTAATTCCACAAAACTCTAAAAGTGTCAAAAACACTGACTCCCAGAGCCTTGCCTCATATGAGAGTGTGATTAGGAGTACCAGATGGTGATATCTTGTACATCTGTATTGCCAGCTCACACTATGGGCTGTTAGTACCATCTTGATTATTGGAAATAGAATTTATGATTCTGTTAGTGTCTATGAGGCTAATCAGAGAAGAAAACCAATTGCAAAAAGCCATTTTTACAGCGCAGCTCTTTGACCTGTGACTCACCCCACACCCCACACCCCACACATCCGAACCCCGTGACCTGCTCCCATTCCACAGGCTCCAGGCACCCCCACCCCACCAGTGCACGTACCTGCCCCACACCCATATTCAAAGAGCAGCCCAGCCCACCTCTCCTGCACCCCTCCCGAGCACTACCTCCCCCTCCCTGTTCCCTGCAGGCTGTTGCCAGCACATAAAGGCTGCAGGCACTGACCTCCATGCCTAGACTACCCCTGCCCCCCTACCCATAGCGTCGTACAGCTTCACCCTGCCCCCCCCACCACCTCTGCATATCAGTTTACGGCCCTCCCAGGCTCATGCATGCGCACGGGCCCCCAATCACGTCCTTCAGCTCTGGCAACCGCACTTTACAGCAGTCCTAGAACCGCGCATGTTCACAGCCCTCAGTCTCACTTCCCAGATCTGAGAAAGTGCTGACCTGCGAAAGTGCTGACCTGCACAGCCGGGTCACATCTGCCCCCAATCCACGAAGGCACAACGCCGACCTGCTGCCACAGCTCTACACATGCACACAAAGGGCCCCGTGCCTTAGACCAGTGCACACCAGGGTTATGCTCCCCCCAGACTGGTGCACCCGCACAGCTACATCCTCCCTGGCTGCTGGGTGCCCATGTTCACAAGCATCAGAGTAACATCCCCAACCTGTGCTTATACCTGCCCTGAAACATATTACCACACTGAGTGCCCCACCCTGTGCCATCCTTCCTGCCAGTACAACCATCCCACAAACAGAAGGCCTTAGACTACTGAAAGAAATTAACTCCCAAAGCAAATCGATCAAGATATTTACATGACATGAAGACAGCAGCAGATCACTGAGCATATCACAATGCAGACAGATAGAGCCCTGTGTAATGACCAATTAAAATATCAGAGGAGACACAGATGTCAGAACTGATCAAAGATGTTCAAACAACTCTACTTAATAAAATAAGTGAATAGACATAAAGGAGATCAAAAAGACAACAGAAGAGCACAAAGAGGAATTTGAAAGAGTAAATAGAAAAATGGCAGAATTCGCAGAGATTAAAGACTCTGTCGACCAAATAATGAACATACTAGCAGCAGACACCACCAGATTTGAAGAGACAGAAGAAAGAATAAGTGATATAGAAGACATTATAATTGACTTCGAAGACTCAAAACAGCAAATGGCAAAAAAGATAGAAAAAATTGAATTGGATATCAGGGAAATGATAGACAAAATAAAGCATGCAAATATAAGAATCATTGGTGTCCCAGAAGGAGAAGAGAGGAGTAAAGGGCTGAGAAGAGTAGTTGAGGATATAATGGGGGAAAACTCCCCAACCCTCATAAGGGATATAAATATACAAGTCAAAGAAGCCCAGTGAACCCAGAATCAATCCAAACAGGCCTTCCCCAAGGCACATGCTAATCAGTCTGTCAAATGTTGAAGAAAAGCAGAAAATCCTGAAAGTGACAAGAGGAAAACAATCTACTACATACAAGGGAAATCGAGTAAGAGCGAGTTCAGACTACTCAACTAGCACCCTGGAGGCGAGAAGGCAGTGAGATGATATATTCAAGTTCCTGAAAGAGAAAGACTTTCAGCCAAGAATTCTGTACCCAGCCAAATTGTCCTTCAAAATGAGGGAGAGATTAAATTTTTCACTGACAAAGAAGTTCTGAAAGAATTTGTCAACAAGAGACCAGACCTATATGACATACTAAAAGGAGTTCTGCCAGGTGAAAAAAAAAAAAAAGACAAGAGAGGGAGGTCTGGAGGGGGCACAAAATTGAAGAGTACCACTAAGGGTAATTTAAATAATACAAACAGAAAGAGGGAAAAGAATATATAGGTCTGACAAATAAAATTAAAAAGATAAGATGGTGGAATCAAGAAATGCAGTAATAACTTCAAATGTTAACAGACTAAATTTATCAATTAAAAAATACAGATTGGCAGGATGGATTAAGAAACATAATCCAGCTATATGCTGTTTACAAGAAGCTCATCTAAGACACAAAGACACAAATAGATTGAAAGTGAAAGGATGGAAAAAGATTTCCATGCAAGTTGTAACCAAAAGAAAGCAGGAGTAGCTATACTAATATTGGACAAAATAGACTTTAAATGTAAAGACATCATAAGAGACAAAGAAGGATGCCACAAAAAGGAACAATATCGAGGCATACAATGTCGTGCATGAACACATGGGAGTTTGGTGAGACAAAATAATCCAGAAACAAGAGAACAACAATGGTCTGGTCACCATTAGAAAATGCTTGTAAGAAAACAGAGGCCTAGATTGTAAGCTTTTAGAGCAGATACATTAATCTAGAGTGGTGATTATTATTTCTGGATTTTAAGAGGCTGTTTTATATATATAACCTGATATTTAGAGATAAGAATGAAGCCGAACAGGTTGGTGTTAAAGTAATTCAGAACACAGGGGTAAGGAAGACAATGTCTGTATTTTAGAACCACATATACTCTTTGAGACCAATGGAAGAAAGTTTTCTTTGGTCCAGAACAGAAATTTTCTGTAGCGCATAATCTAATTCAACCTATCTGTATAGTTCATTTGAATAATTGAAACACAGGGAGCCCAGAATAAGAAAGAGTTCCTTTAATCCTCTAAAGATTATTGTAATGCCTGGAAACATCCTGGAGTATATTAAGCAGATAATCAAAAAGTATTGGCAAAGTCCCCTGATTGAGGGGAGAAAGACCATGGAACTATTAAACCTCACCATCAGGGAATCCCCTGATACTGGGTCAAACTTTAAGGACACCCAAATCAATAGGACATGAATAAGCCCTTGATCATGAGGCTGATTCTAGTGAAGCTTATGTAGGTAGCAGAGAAGCTTAGACTACCTATAGGCATGCCTAAGAGTTACTTCTGGAGGACCTCTGTTGTCGCTCAGATGTGGCCTCAGTCTCTCTAAGCCCAAGTCTGCAAGTGAAATCATTGCCCTTCCCTCTACGTGGGACATGAAAGTCTCCCTGGTGACGTGGGAGAGGACTCCCAGGGATGAATGCAGACCTGGCACCGTGGGATCAACAATTTCATTCTGATCAAAGATGGGAAAAGAAGTGTAACTAATAAAGTATCAGTGCAAGAGAGAATTCAAATACAGTCGAGAGGCTACTCTGGAGGTTGCTCTTATGCAAGTCTCAATTAGAACTTGCTAGCTATCATAACCTGCCAACCCCCAACCAGGACCATTCCAGCCAATCCTAAAGAACACCTAGGGCAATATGTAAGATTCCACAAGGGTTCCATGCACTAGAGAAACTTTCCAGAAACCTACAACCTGCAGATGGGTCCCTGGTCCAAACAAGTCTTGAAACCTTGCCCAGCCTCTCCAGAACATCAGATAGTTCCATCTCCCTACCCCATATTAGTGACTGGCCCTTCCAATATGAAAACTTTAGAATGACCAGGGCCCAAACAACCCTAAAGAGAGGGATGGAAAGATCAAGGGTGATGGTGGAGTTATACAGAGAAGATAGGGTTTAACAAATGAATATGAATGCTGAATCATTAAATTGATACCGCTTTTAGTCTCTAGTATTTTAGAACAGCTAGAAGTAAAAATCTAAAATTGTGAAATTATAACCCATGTCAAGGTCTGAAATATGTTCTACAAGTAATTGTGGTGCTGTGCTTTGAAATTTATAGCTTTTTTTGTATACATGTTATTTTTCACAAAGAAGAAGGAAAAAAGTCAATTGTGATAAAAAAATATTTAAGCCCTCTAGCCTCCTATATTCTGGAGCAGCCAGAAGGAAAAATCTGAGATGATGATATGGTAGCCCATGACAAACTCTGGGATCTGTCCTGTACCAACGTGTTGAAGAATGCTTTGAAAATGATTGCTTTTTTATTTCTTTGCTTTGTATATATGTTATACTATACAATTAAAAAGTAAAAAAAAGAAAAAGAAAAGCAAAAGCCATTTTTAAGATTCTGCTTCTCCATAACGACTCCTTTTACCTAGTTGTTTTAGACAAGGTTCTCTAGGGAGATATCCGTAAATATGAGATAGGATAAAAGTGTCTCACGCAACTGTGGGGATGCACAAGTCCAAATTCCATAGGGCAGACCACGAGCTGGCAACAATGATGCAGGTTTTTCACAGATACTCCAGGAGAAGTTTGGCTGGCTAAAATAGAGATGAAAGTTCTCTCTTCTGACTGCCGAAAAACCTCTCCCTTAAAAATCTTCAACTAAATTTGGATTAAATTCAACTGATTATACTGGAGCAAACTGATTGGACTCTCTTATTATGGCAGACACGCCCCTCAGCTGACCATAGATATAATCAGCCACAGATGCAATCAACTGGCTGATGATTTAAGTCCAGGAAATATCATCACAGGAACAGGCCTGTGCTTGCCTGGCCAGGCAACTGAGCACCATCACCTGGCCAACTGACACATGACCCTAACCATCACAATGACTAATCTCCATTCCCACGATGGTTTGTGTATTATCAAGGTGTAAATCCAAAAGCAATTCGATGGACAGGATGTCAGGTCATAGGATGAAGACAGATGGGGAAATAGCCTGGGAGGGGGAAGAAATTTGGGGGCACTAGGTTCCCCAATCCTTTTTTTTCCACATTTTTTATTGTAAAATATAACGTATATACAAAGCAAAGGAAGAAAAAAGCAATAATTTTCAAAGCACGCTTCAACAAGTAGTTACAGAACAGATCCCAGAATTTGTCATGGGCTACTATTCCACCATCTGATTTTTCCTTCCTGCTGCTCCTAAACACTGGAGGCTACAAGGAATATTAATATATTAATATGGGTTCAGCAGCCACACTCATTTGTTAAACCCTATTCTCTCTGTTACACCTCCTCCTTCTCCTTTGATCCATCTCCCATTCTATAGGGATCCCTTGGGCAACACCCATCGTGATTTTTTTCATGTTGAGAAGGTGTTGACACTAAAGGATAGGGGGATGCAATTAATTGATAATCCTGGAGAGGCTGGTCCCTCTGGGTTTTAGGATTTATCTGACCTAGGAACCCTCTGGGAACTACAGTTTACAGGAAAGCAAACTCAAGTGCATGAAACCTTTATAGAGTCTCAGTTCAATCCCTACATAGTCTCAAGAGTCAACAGGTGTGATGCTGATTGGAGTTTAGCAAACCATGTTAACCAGCACTATGTAATTGAAGCTTGCATAACAAGAGTTGGTAGCCTCTCCACTTGCTCTCTCTTGGACACTGATGCCTTATTTTATTAAGCATCCTTTAATGCCTCTTATCTTCCTTTTAGTCTGGAAGGCATTGGAATCCCAAGGTGCTGGGACCAGACTCATCCCTGGAAGTCATACCCGGCCTGCCAGGGAGATCTTCAGCACTGAATGTCACGACCCATGCAGGAGAGGAGGGCAACGACCCTCCTTGCAGAATTGGGCCTACAGAGAAAGAGGCTACACCTGGGTAATAAAGAAGCTACCTGGTAGGGAAACGGAAACCCCATTGCTCAGTACATACCTGGAGGGACTGAGGGTGGGACACGAATGGACATTTGCACACTGATATTTATGGTGGCAGTGTTCATGACCCAGAGTGGATGGAGGTGGCCTAAGGGCACAACGACTGAGGAATGGCGCGGGGAACTATGGTGTACACATACAATGGACTACTGAGCAGCCCCAAGAAGGAACGAAGTTGTGAGACATGCAACTAGATGAATGAACTTTAAGAGCTGTATATTGAATGAAATGTCAGGAACAAAAAGAAAAGTATTATTATGCCTCAATCATATGGACTAACTATAATATAAAAATTCAGTGAACTGAAGTCAAGTGCATGGGTTATCAGGTTGGGGCATGTGCTGGTTTGAAAGGATGTATGGACCCTAGAAAAGCCATGTTTTAATCTAAATCCCATTTCATAAAGGCAGAATAATCCCTATTCAATACTGTATGTTTTAAACTGTAATCAGATCATCTCCCTGGAGATGTGATTTAATCAAGAGTGGTTGTTAAACTGGATTAGATGACAACATGTCTCCACCCATTCGGGTGGGTCTTGATTAGTTTCTGAAGTCCTATAAGAGAGGAAACATTTTGGAGAATAGGAGATACAGAGAGAGCCAGAGCAGAACGACAGAGCCACAAGAAGTAGAGCCCACGAGCCAGCGACCTTTGGAGATGAAGAAGGAAAATACCTCCCTGGGAGCTTCATGAAACAGGAAGCCAGGAGAGAAAGCTAGCAGGTGATACTGTGTTCTCCATGTGCCCTTCCACTTGAGAGAGAAACCCTGAACCTCATCGGCCTTCTTGAACCAAGGTATCTCTTCCTGGATGCCTTAGATTGGACATTTCTATAGACTTGTTTTAATTGGGACATTTTCTCGGCTTTAGAACTGTAAACTAGCAATTTATTGAATTCCCCTTTTTAAAAGCCATTCCGTTCCTGGTATATTGCATGCCGGCAGCTAGCAAACTAGAACAGGGCATAATGTAAAGGGTCCTAGATGGCAAGCACTTATAGCAGTCTCATATATTCAGGAGGTGTAACTGTTAATTCTAAATTCTGAGCTACTGAGCTGTTTGTTTATAAGCTGGTTGTTCCCAGAAACTTCGGGTATTTAGGTGACACCTGAGACTCAGAGTTAGAGCTCTGAAGCGATGAAAGTCAGCACTACCCCATACAGGTACTGTTTAAAAAGTTGTAAAAGGGCTCAGACTTTGACTAAAGATATGAATGAAGCTGATCCGGACAGGACTGGGGTAGATCAGAACACAGGCTAAAGGATGGCATCGTCCATATTTAAAAATTTCAACTTCTGTGTGAGACCAAGGGGAGAGATGTTTACTTGGTGCAAAATTTATATTTTGGGTAGTGCATTTTCTAATTTAACTTGTATGGTCAGTTTAGTTGAACACCATAATACATGGAATCTTGAATAGGGCGAAAGATTTTGTTGGTTTGTCCAGGTTAGTGTAGTGCCCCGAAATACCCCAGAACAATATGAGCAGTGAACACAGTGTTTGCAAAGTCCCTCTGGGGGACTGGGGAGAAAGGAGGAACTATTCAACCTCCCCAAGAGAGAATTTCTGATATTCTCGCAGGCAGTGATTACAACCAAATCAATAGACCAAGCCCTTGATTTTGGGGTTCACTCCTATGAAGCTTATTCCTGCAAAAAATAGGCTAAGCCTACTTAAAGTTATGTCTGAGTCACCCCCAAAGAACCTCTTTTGTTGTTCAGATGTGGCCTCTCTCTCTAAGCCAACTCAGAAGGTGAGTTCACTGCCCTCCCCTCTACGTGGGACATGACTCCTAGGGGTGTAAATCTCCCTGGCACGGAAATCCCGGAATGAGCTGGAATCTGTATCAAGGGATTGAGAGAAACTTCTTGAGCAAAAGGGGGAAGAGAGAAATGAGAAAAAATAAAGTGTCAGTGGCTGAGAGATTTCAAAGAGTCGAGAGGTTATCCTGGAGGTTATTCTAACATGTCCGGCGCCGTCTCGCTCAGCTTCTGGTCCCCGGCCGGCGGAGGGAACAGGAGGGAGAGAGAGACAGACGCAGACAAACCGACTCAAGTGACAGACACGGGTTCGAGACACGCTGCAGTTGTGAGCACAGACCTTTACTGGAGCTAAGCTTGCAAGCTCTGTTACAAATTCCGCGCGGGACAGAATACCCCGCGGGGGAACAACCTCTATGCGGCCGTCAGGTACGGCTCCCTATGGGTCGTCTCCACCCACCCTGTCCGGGTAACCTCTTATATACTGTGCCCAAACCCAATAGGTTAGTGCCACGTATACAGAGGTGATTGGAAGATAGGGTTGGTGGGCGCGTGCGTCATACGCGGAAACAGGATGCGGGCGCCATCTTGACTCACTCGATGGGCGGGGGGAACTCTAGAGCAGGCCGCAGCGTGTCCACTAGGCCAGACCCGGGAGGCGGCTCTCCACATCTCCCCTTTTTTTATTTATTTTGACCCAGTGTCTCCATTGATGAGTGTGCTCCCGTGGGCCTGAGTGGCCCACTACATGTTTTGGTGCTTTGGGGAGTCTGGACTAGGCTTGCTAGGCACCAACCAGAATGCCACCTCATATAGAGACCGGAGAGCCCGTGAGCTGGAAACCACGTGACTCTCCCTGCAGTGCTTCGCCTCGCAACTGGGTTATGAGGGGGGGCAGGAGAGCGGCAACCAGAATCGAGAGTGTCGCTAGGTGTCTCTGTGCAATGGCTGGAGTCTAGTCTGGCCAGGACTGCGACTTCGCCTAAGAGATCAGCCTACGACCAAAATTATGACTGCTGGTGCCGCCTTTTATACCCGGGACACAGCCATGGGCCTTGCAGCGGGTCTTGCTTTCGAGCGTCCCGCCCTGAGTGGCCGGGATGGGTCATACGGTGAAATGGGGGACTGGGCAGCAGGGCGGTCGTTGTCAGGAGCACCAGGGGCGAGTGACATAGCCAACATGGTAGTAACACGCAATTGCTGCTGTGTCTGGAACAAGCGTTCTAACAAGCATTTAACAGTGACTAATCCCACTAATAGTCCCACCGCTACGAGAATCCAAGTAGTCAAATTGGGCCAAGAGAACCAAGAGGTGACTCGGTTCCACAGACTTTGTACAGTCTCGCCCAGTTTGGAAAGGTCGAAGGCAACGGGGGTTAACTTGATCTTCCCAAGCACTTTAAGGTCTGATTCCACCTGTTGGGAGAGCAGGGGGTATTAAAACTGGTCCCCCTTCTAAACAATCGAAGGGTGACCGGCGTTTTCGTTGCCATCTCGTCAGTCGCCGCCGTCATCAGCAGAGTTGGAGGCCTGATCTGATGGTTCAGGTTGAAGGCTTGTTGGTTTTTTGGGCAACAGCTCCTTGGCCTCCTCGGGCGATGTCACGGTTCTCACCAGTCTTTCCGGAACCCACACTGGTTGACGTCCTGGCTCCTTCTCGCGGTGATCAGGCGCGGAAAGTCCGCTGCGAGCTCAGGATGCACGTCCTTCTCAGTTCAAGAAGAGACAGTACGGCTCTCCTTGCAGAAGAGGTGTCGAGAGAGAAGGTTCCCCGTACGGGCCACCACTTGTCCGGCGCCGTCTCGCTCAGCTTCTGGTCCCCGGCCGGCGGAGGGAACAGGAGGGAGAGAGAGACAGACGCAGACAAACTGACTCAAGTGACAGACACGGGTTCGAGACACGCTGCAGTTGTGAGCACAGACCTTTACTGGAGCTAAGCTTGCAAGCTCTGTTACAAATTCCGCGCGGGACAGAATACCCCGCGGGGGAACAACCTCTATGCGGCCGTCAGGTACGGCTCCCTATGGGTCGTCTCCACCCACCCTGTCCGGGTAACCTCTTATATACTGTGCCCAAACCCAATAGGTTAGTGCCACGTATACAGAGGTGATTGGAAGATAGGGTTGGTGGGCGCGTGCGTCATACGCGGAAACAGGATGCGGGCGCCATCTTGACTCACTCGATGGGCGGGGGGAACTCTAGAGCAGGCCGCAGCGTGTCCACTAGGCCAGACCCGGGAGGCAGCTCTCCACACTAACACATTATATAGATATTCCTTTTTAGTTTATGGTGTATTGGAGTAGCTGGGGGGAAGTACCTGAAACTGTTGAGTTGTGTTCCAATAGTCTCAATTCTTGAAGATGATTGTATAAAGACATAGCTTTTACAAAGTGACTCTGTGATTGTGAAAACCTTGTGTCTGCTGCTCTTTTTATCCAGGGTGTGGACAGATGAGTAAACAAATATGGATAATAAATCAATAAATAATGGGGGATAAGGGGTAAAATAAATTGGGTAGATTGAAATACTGGTGGTATGAGAAGGAGGGGTAAGGGGTATGGGATGTATGAGGTTTTTCTTTTTATTTCTTTTTCTGGAGTGATGCAAATGTTCTAATTTGCTAGCTACCGGAATGCAATATACCAGAAATGGAACGGCTTTTAAAAAGGGGAATTTATTAAGTTGCAAATTTACAGTTCTAAGGCCAAGAAAACATCCCAATTAAAGCAAGTCTATAACAATGTCCAAATTAAGGCACCAACAAGAGAGGTGACCTTCACTCAAGAAAGGCCGTTAACATGCAGGTTTTCTCTCTCACCCGGAAAGGCACATGGTGAACACGGCGACACCTGCTAGCTTTCTCTCCAGGCTTCTTTTTTCACGAAGCTCCCCTGGGGACATCCTCCTTCTTCGTCTCCACATATTGCTGGCTGAGGGACTCTGTCTGTGGCTCTGCTCTCTCGGGATCTCCTCATTCCGAAGCCTTCTCCAAAATGCTTCCTCTTTTAAAGGATTCCAGTAAAGTAATCAAGCCCCACCTGGAATGGGGGGAGTCCCATCTCCATCTATTCAAAAGTTCATACCCACCATTGGGTGAGGCACATCTCCATGGAGATAACCTAATCAAGTTTCCAACCTACAGTGCTGAATAGGGATTAGAAGAAATGGGTGTTCCCACAAGACTGATTAGGATTAAAACACGGCTTTTCTAGGGAACCTAAATCCTTTCAAACTGGCACAGTGTTCATGGTGATGAATGCACAACTATGTGATGATATTGTGAGCCACTGACTGTTCGCAATGGAAGGTAACCTGGAAAGAACTCTCAGGTCTCACCATGGGCATTCTTAGTTTCTTCCCAACAGAAACTATTTTCATAAGAGCGAACCCCAACATCAAGGGCCTGGCACACTTTCCTGGGAGTCTCCTGTGGTTGAGAGGGCACCTGGGGCTTCCCAGGTGGGAAAGTTCAATATAAAAAGTTCAAAAAGAACCCAAATATATATATATGTGCATTTCCCCCCTTTGGATCCTCAAGGGACTCTATCAACACCCCCCAATTATCAGCCCACCACCGTTACACTAAGCTACACACCCGTAATCCTTTTATAAAGAACATTTTAGAAATGTGATGATATTGAGAATTACTGATTATGTATGTAGAACGGAATGATATGTTAATGCTTTTGCTTGTTCTTAATTTTTTAGTTAATAAATAAATAAATTTTAAAAAAAAGAATAAACTGGACTAATATTCAGATTATCAGAGGCTTTCACGAATACTGTCAATGCAGTTTAACCTCTACTACTATTGAATGAAACAAAATAATTTTAAAAGAATGGCTTGCACCCATGACAAACTCTGGGATCTTACTGTAACTACTGTTGAACAGTACTTTGAAAACTACTGCTTTTTTATTTCTTTGCTTTGTGTATATGTTACATCATACAATTAAAAAGTTAAAAAAAAAAAAAAAGAACATTTTAGAAACTGCACAGCACAATGGTTCCTTGTCTCCACTCCCAAGGACCCACAAGCCCCCAAATCTGACAGATTTTGTTCATCAAAAAACTATATTCATAGTCATGCTTCATTCTTTTTATTTTTTTAACCTGGGTACAATTTTTTTTTATTAATTGAAAAAAATTAACAAACAAACAAAACAATAAGATACCATTCCATTCTACATATATAATCAGTAATTCTTAACATCATCACATAGTTGCATATTCATCATTTCTTAGAACATTTGCATCGATTTAGAAAAAGAAATAAAAGGACAACAGAAAAAAATTAAACGATAATAGAGAAAAAAAGTTATACATACCATACCCCTTACCCCTTGCTTTCATTTACCACTAGCATTTCAAACTAAATTTATTTTAACGTTTGTTCCCCCATTATTTATTTTTATTCCATATATTCTACTCTTTCGTTGATATGGTAGATAAAAGGAGCATCAGACACAAGGTTTTCACATTCACAGAGTCTCATTGTGAAAGCTCTATCATTGTCCAATCATCATCAAGAAACATGGCTACTGGAACACAGCTCTACATTTTCAGGCAGTTCCCTCCAGCCTCTCCACTACGTCTTGAACAAGGTGATATCTACTTAATGCATAAGAAAAACCTCCAGGATAACCTCTCTACTCTGTTTGGAATCTCTCAGCCATTGACACTTAGTCTCATTTCATGCTTCATTCTTTATCCTATATGTTACACAGTTTAGATCATCCCAGCCCAAAAGAAAGACACTCCATGTTTTCGTTTGCAACACAGCCTTATTATGGGGCCAGTATGAGATTTCCACGGGGGAATCTTTTCATTTTGCAAATATTATTCAAGCCAGGGGCCTGAAAAGAGCCCCAGCTTTGAAGTCAAAGACCCTGGGTTCAAATTCTAGCCAAGTTCCACGTTCAACAAGTCATTAACCCACCCTCGTCCTGAGCTGTGTAATCACCTACTTCCCGCCATTTGTGAGGCTGGAGATAATGTATGTAAAACGCCTGCACCGCGCACACAGTAGGTGCTCAAAAAGTGTAAGTTCCCTTCCTTTCCCACTGTCCTAAGATATTCGTGGAGGGCTGGGGGAGCCCTGACGTCTGAATGAGTCCTCAGATTCCACATTTATAAGTTTGGGGCAGGCGGGGAGCGGCGTGCTGATGCTGGCTGGAGCCCTCCGATTCCGCAAGCCGAGTCTGAGCGCAGGTTCTAGCCCGTCCCGCACCCAGCGCGTCCGCTGTGTCTCCCGGCCAAGTCCAAGGCTGTGGACAGAGGCGCGGCGGGAGATGGGGCGACGCAGTTCCCCGGGCGGCCTGCAGGTGGCATCAGAGCAGCGCGGGAGCCGAGGGTGGCCCTCGGGGAGACGCGGCTGGGTGGGGCCGGGCCACACCCATTGGAACCCGAAACCCCGGCCGTCGGGCTGGTTTCCTCTTTCAGGCAAGGTTGTCACGTGACTTCTCTTCCGAATCCAGACACCTCGGGGAGTGAACGGGGTTGGCGGGGTGGGGGTGGGGGGTCTGTTATTGCACCGGCCACCGAGCACGAACTCATCTGTCTCAGGCAAGCCTCAGAGCACCCTTTCTTCCTAGTCTCAGTTCTTTCTCTTTCTCTTTTGTAGATGTACAACATCCCCGTTGCAAACGGCGGCACCATTGCATCTGAAAGTGCCCTTGCATCAGGGGTCTTTTAGCGCATCTCCGTTGCAAACGCCGGCACCATTGCATCTGAAAATGCCCTTGCAGCAGCGGTCGTTTTAGCACATGCAGCACCGGCTGTCGACCTCACCCCGTGGCTGCTTTTAGGTTGCACTCGGAAGACTCGGTTCCCTAGGAAGCGATCCCGTGACTCAAGAGTTAAACACCACAGACGTTTGGAATGGTGACCCTTATCTCAGCTTGGGTGGCTCTTGCTGTCCTCTCTGCTAAATGTATTCCTGTCATTGTGTTCTGAGGGCTCCTGTCCTTTATCTCTTTGAATTTAAGGTTCTTGGTTTATTGAATTGCAAAATAGACAAGTCCCATTAAGTCCCCGATTATCCCATTGCTCGGCTCAACCCCAAATTAGCGTGCCATTTATCCCCTTGTTTCTGAACCCTCTTCACTTAATAGCCTCATGAATATCCATCCAGTGCAAAAAGGGCTCAAACTTTTCCCACTTCCATTTTTAGTTGATTCATGGCTATCCAAATAATGGATTTGCCTGAGAGAGTCATTAGTAGATAATTGTGCCCTTAAATTTGTTTTTTTGGTTGGATCCTGCCAGTTAATGTGTCTCTCCATGTTATTCACAGGTGGCTAGAAATGGCTATGGGTTTCAGTCCTAACCTAAAATCTAAGCTAGAAATTTGGGTTTATCTGAATAATATAGATAACGTGAGAAAATATTTTTAAATATACTGAAACTTTTCTCAGCCAAGGTGACCCTCAGGGTCACAAATATGTATATAAACAGGGGAAATTGGGCCTCAATATATAAAATCTGAAACTGTCGTTTTTAAAGACACGATTTTCCATTATTTATTTATTTTATATTTTAGTGAAGTAGATCTTACGTGTTGTAAGGTGCACAAATCTTAAGCGTACACCTGGGTGAAGTTTTGCTTATGTACTCATCTTATGCAGCTCAAGACACAAGAAGTTTCCCTGTGTCCCCTCTCAGTGGCTATCCCCATGCACAGGGCACCGCCATGCTGACCTCTATCTCCATAGATTAGTTTCACCTGTTCTTGAACTTTTTATAAATGGGACCATGCAGTGTACGCCCTTGTGAGGCTGGCCTCTTTCACCCAGCATGTCTCTGAGATCTGTCCGTGATGTATGTAGCAGTAGTTCCTTATTTTCCATTGTTGGGTAATGTTCTAGTTTGCTAGCTGCCAGAATGCAACATACCAGAAATGGAACGGCTTTTAAAAAGGGGCATTTCATAAGTTGCAAGTTAACAGTTTTTAGGCTGTGGAAATGTCCCAATTAAAGCAAGTCTATAGAAATATCCAATCTGAGGCATCCGGGGAAAGATACCTTGGTTCAAGAAGGCCGATGAGGTTCAGGGTCTCTCTCTCAAGTAGAAAGGCACATGGTGAACACAGTCAGGGTTTCTCTTTCGGTACATGATGACCATAGCGTCATCTCCAAAAGTCGCAGGCTGGTGGACTCTCTGCTTTGTGGTTCTGTGGCGTTCTCTGTTGCCCTGTCGTTCTTCTCTGCTCTCTCGGAATCTCCTGCTTTCTCCAAAATGTTTCCTCTTTTATAGGATTCCAGTAAAGTAATCAAGACCCACCTAGAATGGGTGGAGACACAACTCCACCTACCCAGTTTAACATCCACTCTTGAGTGAGTCACATCTCCATGGAGACAATCTAATTAAAGTTTCCAACATACAGTACTGAACAGAGATTAGAAGAATTGGCTGCCTTTACGAAATGGGATTAGGATTAAAATATGGCTTTTCTAGGGTACATACATCCTTTCAAACCAGCAGTGGTAGTTTTCCATAATTTATCACTCTCTGATTTATGTCCAAATCGACATCTTATGGGGTCTATTGGTCTTTAGTGTCTAGATTAAACTACCTTCCATCAATGGCGTTTAGGGAACATTGAGAAGACAAAAGTCCAAAAGCCCAAATCACCAAGTCTTAAACCAAATCTTTTCTCAAGGGAGCTTCGGTCCATCTTTTTCTTGCAGAACTTCTTCCTCATGAAGTTGATGGAAAATTAAGGACCCCTCAAGCTCTTAATTATGTTATCATCTTAAAAATGCTTGTCATTTGGATAACAGGGTAGAACATTTACAATCTGAAATGTAAAATAATATTAATAGTGAAACATATAGCACTTAGTATTATTCAAAGTGCTTTACATATATTATAGAATCCTCAAAATAACTCTATGCAATAAATGCTATTACTGTCATCTCTTTTCAGATGGGGAAGTTGAGGCACAGAGAAGCCAAGCAGCTTGGCCAAGGTTCTGGAGCTAGGATTTGAACCTGTCTCCCACTTTCCTACCAAACCATGACTTTCAGATTTGGAAATCCAATGGTGTTTGCCTGCAGATCTTCCTTCCAATTTCTCCCTATGGAAATGACAATCTATATCCTGTGAATATCCTCCTTTGCATCTTGGCACTAGACAACTTGTTTTGAGATTCACAGGTCCACAGCAAGAACGGAATTTTTTTGCAGCTGTTTAAGATGATGGTTGAAGTTGCCAAGTTGACAAGGGGTGGACATGTGTTAGTTAGATTCAGTTGTCAACTTGGCCAGGTGAGCATACCTAGTCTTTGTTGCTGCGGACATAAGCCAATGGTATGTGAACCTCACCTGTTGCTAATTACATCTGCAGTGGGCTAGGAGGCGTGTCTGCTGCAATGAGTGACGTTTGACTTAATTGGCTGGTGCTTAAATGAGAGAAGCAATGTAGCACAGCCCAAGCAGCTTGGCATTCCTCATCTCAGCACTTGCAGCTCAGCCCAGGCCTTTGGAGATGCAGAAAGAAGTCACCCTGGGGAAAGTTGTTGGAACCCAGGGGCCTGGAGCGAAGACCAGCAGAGACCATCCTGTGCCTTCCACGTAAGAAAGAACCTCAGTGGAAAGTTAGCTGCCTTTCCTCTGAAGAGCCAACAAAATAAATCCCCTTTTATTAAAAGCCAATCCGTCTCTGGTGTGTTGCATTCCAGCAGCTAGCAAACTAGAACACCATGTGGCATAATTTGATACTTGCCTGTAGTTTGAGGTATTTTTTTCTTTTAGTCTGGTAGCTAACAGAAGAAATAATAATTCTGAATAATCCAATCTTATAAATTTGCTTCAAAGAATGCAACTAAATTGAAACTGAGCATCTAATAAAGAATGTGTGGCATTCATGAATAAATGATAGGACTCTCTGGTTTCAAGTAATACTTGCTTGCTTATCTTGTGACTTTCATCAGGCAGGGCTGTAATGTGCCAAGCCTCCTTTTTTTTGTTTTGTTTTTTTTTCTCTTCAATAAGAGGAGGTGAGCTCAGCAAAAGGCATAATTTATTGTAAAATCTCATCATCCTCCCCCTCATTATCTGGAAAGCTGGAGACATGCTTCATGGAGCTTTAGTTCATTGAGAAATAGCTGAAATGGAACTTACAACATAGTGAGTTTAAGGCAGTTTCCCCCTATTTCTATCACACAGGAGTCATCTGAGCTTTGACCATTAACACATGTGATCAACTGTTTTCTCAAAAAATTATCAGATTTCTAGATGACATGATCCCAAGTCCCCTTCTATACTGCTAAAGTTCAATATTTCTGCACAGATGAATTAGTTAATCCTTGGTCACTTATTTGTTTGTTTGTTTTTTTTTACTTTTTATTGTATAATATACAAATATGCAAAGCAAAGAAAGAAAAAAGCAATAATTTTCAAACACTCTTCAACAAGTAGTTGCATGGTCACTTGTTTTAAATTAGACATTTCTTTGCCTCTTTGTGCCCAATGCGAGGTGTGCCTGCAAGAGGGACATAATTGAGATCTTTGTCTCTCTTTAATCCTCCCCTGAGCGCGCGCACACACACACATATAACACGTAGAAAGGATGAAAGTATGATTGCATGTTGGTCTCTCCCTGTTCTAAGAAACAAGCCTAGGAAGGAGCATGCACGTTATAATTTTTGTTCTCAGACCACAGGTCTGCAGCCCTCTTGACTGTGCATTTCAGTTGCCTTTGGGGAGATCCTCATCTTTGAGACCAGTGTCCCCAGGGTGAGAGGGGATAATGCTGCTTCTCTGCATTCTGGGAGGAGCACTCTGAAAAGAAAGGGGCATGCTGAGGAAGCTGTGGAGGAGAGCAACCTGTATGGGACACTGAGAGAGGCTGGGAGCAGGGCAGACTGTCTACACATTTCAGAGAGGCTATCACGGGGCAGAGGGAGCCCCTGAAATGGGGACCCGGGGGTGGGAGGGCAGAGCTGGGGCCATGACAGTGTCACCGGAAGGCTAATTTGAGCTCAGAGCAAAGAAGGACTTTCTCAGGGTGAGAGCCATTTAATCAAGGACCAGGCTTTTTTCTCATGTGCTGAGCTCTCAGTCTTTGGAGGTAAGCAAGTAGAACTGGTCTACCACCTATCTGAAAAAAACTATTTTAAAAGCCCTAAACCAAGGAAGGCCGGATCTGGGAAAACAGAGGGAGGCAGCGGTTTAGGAAGAATAGGATGGCGACATGAACGCAGCACTGAAATACCCAAAGACCGCGAGCCTTGTTATGGCCTCTGAAGCCCCTGCTGGCTGGCTCCAGGGGAAAGTACACAGATGTGAGTCTGGAGATCTAAATTCCCATGTCAGCTCTGCCACCCAGCTGCTGTGTGACTATGGGCAAATCACTCAACCTCTCTGAACGTGTTTGCTCATTTATAAATTGGCATATATAAAAATGCAACCTTCCTCTCTGGATTTTGAGAGAATCAAATGAAATTAAGCTCTATATAGATACTTGTCACTGTTCCCTCAACTTCCCTCTACGAGCTATCAGTTCCTATCAGTTCCTCAGCTTCTGGGGCTGGAGAGAAAAAGGACTAACCAGGAAGCAGCTGGGACTTCCTACAGAAATGCACCTGGGCAGAGACCCCTGGGGTCCGGCTGCTAATTAGGATTCTTGGTTATAAAGAATGCCAAGGGGGTCGGGTGCGAGAGGAGGGCTTGGCTAGAGGCCATTCATTCATCCCTCATTTATTAGAGCCTCCTGTGCACCGAGCAACAGGCTGGGCGCTGGCAACTCAGATGAACAAGGCTGTCATTCACAGTCAGTGAGGGACTTATTTGAATTCACCAGGCTCAGGGCTAGCCTGGAGTGGGGAGGGGGCAGCAAATGAGCCATCAGAAAGCCACGTGGAAGTGGCCTGAGGGAGGAATGGACACAGTCCCTCAGTGCAGAGGAAGACAAAGGGTGCTACAGAGAGGGAGCCCCTATTCTGGGGCTGCGCAGGGTTCCCGAGTCTGGAGGGTTCGGAGGGGCGCCTGCCAGTGCGTTGAGAGGGCCCTGCGTGCCACCCAGGGTTGGGGACACAGATGTGGGGACCCATCTGCACGGAAGGGAAGGGACAGGCACCACTGCCGATTTGGCTGCCGTGGGGTGGGTGGCATGGAATGGGGGGTGGGAGGGGAACAAAGCAAAGAAGAAGGAAGAGCTGAGAGGCTGGAGATTTTCAGAGGACCTGGTGACCGAGTGGCCTTGGGGGTAAGGAGCAGGTGGCCTTCACGACCGGGATTCCCTGAACTGGGGGCAGGGGTGGGGAGTGGAGGGGGCGTGGGCAAGCCAAGGACAGGCGGCCTATGGGCCACGCCAGGGGATGAGGCCGTGGGAGAGGGGGTGGAAGGCAGAGACCAGAGCTTGAGACCCTGGCTGGACGTCATCGGCACATCCACCGCGTCTCTCTCGCCCGCCCAGGTCGGCCCTGGGTGTGGGGGGTGGGTGGGGCGGGGGTGACGTTCCAGCTATACAGGTTCCCAGGCCCAACCCGGGGCCCCGCCGTGTGTGCCCTGCAGCTGCGTGCTTCCCAGAGGACGTGTTAGGGCCCCCGGGGGGCTTTCAGAGAGCCCCACGCCAAGGCTGCACCCCAGACTAGTTACACCAGAGTTTCTGGGGGTATGGACTGGACAGCATATGTTTGCTTCTCAACTAAAATTGGGAACCGCTGCACCAGACAGCAGCTGGCACCCAGGGAGGGAGGAGAGGGGAGGACGGTGGACCGAGGGGCTGCAGCTCCTGGAGGCCGCGGGGAGGAGGGAGTGGCGGAGAGCCAAGGACCCCAGGTCTGGGCAGCACGGAGAGAGCAGGAGGCCTCGGGACACATGGGTGGCCGGAGAGGGATGGACAGGGCCCAGGAGGGAGAGGGGACGCGGTGCCAGGCAGGCGGGACGCCCCAGGAGCCCAGCCTCTCCTCCTCCCGCTCAGCGCTCTGTGACTCTCTTTCTTCCCAACACTTTGCCAGACACTTTGCATCTGAGCTGGCCTGGATTTTCCAGGCCGTACAGTGCTGGGGGTGGCTGGCGTGGATGGAGTCACCTCTGCAGACCCTCCCAGCCCTGCCTCTCTGTGGTTGTCCCTAGATCGCCAGGTCGCATTTAAAAAATAAATATTTTAATTGAGAAATGTCCGAGCACGTATAGTCCAACCACGACCCACAGCGCCATCACATAGCTATATATTCTTCACCATGATCATTTTCCAGGTTGCATTTTGATCTTTAGTGGTCAAAGCACTGAAAAAATGAAGGCATTTCTCCCCAAGGGGAAATTCGAAATAAAAACAGAAGTCTAAACCGTAAAGCACGACGCGTATATGTATGCTGAAAATCAAATGGCTTCCTTCTCAATTTTCTGGTTGCAAAATGTTGGATGGATATTTGCAAGCTGCATTTCATTTCCCATTTTTTTTGTTTGGTGGGGAGGAGGGTGTACCGGTTTTGTAGTGAACCTAAAAGCTCCGATGGGTTCACCCATTTGTGGGGTCGCCCTGAGGGACTCCCATGCACATGGGGGAGGGGGACGGAAGGGTGGACGCACTGAGGCCTCTGCATCCCCCAGCAGGCTTGGCTGTGGGAAAGCGGGGGCTTTGATACATTATTCAGGGCACCCCCAGCCGGTCCTTGGCTGTTATCCAACCTGTGACTCACCGTGGCCTGGACCCCAGGGGGCCCCAGGGAGACCAGAGAGAGCTGAAGCCACTGGGTCCCAGTGGAGGCCAGTCCTGCTGCAGCCGCTGGTGGGCTGCCGGGAGGGCACAGCCTGGAGCTCTAGGCGCCTGCAGGAAGGGTGTCCAGGGGGAGGGAGACGTGTGCTGCTAAAGCCACAGCAGAGCCAAACCAAGGGACCCAGAGACCCAGGTCACAGGACAGGCCTTGAGTGTGTGGTAAGGGACAGCAGGAGATTTCCTGAGCCTTCCCCATGCTGGCAGCGGCAGCTGGTGCCATGCGGGATGCCTGGGGCAGAGACTGAATCAGACTCCCACCAGCAGAAGCATCCAGGGAAGCGGAGCGTCCATGAAAGAGCCGCCTGCCCCCCTAGTCTGCCTTTCTGGGGCTGTGCCTTGCGGGGGCTAAGTACCTGAGACCAAAAGGCAGGTAAGGTCCGCGGTCCTCTCCCTCCCTGGTCCGTCCCCTGGCTTTAGACCACACACCCCCTCCAGGAAGCCCTCCATGGGCAGTTGCTCTTACAAGACTCCAGCCAGCCCAGCGGTGTGAGCTTGGTGTGCGCCACTCACTGGTTCACGCAAGGACTTCACTTCTCTGAGCTACTGTTTCCCCATCTGTGAAATGGGGATTAATATAATTAATATAATCCCCATCTCATAAAGCAGTGCGAGGCTTTGGTGGGGAGTGATGTGCCCAGCGGAGGGCCTGGCACGGGAAAAGCCCTGGACATGCATTCTCTGATGAATGAATGAGTGAGTGAGTGAATGAGTGAATGAGTGAATGAGTGAGTGAGTGAGTGAGTGAGTGAGTGAATGAGTGAGTGAGTGAGTGAGTGAGTGAGTGAATGAGTGAGTGAGTGAGTGAAGGCCCTTCTAGGGCGTGGCCCGTCACCAGGAAGGTCTCCACCACCCTCTGGCCATCACTCAGAGGCCACAGGGGCCAGTGAGTGGCGGGCAGAAGAGAGCCTCTGCAGGGGGTGCCGTGGGGCCCTTCCTGGCGCCCGGACGAGGGAGACAAGGGTCTAAAGTGGGAGCCTCCCCCCCTTTCACCCCCAACATGAGCCAACACCAGATTCAATTGCAGGCGCCTGATTAACGTGATAAAGCTACTTTGGGAAGGAGGAGGGATAATGTGGGTTATAAGAAATGATTTGGCCTTGAAGAATGAGGATGAAAGATGGCAGAAACGTGAATGCGCAATGCAAATTCAGTCCCCTCAAAAAAGTGGGTGCCCCCCTTCACACCCACTAGAATGGCTAATAATAAACAAATAAATTAGTTAAGGGCCACGATGGCTCACCAGGCAGAGCTCTCATCTGCCATGCTGGAGACCCAGGTTCGATTCCTGGTGCCTGCCCATGCAAAAAAAAATAAAAAATAACGAGCATTGGAGCGGACGTGGGGAAATAGGAGCATCTGTTTATTGTTGGTGGAAGTGTAAAATGGTGCATCCACACAGTTTGAGGGTTCCTCAGAAAGTTAAGTGTGGGATTACCGTGTGACCCGGCAATGCTATTTCCAGCGGAGACCCCAAAGGTTTGGAGGCAGGGACTTGCACAGGTATTTGTGCACCAATGTTCCTGGTTGCAAAACATGGAACTGATGCAAAACATGCAAAAACTGATGAATGGACGTAGTTGACACACACGATAGGGTATTATTTAACCTTTTAAAGAACTAAAGATACATGTGACAACACGGATGAAACTTAAAGACGTCATGTTGCATGAAACAAACCAGGCACAAAAGGACAAGTGTTATATGATCTCAATGATATGAAATTAGAATAAGCGAATTCATGGTCAGAAGCTAGAGTACAGTTTGGTAGGGGCCAGCGTTGGGGGTAGGGGGTGGAGAGTTAATATTTAATGGGCACAGGGCTTCTGTTGGGGCGATGGAAAAGGTTTGGTAATGGATGGTGCTGATGGTAACACAACATTGTAAATGTAATTAACAGCGCTGAAGTATGTATTTGAATGTGGTTAGAAGGAGAAATACATGCTACTAGAATAAAGATTTAAAAACCAATAACAATAGGACTGGACCAACACAAAAGGTGAATTCTAACGTAAACTATAGACTGTAGTTCGTAGTATATTGTTATATACTATACTGTAATATTGTTGACAATATACAGTTTCATCGATGGTAACAAAGCTACCACACGATGCAAAGTGTCTATGATAGGGAAAACTGTGTGTATGGAAGGAGTATATGGGAACTCTGTATTTTCTGCATGATTTTTCTGCAAACTTGCAATATATCTAATAAAAAATAAAATAAAATGTACAGGGAGGGAATGAGAAGAGAAAGGAAAAATATATCTATATCTCATATTTCAAAAACTGAGAGCTTTGTCATACTTTTTCATCCTTTTTTCCTATATTACACTGTAATCTTATGTTAAAACAAAAGAAAAGAGAAGCAGGGGGGTGGGGAGCCAAATCTCTGCAGCCGGCACTGTAGGGGGCAGATCCCCCAAAGATGCAGCGGGGCCCAGTCCAGGATGGCTGCCAAATCTTAACTCTTGCTTCTGTGATCTTCTCCCAGGGCATGGGAAAAGCCCTGGGCATGCATTCTCTATGATGAATGAATGAATGAGTGAGTGAGTGAGTGAAGGGGGCCTTCCTAGGGCGTGGCCTGTCACCAGGAAGGTCTTGACCACCCCCTGGCCATCACTCAGAAGGCCTCAGGGGGCAGTGGGTGGCGTACAGAAGTGAGGGGGTGCCGTTTTCAAAAGCTCTGTCCTTAGGCGCCATGAGGTAACACCAAGAATGAGCAGGAATTAGCATGATTTGCTGGATCTTGGAATGCACTGTCCTAAGACAGGAACCTCGCTGCCTCATGCTGCGGTGGACATCACAACTGCCCACGTCACAATCCCCTACTGATTTCAGCCCCCAGTCCCCCACCCCCGCCCCCATGGCACCAAGGGGGTTTATTAGAGGACCCCAGCCTGAGGGGTTGACCTGGACCCTGCATGGGGAGACGCCCCTCCTGGAAACTGGCCTCCTCCATAGGTTTCTTCACCTTGACTGAGCCAGGTGCCTCCCACATGTCCAGCATCCATAGGGCTGGCGAACCCAGCATTACATAAATCCTGCAAGTCCACCAGCGCAAAAGTGAAGGCCAACCACCAAAGGCCAAAGGAGGGCAGGTTAGCCAGTCGTCGTGGTCCAGGTTAGTTAAACGGAGGGAATGCAGGAGGATGAAGGACCCAAACAGGGTCCAATTCAGAAAAGTGGGAAAGAAGTGTCAGCTCTGGCAGCCCGGTCCTCGGATTCTGGCAGGGAAGCAGAATCCACATCTGCTGTCCCAGTTCTGATGGAAGCCACCTGCGATAGACTGTCACGTTGGGGGGCCTACGGATCTCGTCTCTTTATGCCCAAGCCTTCGCGTGGCCCGTCCCATTCTGGCCTTGGTCGTGTCGCTTGCGTGGGCCGATGGCTAATGTCTCACATTAGCAAGTATGAGACAAGCAGAGGCTTATCCTCTTGGAGCCCAGCTGCCAGGCTGCCAGGCAGTCCAGGCTGTCCCGTGTGTGCGTGAGAGAAAGAGAGAGGTCACGGCCAGGGGCCCTGGAGGCACCCAGCCAAGCTCTCAGCTGAATCAGCCACATGAGTGACCCCAGCCCGCTCCAAATGCAGCAGGGAGGCCACTAAGGCAACCCACAAAAGAGCAAGAAATGATGTCTTTGTTTTAGCCACAGAGGTTTGGGATGGCTTATTCTGCAGCAATAAGTGGTCTTAGGCTTTTATAAAAACGAGATGGTACATTCTCCATCTCCAGGGATATTCAGTAAAAAAAAAAACCCAATGAAGCAGGGAGGGGAACTGTAGAGACAATTTTTGTATTGAGTAGGGTGCTGGACTAAGATTACAGAAATGATCCAGCAAAGCTTGTCTAAATTATACCCAATTTCAAACATTCTGCGCTGTGGTCACTGTCAACCAGGAAAATATTCCGGTACTGGCCCTGACTCAGCTAGGCTGTGAAGTGTAGTAGGTCCAGAGACCAGGTCTGGACTCAGACTGTGTGTTCAAATCCTGGCTCCACTACCTCCATGCTGTGTGATATTAGGTAAGTGACTTAACCAATCTGAGTCTTACTTTCCTCAACTATAAAGTGGAGACAGCTGTGGTACCTGCTATGCACAGGGAGATTGTGAGGACTGAATGAAGCAATGCATATAAAGATGTTGGGTTAGTGGCTGGGGATGTAGAAGTTACCTAGGATTGCTCGTAACGGTAACAGTCACTACCTCTCAGATGGCTTCTCCCACTACAGCAGCTTTCAAAACCTTGCAACGCCACATGTCCAGATTTCTGGTTCATTGAATCTGGTCTCAGGAGTGAAGGTGACCTCTGAGGACCTCTCAAGGTTATAAGACTCTGGGGCCCCTTCCTTCTCTCTCTCCCATCCTTCCTGTCCCACTACCAGGACATTTCTCCACTTCTCAAGGAGGGGCCCAAGGATGTCAAGTGTCGTGAGCAGAAGTGGAAACAGCCGGGCCTGTACTACTGGGCCAGGAATCCTTTCCAGGGTGCCCCACTGGCTGGACCCAGGCCAAAACCCTGAGGCTGCAGGAGGAAGGGCTGGGTTCCCTGAAGGGCCAAGGAGCACAGGAAGAGGGAAGATAAAAGGAGGAAACCCACTGCGTTCAGTCCAGGGAAGTGGTCACGCGGGGAGAAGAGAATGACAGTCTCCAGACAACTCACAGGCTTGGGAGAGGTAAGATGGCGATAGCGCTAGATGATCTTTGAGTTTCCTTCTAAGTGTCTGACTCCTGTAAACTAGACCCTTAACAGCTGGTGATGTGTGCTCTCAAGTAACCAGAATATTGACTAATGAACCAAAGTCAGCTGTGTGGGTGTCTGAGTGTGACCCCGAGAAGGCCCCCTGCCCCCCACCGCCCTTCCTGTGAGTGGTAGGTTTGGTTAGAAAGATGGCACCGATGGGGGCTTGGTTAGATCCCAGGGGGCCGTGGAGGGCCATGGGCGTACCCGGTACAGGCTCTGCGTGGGCACTGGGCACTCGAGGGCGCGCCAGCCCCCGTGGGCCTCCCTTCCCAGGCCTAGTCGTCTGGTCCCCGCCCCCATCCTGGAACCGAACCCCGCTGGTACCTCAGGGACCCAGTCCCACGTGCCAGCCCGCGGGGGCTGGAACTCTGAAATCCATGTCTGGGTTGGGGCCGTGGTTCTCAACCAGGGGGCATTTGGCAATGTCTGGAGATTGGGGTGGGGGCTGTGACTAATAGCTACTGGGCGGGGGCAGGGGTGCTGTGAACACGCCTCTGTGCACAAGAGAGGCCCCCCCCCCCCCAGCAAAACAGCCTCTGGTCTAACCTGTCGGTAGTGCTGAGGTTGAGAAAGCCTGGAAAGGGGAGCGGACAGCCCCCTTAGGCTCCCCCAGACAGCACAGCCTTAGGGTTTCAGCCCCTCCAATCTTGAAGTGGTTCTCACCTTGCTTTTATGTTGCTGATGGGGCCATAGGGGGAGAGGAGGCAGTTTGACCAGTGTGGAGTCCAGTCATTCCTGTGTCCTCAAACCAAAAACTGGTTTTCCAGATGGTGCAAGCATTCCTGATAATGCAGCTAGAAATGGGGTGGGAGAGAGGCTTCCTGTATCCTTTAATCTACTGGATCTAAAAATTCATTGAAAAGGTGTTCTAGTTTGCTAGCTGCTGGCATGCAATACATCAGAAACTGAACAGCTTTGAAAAAGGGGAATTTATTAAGTTGCAAGTTTACAGCTCTAAGGCTGTGAAAATAACCCAATTAACGCAAGCCTATAGAAATGTCCAATCAAAGGCTTCCAGGGAAAGATACTTTGGTTTAAGAAGGCCGATGACATTCAAGCTTTCTCTTTCAAATGGAAAGGCACATGGTGGACATGGCAGCGTCTGCTAGCTTTCTCTCCAGGCTTCTTGTTTCATAAAGCTCCCCCGGGGGCATTTTCCTTCTTCATCTCCAAAGGTCTCTGGCTGTGTGGGTTCTGTAGCTCTTTCCAAAATGGTTCCCTCTTAAAGGGCTCCGGTAAGCAACCCCATCTGGAATGGGTGGAGACACATCTCCATGGAAACCATCTACTCTAAAGTTACCACCCACAATTGGGTGGGTCGCATCTCCATGGATAATCATAAAGCTCCCACCCAGCATATTGAATGAGGATTAAAGGACATGGCTTTTCTGGGGTCCACCACAGATTCAAACCAGCACACAAAGACATTCACTGCAGCACTGTTGATAACCGCAAAAAATCTGAATCAACCTAAATGTCCATTAATAGGGAGCAGATAAATAAACTGACATATACAATAAATAGAATAATATGCAGCTGTTAACAAGTGCAAGGTGATTCTAAGTATAAGGATATGAAACAATCTCCAAGCTATATTAAGGGATACCAGCAAGAGGCAGGAACAATGTGGTTTATGAAGGTTGCGTGAAAACTTTCCTAATTTTTATATAAACATGTGCTGTATATACGGAGACACTCAGAGTGGATACCCAAGAATCCAGGAGAAGCTGTTTCTTGGGAGGCGACCTGGGAGCTGGCAGCAGGAGAGAGATTTACTCTTCAATCTATGTCTTTTTGTATCTCTTGAATTTTATGCACTGTGCATGGATTTCCTATTTTAAAAACATGAAAAGTGCTCCGCGATTACTGTCTGGGGTAAGTTTTCCAGATCAGGAGGCCAGCCCTCCAAGCTCACTCTGCCGGGAAGAGCTGAGGCAAAGCCGACCAGCCGGGCCAGCTTGTCCCCAAATCGATGCTTTTACCCAGGGGTGGGACTACCCACCCATCCCGCCCCCGCCGGTCCCCATTCCCACCCCGGGAGATTTGGAAATGTCAGGGGGCGTTTGAGAAGGGAGAGGTTTAAGAACAGGGAAGCACTCTGGAGCTCGGTGGCCAGGGTCTAGGAATGCCAAGTGTCCTGCAGTGGGCAGGACAGCCCTGCGAAAGGAAGAATCTTCCAGTCCCCACAGCTGGAATCCTCCAGTTCCTCCTTGAGGAACACAGCTGGATGTCGTGCCCATCTGACACGAGTCCCTTCCAGCCCCGCCCCGATGGGCTCGCAGTCTTGCAGGGAGATGAGTTCTCCGAGAGATGGAGCGAGAAGCTCAGTGACAGGCGTGTGCTCAGGCCAGGCCTGCGCAGGGACGGTGCCTGCAGACGTGCTGCAAGCGGAAGGCACCGCTGGGGCAAGTTGTTAAATTTCAGGTTCAGTGGATTCTTTGTCTCCCTCTAAGCTTGCATGAAGGAAGCGGTGTGGTGTAGAAAGAGTGCTTGATTGCCCAAAGGCTTTAAAGTGTTGACTTGATCCTGACCTGCTGTGCAAGTGTGGCAACTGACTTGACCTCTCTGGGTGGCATGGAAATTGTGCCCCCTCCCCGCCCCGAGACAAGTTTAAATCCTTACCTCAGTCCTGTGAATGCAAACTTTCTGTAAATGGGATCTTTGAGGATGTTAGGACTTGAGATGAGGCCAAATAGGATTGGCGGGGGGCCCCGATGCGATATGACTGGTGTCCTTACGAGGAGAGGGAATCTGGGCCACAGGAGGCAGAGAGGGAGACGTCCGTGGGATGGGGGCAGAGATTGGGTTACGCCGAGAAGCGCTGTGGATGGCTGGAACCCATCAGAAGGGTGGTGAGAGCAGGGGACGGATGCTCCCCTTTACAAAGAAGCATGGCCACGCTGACACCTTCGTCTGAGACTTCCAGCCTCCAGAGTCATGAGCCAGTAAATTGCAGTGTAAACCATCTAGCGTGTGGCACTCGTTACAGCAGCCCTGGGAACTGAAACCCGGGGCTCTGATACCTTCGTAGGCATTGAAAGAGGGGATAATGTGGCAAGGGTGGGATGAAGTAGGAGTACAAGTGCCTAGCTCTGGTCCAAGGGAAGGCATTTTATACAATGCATCATAAAGCCATGGTCAACAAACTAATGCTTTTCCCTTTTAAATCTTGGCTGTGGCTTCCAAAGGCCGCCTGGAGGTTGATCTAACAGCCCAGGTGCAGGGTCCAGCCTTGGCTGCCCAACAAATTGAGATTGAGCTTTTACTGCATCTCCAGCAAAGCCAGCCAGGGTGAAAAATGAGCCCGGAGAGAGCAAATCTGCTTCCTGTTGGCTGCAACTCCTCGGAGTCCTGGAGAAGCCATCCATTTCGAGCCAGATGTTGAGACAGAGAAGGGGCAGCCCCAACAGTTTGATGGGGTCACCTGCCGGTCAGGCCCCGCAAGCTGTGTTCCCTTGGGAGAGAAGGGGTTGATGGTTCCATTGGTCAAGATGTCAAGTTGAAATTAATCTACATAAATGTCAAGCCTACCCTGCAAGCAAAAATGAGGAGGTTCGTCATTGCAGAAATCCTGTCTGCTTTACAAGGTACAGGCATTTTATCTACAAGGCTTGGATTTCTTTTTTCCTTTTTTTTTTAACCACTTGGCTCACACGCCGCACAATCCATTCAAAGTGTACAATCCAGGACTCTTGGTAAAATCACAGAGTTGTGTATTCATCACCACAGTCAATCTGAGGACTCACTCATCACTCCAAAATAGAAAACCTACACTTCTTATATCCCCTATTATTGATACCTATTATTGGTACAATTCCTGAAAGAGTATTACGTATTACTGGGAACTATAGTCCATAGTTTGCACTTGTTGTCTTTTTTCCCATATACCACCCCATTATTAACACCTAGTAATAATGACATGCATTTGTTCTAGATCTGTAGGAACATTCTTATACTTGTACAATTAACCACAGTCATCGTCCCCAGAAGGGTTCTCTGTGTTGTGCAGCCCCATGTTTCATTCTCTGACTTTCCTTCTGGTGACATACATGACCCTAAACCTCCCCTTTCAGCCATAATCACGCCCGTAATTCAGCACAGTTAACTACACTCGTAGTAATGGGCTACCATCACCTTACCCATTTCCCAATATATACCATTGACCTTATTAAAAAGTCTGAATAAACTAAGTCTCAGCTGCACATTCTCTACTCTCCTTCGTCTTCTGGTAACCTACCATCTAGATTTTAACTCTAAGAGTTGGCTCATTCAATTAGATCATATAAATAAGAGCGTGCAATATTTGTCCTTTTCTGTTGGCTTATTTCACTCAACATGACGTCCTCAAAGTTTCCTCGATAGTTGTTGCATGATGTATCAGGACTTCACTCCTTCTCACTGCCAAATGACATCCCATTGTTTGCTGGTGGCCCTGCCTTCTGAGCTCTAGCTAATCATGGGTCTAGCCCTGCAATTCCTCATCTTTGAAACCTTCCCCAACTCTCTGCGAGGACCTGGGGGTGCATCTCTTGATGTCTTCTCCTGCTTCCCCTTTGCCTTTTGTCAACCCAGCCAGTGAAATTTCTCTAGTTCCAAAAACAGAAAGAAGCAGCCAGGAGGATCCTAATGAAAGAAGAATTTGAGGAAGTTTCCCCTTGTGTCAACACAGCAGGCAATATTGTTTTGCAGAAAAGAGGCCTTCAAGGCAGACCCCTGAGGTTGGAACCCCATTATCCAAATGAATGCAGAAAGTCATTTAATCCCTGGCTTCAGTTTTTTCATCTGCAAAATGAAACTGCCAATCTTTACATTCAAGCGTGTGGTGAAGGCTAAATTAGATGAGTCATGTAAATGGAGGGCCAATAATACTTGCCCATTTCGACTTAAAAAAATTGGGCTGCAAATTGGTTTAAACCAAAGGAATATGTAGGCTCACAAAACTCCAAAGTCTGGCAGCTGACTCAGAGGATGACGGGAAATTCTGTCCACATTCTGACTGCCACTCACCTTAGATCTCATAATCCTCATTCGACGCTCAGTTGCAGTTGCAACTTCAGCGAAATCCTCTTGGGCTGTCTGAAGGCACCCCCCCCCCCCCCGCCCCACGCCCCACGCCTCTTTTGCACAGTTCATGCTTACTTTAGCCAGACAGCCTAAAACTAAAAAATCCAATTCCACTTTTAATCCTTGGGTTCAGTAAAGAAGATTAAACATATCTTTAAATAGCTGCTGCTTTTTTCTTTTTTATGGAAATGCAGAGAAAATTGGGGTTTGCTAGGGCAGAGCTTTCTTTACCAGAGTGTGTGAGAGCTGAGCCCTCGGTACCGTCCTCAGGATATCCCCCCACGGCCAGGGCAGCGGACAATGGCAAGGGAGGGTGGGCGGAGCCCCTGGGGTGGGGCGGCAAAGCCAAAGGCCCCATCCCCAGACAGAAGAGGCAGGACAGCTGAGCCCCACGGTTCAGGAATTCTCTCGGCCTGGGCGGGATCTGAGCTCTGAGCCTGGGAGGCGAGGACAGGGAGCTGAGCTGGTGCAGTGCTCAGCCTGAGATGCCTGCCCACCTCTGCTGCCGAGACACAGGCGTGGGATGCCCGTTCAACAGCACCCCACCGAAGAGGGAAACAGGAACGAAAATGTATTTCCCTGGATCTGGACCCACCCATCCGATGGCCAGCTGTGGATGGCCCACGGGCCCCTCGAGTTCACACGTGCGAACCCAGCCCCGCTACCTTACTCAATGCCCACCGCTCTTCCTCGCACGTGTCGTGGCCCCTCCGATCCTGCAAACATCCTAACGGGGGGCCTCTCGAGCCCCACCCCGACCCCCTGCAGTGGCCACTGCTCACCAAGTGCTGTTGATTCCATCGTCACAGCTCTCAACTGTCCCTTCCTACCCCTCCCCGTCCCCTCTCACCTGAATTGGTCTTTCTGGCCCTAGAGTTGCCCCCTCCAATCTTCTCTCTGCAGCTTCTAGCACACCGATTATGTCTCGCTCTTCACCTCCTCCAAAACCATCAATGGCTCCCTATCGCCTACAGAATAAAGTCAGAATTCTCACCAGGCACACAAGGCCCGCGACTTGTTCTGTTTTCGTTTGCAGTGGATTATGCGCCCCATTCCTTTGCTTACACACCCTTCTCTTTCCCCTGAAGTTCTGCTCATTTTCCAGGTTCAGTTTCAACGCTACCTCCTGCAGGCACCTCCTTGGGCTGGGGGCGGTGGTGGTGGGGGGTGTAGTCCAAATAATGTTTTCCTCCTTCCTGCCACCACCCTTTGCACAGCCCTATTTCAGTAAGTTTTTCATTTTGCCCAGAGCAGAGAGGAGGGAAGCCGTCAGCTACCCCAGATGACGCATTCACGTGTTACACCAGATATTAGACAGTGATTTTACACATGTGATCTCATTGAATCTGACAGCAGGGAGAAGCGGTTTTATCCCCATTTCACAGACACAGATCCCGAGGCTCAGAATGGGGGAGGCGTTTGTTCAAGTAGGTCCGATTCTGTCTCCTCTGTCTCCAAGTCCCACGCAGTTTCTCTTGTCCTCTCAGACCAAGGCAGCCGCGGGAGGGGCGAGCCCTGATAGAGAACCCCTGGAGAGCCATCTGCTCACTTTACCTAAAGGGCCTAGTGACTGCAGAGCGGGCTGGCAGAGCACACTCCTGTGATCACTAATTCCTGTTTGTCTTGCCTCCCGCCCGGCCCCCGCCCTCCCATTGCCCGCCATGAAGGAGGGCCCCAGCCCCATGCAGGGCTGCATAATTTCCTGAATGTCACCAAACACATCTGTCACTCCCAGAGCTTCCCGGGGGCACCGGGGGAGGCTCGGAGCATATGGCCCCGGAGCCCGCTGTGAGATCCCATTGCTGCTTTCAGCTAATTGACTCTAAAGCACGGAAAGTGATTGGGGAGGGGTCCCTGCGCCCATGTCCCCGTGATGGGGGGGTGGAAGGGAAGGACAGCATCCTGACAACCTCTGCGCACCTCCTCGGCTCTGCTCCTCACCGAGTACACCCCCTCTTGTGCCTCGGCCCTGGGGGATGCAGAAGGGCTCACTCAGGTCAGACACAGCAATCACTGTGGCGGGCCAAGTTTTGAGCTATTAACTTAGTGTTTTTCTCTCCTCCCTTCTTAAGTCAGGAGTCAGCTCTGGATTTCAGTGTGGTTGGGGGGAGGGAATGGGCTAGGAGAGGGAGGAAGGGCTGGGGAGGGCAGGGGGAGGGAGCTACCCCCCTCCTGCCCCCACCCATGGAAGACTGCAAGACTCAGACCAGGGCACCTAGTGTGTCTGGGCTGCTCCTAGGCCCCCGCCCTGGGCTGGAAAGGCCCGGGGTCTCAGTGGTCACCGGGGTGGAAAGACAACAGAGGACCAGATGTCTCCCCATACCGCAGAGCCCCTGACTTCACATCAGACCGCATGTGGTAGTTAGATTCAGGTGTCAACTTGGCCAGGTGAAGGCACCTAGTTCTGTAGCTGTGGGCATGAGCCAATGGTACGTGAACCTCATCTGTCACTGATTGCATGTGCAGTCGGCTAGGAGGTGTGCCTGCTGCAATGAATGATGTTTGACTTAATTGGCTGGTGCTTAAATGAGAGACTCAACATAGCACAGCCCAAGCAGCTCAGCATTCCTCATCTCAGCACTTGCAGCTCAGCCCAGGCCTTTGGAGATGCAGAAAGGAATCACCCCAGGGAAAGTTGTTGGAACCCAGAGGCCTGGAGAGAAGGCCAGCAGAGATCGCCCTGTGCCTTTCCACATAAGAAAGAACCTCAGATGAAAGTTAGCTGCCTTTCCTCTGAAGAACTGACAAAATAAATCCCCTTTAATTAAAAGCCAATCCTTCTCTGGTCTGTTGCATTCCAGCAGCTAGCAAACTAGAATGCCGCAGAACTGAGGCTTAGCTCCTGGGGAGGAGGGCAGGTGCCTGGAGCTGAGATTGGGCTGGAGTCAGGCCCAGGGCCCATGCTTCCCACAGCCTGAGGGCTGTTCCAGCCGGGTCTCTGGGAGGCCAACCCCGGCTGTGTCCGAGTGGACTTGGAGCCTCCTAGGGCCACTGCACCTTTACTGGAAACTTCTGGATGGAAGGACATTTTATACCCACCACCTCTCCCCTCTGGGTCTGACAGCACTTGCCGGGGCTGGGGTCCTGTGATTGTCAGGAAATCAGGTAGGGGCCCGGAGGAGGTGAGGGCCAGGGGAGGGGTGGAGGGGCGCCTCTGCTGGTGCTTCAGAGAGGCAGGTCAGCACCCAGTTTCTGTTACCTTCTGAACAGGGCCACCCATTCAGGAGACCCCAGGGCTTCTCAAGTGCCTGCCACTGCAGAAGGACTTACAAAATGGTTAAGGCAGCCCACAAAACAGGAAACCCTATAGAATACCGGCAGGTATTCTAAATACGTCTTTCCCTGAGAAATTCAAATGGAATCAGGTTAATTCATTATATTTTCTTAAAAAAAGACTCACATTTGACTGCGCATCAAACCTCAGTGGGGTTTTTTGGGGGGGATCTGGAGGAGGGGTTTACACAAGCCACACAGCAAAACTTCCCCCAATCTCCTTTCAACATTTCTTTCCTCAGCCTCACCCATTCCAATAGTTGCCCAAATCTCTGTTCCTCCTTTCTCATGCTCACTCTCAAACTCAAATCTGAGCCGTCCTTCACCAGCCTTCCCTGCTCTCTCCTGGAGATCCTCCACCTTTTTTCACATTGACCAATTTGGCCTCTCTTTGCTTCTCCAGTTCTGCCCCTCAGGCCACAATGGTGTCCTGCAAACCTGCTTAGTGGGCATCAGTGAGGCCAGCTCAGGGAAGCTCCCATAGCAGCTCCAGGCAGAGTTGCGCAAGCAGGGCCCAAGATGTCTGCAGGGAGCTTTGCCACCTCCTCGGGCCTCACCTGCCTGCCCAGCCTGCCCCAGGTGCCCCCTGCTTGGGGCTTGCAGAAGCAGGGCCAGCCCTCAGAGTCCAGCTGGGGTTGGGGGACCCCTAAGCCAGAAAGAGGGTGCAGACAAGGCTGGTGCAGGCCTAACGGTGGGCTGGAGCCCTCCCTGGTGCCTCGGCCTGCTGCCCAGTGGCCCCCCCACCACCACGTCCCCATGCCACCCACTTGCCTTCTGCTGCCATGTTGAAGGGTCCGGGCTGCCAGGGGCCCTAGAGGGTACCAGTGGATGAATCCAACTCCCTCAAGGTGGGGCATGAAGGCCCCGAAAGGGCTAGGGACCCTCCCGAGGGCTCATTGCTTCCTGCAGAAGTGGTTAGAACCCAAGTCTCCTGACTTCCAGGCTAGCATTTCCCTTCCCACGACAAAGGTGTTGAATACTTTCTAAGCTATGGAGTGGAGTGGGTGTGGCTGAAGTGGATGGAATTGAATACTGAAATTGTGGGCGTTATTTGCATTTTTAAATGGACACAGAGATCAAGACATCTTTTTTATTCTGTCTGCTTTGTTTGCTTCTTCCCTTCTCTCTTTCTTCCCTCCCTCCCCAGGCCTGTGCATACAGGAGACCAAGAATTCATTGCAGGGTAGCATGCTCAGAAACAAGACCACAGCAAAGAGGGGATTAAGGCTAAGGCCGTGCAAAGACCCTGGGGCAGGCACAAGGGAGCGAGGCTTGTGGACTCTGGGGCAGCCTGTTTACCCAGCTGGGCACACAGCAGACAGCAGCCAAGCCTTTCTGACAGCTCCACGGCAGGGTGGCAGGTTGTGGGGAGGTGGGCATACACTGGAGGCTCCATACTTCCACCCTGCTGGTACATGCCACAGTTCTTCCCAGCCATGCACCTCTCCTCACCAGCAAGCACCCGCCCTCCCTGCCTGGGAAGTGCTGCTCCAGTCTTGCCTTCTTCCTCACCCAACCCTCCTGCTGAATTTTCAATTCTTTCATTAAAAAAACACTTGGGCCATGAAAATTTGCATGCATTTACCTGCTTTCTGTAGAGGTTTTAATATCAGATGATTTCCCATAAATTTACCACCTTATCTCATTTAAATAGCAAGTCTTTTGGGGGGGGCAGGGAAAGAGCTTTTTTTAGCCCCCTCACTGAATTCCCCACAGTTTCTAAAATCATTTCTGCACCCAGTGAGACAGCTGTCCTGAAGGCCCACTGGGTGCTCACGGCTGGGGAGAGGGCTCCAGGGCAGGCAGAGGCCACACCCCCAGCCCCAATCACTTCCAGAGCCCCCAGGGTGAGTGGCTGCAAGCCAGGCAACCAGTTTCTCCTCCTTGGAGCTCTCTGATAGGTGGGCATTTCAGGCCAGTCCTGGATGTGTGGTTGAGGTGTGGCAAGAGCCCAGAATTGTCCCCAAGGGCCAGAAATAAAGGGCACCATGAGAGAACCGAGCTTGTAATCCATCAAGGCACAGTCCTCCAGGAGCCATCCCTGGCCCTGCTGTGCAGTGACTCCCCCCACTGCACCTCTCCCCCCACCCATCCTCTGAGAGCCTGGAATCTGAACTGCAGGCCTCCAACTCTCAGACGATTTTTCCCCCTCATGCGCTGAGCTCTTAAGGGCAGCCTTTTAGGTCCAAATTCTCTGGACTTGCCCACGGGGTGCAAAGCCTCTCCATGCACACACCTGCTGGGGATGACTGCCTGGAACCTGGAAGCCTGCATTCCCATCTTGGCTTAGCTCCCAATCACAGTGTGACCTTGATCTAGTCGCCTCCCCTCTCTGGGCCTCAGTTTCCCCACCTGTATTTGGAGGAGGCTGGACTCCAGGTTCACAGGATTGTCCTCGGTGTAACTGAAGCAGCCGTCCCCACCACCCCCCTTCCATGCATATTCTGGGGTGGGCCACCTGCTCCTGGGCAGCCAGCCCCACAGAGCCTACCCAGCCGACCCTGCCCGTTTCTCCACCATGCTACTGGGCAGCATGCAGCAACCCTGGACACAGACTCCTCAGTGGGCCCCTCAGACCTGCCGGGACCCATACAGTGTCCTGTTGCCAGGCACGTGCTACCTAATGACTGCTCCCTTAGCTGGCACTGGGCAGCTCTGAATTACCTGGGGAAGGATGCCATGGAAACTCTCTCTGCAGACTCCATCAAGGGGCAGGGGGAAACAGGGTGAGAGGTTTTATTCTTCCAGTTAGCCATTGGCTCCAGAGGTCTGGACCCCAAAGTCCTGGGTGGACAGGGGCAGGAAGTTGGGCACCTGCATTTCCCCGGAGGCCGTTATGGGCTCTGCCAAGGTCTGGCTGGAGAGGAATTGACCACAGGGGGGGTGTTTTGTCCCTGAGACTCAAGTAAGGGGTAGGTGGGCTTTGACAACTGTTTTGGTTTGCTAGCTGCCAGAATGCAATATCCCAGAAAAAGGAATGGCTTTTTAATTTTATTTTTTTATGGACTGGCTTTTTAAAAGGGGAATTTAATAAGTTGCAAGTTAACAGTTTTTAGGCTGTAGAAATATCCCAATTAAAGCAAGTCTATAGAAATGTCCAAACTAAGGCATCCAGGGAAAGATACCTTGTTTCAAAAGGCCGATGAAGTTCAGGGTCTCTCTCAAGTGAGAAGGCACATGGTGAACCCAGTCAGTGTTTCTCTCCGGGCTGGAAGGACACATGGTGAGCACGGTGTCATCTGCTAGCTTTCTCTCCAGCTCCCCAGGAAACGTTTTCCTTCTTCATCTCCAAAAGTCGCAGGCTGGTGGACTCTGTTTTGTGGTTCTGCAGCGTTCTCTGTCGTGCCTTTCTCGTGGTTCTGTCGTTCTTCTCTGCTGTCTCTGAATCTCCTGCTTTCTCCAAAACGCTTCCTCCTTTACGGGATTCCAGTAAACTAATCAACACCCACCTCTCGTGTCCACCTAATCCAGTTTAACAACCACTTTTTTTTTCTCACCCCCAGAGATTTTTATTAATTAGTCTGCATATTAATTAGTCTGCAATTCTGTCATTAGTAATTTTTCTTCCGTTCTACATATATAATCCGTAATTCACAATATCATCACATAGTTGCATATTCATCATCATGATCATTTCTTAGAACATTTGCATCAATTCGGAAAAAGAAATAAAAAGACAACAGAAAAAAATCCATACATACAATACCCCTTACCCCTCCCTCTCATTGATCACTAGCATGTCAATCTACTAAATTTATTTTAACATTTGTTCCCACTATTATTTATTTTTATTTTCTGTGTTTTACTCATCTGTTGATAAGCTCAATAAAAGAAGCATCAGACACAAGGTTTTCACAATCACACAGTCACATTGTGAAAGCTATATCATTATTCAATTATCGACAAGAAACATGGCTACTGGAACACAGCTCTACATTTTCAGGCACTCCCCTCCAGCCTCTCCATTACACCTTAATTAAAAAGGTGATATCTATTTAATGCTTAAGAATAACCTCCAGGATAACCTCTCAACTCTGGAATCTTTCAGCCATTGACACTTTATTTTGTCTCATTTCTCTCTTCCCCCTTTTGGTCAAGAAGGTTTTCTCAATCCCTTGATGCTGAATCTCAGCTCATTCTGGGATTTCTGTCCCATGCTGCTAGGGAGATCCACACCCCTGGGAGTCATGTCCCATGAAGAGGGGGAGGGCAGTGAGTTTGCTTGTTGTGTTGGCTGAAGAGAGAGGCCTCATCTGAGGAACAAAAGAGGCTCTCTTGGGGTGACTCTTAGGCCTAATTTTAAGTAGGCTTAGCCTATCCTCTGTTGGTTAACAACTGCTCTTGATTGAGTCACATCTCCAGGGAGATGATCTAATTAAAGTTTCCAGCATACAGTACTGAATAGGGATTAGGAGAAACGACTGCCTTTACAGAATGAGATTAGGGTTAAAACATGGCTTTTCTAGGGGACATACATTATTTCAAACCAGCACAGTGTCTGAGACCCAGAGAGGGCAAATGATTTATCCGAGGCTGACTCGGGGAAGTGGGCACCTCTTTGGTGCCTGGCACCCAGGGGACCCCCATGCATGAGCCCCCCACCCCCTATAGCATCGATTCAGGACCAGTCCTGAGCTGCCACCTCTCCTCTGTTTCCCCAAGGTGTGGCTGATGGGTCACCTGTCCTGGCCAAGGGATTCCTTAGCAAACAACACTCGGCCCTGGAGAGGTGGCTGGGCTGCTCCCCATCCCAACCCCAAATTGCCAACCCTGTTGGCACTCTGCGTCTGTGTGTGGGGAGGGTCTTGACCTGGACTCAGCTGTCCAGGACAGCTGGACAGGAACCAGGGAGACCAGGAGGTGGACATTGGAGCCCAGCCTAGCCTGGGCCCGGCACCCAGTTCTGCCCCCCAATGTGGCCGAGTCCTGAGGACACTGGAGGGCTCTGAGCTGTCTGCAGAAACTCGAGAGACAGCAACCCTGCTCCGGGACCCCCCTAACAGACTACAACAGCCAAAGAGGAGGGGCTGCTACGCCCCCTTCAGAGTTCTAGGCACGGCCTGGGAAGGAAGGGCTCAGCTGGAAGCCTGTGCTGCCCAGAGGAGGTCCCTGGCAGAGGGTCCAGCACCTGCAAGGCACCCTGGGGCCTGCCCCCGGTGAGCAGGCGCAGGGCTGCTGGTGCCGGCCGGCTTCACACAGTTCTACCTTATTGTATTGTTATTCCTAATAATGATAATAATAATAATAACAGTATCAGCAACACTAACAGGGAGCATTTACTGAGGGCTTACTAAGTACCAAGCACCACGATAAGAGTCTGCTAGATGTTAACTTGTTTAAATGTCACCCAGCCCTTTGCAATGGGAGTTACTGTCTCCAAGATAGAGAAGAGATGAGGGTCAGAAAGAAGCTTGCCGCTGGGAACACGTGGGTATAGAGCTCAACGCTAGGCTTCCCTGAGGCCAACAGAGAAAAAAGGTAAGAGGCAGAGCAGTTGCCCCAGGGCTGGCAGGGTGAGGAGCTGAGGCCAGAGGGGGGCTGTCCCCACCCCCAGAACCTGGGCCAGGATGGGGAGTTCCGAGGGAGCAGCTGGGCTCCGGCTGCCTAGGAATCTCACACCTGGAATGCCTCGGTTGGAGAAAGCAATCAAGGAGAAGGGAGAGAAACCCACCTTTCTCTCTTTTCTAAGAATGAGGAGATAAAGGGTCTCCTCTGACCATTTGGGAACTGGGTTTTAAGCCCAAATGAGGAACTCTTCTTATTTAAAAAAAAAATCTCTTGAACAATGCACCGATGTTGCCAGTGATAATGGGGGATACAATTCTGACATAAAGGGAAAGACACCTGGTCTACCGTCCTGTGAGCTAAGATCTCTCCTCTATCTGCTCCCCAAGAACACAGGCAACTTTCCGACCCCCCACTGGGCTCTGGCTGAACCCCACTCAGCCTTCCTCCAGTTTCCCCACGCCCATCTAGCCCAGTCCTTCCCGGGACTTTCTGACCTGCTTCCGCCTGGCTGACTGTCTCTCTGTCTGTCTGTCTCCCTGTGTCTACCTCTCATGGGTTCTCTCTCAATGCATTTTCTCCTTGTCTGTATGTCTGTCTCAGCCTCTCTCTCTCTCTGCCTTTTTACTGTCTTCACTCCCACCGCCCTTTACTCCTCAGAACGCTCGTTTTGGGTAGATACTGCTCTGCAGCGAAATTTTGGCTTCAGTCTCTCTCCCGGCCTCCCTTGTCTCTCACTCTCTTCAGCACTAACTTGCTTGTTGCTCGGGTTGTCATAGTCTGTGAGGACAAACAGAAGGGGAGAGCCGCCCCACATCCCTCCCAGGGCAAGCTGACAGCTGGGTGGGGACCTGAGCCCTGGATGCTGGGTGCCCCCCATCGCTGGCTGGTTCCCTGGCATTAACCTGCTGCCCATCATGGGCTGTCACAGCTGTCAGCACCTGGCCAGGTGAGGCCAGACTCCAGGCACAGGTGAGGCCGGACGCCAGGCACAGGTGAGGCCGGACATCAGGCACAGGTGAGGCCGGACGCCAGGCACAGGTGAGGCCGAATGCCAGGCACAGGTGAGGCCAGACATCAGGCACAGGTGAGGCCGGACGCCAGGCACAGGTGAAGTCAGATGCCAGGCACAGGTGAGGCCAGACGCCAGGCACAAGACTCCACGGGAGGGCCACCAGGAGCCAGGCTCTGCCCTCCCAGCCTGAGTCACCGCTCATCTCACCGCCCCGGCCTGCCAGGCTCATTTCTGGGAAGCTGGATTGAATTAGCCCCGGGCCCATCTGGACAGCCCTCAGCCTAATACTGCCTGGCAGCTCATGGCTCAATGCTAACCCCAACCCTGTGGCCTCGCGGCCAGAAATCCAATTTGCCGCCGCTTAATTGAGCCCTGGGCTCCCCGGGGTACTGGCCTTCGGGCTCTCCTGCCCGGCCGGGAGCAGATTTCCCGGTGATTAGGAGGAGGAAAAAATGGCCGGAGCCCAGTTAATTTCAATTACGCTCATTTTCTCCCTGGAGCAGCCCACGCCCTGGCTAAGTGTGGCTTTGGGTGAGCAGCAATGAGTGAGGGTCCGTTTTAAGAATCTGGAGAACTCGGGGTGCCCCAGACACCCTGTATTTATCTGCTGACTCGTTCAGAGTTCAGCCCGCGACCCCACCTGTTGGACCTCAGTATTTGTCTTTTTCTTTTTACAGACCCCCGAGAGGCAAGCTCAGAGGTGGTCTCGACCCCCAAGTCTCCATAGAAAGGGGTCTCCTATGGCCACAGCTCCTGCCGGGATCCAGTGAACTCAAAGATTGGGCTCCCGTAAATTCTATGACTCTGCTGAGAACCACTTCTCCTGTCCCGCCACCTCCGTCCCCCTGGGAGCTCAGGTGGGCCCCCACCTCCGCGAGGATGGCAGTCTGGAGGGTAGGGGTGGGGGGCTCACTCAGTAGGTGGCCGACACCTTCCCTAGCTCTAGATGCTGGGCGCTGGGTACCAAACTGTGCTCCGTCCAGACCCCAAAAGACACAGAATTCAGTCCTTAGGGACCATCCAATCCATTTTTTTCCCCATTAATAAAATATCGATATTTATGGTATTGTGTAAAATTATGAATCCAAAGTAATGTTTCGAAATTTTGAAGTTGCATAATAATTACACTTATTATTACTCTCTCATATGCACCTCTTATGTTTTTTGTTTGTTCTTTTTTCCGAGTCCAGTATCGAGACTCAGAGACTGGAACTAACCTGTTAGAGGTTGCACAGCAGGATCCACGCATCCGAGGCTGGAGCAGGATTCCAGTCTCACAACCTGCAGTCCCGGTGCCATTCCCCAGCGTGGGGCCGCCTCTACCCGGCTCGCTGAGCATGCTCACTCGCTAATCTCTCCGCAGCCGTCGGTGGGGGGCATGCACTGGGGACCTGGCTGGATTCGTGGACCCAGAAGCTGGAAGGAACCCCCAAGTGCAGCTATTGAGCCTCAACTCCCACGGCTCCCCGGAAAGCACCCATGCTCCAGCAGGGTTGCCCCCCTGCTCTTACCACAGTAGGGAACACCAGGGGCCTGAATCAGGAGTTGGGGAGAATGACCCCAGAAAGTGCTGCTCGGCCTCAAGCTGACACTGAGGGCCCCCCACCCCCCTTCATGGCTGCAACACTGTAGCCCAAGTCCCAGAGTCAGGGCCATCTCTTGGGGCAGCAGCCTCCACTGCGCCTGGATCCTGCCCTCAGAGCTTCCCCTCCCGCCTCCAGCCCCTCCCCCAGAACTGCCCTGGGGACATGAGTGTTCTGGGGCTGGGGACTCCCTGGGGACTCAGGGAGGCAGCCCGAGGGAAGAGGGGCCTTTGCCAGGACTTGGCCAGAGACTGGGAAGAGGAGGCGGTGACCTAGCAGTGACCCCGGAATAGGAGGGGGAGATGGGCGGCACATTAGCCACGCGTGGCCCCTGATTTCTTCTCACTGTGAGCTCCAGCAAGAGGCTGGAGGGATGGGATGACACCTGCCTGGTGCGTGGACCTGCCAGAGCTGGGGCTGCCCCAGGCCTTGTGAGTGGAATGGGGGGGCCTCAGCATCGCAGCAGGAATGGACCTGGCTGGAGCATGCCCTCCCCGCACAGCTGCTCTCCTGGGGGCCGCCTGGCCCTCCCCAAGGGTGGACTGCCATTAGCTTGGAGACCCTGGGCCTCTCAACTCACCCCCACCCAGAGGCCAGATGCCCAGCACCCTGTCTGTGGCACATTTGTGCCAGAAAAGGGCTGCTCCTATGCACCCGTCCCCACCACCTCAGTTATCTGGGTCAGGAGGCTTCTGAACCCGACTTGGGAACCCTGAAGTTTCCCCTAGACCAGCAGCCCTCAAACTTTTGGTCTCAGGACCCCGTTGGCACTCTTGAAAATTATGAAGGATTCCAAACAGTTTTAGTTTTAGTGAGTTTTACCTGTAGGTATTTATATTTTGGAAACTAAACCTGAGAAAATGTTTACAAATATTTGTCAACTTATTTTAAAAACAACAATAAACCCATTACATATTAGTACAAAAACATGTTTTTATGTAGAATAGCCATATTTTGCTCAATAAAAAAGTTTAGTCCAAAGAGTGGCATCGTCGATACAGCACGGTGAACTCACTGCCCTCCCTCTACGTGGGACATGATTCCCAGGGGTGTAAACCTTCCTGGCAACGTGGGACAGAAATCCTGAAATGAGCCGGGACACGGCATCAAGGGATTGAGAAAGCCTTCTCGACCAAAAGGAGGGAGAGAGAAATGAGACAAAATAAAGTTTCAGAGGCTGAGAGATTTCAAACAGAGTCGAGAGGTTATCCTGGAAGGTATTATGCATTATTTTAGTTTAAGGTGTGTTAGAGAGCCTGGAGGGAAGTACCTGAAACCGTAGAGCTGTGTTCCAGTAGCCACATTTCTTGAAGATGGTTGTATAATGATACAGCTTCTGCAATGTGACTGTGTGATTGTGAAAACCTTGTGTCTGATGCTCCTTTTATCTAGGGTATGGACAGATGAGTAAAAAAATATGGATAAAAATAAACAAATAATAGGGGGCACAAAGATTAAAATTAATTGAGTAGATGGAAATACTAGTGGTCAATGAGACGGAGGGGTAAGGGGTATGGTATGTATGAGTTTTTTCTTTTTCATTTCTTTTTCTGGAGTAATGCAAATGTTCAAAAAAACGATCATGGTGATGACACACAACTATGTGATGATATTGTGAGCCATTGATTGTATACCATGTATGGAATGTTTATATGTCAAGAATGTATGTTTGTTAAGTTTTTACAATTAAAATATATTTTTTAAAAAATGTGGCATCATTTTTACACTTTTGCAAATCTCTTTGACGTCTGCCTTAATAGTAAACAGCTGGACTTTTATATGATTTCGTCCGCCTTCAGTCTGTTGTAATGTGTTTTTTGGTTAAAATATATGAGGAAATGCTGACCTTATGAAGAGTTGTAGCTGGAAAAGAAAGGAATATTTTAATAATCTCTCCAGATAATTGTGGATTTTCTTCTTAAATACGACACCCAAACTAGATGCATTGTAAAGTTCTTCTTTTTTAACTTCAAACAAATTTTTACTATACAAATGCTTTTTACATAATTGGATATATCTCTACTTTACACATAATTATTCTTACTCTCCACAGAAAGGTTGTTCTTAACTTCTCATCTAGTGATGGTAAGCACTAAAATCCTGTTTTTAACAGAATCAGTAAAAAATGCCTCAGTAATTTAAGTCAAAAGTCAAACACCGGTATCAGGAATGTACAAATACCTTTTTTATTCAAAAATTCAAAATAAATTGTCTGTAGGCATGGACAATGACACAGTAAAGCCATTATATATTGTCAACTGAAACGAGTAACCGATGGTTGTAGTGATTTCTTACATCAGCCAGGCTTTTCTTTAATTGTTTCTTCAAATTCCTTCTTAAGATACTGATGAGAAACACCTTCTAGAGCTTCCCGTCACAGTTCATTAATTATGGTAAAGCACTCTTCTAGGAATGCTCTAATACACCCTCCCACACCACCGCACACTCCACCCACTGCAGGGTCCTTCTCTTCTTTAGGAATTTCTATGACTACAACCTCTGCTGTGGTTAACAAAGAGGCCACCCAGCAGCGTCCAGCGAAGCAGCCCTTACAACCTTAGCTGGATCAATGATTCCTTTTTCCACCATATTCACCAAATCTCCAAGCAGAGCATCATAGTTTTCTCAACCATCAATGGTCCTTCAGTGCGTGCATTCTTAGCAATGCTCATAGCAGGAATTTTGAGTTTCCCTTTAGTAATTTCTGTGCCAACGATGGATCTTCGTTATTTGGAGGTAGTGTGTCCCAGGCTGGAATGCACCGGAGCAGAGGACAACCACCTCCCAGAGCACAGCCTTCTTCTCGCAGCACCACTCCTGTAGCACTGAGTGCATCTGCAACCCTGCCTTTCTTTCCATTCACTTCCACATCGCTTGTTCCACCAACCTTCCACACAGCTACTCCATCTGAAAGTTTTGCTAGACCTTCATTTAGTTTTTCCTTCCCATGGTCACTAGTTGTGACATCTAACTGCTCAAAGATTTCTTTTTTTAACATTTGTTCCCCCTATTATTTATTTTTATTCCATATGTTCTACTCATCTGTTGACAAGGTAGATAAAAGAAGCATCAGACACAGGGTTTTCACAATCACACAGTCACATTGTGAAAGCTATATCATTATACAATCATCATCAAGAACATGGCTACTGGAACACAGCTCTACATTTTCAGGCAGTTCCCTCCAGCCTCTCCATTACATCTTGGATAACAAGGTGATATCTACTTAATGCGTAAGAATAACCTCCAGGATAACCTCTCGGCTCTGTTCGGAATCTCTCAGCCATTGACACTTGGTCTCATTTCACTCTTCCCCTTTTTGGTTGAGAAGCTCTTCTCAATCCCTTGATGCTGGGTCTCAGCTCATTCTAGAGTTTTTCTCAATCCCTTGATGCTGAGTCTCAGCTCATTCTAAGATTTCTGTCCCACGTTGCCAGGAAGGTCCACACCCCTGGGAGTCATGTCCCACCTAGACAGGGGGAGGGCGGTGAGTTTGCTTGTTGTGTTGGCTTGCTCAATGATTTCTTCAATACATTTTCCAATTTGAGTCTTGCCCCCTCTTCCTTCAGGAGCATGCCATCGTCCTTGGTCACAATGACCCCTCCAACTTTTCCAAATCATGAGGCTGAATGTCCTCAAGGTTCAGAGTCAACCCCTCTTCTTCAAACGCTGCACCACCAGTGGCCACAGCCAGGTCATTGAGCTGGTTCTGTCTATTGTCGACAGAACCCGTAGCTTTGCTGGAACATAAAGACCAACTCTCAGCCTACTCAGAACAAGTGTACTTAGAGCTTATCCATCAACAACTTCAGAAATTATGACCAAGGGCTTTTGTTGGCAATTTCAGGAGCAGGTCCAATGGATCAGACGCTAGAAATCTTTTCACTCAATAGCATATAGGCATCCTGGAATTCACATTTCTGACCTTTCGATGTATTAATAAAATGTGGAGAAAGAGAACCCCGATTAAACTTCATACCTTCAATAATTTCTAATTCATCACTCAATGTTTTTCCATCCTTTACTGTCATGACACCTTTCATCCAATCTTTTTCATTGCATCAGAGTCAGTTTTTCTGTCTCCGTTTGCAGAAATTGTAGCAACTTGAGCAACTTCTTCTGGGATTGTGACAGCTTTAGATTGCTTCTTACGTTCAGCAATTACAGTATCAACAGCTAACATCACATTTCTCCTGATTTCCACTGTCTCTGCAGCTTTGCTGTTTTTCTCAAAGCCTTCCTCGGCAATGGAGCGTGCCATTACATTAGCAGTGGTGGTGCCACCCTCAGTCACTTCATTTGTGTTATTGGCAACATTCTGAACAAGTTGAGTGTCAACCTCTTTTTTTTTTTTTTGCATGGGCAGGCACTGGGAATCAAACCCGGGTCTGCAGCATGGCAGGCGAGAACTCTGCCTGCTGAGCCACTGTGGCCTGCCCATCGTCAACATTTTTATACTTATCTTTCAAGTCAACTGACTTTGCAACGGTCACACCATGTTTTGTTACTCCGGGATTTTCCCAACTCTGTTCAATAATCACCGTTTTTCCCTTTGGCCTCATCGTAAAGGCTACTGCATCGGCTTAAAGGTCTACAGCTTGAAGTTTAAAGGCTCAGGCATCAAGACTGAATTTTACATCTTTGGCAAAAGCCCAAGTGAGATGAAGAGCCAATGCCCTGGACACTGGCCTCACCTGGCAAAGGACTGAGAATAATTGAAGCAGTTTTGGTGGGCAGTGGCCAGGCATGCAGGCAATAAGGTGAGGGAGGGATTAGCTGGTTCTTAAAAGTTGGTTGCCATGTGGAATGTGAAACAATATCAATGAATTATTTATCCTCTGTTCCATTAAGATCCATTGGCCTCTCTCTCTCCAGCCAACACAACAAGCAAACTCACCACCCTCCCCCTGTCTACGTGGGACATGACTCCCAGGGGTGTGGACCTTCCTGGCAACGTGGGACAGAAATCCTAGAATGAGCTGAGACTCAGCATCAAGGGACTTAGAAAACCTTCTAGACCAAAAGGGGGAAGAGTGAAATGAGACAAAGTGTCAATGGCTGAGAGATTCCGAACAGAGTCGAGAGGTTATCCTGGAGGTTATTCTTATGCATTAAGTAGATATCACCTTGTTATTCAAGCTGTAATGGAGAGGCTGGAGGGAACTGCCTGAAAATGTGGAGCTGTGTTCCAGTAGCCATGTTTCTTGAGGATGATTGAATAATGATAGAGTTTTCACAGTGTGACTGTGTGATTGTGAAAACCTTGTGTCTGATGCTCCTTTTATCTACCTTGTCAACAGATGAGTAGAACATATGGAATAAAAATAAATAATAGGGGGAACAAATGTTAAAATAAATTTAGTTTGAAATGGTAGTGATCAATGAAAGGTAGATGGTATGTATAAATTTTTTTTTCTGTTTTCATTTTATTTCTTTTTCTGTTGTCTTTTTATTTCTTTTTCTGAATTGATGCAAATGTTCTAAGAAATGATCATGAGGCAACTATGTGATGATATTGTGATTATATATGTAGAACGGAATGATCATATGTTAAGAATGCTTTTGTTCATTTGTTGTTAAATTTTTTAAATTAATTAATTAATTAAAAAAGAAAAAGATCCATTGATTTCTCTGGGATCTGTCCTGTAATTACTCACCGGAGAGTGCTTTGAAAATTATTGCTTTTTTCTTTCTTTGCTTTTTACATATGTCATACAATAAAAAAGTTTTTTTAAAAAAATCCATTGGCTTATTTTGCCATTTGCATGACTCTTTACCCTTGTCTGATTTTGTAACAATCTAAAGCTCTGGCTATCAAACCTCAGCATTACATAAGAATCACTTGGAAAGCTTATCAATATACAGATTCCCAGGTCCTATCCCCTCAATTCTGAATCTGAAGGTCTGGGGTGGGGCGTGTGACTGTGTTTCTAATAAGCTCCCAGGTAAGGCTGCTGCTACAGATCCATGAACCAAACTTTGAGTAGAAAACTCCAAGGGGACCTAACGAGCATTTCTCAAAATATTTTCCTGGGGTGTTTGCAAATGTTCCTTAGAAAAATAAGGGAAGGACTAAAAAAGCATTTTATGGGAAAAGACATTTGGGAAGCAGTGGATTGACCGAAATTAATCCACTCAGGACTGCTCAGAACCTTTAATATTGGAATATCCTTTGGGAATCGCCAGGAGGGAGCGTTCCTCAGAGTACACTTTTTCTAAAATGCTTCCCTAGCAGCTGTTGCATCAGCTTGAGGTCACGACATGACCAGGTCCCACCACCTCCTCTCTCCTCCTCCCTGGTCAGCTCTGGGGTCAGACCTCACACCTCACCCATTTCTGTGGGTAGAGGCAGTAAGAGCCACCCAGTCTAACGGAGGGGTGGCATTTCAGCACACTGCGGATTAGTTTGCTTTTAATTTCTCAAAAGGCTCCTCACCCACCCCGTGGTGAGACTTATGTGAGACGTGGCTCACCAAAACACAGGGAGATGCTATTCAGTACCCACCTTGGCATGTTTGCTTGTGTTTTTAAACGTTTTTATTGAGAAATTTCACACACATACGGTCCATACGTGGTGTACAATCACTGGTTCACAATATCATCACACAGTTGTGTGTTAATCACCAAGATCATTCTTAGAACATTTGCGTCACTCCAGAAAAAAGAAATAAAAAGAAAAAACCCATACATCCCATACTCCTTACCCCTCCCTCTCGTTGGCCACTAGCATTGCCATCTACCTAATTTATTTTACCCTTTGTTCCCCTGTCATTTATTTTTTTATCCATATTTTTTTACTCATCTGTCCATACCCTGGATAAAAGGAGCAGCAGACACAAAGTTTTCACAATCACACGGTCACACTGTAAAAGCTGTATAGTTATACAATCATCTTCAAGAATCAAGGCTCTTGGAACACAGCTGATGTTGCAGGTACTTCCCTCCAGCCACTCCAATACATCATAATGTAAAAAGGGATATCTATATAATGCTTAAGAATAACCTCCAGGATAAACTCTCAACCCTGAAATCTCTCAGCCACTGACACTTCACTTTGTCTCATTTCTCTCCTCCCCCTTCTGGTCAAGAAGGCTTTCTCAATCCCTGGATGGCAGGGATTTCTGTCCCACATTGTCAGGGAGATTTGCACCCCTGGGAGTCATGTCCCACATAGGGAGAAGGGCAGTGAGCTCACCTGCCAAGCTGGCTTCGAGAGAGAGAGAGTTGGCATGTTTTTCAAGTTGCTTTTTCTTTTTTTTGTAGCTTCCACACAAATGAGTTCTCTTCACCTTTCTATGAGGTATGTGTGCTCCTCCAGATGAAGTCACAAAAGCCATTGTCCGATTAAGACATGGAGCTGCAGGAGGAACCCGATGTTCATGGGGGACCGTTCACATGGCCTTCAGAACAGACTCACTTATAGGGAAGCCATCGAGCCTGAGGGCATCCCTAATCTTGGGTAAAAGAGCCCAGCTTCAGAGAGGAGGCAGGCACGGGGAAACCCTGTTAATCAACTTTCTTTGATTCATGCCAAGAGGTGGTATGTGCCAGCCGCACTGCTGGCCCCACGGCGGAAGGCATGGAAGGAAGGACTTAGCTGGGGCAGGACCCCAGTGTCTATACTGAGAAGGACTCACAGCTGTGGTCTGTCTCTCTTCAGACCCTGTCCATTAATTGAGTGTGGAAACTGAGGCATGCAGGAAACTCGACAACCATCCAGAGGTATCTTCTGCCAGAATATCGGGGAATTTCCTGAATTTCAGCTCGGGACCTCCCATCAGGAGGCATTCACGAAACCAGTAAAAAAAAGATGCTAGCATATAGTGTGATGAGTGAATAAGAAATTGTGGCAGACAGATGAGGGAACCTAACCCAGCCAGGGGAGTCACAAATGCTTTCTGGAGGATGTGACGGTGGAGCTAGAGAGGGGAGTGGGCAGTCAGGAGCGACAGACCCAGCAGCATTACACCAATGAATGTCTCTCTACACAAAGGAAACATCAAGAGCAAGCCATAAATGTTCTTTCTCTAGCAATTAATCAGAACCATCAAGACCCAGAAGGGAAAGGGTATTTCAGCAGAGAGGCCAGTATGAACCAAGGCTGAGAGGCATCTAAGGGAGAAAGGCTCACTCAGAAACTGCAAAGAGTTGGGGCCGGACACACTGGAGAGTGTTGAATGCCAGGCTAAGGGTGAAGAATCTGATCCTGCTGGCTCTAAAGGTCCTTTGAAGAGTTCACGCAGGGAAGCACGATGGTCAGATCTGTGCTTTGGCTGTGGTGAGGCATGTCCTGGGGCAGGAGGGGCCGGAGGCCGAGACGTCAGGAGGAGGGTGCTGGGTGGGAAAGCCAGGCTGAGTTAGGCCAGCGGCTAGGGACTGGAGGGGGAGAAGGAGGCCAGAGACGCTGGGGGGAGTCCCCGGTGAGGAGCAGGAGAGCAGGGGGGCAGGGGCACAAAGCAGCCCGGAGAAGCAGCCAACTTGGCAGGGCCTGCAGAGCGTCCCCACAGGGTGGCCAAGTGATTGGGCATGCATGGGTTCCCACCCCACCCCGTGGCAGCTGGAGGAGTGGAGGACAAAGTCTCGGCAGGCAGCATCCAGTTCAAGACAGGGCCTGGGAAGGCACAGGTATGCTCTCTCCCTCCACTCAAGTGATGGGTCAGTGACACCAAGAGAGAAGGCCACAAAGACAAAGAGGACAAGAAGGGGCATTAGCAAGCAAGCGGTTTCAACCCAGTTCTGGGAGGCAGAAGGGAGGTGGAGCCCTTGGAATGGATGAGGGAGCAGAAGTCTATAAAAGAGGCTGGGGGGCTGGAGCCAAGCATGTGCGGCTCCATCTGTCAGCGGAACGGTAAGGAGCCTCCAGCCTTGAAGGCGGGTGTTACAGAGGGCAAAGCGAGGAGGGAGGCTGAAACAGGCAGAGTTGATGAAAACCCAAGCATGGGTCAATTAATACTTCCATCTCCCAAGAATGTAGCCAGGCACTTATCCCAAGGGAGAAAATCAGAGGTTCTGTCCTAAAGCAAATTGGTAAGGGCGGGGGCTGGTATGCTGGGCAGGTCCCCCTTGTTCTAGCATGTAGGGGGTCCCCTGGTGTACCCCACCTGCCCCCATGCATATACCCCCAGGTCAGTCTGTCTAAGAGGGAAAGGACACCAAGGAGTCCCTGACTTTGGAAAACAAAACAAAACAAAACCTTCCAACATGAAGAAGTCCCCAGAGAAAATTCAGAGAATAAAAAATAACAATGAAAAGAAAGAAAGAAAACTAATTTGTATCCTTGTATCCTCAGGGACGTTTAAGAAAATATTGCCTTGCAAAAAAATATAAAAAGCCCAACTAGGATGTTAGGAAATAAAAAGGAAAAATTCAGGAAAAGGAAAGAACTTTTGAACACTAAAAAATGTGATTGCTAAAATGAAACTTTTGATAGGTTAGAAAATGAAGTTGTCAAGATCTCCAGAATGTAGAACAAAATGTCAAATAGAAAAAAAAAAAAAAAAAAACCAGGGGGCGGAGAAAATACTTAAAGGACTGATTAAAGAGTCTCAACATCCAACCAGTCAGGATTCTGGAAAGAGGCCAGAAAAAAATGGAGGGAAAGGTTTATCAAAGAAATGGTGAAAGAGGATTTCCCGGAGCCATGGGTTGGCCACTTTGAGGTCCCGCTATGGGCACAGGGCCTGGCATGGTCCTGCTACGTGACACGGAGAATCTTGGGAGAGAAAGACAGGAAGCAAGCTGCTGCGTAAATTAATGTAACATTGAAAATAGAATGCACATCAAAAGAAGGCAATGGAAACTCAGCCCAGGGGAGAGCTTCCTGAGACATTAGCTCAGAAGGAAGCAGGCAGAAGAGGGAGGGAACAGCATTTTGGGCACAGAGAACAGCACCTGCAAAGACAGGGTGACCAGATGGAACATGTCGAGATTGAGGAGCTGAAGGAAGGCCCGAGCGGCAGGAACCAAGAAGGGGCTTCCCAGGTGGGGTTGGAGATAAGGGGCTTAACAGACTACACGGGGCCTTCAGAGCCCACGAGCAGTGAGAAACCAGGTGTTAGAAACAAAAGCAGGTCCCTAGGAGGCAGGAAAGGCTTTCCATTCCTTCTGGACATCAGAATTAGCAAGCAAAGCACAAACTCAGCCCTCCGCGCTATAACCCGGCTCTGCTCCTCGCTGGGACAGCCTGCTCCGGGGCAAACAGCCAAATCCTGCCCACCCTACTCACCCCAAGGCAGCGCCCAGACAAAGGCCAGGACTGCGCTCCTGAGACTCAGTCAGAGGCGCTCTTGTCTTCGAAGCTTGGATGGGGTGAGCTGGAGGGGAGGTGTTTGGAGTTACGGATGCACATTTAGGCAGTGGTCATTTTCCTTGTATAAGTGCCACCGCAATGCACGCATATTAATGCATTCATCTCTGCCCATGTCTGATTATTTCTTTAGGGTAAATTTCTATAAATAGAATTTCTGGTGCAAAGATTGAAAGTTTTGGGGGCTTTTACCGTACAGAACAACCGTGCTAATTTACAACCCTAGCAGTGTATGAGTGTGTGAGCACTCAAATTCTCCACAGTCTAGCTAGCTGTGTTTCTTTAACATCTTTCTGATCTCTGCCAGTTCAGCAGGCAAAGAAGGTATTCCCAGTTGTAGCTGCATTTCTTTCATTATTATTATGGCTATGAATTGCTTCATTATTTATTGTTCATTTGTATGCATTTATTTTTTATTAATTAATTTTTTTTTCTAAACGTAACATACAAACATGAACATTTTTAGCATATGATCATTCCATTCTTGGCATATAATCAATAACTCACAATATCATCACATAGTTGTATATGCATCACCATGATCATTTCTTAGAACATTTGCATCAATTTAGAAAAAAAAATAAAAGAAAAAACTTCATACGTACCATACCCCTTACCCCTCCCTCTCATTGACTGCTAGTATTTCCATCTACCCAATATATTTTAGCCTTTGTTTCCCCTATTTTTTTCTATACCCCTTACCACTCCTTTTCACTGATCACTAGCATTTCAATCTACTAAATTTATTTTAACATTTGTTCCCCTATTATTTATTTATTTTTAATCCATGTATTTTATTCATCTGTCCATACCATAGATAAAAGGAGCATCAGACACAAGGTTTTCACAATCACACAGTCACATTGCAAAAGCTCTATCATTATTTTGTACGCATTTTAAAATTGCTTTTCTGTTCATGCCCTTTGTATTGAGATAATGCCTTTTCCCTATTGATTTGTAATATTAGCCCTTTGTCAGATGCATATTGAATTCTCCTGGTTTATCAATTGCCAATTAATTTTATGATAGTTTTTGATACACAAAAACTTCTTGCACTCATATTTTGCAATCTCTGCCTTATGGTTTCTGCTTTGGATGTTGCTCTTAGAATGGTTCCTCCTCCACACCCACATTATATAAATATTTTCTTCTACTTGACTTCTTTTTTACACTTAACTCTTTTTTTCCATCTGGGATTTATGTCAGCATGTGGTTTGGGGAAAGAGCAAATCCTTAATCAATTTTCTTAGCCATGTTTATTCATTTTCTACTATGCGAAATGCCACATTTGTCATATTCTAAATATTTAGGGTGTCCTTGGGACTTCTGGGCTTCCTACGATGTGATATTGACATATCTGTTATAAAAAATGTGGCCCCTTGCAGCATGCTTCTTTTTGCAGTGTCTGCTTGTCTGTTCTCTCTCATTGACCAGTGACGTCTGTAATGAATTTATCAAGTTCGCTACTACCTTCTTTCCCAGCGATCCCTCTAGGATATTGATTGGCGTTTATACATCAACTGGAAGATTACTTCCCATCTAGGGATGTCAATCTCCGAGCGTCTGCGTGCCCGCATCAGCGCGGGTTCACAGTGAGCCAAGGTCAAGGCCATGTGTAGGGGCGCATTAGAGGTGGTTCCCCTTTCCTTGGGAGCACCTCCGCATGGCGCGCCGCCTCAAGAGCTGCAGGAAGTAGGAGAGTCCCTTCACATCCTAGACGCACACCTGCGCAGGAGGGGAGCAGCTGCAGATTCTCCACACAAGGGTGCCCCCCACGCCCTCCGCCCGCCCCTGCCGGCCCAGGGAGTCAGGTGGGCTGCAGAGAGAGGGAGGGAGCTTGCTGCCAGCACCCCGGGGGCCCGACGGAGGGGCTGCCTGGGGCGCGGCTAGAATGCAGGCCACCTGGTGCCCAGCTCACCCACCCTCTTTTGTTGCTGGGAGATGGAGGGACAGAGAGAACTGGAGAGAGAAAGGCCACCAAAGACAAAGGAGAAGAAGAGAGAGGAGGAGAGCCTGAGAGAGGCAGATGGATGAAGTGAGGATGAGCTGCTTTCCCCAAAAGACCCCACACCAGGGCCACCCCAGACCTCAGCCGGCTCCCTCGCCTCCTCTCTGCCCACCCCACCTGTCCCACCTCCCCAGCCTCTGCGAAGTGGGCCAGGCGGACCAGCAAGTATCAAAATCACCTGGGAGCTTATTGGGACATAGGAGCTCAGGCCCCACCCCGTCCTGCAGAGCCAGAATCTGCACTGTAACAAAATCCCCAGTTTGAGAAGCTGCTTTAAAGGGGAAAGGGGAGGGAGTGCCAGGAGTCCCTGACCCACTGCAGCCCCTGCTGGGTGGAGCTCGCGGTAACAGCCAGGACCCGGGCGCCCTGGCACCCTCTCTCTTCGAGACAAGGCCAGGCCAGGCAAGGACCTCGGGAGCCGGGCATGGGCCCCGGTCAGCCCAAAGCTGCAAAGCAAAAGCACCAAAGCCTCTTTCAGCTCCCGGTTTCCTGGAGAACAAGTGCATTTTCTGCACTGACAGCTGGGTGGAGTGAGGGACACTCACTGGTCACAGTGCTGCAGGGACAGGGGCCCCCTCTGAGTCTCCTTTGCCTCGCCTGTAAAATGACGATAACTATATGCACCTCACAGATCTGGGAAGACAGATAATGTTTGTCAAATGCCTAGGAGAAGGCCACACATGTGGTAGGGGTTATTAGAAAAGTTGCTAGGATGAATTTCCTACAATACTACAGGCAAGTACTTTTCCAAGCCAGAAGGACATTATGTCTATTTGAATCCAGGAAGAAAAGGAGAGAGTCACTAATTCATTCACTCAATGAATATTTATTGAGCATCTACTGTGCCCCCAGCACTGTGAGAGGTCCTGTGGGCATGGGGGCTAAGAAAACACTTTCCTTGCCCGGTTTTTCCATTTCCGTAAGTGGCCCCATCATTCACGCAGTTATTCCAGCTCCAAACCCGGGAGTCATTCCTGGGTCATCCCCAACCTCGATCCCACTCCAACCACACACATGTCCCACCTTCCAGCAAGGCCTCCTGGCAGCTGGGCTTTCAGTTTGGCCATCTCTCTCCATCTCTCTCCATCGTCTCTCTCCATCTCTCTCCATCGTCTCTCTCCATCTCTCTCCATCGTCTCTCTCCATCGTCTCTCTCCATCTCTCTCCATCGTCTCTCTCCATCTCTCTCCATCGTCTCTCTCCATCTCTCTCCATCGTCTCTCTCCATATCTCTCCATCGTCTCTCTCCATCTCTCTCCATCGTCTCTCTCCATCTCTCTCCATCATCTCTCTCCATCTCTCTCCATCATCTCTCTCCATCTCTCTCCATCATCTCTCTCCATCTCTCTCCATCATCTCTCTCCATCTCTCTCCATCATCTCTCTCCATCTCTCTCCATCATCTCTCTCCATCTCTCTCCATCATCTCTCTCCATCTCTCTCCATCGTCTCTCTCCATCTCTCTCCATCATCTCTCTCCATCTCTCTCCATCATCTCTCTCCATCGTCTCTCTCCATCTCTCTCCATCGTCTCTCTCCATCTCTCTCCATCGTCTCTCTCCATCTCTCTCCATCGTCTCTCTCCATATCTCTCCATCGTCTCTCTCCATCTCTCTCCATCGTCTCTCTCCATCTCTCTCCATCATCTCTCTCCATCTCTCTCCATCATCTCTCTCCATCTCTCTCCATCTCTCTCCATCATCTCTCTCCATCTCTCTCCATCGTCTCTCTCCATCTCTCTCCATCATCTCTCTCCATCTCTCTCCATCATCTCTCTCCATCTCTCTCCATCATCTCTCTCCATCTCTCTCCATCATCTCTCTCCATCTCTCTCCATCGTCTCTCTCCATCTCTCTCCATCATCTCTCTCCATCTCTCTCCATCATCTCTCTCCATCGTCTCTCTCCATCTCTCTCCATCGTCTCTCTCCATCTCTCTCCATCGTCTCTCTCCATCTCTCTCCATCATCTCTCTCCATCTCTCTCCATCATCTCTCTCCATCTCTCTCCATCGTCTCTCTCCATCTCTCTCCATCATCTCTCTCCATCTCTCTCCATCTCTGCCTTCACCCCCAGGCCCAAGCCACTGCCCTTTTCTAGCCTGGACTCCTTCGAGCCTCCTGACTGGGTCTCCTGCCTCCACTCTGTCTTCAACCTGCAGCCAGAGCCAGCAGATTAAAACAATCACACATCGCTTCCCAGTTTAAACCCCTCTGGAAGAGAATCTCAACTCCTGTGCCTGATTCAAAGGCCTTAAATGATGTGATTCCTGGCCTGCTCTCTCCGTCCAGCCACACACGCCGAGGCTGCTCCTCTGAAAAGACTTCACCCTGTGCTATTTCCTGGCCTGGGAATTCTCTTCCCTTAGATCTCCATGTATTTGGCTCTTTCTGGTCATTTGGGTCTCAGCTCAAATGCCACCTTCTCAGAGAGCTAAGTGGCTCCTCCCTCTGTCACGCTGTTCCTCTTTCTTCAGAGTGTGCTGTTTCCCCTCCAGCCCCAGGAATGAAGGAGAACAAGGACTTTGTTTTGTTCACTCTTAACTTCCTAGGACTTGAAACAGTCACTGGCTCATAGTTAGCATTGAGGGAATGTTTGTAAACAAGGCAGTAAAGACAGGGGCTGTCTTTGCCCTCATGAAGCTTCTTTCTTGGATCTTCTTGTTGGATTGTTGGCGATGGTTCTCGAGACTGGCCGTGCACCCGCCCAGCCCAAAGCAGTGGTTAAAAGCTGTTCCCAGGCATCACCTCCAGATGAATGAACTGGAATTTCCAGGCGAGAACAAGGAAAGTCTTTATTTGGGGAACACGTTTTTGATGATCAAGAGTTGATTCAGGTGATGGCTCAGATCATGAAGGGCAATTTTTTTTTCAAAGCCTGTACTGACCCTATGTACTCTCAAGAGGACAGCAATAGTTTCACCCAATCTTGATTCATTCAGTCCTTAACATCTGGCATGCAGGAACCACTCAAGAATTATTGGTTGGAAGGAAAATGGAATGAAATCTGCGCTTGGCTGTCAACAACTCTCTTGGTGCAATAGAAGGTCCACTGATCTGGAAACCAGGATGATGGGTTTGCATCCCAATTTTGCTGCTTCCTAGTTGAGTCCCTCTTACTATATAAAAAGGGAGTGATAGTACTTAGACCATGGAATTCTTCCTTACTTCATTCAATTATTTATTCATTGCTTCAACCAGTTATTATCCTCTGCATCTCGGGATTGAGCCAAGGCATAGATGCTTTAGAAATGAACTAGAGGCTATTGTTGGGATGTTGGGAGGAACGACGATCTGATATGCGGGTCCCCAGAACCAGTACCCCAATTACTTCCTGCTCGTAGCCATGGTCTCAGTGAGGTCCCAGAGTGGCATATAATGATAAAAACTTCTTTGGCATGCAGAGTCCCGTGAAACTTGATTTAAGTCTTCATGCTTCCATCATTAGGGAAACAGGCATGAGACATCCCAAGCCAACTCAAAGGAGTTAGCTTTCCTCAAAGCTCATGTAGGGTAAATCTGCTTTCCACATGACAAATCTTCCATTCATCCAACTTCCAGCAGGTATTTATTGAGTATGTATCGCCCAATATGCCAGTCCTGTTAGCATTGTGCAAGTGGTGGGATTACCACGTACAGCATATGTGCAGGCTCGAAGGGAAGGTTGTGAGTTCAGCTCTAGAGATGCTGAATGGCATTAGGGAGGGAGTGTAGAATAAAAAGAGGGCCCAAGTGAAGCATGCAACTAGGTGAATGATCTTTAAGGACTGTATGTTGAATGAAATGTCAGGAACAAAAAGACAAATATCATCATGCCTCAATCATATGGACTAAGTATAATATAAAAACTTGGTGTAGTTGAGAGGTTGGGGCCTATTGTAAAGGCTCCTAGAGTGTAAGCTCTTACAGCAGTCACATATATTTAGGAGGTGTAACTGTTAATTCTAAATTCTGAGATACTGAGCTGTTTGCATATAACCTGGTTGTTCCCAGGAACTTCAGATATTTATATGACACCTGAGACTTAAGAGTTAGAGCTCTGAAGCTATGAAGGCTACCCCATACAGGAACTGTTTAAAAAGTTGAAAAAGTGATCAAACTTTGAGTAGAGATATGAATGAAGCTGATCTGGATAGGACTGAGACAAATAAGATTTTATTTGGTGATATCGTCCATATTTTAAAACTCCAACTTCTGTGTGAGACTAAAGGGAGAGATGTTTATTTGGTGCAAAATTTATATTTTAGGTGGTATATTTCCTAATTTAACTTGCCTGGTCAGTTTAGTTGAACACCATATGAACATGGAATCTTGAATAGGGCATGAGATTTTGTTGGTTTGTCCAGGTTAGTGTGATGCCTTGATAAATCCCAGAGTAATTAGGGCAGTGAATAAAGAAGTATTTGCAAAGTCCCCTTGGGGGGATAGGGAAAAATGAGGAAATATTCAACTTCCCCATTTGGAGAATTTCTCATATTCTCATAAGCAGTGGGAACAACCAAATCAATAGGCTGAGCCCTTGCTCTTGGGGTTTGCCCCTATGAAGCTTATCTCTGCAAAGTATAGGCTAAGCCTAATTCAAATTAGGCCTAAGAGTGACCCCCAGAGAACCTCTTTTGTTGCCTAGATGTGGCCTCTCTTTCTCAGCCAATTCAGCAAGTGAACTCACTGCCCTCCCCCCACCCCCATGTGGGACATGACTCCCACGGGTGTAAACCTCCCTGGCAATGTGGCACAGAAATTCCGGGATAAGCCAGGACCCAGCATCAAGGGATTGAGAAAGCCTTCTTGACCAAAAGGGGGAAGAGAGAAATGAGACAAAATAAAGTGTCAGTGGCTGAGAGATTCCAAACAGAGCTGGGAAGTTATTCTGGAAGTTATTTTTATGCATTATATAGATACCCCTTTTTAGTTTCTAGTGCCTTGGAGTGGCTGGAGGGAACTGCCTGAAACTGTCGAGCTGTGTTCCAGTAGCCTTGATTCTTGAAGATGATTATATAATGATACAATGTTTACAGTGTGACTGTGTGATTGTAAAAACCTTGTGTCTGATGCTCCTTTTATCCAGGGAATGGACAGATGAGTAAAAACGTATGAATAAAATAAATAAGTAATAAGGGGAACAAAGAATAAGATAAATTGGGTAGATGGAAGTACTAGTGGTCAATGAGAAGGAGAGGTAGGGGGTATGGTATATAGGAGTTTTTCCTTTCTTCTTTTTATTTCTTCTTCTGTTGTGCTGCAAATGTTCTAAAAATGATCATGGTGCTGAATACACAACTATGTGGTGGTATTGTGAGCCACTGATTGCACGCATGTATGGACTGCATGCGTGTGAAGATTTCTCAATAAAAATATTAAAAGAAAAAAAGGGCCCCGGACCTCCAACCTTCTCCCACTGCAAGATCCCCCTCCCTGCCCCATCACCATAACAACTCACACCCCACAACAACAAGCTAGAAGCATAGTCAAGGGAGGCAGGAGGAGGGAGTTCTTTGTGTTCTTCTTTGGAATCATTCCACTCTTCTGGGAGCCTTTTGGTGGCTTATTATCTATGGCATATGTCAGTGACCGCTGCAAGAACCCCTCCTCTATCTCGGTGCCCCTGACATCTCCATACCAAGAATACAACTTTAAAATGACATGTGTTCTCCACCACATGCACCACACAGCAAGAAGAAAACTAGTGGCCCAGTTATAGAACTGCTACCTTGCAAAGAGGAGGAAGGAAGTAATACCTCCCTCTGCCTCATCACAAAGGTTTAACAAACCCTTGATTCAAAGGGAATGCCAGCTGCATTCTCCTTAGATAAGGAGAACGCAGGTTGTGAAAGGAAGGAAAGGTCATCACAAAAAGGTTTTAGCAGGCAACTTGGAAGCAACGTTTTAAAAATTCCATTATGCTGGGTTGAAGCTGTTATGTACCCCAGAAAAGGCCATGTTCATTTAACCCATTTCTGAGGGTGCAGATCTATTATGGGTGGGACCTTTTGGTTAGGTTATTTCAATTGAGATGTGACCCACTCCATTCAAGGTGGGTCTTAATCCGTTTTACCGGAGTCCTTTATGAGAGGATAAAGGACAAGAAAAAGCCGAGAGAACTCAAAGAGAAAAGCCTGGAGAAGCAAGCAAGGGTGCACAGAACCTCACAGAGGAAGCCACTGGAACCAGAGGTGATGACAACAAAATCTGGGAGCAAAGGGCCAGCAGATGCCAGCCATGTGCTTTTCTGTGTGACAGGGGTATCCCAGATGCCAGCAGCGTTTCTTCAGAGTCCAGGTATCATCCTGTCAATTGCCTTCATCTGGACATTTTCATGGCTTAAGAACTGTAAATTGTAAATTAATAAATCCCCATTATAAAAGCCAACCCATTTCTGGCATACTGCATTGCAGCAGCTTTAGCAAACTGACACACCCATTTAAAGTAGCACCCAAAATTCTCATTTACAAGGAATAAATCTGTCAACAGATGACTAAAACCCCTAGAGTGAGAACTACATATCATTGCTGAAATTAAAGAAGACCTAAATAAATGGAAAGGTAGATTATGCTTTGGATTAAGAGACGTAGTGATGACATGACATTTTCCCCCCAATTGATTGTGCATTCAACACAAACCCAAACAAAATTCCAGCAGGCAGCTTTGTAGAAATTGACATGCTGATGCTAAATGTATGTGAAAATGCAAAAGACCTAGAATAACTGAAGCAATTTTTGCAAAGAAGGACAAAATCAGAAGACTTACCCTACTTGATTTCAAGACTTACTTAAAGCTGTTTGAGTTCGGTACTGGTACGAGGCTCAGAAAAGTGCAGTCCCTTGCTCACACAGCTACTAAGTGACCAAGCCGAGATTTGGGACCAAGCTGATCTGGCCCCCAAAAATTCATCTACTGCCGAGTACTGCCATCACTTCTGAGCGTGTCCTCAGTGCCAGTCGTTGTACTACATGCTTTCTCAATGTTACCTCGTTTAATCGTCGGGACAGCCCTGTTGCTTAATGAAAGGAGGAAGTCACCTGCCCAGGTCACGTGGCTCTGCAGTGCATTGCCAGGAAGGGAGCCCTTGGCCGCATGAGCCACCACCTGCAGTTTTAAAGCCGTGGGGGCTCAGGACTGCCAAGGTCATGCGGACAGCCTGCTTTGAGATGGGGGGTGAGGGCACGTCTTGAGATGCAGCCAGATGTCCAGCGGCAGGAACACCCAAGCCAGCCTCGGTAGTGCCCCGGCTGTGCCAGTCAGAGGAGATGGCAAGGGACCAGCTGTTCTTCGTCTCAGGCCCCTCCGGCTGGGGTCGCTGCACAACCCGAGGTCTCGCCCCAGCCTGACCCGAGTGCCTGAGCTCCAGCTGCAGAGCTGCCTCCAGCCCCAACCCGCAGAGCCACAAGTGCTGCTGGCTCTGCGGCCTCCGCTGCTCGGTGCCCAGATGCCGAGCTGTGCCCACAGGGCAGAGGCCGTGGCAGAGGAGGGAGAGGGGAGCCAAAAGCGGACAGTCTGTGAGCATGGAGCATGAGAGCAGAAGATGCCAGCAGTGGACAGAAATCCCTGCTCCACCCTCTGCCCCAGTGGTGGGCCACTGAAATGCGTCCTGGACTTCAGACCTTGACAGTCTTGGGTTCGAGCTCCGGCTCCACCAACCTCCCCCCGTTCAGTTTCCTCCGCTGTAGTGGGGGCGATACATAGCTGTGAGGATTAAATGAGATCATTAAGATGATGTAGCTGGCATCTTGTAAGGGCCTGGTATCTGGCAGCTTCCTCCCCACCTGTCCTCAGAGCCCTTTCCAGCCTACTATGGTGTGGATCTGATTCATTTAATAAAAAACTATTTGGAAGCAGGTTGAAGCACGCCTGGGGCTTCTGAGGGAACTCTCACAAGGGTTAAAATGTGCCCATCATAAAAATGCTTCAACAAGTAATTACAAACATACTGAAATAAATAAACAAAAAAAAAAGTGAAAGGAAATTTATACAACAGGAGGCTAAGGGCGGGGTTGCTGTATGAGCCTGCAATTCCATTGCTATGTGTATATATTTGGAGGAACTGAAACTGGGGACACGGATGGACATTTGCACAGTGGTATCCATGCGGCAGTGTTTGTAATTTGCAATGGATGGAGGCGGCTTAAGGGTATATTGACTGAGGAATGGAAGGGGGAACGATGGTGTTTATATATAATGGACTACTGAGTAACTGCAAGAACGAATGAAGTTGTGAGGCATGCAACCAGGTAAATGCACCTTGAGGACATGTTGAATGAAATGGCAGAGACAAAAAGACAAATATTACCATGCCTCACTCATATGAATTAACTACAATACACGAGCTCAGAGAATTAAAGTCGACAGCATGGGTTATCAGGTTGAGATCTGTTGTAAAGGGTCCTAGATTGTAAGCTCTTACAACAGTCACATCTATTCAGGAGTTGTAACTATCGTTTCTAAATTCTGAGATGCTGAGCTATTTGTATATAACCTGGTCATTCCCTGGAACTTCAGGGATTTGTGTGACACCTGAGACTCAACAGTTAGAGCACTGAAACTGTGCAAGTCAGCAGTACCCCATACAGGAACGTTAAAGAAAAAGTTGGAAAAGTGATCAGACTTAGACTAGAGATATGAATGAAGCTGACCTGGATAAAAGGACTAACGTAAATCAGAATACAGTGTAAAATATGATATTGTCTATTTTAAAACTTCAGCTTCTTTGTGAGACCAAAGGAAGAGATATTTACTTGGTGAAAAAATTTTATTTTTGGTAGCACATTATCTAACTTAACTTATATGGTCAGTTTATTCCATGTGGCTATAATTACATGGAAATTTGAATGGGGCGTGAGAGCTTGTTGGTTTGTACAGGTTGGTGTGATGCCCCGATACATCCCAGAGCAATTTGGACAGAGGATAAAAACATATTTGCAGAGTTCCCCTGGGGGACTGGGGAGAAAGGAGGGAATATTCAACTTCCCCATCTGGGGAATTCCTGACATTCTCACAAGCGGTGGGAACAACCAATTCAGTAGGTGGGGCCCTTGATCTTGCAGCTCACTCCTACAAAACATTCCTGCAAAGGAGAAGCTAAACCTGTTTGTGATTATGCCTAGAAGTGGCCCCAGAGAACCTCTTTTGTTGCTCAGATGTGGTCTCTCTCTCTCAACCAACTTGGCAGATGAGCTCACTGCCTTCCACCCCCCAACTCCGCCCCATGTGGGACATGACCGTCAGGGATGTCAATCTCCCTGGCAACGTTGGACAGAAATCCTGGAATGAGCCAGGACCCTGCATTAAGGGATTGAGGAAAGCTTCTTGACCAAAAGGGGGAAGAGAGAAATGGGGCAAAATGTTTCAGTGGCTGAGAGATTTCAGTCAAGAGGTTATCCTAGAGGTTATTCTTATGCAGTATATAGATATCCCTTTTTAGTTTATGGTGTATTGGAGTGGCTGGAGGGAAGTACCTGAAACTGCTGAACTGTGTTCCAGTAGCCTTGATTCTTGAAGATGATCGTGTAACTATATAGTTTTCACAGTGTGCCTGTGTGATTGAGAAAACCTTATGTTGGATGTGCCTTCTATCCAGGGAATGGACAGATGAGTAAAAAAAGGACAATAAATAAATAATAGGGGGAGATAAAGGGTTAAAAATGGGTAGATTTCAATACTAGTGGTCAATGAGAGCAAGGGAAAAGGGGTATGGGATATATGGATTTTTTCTTTTGTCTTTTTATTTCTTTTTCTGGAGTGATGCAAAGGTTCTAAAAATGATCATGTTGATAAATATACAAATATGTGATGGTATTGTGAGCCATTGATTGTATACTTTGGCTGGACTGTGTGGTGCATGAGGATATCTCAATAAAATATATATAAAAGACATTTACAGTGAACTACAAAATACCCACCAACTAGATTCCATAATTAACATTTTACTACTCTTGCTTTATCACATTTCGATCCATCTATTCAGCCCTTTATCCAGCCATCACGCCATCTTATTTTTCATGCATTTCAAAGCAAGTCGCAGACTTTGGCACATTTCTCCTGCTTGGGGGAGCTGTGCTCAGACCTGAGCCCGGAGGCTTCAGGAGCAAGGCTGGCCTGCAGCTCCGCAAGTTCTGGGCTCCTCGTCAGTAACTCTCAGGGAAGTTAGCTCTCTTGTGAGGCTGGATGATGTGGAAGAATGTGTGCGCGTGCCCCGCTTGTGTTTTGTTTTTGCTTTTTTTGTATGGGCAGGCACTGGGAATCGAACCCGGGTCTCCGGCATGGCAGGCGAGAACTCTGCCTGCTGATCCGCTGTTGCCACTTGTCTCTTAAGGAGAAGAAACACGCTGACGCACTGACAGGTAAGCCAGGGAAACACAGTCCAGAATGAGGATTGAGAGCCAGGATTTGGGACTTCTATCCCATCTCAGCCCCTATGACCTTGGCTTGTCTAAGCCAGAAAGCCTGGAGCCCAGGGCATCAGCAACGGTCCTCAGGACCCACCCTAAGCCCAGGAAAACAGAGCTGGGTGGATCCTTGGAGATCATCTCGGGCTCCAGATGGACACACTGGCCCCGAGGCCCTACCACCTATTTGTGGCACATGCCAGGCTACTCTACTTCTCCAGCTGGCACTACAGCAGCCTGGGCCCCAGCTGCAGACCAGCCGGCCTCGGCCGCTGCCAGGACAGCTGCAAAAGCAGCAGAGGTGGCGGCCACGGGCAGGGACCCGGGCCCCGTCGGCCTGCCTGCCTGGCCTTCGGACACCTGCTCAGCCTGCTGCTGGGGTCAGGCCATCGAGAGGCTGGGATCACAGCAGGGAGGGGCCCTTCTCTCCGCAGCACACTCACCAAAAGGCACTCCTGTTGTATAACACATATACTTTTTATTATGAAAGAGTTCAAACATACATAAATCTGTAGGAAATCATATAGTGAACACCTGGGTACCACCAGCCGGCTTTATCAGAATTTATTAATATTGAGTCATATATACTTCAGATCTTCTTTTCCTTTTTTTAATTTTTTTTTAAGAAATAAACCATTTTAGATACAAGTAAAACCTGCCAGAACCCGTCTCCAAACTCATTCCCTCCCTGTCCCCAGAAGTGACCATGACTCACCTTAGATTTTAACCCACCTGGGCAGTTTTTATAGTTCTGTCATTTTTGTGGGTCTCTTCAAACGTGCTTTTAAATATTATTTATTATGTGTATATATGTTTGTAATATAGTACATGCACTTCATATATATCATTTAAACTTACCATTTTGCTTCACACTACTTTTTATTTTAAAGATTTATTCATGCAAATACACACGAGTCTAGATTAGGGGTTGGCAAACTTTTTCTGTAAAAAGCCAGATAGTAAATATTTTAAAGGCTTTGCAGGCCAAAATGCTCTCTGTTGCATACTTATTTTTGTGTTGCTGTTGTAAAAATGCTTCTTCTGGGCTCCCTGGTTGGACAAAAGCTGGGCGGTAGTTTGCTGACCCTTAGTCTACTGGAGAACTCACAGTTCTTTCCGCCAGGCTCCTGCTAAGGGACGTTTTAGTTGTTTCCAGCTCTTCACTACTACACACAATGCAACTGTGAACATCCTCATGCAACTTTTTAAAGTCTTTTTTTTTATTGTATAATATAACATATATATAACATATATACATAGCAAAGAAAGAAAAAAAGCAATAGTTTTCAAAGTACTCTTCAACAAGCAGTTACAGGACAGGTCCCAGAGTTTGTCATAGGCTACCATACAATCTTCTCAGATTTTTCCTTCTAGATTTTTCAGAACATTGGAGGCTAGAAGGAATATATATTTTTTATCATAACAATTGATTTTCTTTTTTTGTGTGAAAAATAACATATATACAAAAAAGTAATAAAGTTCAAAGCACAGTGCAACAATTAGTCGTAGAGCAGATTTCCGAGTTTGGTGTGGGTTACAATTCTACAATTATAGATTTTTACTTCTAGCTGCTCTAAGATACTGGAGATTAAAAGAGATATCAATATAGTGATTCAGCACTCACACTTATTCGTTAAACCATATCTTACCTTCTCTGTATAACTCCACCATCACCTTTGATCTTTCTCCCACTCTTCAGGGGTACTTGGGCTATGGCCATTCTAACTTTTTTCATGTTGGAAGGTGTTGTCAGTAATATGAGGTAGGGGGTGAAACTAGCTGATATTCTGGAGAGGCTGAGCTCTCCCTGGACTTATCTGGTCCAGGGACCCATCTGGAGGTTGTAGGTTTCTGGAAAGTTACCCTAGTACATGGAACCTTTGTAGAATCTTATATATTGGGCTAGGTGTTCTTTAGGATTGGCTGGAATGGTTTTGGTAAGTTATGACAGGTAACAGTGTCTAACTGAAGCTTGCGAAAGAGTGACCTCCAGAGTAGCCTCTCAACTCTATTTGAACTCTCTCTGCCACTGATACTTTATTAATTACACTTCTTTTCCCCCTTTTGGTCAGGATGGAATTGTTGATTCCACAGTGCCAGGTCTGAATTCATCCCTGGGTGTCCTCTCCCACATCACCAGGGAGACTTTCACCCCTGGATGTCATGTCCCACACAGTGGGGAGGGCAGTGATTTCACTTGCAGAATTGGGCTTAGAGAGAGTGAGGCCAGATCTGAGCAACAAGAGAGGTCCTCCAGAAGTAGCTTTTAGGCATGCCTATAAGTAGTCTAAGCTTCTCCACTACCTACCTAAGCTTCCTTGTGTAAGTTTATTGTGTATGCAATTCAGTGACTTTGATTACTTTTACAGTCCTGTGTTACCATCACCACCTTCCATTATTAAAGCTATGCCTCATCTAAAATTTTTAAAGTTCTGCTTTTCACTAGATCTTTAATCAACCTGGAATTTATTTTTGCTATGATGTAAGTGAGGGATCTAATTGCTTTTGCTTTCCATACAGGTAATCAATTGTCCCAACACCATTTATAGAATATTCCATCCTCTCCTCCCATAACTACAGGGGAACCTCAGTCTCATTTCAAGTTTTCATGTGTACATAGGCTTCTTCTGGGTTCCTGTTCTCATCCATGGGTCCATTTGTTCATTGCCATGTCAATGTTCACTGCCTTAATTCCTATGTGTTATAATACGTCTATATGTCTTGATACATTCCATCACCCAGTGTGCCATTTTGAATCTGTCGTGTGTCCCAGAAAAGCCATTCCCTTAATCCTCATTCAGTATTGCTGGGTAGGATCTTTTTTATTGCTTCCATGGGAATGTGACCCACCCAATTGTGGGTGTTAATTTTTGCTTAGATGGTTTCCATGGAGATTTTTCTCCACCCATTCAGGGTGGGGTTGCTTATCTGGAGCTCTTTAAGAGGGAACCATTTTGGAAAAAGCTTGAGAGCCACCAGACTCAGTAGAGCCCACGCAGCTGGAGACCTTTGGAGCAGAAGGAAAATGCCCTCGGGAAGCCTTAGGAAATGAGAAGAGGCTAGCAGATGAGGGTATATTGCATTCTGGCAGCTTACAAACTAGAACACTCAGCACCTCCTGTCATTCTTATTCTTTAAAAATGTAATTTGTTGAGGTTCTCCTAGAAGCAGAGCCTGACCAGGATTTGGGACAAACATTTTCTTTAGCAGCTGATTCTAGGAAGCACAGGTAAAGGAGTGGGGAGTGAGAAAGGGGAAGAAAGAAAACCAACAGAGGGTGTGTTAGTGATCAGGGTGGCAGTGGAGGTAACCGGGGCTCAACCTCACTGAGGACTTCTGAGAAACCACGTGGACCACACCTCAGTTGTTCCATCTGAGGGGCAAGGTGAGTAACTTATCCATCAACTCTTATTCCTCATTGGCTGAGGTTTGCCCTTTGAGGCATCCCATCTCTGAATGCATGGGGTTACTGCTGCCAAGAGATATGGGTGGGACTCTTTGATATCTATATGGTTTTTAGGATCGGTCTGTCAAGTTCCATGAAAAATTCCATTGGGATTTGTACCAGAAGAGCACTGAATATATAGATTAATTTGAGACATCAGAACTAAATGCAACACTTGATTGTTGTAAAGGATATTATTGGACAAGTAGCAAAGTTTGAATGATATCTGAGGATCAGATGGCAGTAAAGCTTGTCAGTCTTAATTCCCTGACTTGATGGCTACATTTTGCCTATGTAGGTGAATATCCTTGTAGGCAATGCACATAAAGTATTACAAGCTGGGGACTGGGATGGGGTCATCACAAAGTCTCAAATTTTGGGGCAGCCTCACTCCAATCTCTGCTTCTGTCTTCACACTGCATTCTCCCACTCTGGCCTCCAGAGTGGATCCCCGTGATTACAGCAGGTACACCCCAAATAACCCAAGATTATCTCCCTATCTCCAAATCCCTAACCAAATCATATCTGCCAAGTCCCTTTTGCCATATAAGGGTAGCATATTCACATGTTTAAGGATTAGGATTTGAGCATCTTTGGAGGACATTATTTGGAGGACATTATACAGCCTACAACAGGTGGTGTCTGCTGGAGATCTCCTCTTTAGAGTTAACTCTTTTCCCGTTATAATTAATAAGTATTTTGTGTGGAGGTACTTGGAAACTATGCAAATATCGTGTTTCTCATCAAACTTTCAATTTACCCAGTTATTTATCTGCTTCCATATAGACTCATCATTTCTTACTTTATTCAATGGGTCATAATTCATCACTGTCATTACTTATTTTAATGTTCAAATTGCCCAAGATCTGGCCAGTGGAGCCTCTTCAAGCTGGCTTCTGTGTCCCTTTGGCATGTCCTCCTCATTCTCTGAACACATTGCTTATTTCCTGCCTATTTTGAATGGATGTTATGTTTGTTCCCTCCCTCTCTTACTACCCTCCCATCTTTGCTCACCCAATTTGTCTTACAATTTTTTAGCTGCCTCTAGGTTTTATGGAATGTTCAAACTCCTGTCTTGTGATATTCTGGGGATAGCTATAAAGCTAAGATTACAGATAACAGACCAGCAGTAGGCTTCGCATCCCCAGCATCCTGGCAGGGGTTGGGGTACACTCAAGTCCTGACTTCCAGCTGAGAGTCCTTTAGTCCTCCTTTACTCCTAAGGACCCGCCCCTGCTTTCAGCTTCCGGAGCACAGCAAGTCCCAGGTTTCAGCCCCCTGACCATTTTGTGTTTCTTTTGTTTTTGATTCCTGGAGATGATTATCTTATCTTCAACCTGGCTATGGTTTTTTTTTTTTTTTTTAGTTACTTTCTATATTTCACCTGTTATTGCTGTCTAGGACAGAGAGGATGCACTCAAACCTAAATCGTCCAACCCATCCTAGAGGTAAATCAGTCACATGGACTGACCCTCCCTTCCCACCACGTTCCTCCAGTTTTTAGACCTGCCTGTCCCAGACCAGGGTGGGGGGCTGGAGTGAGAGGGAAAGGGAGTGCCTGGGCCTTGGGAAGCCTGCCAGAGGCCCTTCTGGATCAGGGTCCGGTCTTGAGGCGGGGACTGGGCTCATTCTAAACCTTAGCGAGGACCCCGAGGTTGGGCAGGGAGGCCGGAGGCTTGATCCCAAGCCCTGAGAACTGCCTCTGGTCAGCTCAGGTCTTAAAGCCCAAGGGGGAGGCCACCGGCAGTCCACCCCTGCCATCCTCCCCGGGGAAGTCTGCGCCCTTCCACCGTTCCCCAAACTGGGTAAGAACACCCCAAGCTATTGCACCCTCCCAAATCCCTCTCATTTTTCTCCCCCAGCGTCTGCAGAGAGCAGGAGACCCTCAAGAACGCTGAATCCCTGCAGCGCCCCGTTCCTTCAGCAAAGGCAGAGCCCGCAAAATCTGAACTTGAGACTATTCGTTTTTCTAAAGAACCCCCAAGTCATGAGTTCAGGGTGACAGCAGGCAGAGCCCAGGACCTCGGTTGCTGGGGGACAACCACTTCTGGGAGCAGGAGGGGTCCCGCGCCGGCACCTGCGGTCCCCGAGGCCTCAGTCTCCCCGGCTGCCGGAGGGGCGCGGCGCCGCCCAGCCTGCGCCCTCGGAGCAGGTGGGGACGTCCCCAGGCCAGGCTGCAGGCGAAGAGCCCAGCGCGGAGGCGGAGGGGCGGGGGAGGGGGAAGCCCCGCCTCCTCTCCCCCCAGTGGGCGGGGCTCCCGGCCACTGCGCGCGGTCCTAGCGCCTGCCGCCGCGGCGCGTGCGGAGCTCCGAGGCCGGCTCGCCGCTCGCCAGTGCCCGCGCGGCCCGACAGCCCAGCTCGCCGCCGCCGCCTCCCCGGCCCCCGCCCGCCATGGGGAGCGCGCACCCCCTGGTCCTTTGCTTCCTGGTCGTCTTGGGCCGAGGCGGTGAGCTGCTTTCGGGGAAGGAGGGAGTGGGGCGGGGTGCGCCCGAGCGGGGACAGACTGGCCACAGGTGGAGGGAGGGGCCGGGGCCGGGCGCTGCAGCCGCGGGGGCGGGCCGCGAGGTTCTGGGGGCGACGGTCCCCCCTTGGGCTGAGCAGCCGGGCCGGGTTGCCCGGCGGCCCCCCAGGCAGCTCGGCTCAGTCCCGGCTGCGCAAGGATGCCCGGAGGCACCGAGTCTGGGTCCCCGCGGGGCCAAGGCACCTCCCCCGCCGGCGAAGTGACTTTCTTGACGATCTAAAGCAGCGCAGCCGGCAGCCCGGCGGGTGTAGACGCCGGGGAGCAAATGCCCAGCTCAGCCCCAGGGAAGGGTCTCCTGCCGCAGCGCTGTTGAGAGACGAGCAAACTTTCGCCGAGATGGGGGAAGGGGCTTGCCTAACTCTTCAGCCCCGAAGTATCTTGCAATTGGGGCAGGTCTCCCAGGAAACACACTTGATGGCACCCCACGCCTTTGCACACCCGCCCTGGTAAGGCCAGTCAGCCTCGCTGCTGGAGCAGGACCTGACACTGAAAGGGAAATACAATCAATCAGCTTTTCTCCTCCAGGCAGAGTCTAGATACTTTTTCTGGGCCTCAGTTTCCCCATCTGAGCTCCTGAGGACCCTTTCAGCTCCTACCACCTGGTCCAAGCTTGTCTGAGCCCTGATTAATCTAGAGGATTGAGACTACATCTTCCCTGGAGAGACAGCCATTACCGGCTAGGGATGCCGGGTGGGGGGACACACAAGGTTCCTACAGGGACGTGGGGACTTCGTCAAAGATGGTGTCCGCACTCAATGAGGGTGTCCCTTGCTCGGCCACCCGTTCCATTCAACTCCCCTCTCTGAGCCTCAGTTTCCCCATCTGTTGAATGGGGACGATATGCCCTGCCTACATATTTGCGTGCAGTCTGGAGGTAGGCTGCCATGTTCCTGGAGCAGCCTACCTCCAAATCACCCAGTACTGATGGTGAGGCCCTACCCGTGGCCCACTGGACCAGAATCTCCTAAAGTGGGGCCTGGGAAATCTGCATTTTATGAGCATCCTTTCTTACACATGGTGGAGAGACACTAAGTTCTTTGTAAAAGGTAAAGCCTCAAGTTTGTTTTTTTTTTTAACCCACAGCTATCTTTTAATAAACACAAATCTAGTGCTTCCTTTTGCAGTTTAAGGATGCACCCCAATTGAAAATCACTCTGCCTTTCACAGAGTGAAATCTTGCCAAGAAGATTCTATTGACCCTTCCTTTCTGTAGTTTGTATTCCAGAACCAGAGGTATGGCCATTTTTCCAATATAGATTTTAAGGTCAGATATGCTTTTCTACAAACTGTTCACATACTCACATAGTTTAGAATTGCACCTATGGTTTCCTGGGATTGGAACCCCTTTCTCCCAGGGAGCAGTTTTCCAGAGCAGACCTGGTCCCTTGGAGAACCCTGGACCGAGACAGGTATGACCCATTCCTCAACAGAATCTTTGAGTTGTGACTGACCCCTAGCGGTGACACTCCTTTTTAACCATGTGGGTTCTTGGGCTGGGAAGTGAACCCCCACGGGCCCCCCAGAGCTCCCACCCATTCTGGGCCAGCCTCGTCAGCTGGAGTAAAAGGCCTGGTTCTTGTCTTTTGAGCCAGCAGGTCCCACTGGCATATGCTAGTCAGGTGTTTGGTTTTCTCCTTTCTGGGGGAGGTCGGAGTATTTTCAACCCCAGCAGCCCTGCTTGGCACACACACATGCACACACATGTATAAACCTAGTGCAGGCACGAGTGTGCACATGGCCCCAGCCAGGGCCCACCGCAGCCTCGGCAGAGGCAGGGAGTCCCTCACAGCAGAAGCAACAAGGATCTCAAGAAGGAAGGGGGCTGGGGCAGGCCTCTGTCTTGGCTTGGCTCTCCTGCTGACTTGCTGGGGGGCTTTGAGTAATTTCCTTTCCTTCTTTGGCCTCAGTTTCCCCAGCTGAGAAATAGAGCGTTGGGCTAAATGGTCAAAAGTTCTGGGTGCCTCTAACTCTGCAACCCATAGCTGGTCCTCAAGATGAGGGAGGGTTCCTGGGTGGAGGGAGGGGGGCAGCTGAACTCCTGAAGCCCAAGACAGGCGCAAAGATGAGGAGCCTGTACATCGCAGGGGGGTCCGGAGCTGTATGCCCAGCCCCTACAGCCTGCAGGGCAACCCTGCTTCCCTGGGGGCTCCCAGGACCATCCCCCTGCGGCTGCAGAGACAACGGATCCAGCCTTCCCCAGCTCTACAAGACTGCAGGGGAGAAGGCAGGAACTGAGGCTCTGACCCTTAGAGCTGCCCCAGCCTTTTCTGATGGACTTGGGCAATTCGCAGGCATCTCTGCAATGAAAGGTCAGCTCACATAGGTAGAGAAGGGCTGTGCGGATGACCCAGCTGCAGCCTGGGGCTACAGCCTGGCTTTTAGGGTACTCGGGAAGCTGGCCTCTGAGAGGGGAGTGGAGGACGGATAAGTCTCCATCATACCCTGTAGGTCTGGGGTATGAGGGCCAGGGTCCAGAATTTAGACCAGGCAGCCCGGGAGGCCCCTGGACAACCCCGGGAAGTTTGGGGGAGGGACAGCAGGCCGCAGGTGAGCTGCGGACGTATTTTACAAGGCAGTAAATATTGCATCTGCTCCAGATGGGCAGTGAGTTGGAAAGTGCATGGAGCAGGCAGGATGGTGGCTGCTACCCACAGCAACGGGTCCAGCCCAGCACCCACCTGAGAGTCTACTGTGGATCTGCACAGTCAGGGCACCCCATGCTCTGGTCCTACCCAAAGAGGGAGGGGCGCGGTAAGACTCAGTGAACTGGCCCTCCGGGGGAGGATGTAATTAAATTCCTGGGCCTGGTGGGCCAGGCAGGACCCCCCACCCCCACCCCGTTGAGCATCCCTGCCCCTCCAGCCCCCATTATTCTCTTCTCCCACCCTACTCAGCACTTTTTCTTCCGTCCCACTTCTACCTCCTTTTCTGCTCCTGGGCTCCTGCTCAGGTATCCTTGACCCTCCCCTGAGTCTTGCTCTTTCCAAAGCAGACCCTCCACCCACAGCTGCCACGTTTCCCGTAAGACACCAGAATAAACAAGGCCAGGCCTCTGAATCGCACTCCAAGACATGGGAAGGAGATGAAGCAAAGACGCAAGGGATCGGGGTGTGGAGAGGCACAGATCTGGGGCTGTGTGCTCTCAGGGTCAGGTTCCCTGCACGAGGCCGCGTTTGAGCTGGGCCTTGAATAGGGCTCTGAACCGAGATGTCTCCTTTAATTAAGCTCCAGACCCAGGAGCCACTTCCCGGCCGGCCCTTCCATTGGGTGTTTCGGGGGCCCCTGGCACCTGCAGCTGCACCTCTGAGCCCAGCCTATGCACCCCCACCCCCCATTCTGTTCTTTGAAAGCCCCACTGTCTCCATTTCCGTGTTTTGTTTGCTTGTTTGTCATTATTCCCAGCAGGGAACACAGTGAATGGCACACGACAGGCACCCGGATGTTGGATGGCTGGAACCTGTCAGAACAAAGAGTGTGTTCTAAGACGTGGAAGGGAGACCTTGCGGGCAGCACGGGAGAGAAGCGAGCAGGAGCTGACACTTAAGCTTTAGTCCTACCTGCAGCTCTCCGAGGCCATGGGCAGAAGGGCCCTGGTCCAGTTTGTGCTCTAGGAGGACGGCTCTGTCGCTAGGTGGTGTGTGGGTGGGAGGGAGTCTGGTGAGGAAGCTGCTGGAACAGGGATGGGTGGTGAACTAGGGTCAAGGTCGGAGGGGTGGAGATGGGTGGACAGACAGACGGAGAGGCTGGAAAGGTCAAATACACAGGGCTGGGTGCCCACTCAGATGAGCTAAGGGAAGGCTCAAGAATAAACGCCCACTGTTGGGACTAGAGTGTCTGGAGCACGGGGTGCCATTCATTGCCAGAGGGAACAGGAGGGGAAGAGGTTTGGGGTGGGAGGAGAGAGCCGAGCTCTGTCTTGGACATACTTAGTTCGAAGCCCCCGCCAGCCCCTTGACTGCCTCTGCCAGCCCCGAGGATACCTGTCTGTGGCTGAGCCCTGGCCCCCTCGCCATCCGCTGCAGTGAGGGTGAGATGGACAAAGGTCCAGCGGGCCCGATGTGATTTTTCCCAGGGGAATGCCGCGTGGCGAACGCTGAGGAGAGGCTCATGGATGACCTGCTAAACAAAACTCACTACAACAACCTGATCCGCCCCGCCACCAGCTCTGCCCAGCGCATCTCCATCCAGCTGCAGCTCATCCTGGCCCAGCTCATCAGCGTGGTAGGTGCAGGGGCAGCGGGGGCCCGAGACGCACGAGGAGAAGCTAGAATGGGTGCCCAGTGCCTGGCAGTAGAAGAGGAGTGGCCGTTCAGTGTGGGGCTGGGAGCTGGGCGACTGAATGTTTTACTTCTGGCATCTCCCCCGTTTCCTGGGTCGGTCCCAGGTGATTCTTCTGATATTTTTTTCCGTATCTAGAAATTAAGGAGTTTGTCTCAAACTTTGAGGGCTCTGACCCTGCCTCTAGGTTATGACTCTCTGATTTCCCAAAAACCCTCTGTGCTTTTGCACACATTGTTCTCTTCTCATTAGACATCCGGCCCACTTTGTCCACCTCACTCAACAGTTTAGAGCCAGCTGCAAATCGATGATCTATATATTGATGAAAATGCTTTGGTTGCAAGTAACAGAACACCCAGCGAAGAGTGACAAACCCGATAAAAGCAGCTAGTATAGCACATAACAAGACACCAGGCTGAAGGTTCCAGAATTGTAACTAGGTGACTCAGTGCTGTGAGGACTCTGGGTTGTTATCAGTGCTGTTAGCACTCCAAGATCCTCTCACTTTTCCCTCATGGTCACAAGATAGCTGCCACAGCTCCAAACATAAAGTCTCCCCGTGATACTGTTCTTGGCAGGAAATGGTGAATCTCTTTTTAGGGTCCCTTCTTTGAGTATGAGGAAAGCCTTCCCAGACACCTGCTCTCTGAGCCACCTTTTGCATCTCATTGGCCAGTTCATGCCTAAGCCTTAACCAGTTATTGGCCAGAGGAATAGAATTGCTACGGTTGACTTCGACTTCAATACAGGGCAAGGGAGCTGGAGAGGGACCCATTGAATGTGGTGTGTCCAATGAGCCAGGGCTTTGTTAGCACAGAAGAGGAGGGCAGTGACCATTGGATAGGTGGACCTCTGCTGGGCTTCCAGCAGAGCCACCAACTTCTCTTCCTCGTGCTCACAGCCCTGCCCCACTGCCTCTCCCAGCCTGTGCATCACATGACCTCGCTTGCCCCCTACTTTTAGGGGGAAATAGGAACCAGGTGGGGGCCACTGATGGGTGCCGAGGCCCAGGGGCAGGGCTGGAGACCAATACCTGCCTGGCCAAGTGAGATGAGGGTTTGGACAAAGAAGGTGCTCGGCATGGGTACGAAAGGAGGGCTGGTCTGCCGAGTTCACAGGTATGACAGGTTGGGCGGGGTGGATGTGGGGTGGGGGTGGCGGTGCCAAGGAAGGCCGGGGTGCCAGGGAGTTTCTCTTCTCTTCTTCTCCCCTCTGCGTGTCACAGGGCGTCATGGCCCATTGTAAAGCACCCCCACGTGGCCCTCGCCGTGCCCTCACCCCCAGGGTTCGAGCCCTCCCTTTGTAATCAGCCGAGAAGGGGGCAGCCACCTGAGGAGCCTGCAGGGCCCTGTGGCCAGCAGAGGGAAGGAGGGCAGAGGGCAGCAAGGGGCCTGACCTACTTCTTCTCTCAGGCGGCTCCCTTCCTGCCCCCAGCCTCTCTCTGTTGCACAACCGGCCCCCACATACGGAGCCCTCCAGTCAGGAAGGGCTTGTGCCCTCCGACCCTGTCCCCTCGGCAGCCAGCCCGGAAGGAGTCAGGGCCTCTGGCCAGGCCTCGCCCGGGCTGGCGTCCGAGTACCACGTGTCCAGCCAGCCAAGGGCCATTTGCTGAACAGGACAAGCCCGGCTTCTGCCCTGCAGCCGCCAAGCCGGGGAAGGGACATGGGCCTGCAGCTTTGGCAGCCCTTCCGGCCTCAGCCCACCCTGACCCGATCTGAAGCCTTGGCCCTGAGGGCTGGGGAAGCACCGTGAGCTGTGTGTTCCTGAAAGGAGGCACACAGGGCTCATATTAGGTTTTACAGCCCTCCGCCCCTATTTTTCAGGGTTTGTTTTGTCTATGTGGTTTTGAGAAGGGAAAGTTATGGGCAGGGCCAGTTTAAGGTCTCTGGGGAGGAGGCAGTGGTTCGGTGTTGGGCGAGGCAAACAGAGCTTTAGAAGCAGCTCTTTGTGGGGGCCAGGCCCTGGAGGCACACTCAGCAGCTGCTGGGGGCAGGGGGCGGGGGGGGGGGGTGGCAGGGAAGGCAGGGTGGCCGGTCAGACCCCCCGCAGGACTGGGGCTGGAGCAGCTGCTGCACGGAGCGGAAGCCCCAGGCAAAGGCAGTTCAATTGCCCAGGAGCAGAGGTGAGCCAGTGAGGGTGAGAAGCTGCAGGAATACCCCTGACCCGTCTCCAAGTACCATTCTGGGTATTTAGAATCCTTTCGGTTGCAAATAGCAGAAAGGGACCAGCTGGCTTGAGCTAAATGTGGGGTGCGGGGTTTATTACTGGAGTGCCACTGAGGAGGTGCCCCGAATCTGCCCGCCAGGAGCAGACCTGAGTGCTGTGGGGATATTGCTCAGCCTTCCTTCTCTGTGGGGTCTGCCCCATTCTCCCTTCCTTGATCCCATGCAGCTTGCACCCTAGTAGGGGGAGACAGATTTGAATTTTCAGGTGCACCCAGTTTATTAAAGCACCTCTGCTGTTTAGGTTGTAAACAAAATAGTGCTTTTGTTTGTTTGTCTGTTTTAATAATTGTTGCCAAATGGGCTCGTTGAACCTCCTTTCTCTCTGTGAGCCAGGCTTCCTTATCTGTACATTTATCTGATGCTGTGCTCTACTCTCAGTTTCTAATAAAGTTAGGCATATGCTTTCCACATGACCCAGCAACTCCACTCCTGGAGATTCAGCAGAAGCGAAAACATAAGTCCAAACAAAGGCTTGTGCAAGCCTACAGCAGCTTTCTTCATCAGAGCCCCAAACTGGACACACTGCAGACATCGATCAGCAGGAGAACGGATAAACAAAGAACAGAGCAGTCACGCAATAAAAATGAACGAACTTCTGGGCGGTGCGGCAGTGGCTGGGTGGCAGACCTACCGTGCGAGGCCTCCGCCACTGAGCCGCCCTCGTCCCACCCCACATCATTTATTTTTAAGCCCCAAGTCCCCCCAGGAGCATCCCTGGAGCCTGCAGCTGAAGGAGGAGGCGTGAGGTGGTCCAATATGAAAGCTTTTTCCACACTCACAAGTTCCCTTAAAAACTGGGCTATTGAACACAAACTCACTGCATAATTTGTCTTCTCCGCAATCCCTTTCTGTTCCTAAAGGTGGAAGCTGCGCTTTTTTGTGATGAACACTCGGACTCCATCTTGACCAACTTCTTCGTCAGAATCTCCTTTCGTCTTCGTATAGTCTAGAGCTTATAAGAAAAACCATTAAAACCCTGGTTCAGACACCAACTTTCACACTACCTGTTCAGGGGGCTTATCTTTTTTTTTTTTTTTTTTTTTTGCATGCTGTATGTCAGGGTCACATTTCATCATTTTTCCACGGGAGTATCTACCCCATTATTGCAGCACCATTTGGTGAATTTTTGTTTGTTTTTTGGGAAGTGCATGGGCCGGGAATTGAACCCAGGTTTCTTGCATGGCAGGCTATAGAATTCTACCACTGAGCTACCCGTGCACCCCTCAGGCTTGTCTTTCAGAAGCTGCTTTACCTTGTTTGCTGCTGAAGGTGTCAGGTGAGGGCAGCCCCCATCGGCTGCAGCTTCCTCTTGCTCGCAGCTAGACCGGTGCCCAGGACTGATGAAATCCCCCTCCTGGCTGCCACGGCCCCCAGCTCCTGCAGCCTGAGTTCGGTCCCCTCGGCTGGAGGACACAGCACGCACACTGATGCCACAGGCTGCACTGCACCCTCCGCAAGTCTAAAAAGTTTTCTTTAAGTCAGCTGAGGAACTGTGACTTTCACTAATGGCAGAGCAGGGTGTCACCCAAGAACAATCTTTCCCAATTGCCAGAAGGTACTGAACTTTTTTTTTTCTTTTAATGTAGATGCAAATTTTCTATACAGTTCTGTTTTCTTTTGATAGTATTGATAACTTGTGATAACATTCAAATGAGATTTTATTTCTAGGTAACTTTGGCCCTTCACAACATACCTTTAAGTCCCTGAGCATTCTGTATATGATGAGGAGATTCTTTGCATTTATTCTGTTGTTTTTTTTTTTTTTTTTTAACATGTGTAGGCGCTGGGAATCGAACCCGGGTCCTCTGGCATGGCAGGCAAGCATTCTTGCCTGCTGAGCCACTGTGGCCCACCCTCTTGGATTTATTCTTACACCAAGCTGATCCACTTGAAATTAGGCATTATTATTTCCTCTCTGTTGGGTTTTAAATCTCCTCCAGAGTTGCATGTAGATAGCTTTCATTTCTGTGTATCAAAAAATCCATTTTTAAAGTATCTCCAGAGTAAAAAAGAGAGGAAATAGAAATGTATGTTTTCATGCACATTTGATGCACATTTCATTGTTTATTGATACGAGTGTCTTACACTGGTTATAATTATTATTTGATTCAAAGAAGGGAGGCATTCATTATGGATATGCTATTATACTATGTGGGCCATTTTTATTCAACTCTTTACAGATTATCAAGATTGGGGCCACCATAATTACACTTTTATCATGGAAAAATATAATTCCCCAAGATGTAATGTTCAGCAGAATTGGAGTATTTTCTTTAGAATTGCGTGAAAAGGCAAATGAAAGCTTATTTTAGAATGCTTGTATTTTCTTTTCTCTCTCTTGGAACTCATACACCAGTATATTGCGGGCAGCTATTATACTAAAAAAATAAAGCCTATTTTCACTATCAAAACCAAGAATGGTATTGGAGAGGGTACCAAGGCAGCCAGGACTTGAGGGACCGGGAGCCGAAGGGCGCGGGGGCATGGGGAGGTGACTCTGACATCTGTGGTGCTTTCCCCTCATTTGATGGTAAACAGTTTAAGGCAAGAGGCTAAAAAGCTGGGCACAAACCAGTAGGTGAGAGGCTGAGGATCTTATCTGGACTTTTGGAATCTCACAGGGAGGTGACAAATATTGAACTTTGTGCCCCACCGAGGAGATAAGGCCTTAGTGGGGATCCTGGAAGGGTTACTCTTAAAAGTAAACTAATAAAATTATACCAGCCCTCACGAAGCCTAAAACCCACTCTGAAACAAGCTTAGCCTCAGACTGCCTCAACTCGGCCTCAACTCTAACTGCCTGCCATAAAATTAAAGTAAATGCTCTCTGGGGGGATATAAAATTGGATAAAAATTTACAAGAATGCCCTAAGACGAGCCCAACTGAGAAAAGACCGGGAGAAAACAAGCAGATACTAGCAACAGACACTTAGGTGACCCAGATGTTGGAGTTATCAGACATAGGCTTTAAAATGACTGCAACTAATATCTCAAGAAAATTGTAATGATGGAAAATTTCTCCAGAGTACTGAAAATTGTAAATGTAAAGAAAAACAGAGTCGATTCTAAGCTATTTAGAACTAAAAATATACAAAACCTTTAAAACTCATAGGGTATGAATATCAGATTGGGCGGAGGTTGAAGAGAGGATTCGTTGGAGAACGGTCAATTGAAAATATCTAGACAAACCACAGAGAGGAAAAAAAGATGGAAATGCAGAAGAGAAGATAATATAGGGCATGTTAAAAAGCTCTAAGATGTGTAATTGGAATCTCAGAAGGAGAGGAAGAGGAGATAAAAATAAGAAGCAATATTTTGAAGTTATATGGACTTGAGAATATTCCCAAACTGACTAAAGATATTTGGGTGCATATTTAAGAGGGTCTTTGAACCCCACAAGGGACATATAGATAGAAAAAGACACCAAAAACCAAAGACAAAAGAGAAACTCTTAAAAGCAGCCAAAAAAAAAAAAAAGATTATGTTCAAAAGACACAACAATAAGACTGACAATTGAAAATGGAAGCCAAAAAATGGAACATGTTAAAAGTGCCTCAAGAAAAAACTGCAAGATTAGAATTCTACCACCAGCAAAAATATCCTTCAAAACCGAAGATGAAAAAAAGATGTTTTCACCTTTAATGAGAGATTTTAATATCGGAGGACCCAAACCTAAAGGAAATATCAAAGGATGTTCTTTAGCTACCAGGAAAATGATCCCAGTAGAAATGCAGAAATATAGGCAATAATGAAGCACAACAGAGAAGATGTATATATGGGTGTGCCGGTTTGAATCTGTAGTGTACCCCCAGAAAAGCCATGTCCTCTGATCCTCATTCAATATTGCTGGGTGGGAGCTTTATGATTACCCATGGAGATGTGACACCCCCAATTGTGGGTGGTAACCTTTGATTAGGTGGTTTCCATGGAGACGTGTCTCCACCCATTCCAGGTGGAGTTGCTTCCTGGAGCCCTTTAAGGGGGAACCACTTTGGAAAAAGCCATGAGAACCCACGCAGCCAGAGACCTTGAAGAGGAAGAAGGAAAACGCCCCCGAGGGAGCTTCATGAAACAAGAAACCCGGAGAGAAAGCTGGCAGATGTGGCCATGTTCACCAAGTGCCTTTCCAGTTGAGGAGACGCCCTGAACGTCATTTGCCTTCTTGAACCAAGGTATCTTTCCCTGGATGCCTTAGGATGGACATTTTCATAGCCTTGCCTTAATTTGGACATTTTCGTGGCTTTAGAACATGTCAACTTGCAATCTAATAAATTCTGCCTTTAAAAAGCTGTTCCGTTTCTGGTATATCGCATTCCAGCAGTTTGCAAATTAGAACAATGGGTTTATTTAAATTGATGTTGAAAGTGTAAACACTTTAGTTGCATATGGTGTTATCTACATGACAATAATAGTCCAACTCCATTATGCTAGGTGATAAATGGAGTTGAAATGTTCTGAAATCCTTTCCTTGTTCCGGAAGTGGTAAATGTACTAATTTATATCAGACTGTAAAAAGTCTATTATGCCTATTATAGTCTCTAGGGTAAACTACTAAAAGGAGTCATGCTGACATGGGGAGAATGGAATATGATATTTAATTCAAAACAAAGCAAGAAAAGAAAAATGAATAAACAGAAAACAGGTAGATGGTAGGTTAAAACCCAGTATTAGTATACATTAAATGTAAATAATCTAAAAATTCCATTAGAAAAAATTCAATTAGAAAGAGACAGTTGGTATGCATCCTTTTTCTTTCCATCCCCACCTTCTCAATCCCCACCAGTATCCTGGAATGTGGATGTAATGGCTGGAGCTCTGGCAGTCATCTTGGACTATCTGGATGAGGCTCACATGCTGAGTGTGATAGAGAAGAAAGCTGAGGGGAACCTGGGTCCCTCAGGAATTTATAAAGCAAAATCATCATATCTGTCCAAACTATCACATGAGAAAGAAAGAAAACTTCTGCTGTGTTTAACCCAATGTTACCCTGGCTCTCTGTTACTGGCAATTGAACCTTATCCTTCCAATAAACTTAACTGAGGGTCTAGCATAGGTTGCTTGGAGAAGTGACTCTCCAGCTGAGCTCAGTGGTCTTGGCGTTATCTTGGTGACAGGAGAGAAGGAAAAGCAGAGTAAGAGAAAAAGACACATTCCGGGAACTCAAGAAGGCCAGGGTGGCCACAGCACCTAACAAAAGGCATGGGGAGGTAAAATGAGGCTGGGAAAGTTGGCAGAGCTTTGCAGACTCTGTGAAGGAGTTAAATATTTATTCTATATAGGAGGGAATCCGCAGGAGTGACATAAGCAGGATTGGCATTAAGGTCAAAAGCACCAAGAACTTTGGAAAGTTCATTTTGGATGTATAGGGAGGATAGGCACGTGTGTGCAGGTGGATGGAGAGAGACTGGGTTGGGCAGGTCTTACAGTGGTCTGGGTGAGACAGGGGTGATGGTGGCCTGGCCTGCTGTTAGGACTCGTGATGCATTCATTCAGAAAATATTCATTGAATATCTAATATGTCCCAGTTACTCCACTAAGTACTCTACTGCCCTCAGGGACCTTACATTCTAGTGGGAGGTGGCAGACAATACACAAGTGAATACAGTACCAGGTGGTGATAAGTGCTACAAAGCAAAATAAAGCAAGGTAGGAGGGGTGCTGCTTGATCTAAGAAGGTTAGGGAAGACCTCTTTTAAGGTGACATTTCTGGGACCTGAAGAAGGTGAGAAAGTTGGCCATGGGGATTTTCAGGAAGCGAGAACAGTATTGTAAAAGCAGGAGGGTGCTGGAAGACAGCAGAGAGGCAAGGGGGCTGAAGGAGAATGAGCCAAAGAGAGTGTGATGAGATGGGAGGCAGTGGAGCCCATGAGGGGAAAACAGATCTCGTAGGTCCCGCCAGCATGGTAGGGTTTTGGCTTTTACTGTGGGTGAGATGGGAGGCACGGCTTGAGCTACTAAAAGCAGACAAGGATGGAGCAGGGAGGCCAGCAGGGCAGCTGCTGCAGTTCTTCAGGAGACAGATGGCGGTGGCAGTGGAGCTGGAGAGAGGCAGACCTATCTGAGATGCCTGTGGCAAGTCCAGTCCAGAAGAGTCATTGATGAATCAGTGAGCGGGGTGGCAGGGACCACTCCCTGGCTTTCTGGCTTGTGGAATCGAATAGCTGGGGCTTGTCATTCACTGAGATGGGGATGCTGAAGGAGGCCCAGGTTTGGGGGAAATGAGCTTGGGTGTTGGATCAGCAATTGGTCTCAGGGGCCTGGAGCTCAGAGCCTTCTGCATAACAAAGCGAGGCCCGTGCGAGCCCCCCTCCTGCGAACTGAAAGCCCCGTTTCCCTCCCCAGAATGAGCGGGAACAGATCATGACCACTAACGTCTGGCTGAAACAGGTGAGTACCCCGTAGGGTCCCCAGCCCAGGCGACAGCTCCTCTAGGGCTGCCTCTTGGTGACGACCAACCTACAAGTGGCGGGGCCCTGCCTGTCCGCTCAGGAATGGACCGACTACCGCCTGGCCTGGAACAGCTCCCGCTACGAGGGCGTGAACATCCTGAGAATCCCTGCGAAGCGCATCTGGCTGCCGGACATCGTCCTTTACAATAAGTGAGTGGTGGCCCAGGGCCACGTGGTGTTTCACCCAAACTTCGGAATGGGCAGGGCCAGTGCCCTCAGTGATAGGTGGGAAGTCAGAGGCCCAGAGAGAAGCCCAGTGCCCCTTCTGTCCTCCATGCTTGGCTGAGACCTTGGTGGCTTTGTCAGTGTTGGGGGTTGGGAGCACCCACTTATGATGTGTTAATACCTTTGGTAGGTTGGGGGTGGGGGACTAAAGAGATTCTTCCTGGGTTGTAATTATACAGCGAGAGTGTGTAATTAAGAGCACAAGGTCTAGAGGTAGATAGACCCAAGTTCAAGTCTCAGCTGTACCAAGTTGACTTGTTTTCTGACCTTGGAGAAGTCCCTTAAGCTCTCTGAGCCTTGGTTTGCTCATCTGTAAAATGGGGATAATAACAGAACCTGCCTCTTTGGACTCTTGTGAGGCTTAAACAAGCTATTCCGTGTGTGCCTTCATACTGCCTCATGGTAGGGCCCTCCCCACTGTACCACTGCTGAGAAAAACAGGCGCCTCCCCCCCTTTACAAAAACTCTTTAAATTGTGTAGTATAACATATATACAAAGCAAAGAAAGATAAAAGCAATCGTTTTCAAAGCACTCTTCAACAAGTAGTTACAGGACAGATCCCAGAGTTTGTCATGGGCTACCATGTGGTTCTCTCAGATTTTTCCTTCTAGCTGCTCCAGAATATAGGAGGCTAGAAGGAATAAATATTTTTTATCATCACATTTAACTTTTTTGTGTGTGAAAAATAACATATATACAAAAAAGCAATACATTTCAAAGCACATCGTGACAATTAGTTGTAGAACAGATTTCAGAGTTTGGCATGGGCTACAATGCCACCATGTTAGGTTTTCACTTCCAGCTGCTCTGAGATACTGGACGCTAAAAGAGATACCAATTTAATGATTCAGCACTCACGTTCATTTGTTAAGTCCTATTTTCTCGAACTCCGCCATCACCTGTGATCTTTCTACCCCTCTCTTGAGGGGCGTTTGGGCTGTGGCCTTTCTAACTTCTTCATGTTGGAAGGGATTAAAAACAGCCCCCCCCCTTTTTAAATTAAACTTAATCCTATGCAAACACAAATGTTCTTACCATATGATCATTCCATTCTCGATATATAACCAGTAACTCACAATATCATCACCTAGTTGCATATTCATCACCTTGATCATTTCTTAGAACATTTGCATCCTTTCAGAAAGAGAAAACAGCAAAAAGACTCAAACATGCCATACCCCTCACGCCTCCCTCTCGCTGACTGCTAGTATTTCCATCTACTCTTAGCCCTTGTTCCCCCAACTTTGTTTTCTATCCCCCTTACCCCTCCCTTTCGTGGATCACCAGCATTTCCATAGGCTCAACTTATTTTAACCTCCGTTCCCCCTATTATTTATTTATCTTTGACCCACATAAAACAGGCCCCTTTCGGGGCGGCATCCATGGGGGGGCTGGGGGCGCGGGGGTGGGGGCGTGCGGGAGCTGTGCCAGCTGCCGGCCCGGCGCGCGGGTCTCCCTCACGCTGCCGTGCCCGGCGCCCCGCCCCGGCCCCCAGCGCCGACGGGACATACGAGGTGTCGCTCTACACCAACGTGGTAGTCTGCTCCAACGGCAGCATCCTCTGGCTGCCCCCCGCCATCTACAAGAGCGCCTGCAAGATCCAGGTGAAGCACTTCCCCTTCGACCAGCAGAACTGCACCCTCAAGTTCCGCTCCTGGACCTACGACCACACGGAGCTCGACATGGTCCTCAAGTCGCCCATGGCCAGCATGGACGACTTCACGCCCAGCGGCGAGTGGGACATCGTGGCGCTCCCGGGGCGGAGGACGGTGGACCCGCAGGACCCCAGCTACGTGGACGTGACCTACGACTTCATCATCAAGCGCAAGCCGCTCTTCTACACCATCAACCTCATCATCCCCTGCGTGCTCATCACCTCGCTGGCCATCCTGGTCTTCTACCTGCCGTCCGACTGCGGCGAGAAGATGACGCTGTGCATCTCCGTGCTGCTGGCGCTCACCGTCTTCCTGCTGCTCATCTCCAAGATCGTGCCGCCCACCTCCCTGGACGTGCCGCTCATGGGCAAGTACCTCATGTTCACCATGGTGCTCGTCACCTTCTCCATCGTCACCAGCGTGTGCGTGCTCAACGTGCACCACCGCTCGCCCAGCACCCACACCATGGCGCCCTGGGTCCGGCGCTGCTTCCTGCAGCTGCTGCCCGCCTGCCTCTTCATGCAGCGCCCGCGCGGCGGCGGCGCCAACCCCGGGGAGCCCCGGCCCGGCCGCCCCCGCGGGACCCAGGCCGAGGCCACCGCCGGGGGCCCCTCCGGCCGCTGCCCCGACCCCGCGGGGATGCCCCGGGACTTCCGCCCGCGGCCTTCTGGAAGGTTCCGGCAGGGTGTGCAGGAGGCCCTGGAGGGCGTCAGCTTCATCGCAGAGCACATGAGGAGCGACGACCGGGACCAGAGTGTAAGTGGGTCAGCCCAGGGGAAAGCACCAGGCCCCCGTCGCCCACGGTTAGGGGAGCTCGAGGCCGGGACTCCCACACTCCTTGTTTGAATCAGGAGCCCCGCGACAGCTTCATGCATTCGGCTGCTGATATAGTTTTGTTTGCTCTGCGTATCTCCAACCCCCAAAGACAGGGCCTGGCGGGGCTAGCTCCCCACCAGCTCTCATCCCCTACCGGTCGAGGACAACCCTGGGCTGCCCATTCCCCTGCACTTCCGGGTGGTGCCACTTAGCCAGGAGCAAGCACCCTTGTGCTGGAGAAGTGCCTCCGGCAGAGAGGGTGGGGGTGGGCACCGGCCTTGAAGTGGGGGGCCAAGCACTGACTGCAGGACCTCCAGGGAATTCAGTCCTGCAGCACAGAGGGCATCCTCTCTCCACCTCTTCAGACTTGCAAAGAATCCATCCACCTTTTTATCTATAGCTTTTAGGCGCACAGAAACATCAGTTAAAATGTTACTGCTACCAGGGCAATATATTATCAAGGCGAGGGACTAGAATTACAGATTTTTCTTAGAGGTTAAGTTCACTTTCATAGGATAAAGCAATGAGCACCACAGCTTGGGTGTCTCAAAGGACTCCTCTGAACGAGTCGCAGTTTTAAGGACAGTTTTGTAACAACTGAAAACAGAATGCAATGGTAACAGACATTTCACCTATGTTTCCACGCTGGGTGGGAGAGCAAGACATACCCTCGTGAATGTTCTCGTTTCAACACCTTATCTGTCTTTCCCTCTGCAGCCACATGTTCAGTTTCCTTTTCGCTAGCAGCATTCTCAAGGGAAAGCCCTGGAATTCCATTAGTTAGGGCGGAGAGAAAAGAGCAGACTGGGGAAGTGCCAAAATCATGCTATGGAATGGAAAGAAGCGAGTTGCTCACCAGCGGAATGTAGGACGTGAGATAGTTGCGCAGCCCTGCACTCAGTCTGTGGCTCTGGTCCAGGGGTGTCTGCACCCCCTGGGAGCTGGGCAGAAACGTGGTCCTCTGGCCGCACCCCAGACCTGCTGAATCAGAACCTGCTTTTTAACCAGACCTCCAGGAGGTCTGCAGGCACATCACAGCTTGAGAAGCACAGCTCTATAGCACGATCTGATTTTGCATTCTAAATAATTAATTTGGTCGTGTTTAAATTTGATCTCATTTCAAACCATTCAGTCGCTCAGCATCACCTAATTTGTTGGCTCCCTTTTGTCTGTATTTGGGCTGGGGTCCTGCTGGCCGAAGGAGAGCCACAGGGGATCTCTTCTCACTAAAGCTTCTGGGGTTGCCCTTTCTAGCCGAGCCAGGGTCTATGGGGGAAGTGTCCAGGAGCCTGCATTTTTAGCCGGATCACCTGGGGGCTGTGTACACATTAGAGTTAAAGAAGCGCTGCTCTCCGGAGGCACCCAACTTGAGCTGCTTCTTCTAAAGGCCTCACCTCCTGCTTGGCACTCCGGAGTGCCCTGCTGTTTCTAGCTGAATTGCAAGGCTCTCGAGGGAAGGGACCAAGTAATTAGCCTATTGATATGATTATCAATGTCATCTAGCCCCAGTTGCGCATCCGTGTTTTGCCGAGACATTACTGCTCAGCCTTTTCCACAACCCCCCATTTTACAATGGGGAAAGTGAGGCACAGAGAGCCTCGTTGACTTTCTTGGGGTCACACAGCCGGCAAGGATGGAGCCAGGCCTCGTGCACAGATCTTTCTGATGTCCTTAAACTTTCTTGTTCTCCCTTCCCTGTGCTGAGCGCGTGGTGATTACTGGTTGACTGACTCTCATGTTTAGTTGGAGAAAAGAGGTTTCCTTCTTTTCTAGAGCCCCCTAAACCAACCCATGCTGTTTCTCATCTTCAGCACTTTCACCCTCCCTGGTGATTAATTGGTCACTATAAATAGCACAAAAATATAAAAGGGGGTGGGGGAGAGCACACACTAGAAAGCCCTTTGGGATTAGAGCTGTCAAAAAGAAACTCAAGAAAGCTGAGGAGAGCTCCGTGTGGGGAACTGTGCAGTCTTGGGGACAGAAAGCAGACGTGCTTGGTTGAGGACGGAGGTACGGCCTTGAAACAGGATTGCCCTGAAAGGTAGACTGACACCACTGACCAGGCCCGGGCAGCTCAGGTCAGTAACCTCAACTCATTGGTTGCTGTCCAGGTTTCCAACTCCAGAGCCTCTGCTGCACCCTTCCCATCCCACTGCCTTGAGCAGGGAAGTATGTGGCATGAGCTGGACAGGCATGATGTGAAAGTGGCACCAGGGAGGGAGGCCAGGCCACCCACGCTGGGTCTCACCACAGCCCCGGCACAGAAGAGGGACCACATTTGCGGTGGCCCTCCCAGAGGCCAGCCAGGTTTCTGGCAACCTCACACACAACGCTGGGGTCTGAGAAGACCCAGGAGTGAAAGAAACCCAGAGGGTGGGGCAGGACGAGGCTGGGTCATAATTACAGGGAAGAGTAGACATGGTTGGAAGTGGAATTGAGGAAAATGAAGAGCCTGATGTCCAGGCATCCTGCAGGCTAATAAGCTTCCCCTGGATAGGGCCGGCTGGGGCAGAGCGTTTGGGGTGAAAGTGAGAGGAAGGAGCCTGTGATCCCCAGGCCTCATCTGCCTTATAAATCAGATTTGGTTTTTGGATCATGATATGGTAACTTCCTGACCCTCCATTGAGCCCTGGTCCCCGTGGGGCTGCAGGAGACAGGTCAGGGTGATTCCTTTCACTAAGTTTGAGGACACTGAGGAGGCCAGCCTGGAATTCAGAGCTGGCCCTGGGCTCACTGGCCTGGTGCCAAGGGCCCGACTTGGGGAGGGGAGGCAACGCAGAGGGGCCCCAGGTGCTTGGCCCCCCATAACCAGCCCCTGTGTCTGCCCACAGGTCACTGAAGACTGGAAGTATGTGGCCATGGTGGCGGACCGGCTGTTCCTGTGGGTGTTTGTGTTTGTGTGTGCCTTGGGCACCGCCGGGCTCCTCCTCCCTCCCCTCTTCCAGACCCGCACACCTCCCGAGGGGCCCTAGTGGTGGGGTGTGGCCCCAGGCCCACCGGGGGTGGGGGCTGAGATGACAGCGAGTGGGCCAGCAGCTTGCTGCTTCCAAATGGACATGTGAGTGCCAGCCGCCACCCTCATCAAAGTGGGCACAGCCTGGGAGGGGCCTGGGCTGTCTTGACAGCCTGGGAGAACTGCAGGAGACCCCGGTGGGAGGGGGCTTCAGGTAGTTTCATGGCAGCCTGCTTCCCGCCCTACCTGGATGGATGGAGATGAGCATCGTGGCAGCCCCTGCTCTGTGCTGGGCATCCTGCCAGCGTCCCCGCCCCCCACCCTGTCCTCCATCCCACTCCCCTCCCCCTCCTCCACCAGCTTCACTGACCTTCCTTCAGTCCCCCAGACACTTCACGAGCTTTCCCAGCTCGGGGCCTTTGCATTAGTGGTAGTTTCCATCCCGATTGCTCTTCCCCCACCCAAGGCCTCCCCCACCTTTCCCATGGCTGCATCCTTCAGGGCACCGCTCCAATGGCACCTCCCCCGGAGTCCCTGTCTCATCAGCGGTTCTAAAGTAGCCTCCACACTGGCCTGTTGCCTGTCCCCATCCCTGCCCGCTCCTTAGAACCTGCAGCTCTTATGGGTGGCACATTTATCATTGCACCCCACCCACTAGGGTGTGAGCTCCGCAGGAGGAGGCAGTACGTCCGTCACCTTCCCTGCGGTTTCGACAGAGCTTGGAATGCAGTAGGTGCTCAATAAATGTTTGTTGAATGAATGAATAAAAGGCTCTTACTCATCCTTCAAGCTCAGACGCCCTCTACTCTGAGCAGCCTCCCTGCATCCCGCACCTGCAGGGCACGGCCCCCTCCTCGGTGGCCCCCCAGCCCCAGCCGTCTCCTGCTCTTACACCACGCCTGGGTCCTGGTCTGTCTCCTCACAGGTGCTCTCATTGGTTTCACAGCCTCCCTCCCCCCATGCCACCTTCTGTACAGTGCCTGCAAGCAGAAACTCAAACTGAGGACTTTAAAATTTTTTTAATTTTTAAATTATTATATGATAAAATTGACTTCTGTTCTAGTTTGCTAGCTGCTGGAATGCAATATACCAGAAACAGAATGGCTTTTAAAAAGGGGAATTTAATAAGTTGCTAGTTGACAGTTCTAAGGCCGAGAAAATGTCCCAATTAAAACAAGTCTATAGAAATGTCCAATCTAAGGCATCCAGGGAAAGATACCCTGGTTCAAGAAGACTGATGAAGTTCAGGGTCTCTCTCTCAAGTGGAAAGGCACATGGTGAACACAGAATTTCTCTCTCAGCTGGAAGGGCACATGGCGAGCAAGGCATCATCTGCTAGCTTTCTCTCCTGGCTTCCTGTTTCATGAAGCTCCCCGGAAGGCATTTTCCCTCTTCATCTCCAAAGGTCGCTGGCTAGTGGACTCTGCTTCTCGTGGCTATGTTATCCTGCTCTGCTCTCTCTGAGTCTCTCTCATCCTCCAAAATGTTTCTTTTTTATAAGACTCCAGTAAACCAATCAAGACCCACCCAAAGGGATGGAGACACATCTCCCCTAATCCAGTTAACAACCACTCTTGATTGGGTTACATCTCCGGGGAGATGATCTAATTACAGATTCAAACGTACAGTATTGAATAGGGATTATTCTGTCTTTACGAAATGGGATTTAGATTAAAACATGGCTTTTCTAGGGGACAGACATCCTTTCAAACCAGCACAACTTCCTTTCGATGTCCAGTTCTGTGAATTTCAACACATATATAGATTAGTGGAACCAACACCACAATGAAAGAGATATAACACCCCAAAAAAGAAAATCCCAAAGCCCTCCTGCGATCCCTTCATTCCTAGCCCCTGGCAACCACTGATCTTTTTCTTCACCACACTAGTTTTGTTGTTTTCTTTTTCTTTTTCCAAGAATGCCATTCAAATGGAACCACACAGCATGTCACCTTGGAGGCTGGCTTCTTTCATCCTGCAGAGCATCTCTGAGAGTCACCCAAGTTGTCCAGGGCATCAGTGGTTTCTTCCTTTGTGCTGCTGAGCAGTTTCTATTGTAGGGGGTTGAAGAATGCTGGGTTATTTCCCAGTTAGGGGCAATTATGAATAGAGCTGCTATAAATATTCCCTGTAGGATTTTGTGTGAACCAAGTTTTCATTTCTCTGGATAAACCCTCAGGAGTGTGATTGTTGGGTCAAACAGTAAGTGTGTGCTTAGGTATGTCAGAAAGGGCCAAAAGGTTTTCTAAGGTGGCCGGACCATTTTGCCTTCTTACCAGCAATGTAGGAAAGACTCTGCATCGGTATTTTTTGTTTTAGCCATCTTACTGGATTTGAAGAGGGGCATTTTACCCGGGTTTTAAGTTGCATTTCCCTAATGTGACACAAACATCCTTTCGTGTGCTTATTTGCCTTCACTGGGTTCTCTGCTGAAGTGTATAACTGTTTTGCTCATTTAAAAATTGGAGTTTTTCTTACTGAACTTTTAAAAAACAAACAAACATATATACATAGCCATAAAATTCACCCATTTTAAGGGTACAATGAGTTTTAGGATGTTTATTATCACAATCCAGCTTTGGAACATTTTTATCACCCCAAAAAGCTCCCTCATACCTGTTTATACTTACAATTGAGTGTTGAGAGTCCTGTGTTGGCATGTGTGACGTGCAAAATATTTTCTTTCAGCCAGGAGAATGAGAATGCTTAAAATGGGGGCCAAAGAGGTGGGCTGCAGTGCTTGCAAAACATTTTCTGGGTCCTTCAAAAGTCTTCCATTTGTTTGGTTTTAAGGTGGGTAGATGCTCCTTCCTGAAAATAAGTAAGGCTACTCAACATTTGCTGGAATGCCAAGAGGAGCGCTTACCCCAAAGCTTCCTCCAGTGAAAAAGGGAGGACTGTGAGCGTCCCCAGTTGTGCCCCTTCACCAGGGCAGCCTTCCCGGGTCACTGCACGTTCCTGGGGGCAGCCTACGGTTGCAGACGTGGCCTCTGCCGGAGCATGCAGGCGCCAGGGCCAGCGCAGTGGGGAGCACCCTCTTGAAGTCTCGTTTTTGTTTATTTTGGTTTTTTTTTATCTTTGTTTTACTTTTTTTCTTTTTAAAAATTTTTATTTATGAAGACAAACACACTTAGAGCCGCCAAAAGCGGACATCTTAGCTTAACTACAGGCATATTTGAATAAAGTATCCAAATAATCATTGTAAAGCCTGTTTCCACGGTACGTTTCATAAATCAATTTAAAATGGTGTTTCACTTTTAATCAAGGAAAGTTTCAAACATACACTAAAGTAGGAGACCAGTGTAAATGAACTCCAGCCCCCATCACCCAGCCTCAGCAATGATCAATTTAAACGGCCGATATTATGTCCACGGGCTCTAGGCCACCCCCCCTAAGCTATAAGGGCTCTAAAATCAAACAGCCAATTGTCATGACCACATCTAAAAAAATATATAGTAACAATTACTTAAAAGCGTCAAATACTGGAGGCCTTGTGAGGGCCTGCCAGCACCTCTCCGGAGAAGCAGCAGGTTCCTGGCCGCCTGCCTCACCCAGGGGTCCCCACGCCCCTTAGGGACCCGCACACGTCCCAGGAGCTAGGGACCGTCTCGCCCTTTTTTCTTCCTCGTGGACCGCGACAGTCTCGCTCGGATAGGGAGGGGCTCCGAGCCGTCCTTGGGGGGCTCCGCACGCCAGAGAGCGACGGTAGAGACCCCGCAGCCCGGGGGCGGGGGACCACGAGTCCCCTCCCTTTCGGGGCGCGACCGCTCTGCCCACGCCCGGGACTCCGGAAGCCCCACGCGGGGCGTGCCCGGGCCTTTGGCCGGCCCGCAGCGTTCCGGAGCCCCGGCGGCGGGGCGTGGGCGTGGGCGTGGGCGGGGCCCCCACAGCGGCAGGCGGGGTCCGCGCCCCGGGATGGGCGTGTCGGCGGGAGGAGCCAGCGCCCGGCGCGCACCGAGGCCCGCGCGTCCCCGGCCACCGCACGGCTGCGTCGCGAGCTCGGCAGGGGCCAGGTTGTCACCCCGACGGCGGCGCCCGCCCTTTCGGGTTCGCTCGGCCCGTGGCCGCCAGCAAAGTCCGCCCGGAGGCGCTGCCCTGCCGCCCGCCCCGTCCGCGCGGGGTCTGCCACCAGCCCGGGCGACGAGCGATGGACGCGCGGCGGCACCCAGCCCGCACACGGGGTCTCCTTCGGCCGCCGCCGCTGCCGCTCTGGCTGTTGCTGCTGCTGCTGCTGCCAGGTCGGGCGCCTGGGCGCGGGGCTGGGGGTGGTGGGAGGGACGGAAGTCCCGGTTCCGGGGTGCACAGTCCGGAGGGGGCAGGGGCGCGGGCGAAGCGCAGGGCAGCGGAGAGTTGGGGTGCAGAGGAGGGTGGGGCTGGGGGCGCCGTTCCCTGGGTCACGGACGCGAGGCGAATTGGATAGGGCGTGCTGTCTTCCTTAGGGCTCACGGTTCCAGAGCGTCTTGGGGGAGCCTCCAGGAAGGCACGGGGTGCGGGTGGGGGTGGCTCCGGATTGCTGAGCCCTTTCGGCTCGGTGCCCGGGCACTCCGGGGTTGAGTCCTGCTCTGTGCACTGGTTGCCAGCCTGGCGCACCGAGGCCTCCGGTTCCACCTCCGGTGCATCCTGCCCAGCTCCTCGTTTCACATACAGGGGGAGAAACTGAGGCCAGAGAGGGCCAAAGACGTGCCCAAAGCCCAAAGTGTCGGTAAAGGTTGGCGGGCGCGGTTTCGGGATCGCGGCGGGAGCCGGCCTCCCCACTGCGCTGGGCTCGGCAGGCTCTGCCCCCCGCGGGGCGCGCCCTCGCTTCCCCGCCACTCTCCAGGGGAACCCGTTACGCCCTCGGAGGGGAGCCCGGCCCTTGCCAGAAAGCCCTTTGGGAGGCGCGCCTGTGGTTGAGCTGATACCTTGGCAGGGGCCGCAGGGGATTGCCCTGAGCCCAGGCGGGGTGGTCACTTGGGAGAATGCCGGCCGAGCCATGTGCTTCTGCCTTGGTGCTGCGACCCTCCCTATTCAGCTGTGCTGACATCTACCGCCCCCCCCCCCAGCCCCACCCCGCACTCGTGTGGCCTCTCTCTTAATTCTGAGGACAAGGCAGGGAGCCAAGATACGATCCCAGGGTCTGGAGATACTGGTTCCCACTTCCCTAAGGATTCCTCTCATCCCCTCCACACGGTTGTCCCCAGATCTGTACGTGGGAAAAGGCCGACAACTGATCTAAGATGCCGCATCTGTGCTGGTGTGTGGTTTACAGACAAAGGGGGTCCCTAAGGGTTTCCAGGGAGGTGAGGTGTGTGAGGCACCTCACCTTCTCGGGGTGTGAAGGCAGCATTAGTTATGGGTCACGCTCTGGGATTACAGGGGCCACGTGGGTACTTGGCTTCTTTAAAAGGGCTTCATCCCTGCAGGACTCCGGGTGGGGTGAAGGAAGCCACAGATCTGGACTGTAGTCTTTCCCCTGGGCTGGGAGGCAGGACACATGGACCCGGGCAGCCCTGGGCGGTCCTGCCCCTGGGGCTGGACTGGTCATCTCAGCATCCTGGAAGCAGTGAGGGCTGGACCTCAGCGGGCTGTTTGCATCGCACCCCTGCCCTGTAGTAGCCGCGAGACTAAGGATGGCTAATGGTTCTGAAGCTCTTCCCACGTGCCCAGCACTGAGCTAAGCACTTCACACATAACAACCCCCGGAGGGGCGGTCATTTCCAGTCTATTTTTACAGATCAAAGATGAGATTCAGACAGGTTAAGCCACCTGCCTAAACTCACACAGCTCCCTTGTGCTTTGCCATGATTTGAGCCACATGTTCCAACGTCAGAGCCCAGGTTTATAACCGCTGTGCCTCCCTCTGTGTGCGTGACCTGGTGTAATCCCTGCTCCTGCTGGGCCTCGGTTTCCCCATCTGTAGCTCTGCAAACCTGGGGTTCCATAGAGTACCCCCCAGTGGGTGAAGGAGAGGCTGTAGGTAGATGATATCCCTGCTTTGGGGTGTAGCAAGGGAGAGTTTCCCCGGGGTCTGACAGGCTATTTCCCTCAGTGGCCAGCACCTCTGAGGCCGAGCACCGTTTGTTTGAGCGGCTGTTCACAGATTACAACGAAATTATCCGTCCTGTGGCCAACGTGTCCGACCCCGTGATCATCCGTTTTGAGGTGTCCATGTCTCAGCTGGTGAAGGTGGTGAGTGCCGGGGCCACGAGCCGGGGCCGTGGTGGGGGCTGGGTGGGGAGGGGGCTTCCGGAGCCAGCCTGTTTTTCTGAGTCACCCGCTGTCTGCCTTAATCTCTCCCTGTAGGATGAAGTAAACCAGATCATGGAAACCAACCTGTGGCTGAAGCAGGTAAGGGTCAGGCCCCGCGCCCTGCTGCCCCCTGGTGGTGCCCGCTGGCCTTGCCCTCGCTGGGCCGGGAAGGGCGGGGCTGGTGCTGCACACAGATTGGGGACCAAACTGGGCTTGGGGTGACATGCACTGTGCTGCAGACCCCTGAAAGGTTCTCACGTCACAGACGGACAGACTGCAGCCTGGAGAGAGAGACTTTCTCCTCACGTCACACCACAAAATGGGGCAGACCTGGGACCATACCCAGACCCCGACTCCAGGGCAGGCGGAGACCACCTTCCCTTCCTCTTGCCACAAGCTCCTCCTCAAGTCAGAAGGAGATGTTTGTCGACGTTGGTGGAGCGAGGGTGGAGGCTCTGCATTATCCCATCTCACTCAGCCTCCCAGGCTGGTCCAGCCACGCTAAGAGAGCTGCTGACCCACATATGCCCCGGGCTCAGCTCGCGCAGCTTCCCTCCTTGCAAGGCTGGAAGGCCAGATGGGCCCAGCAGCCCCCCAGCTCTCCTCCTGGGCTCAGACCCCCCCAGCCTCTGCTCCCAAACACTTCCTGGGCATTCCCCACCAAACTCCGCAGAAGCCAGCTCTGCTTAGCCTGGACATGGAACAGGCTTTTGTGTGATTGAGCAGCACCCTCTCTTTGGGGCTTCGTGGGGAACGTGTCTGATGAGACCCCCAGAGAGCCATTTCCGGGGGTGCAAGCAGCAGGAGCTAAGGCATGGAAGCTGGACCCTGGCACTAGAGCGACATGAAAAAGCACCCTAGTCCTTCTTTGACTGATAGGGGCCTGTGGGCTTGCCCATCATCATGGAGACAGTGGCTTCCCTAGAGCTGGGCAGTGGCCTGCAGACTTTGAGCCCAGGGCTCTCTCTCCAGCTGCGCCCCTGTGAAAAAGTGGGCCAGTGAGGTCTGTGGCATGGGAGACTCGGTGACATGCAGCAGGGGTAGGGCATGCCTGAGATGGTTTATGTCAAGAGAAAGTAAACCCTGCTGGTCCTTCTGCTGTACTCTTCTCCTCCCTGCCTCCTGCCCTCCCTGCCTCCTGCCCTCCCTGCCTCCTGCCCTCCCTGCCTCCTCCCCTCCCTGCCTCCTCCCCTCCCTGCCTCCTGCCCTCCCTGCCTCCTCCCCTCCCTGCCTCCTCCCCTCCCTGCCTCCTGCCCTCCCTGCCTCCTGCCCTCCCTGCCTCCTCCCCTCCCTGCCTCCTCCCCTCCCTGCCTCCTCCCCTCCCTGCCTCCTGCCCTCCCTGCCTCCTCCCCTCCCTGCCTCCTCCCCTCCCTGCCTCCTCCCCTCCCTGCCTCCTGCCCTCCCTGCCTCCTCCCCTCCCTGCCTCCTGCCCTCCCTGCCTCCTCCCCTCCCTGCCTCCTGCCCTCCCTGCCTCCTCCCCTCCCTGCCTCCTGCCCTCCCTGCCTCCTCCCCTCCCTGCCTCCTCCCCTCCCTGCCTCCTGCCCTCCCTGCCTCCTGCCCTCCCTGCCTCCTCCCCTCCCTGCCTCCTGACCTCCCTGCCTCCTGCCCTCCCTGCCTCCTCCCCTCCCTGCCTCCTGCCCTCCCTGCCTCCTGCCCTCCCTGCCTCCTGCCCTCCCTGCCTCCTCCCCTCCCTGCCTCCTGCCCTCCCTGCCTCCTGCCCTCCCTGCCTCCTCCCCTCCCTGCCTCCTGCCCTCCCTGCCTCCTGCCCTCCCTGCCTCCTCCCCTCCCTGCCTCCTCCCCTCCCTGCCTCCTGCCCTCCCTGCCTCCTGCCCTCCCTGCCTCCTGCCCTCCCTGCCTCCTCCCCTCCCGCACCCATCCCCTCCCGCACCCATCCCCTGCACCCCCACCCCCAGATCTGGAATGACTACAAGCTGAAGTGGAACCCCTCTGAGTACGATGGCGCAGAGTTCATGCGTGTCCCTGCCCAGAAGATCTGGAAACCGGACATCGTGCTGTATAACAAGTGAGATTCCGGGGCAGCCCGTGCCGTCTCGGCTTGTCGTTCTGGGCTCCTGGCCCTCCGTCCATTGCAGCTTTACCCTGGCCTTCGTCGGGGCTTTTCCAAGAGGGTTCTATCCAGTTGCTCACTCAGCAAGTATTTACTGAGTATCTACTCCATGTCAGGCGCTGGAGATACAGCGGTGAGCAAAACAGAGAGCCCTTCCCTGCTTCCAGGAGTTCATCCCAGCGGGGAGGGCAGGCGTGAGTCATTACGTCCAAGGACGCCATTACAAGCTGGGGGAAGGGCGGGGAAGGCGGGTACTGGGGGGCATGACATCTGCCGTCCAAGTCCCCGGGGAGGTTGCAGCGGGGGCCGGCGGCGAGGCTGGGAGGTTAGGGCCACGGGAAGGCTTCATTCTTTTGCTCACCAGGCAAATAGCCCCTGCCAGCTCCTGACCCTGCCACATGCTGGGGGGGTGGTGGTGGTGGTGGAAGCAGGGGGTTCAGTCGTGTCCCCAAAGGCCAGTGAGCCGAAGGCCGAGACAGCCATGGAGAATGGCAGCATGCCGAGGGGCAGGGGGTGCCTCTGAGGGGCCATGTGCGGGTGGAAGAGGACCTGCGAAGAAAGCTTTGCACTAAGCCCTGAAGTGAGTGTCGGGTCTGACGGAGGGGAGGCTGGAGCAGATGCAGGGCGTGGGGGCAGGAGAGTGTGTCACCGGCCGCCGGGGACCAGCCCCCGGGAGTGCGGGAGAGAGCCCTGACTGCAGTGTCACAGCCCTTTGCAGGCAGGTGGGCATGGGAACCAACCGCCCCTCCTCACCCTCTTCTCGGAAGGAAGGGGAGGGGGCTGGGGGGCTGAACTGCACAAGCCTGAGGTGCTGGTGTGTGAGCCCGTGTCCCCAGCCCAGCCGACCAGCACGGCTACCTAAAAGCTGTTTAACGATATAGGTCCCTCTTTGTTCCTTACTGTTTTCTATTTAATAGACACTGTATTGTGCACAGATCTCTACCCCTGTCCCCACGCCCAGCCCCACAGAAAGCCTGCAGCCTCGGGTGAGGGCTGGGCCCAGGCGTGTGGGTCTGGGGCCCGGGCGCAGCCTGCTTTGGGAATCGCCAGGCCAGCCGGTCCCCATGCTTTTCAGCTGAGGATCCCGGGCCTGGAGTGGACAGATGACTTCACTCAGTGGCTGCGTGGCAGAGCCGGGCGTGGGGTGCTCTCAGCATCCCAGCCTGGCTTTGGGGCCCTGTGAGCAGTGAGTGAACGTGAGGGGCCGATGATGTGTTCACAGGGGCTCAGCCGACACCCTAGCCCCATCCCTGCCTCTGTCCTCAAACCCCCCCCTGCCCTCCCCTGAGAGCAAACCTCCCATCTGGAAAGGACCTGCCAGCAGGCAATCACCCCCCTCCATGAGGGCACACTCCGAACCTTCTCTTATAGGAAAAGTCTGTGAGCCTCAGGGAAAGGGTCATGTGTCCTCCCCAGCAGGGAAAGTGGGACCCCCAGGTGCAGAGCAGGGAGAGGTTTTCTGGGTGGCTGCATGTAGGCTGAGAAGTAATTGAGAAGGATGACTCTAGGGATGGACAAGAAAGTGGGTGGTTCCACCAGTCCACAGCAGCTGTTTGTAGGCTAGTGCCCCAACCCTTGGCCCAGCAACCTTAGGAAACCTCTCCCCTCTCTCCCCTTGTTCTAGTCTGCTAGTTGCCAGAATGCAATATACCAGAAATGGAATGGCTTTTAAAAAGGGGAGTTTAGCAAGTTTCTAGTTTCTAGTTCTAAGGCCAAGAAAATGTCCCAATTAAAGCAAGTCTATAGAAATGTCCAAACTATAGAAATGTCCAAACTAAGGCATCCAGGGAAAGACACCTTGGTTCAAGAAGGCTGATGAAGTTCAGGGTTTCTCTCTCAAGTGGAGAGGCACATGGTGAACACAGTCAGGGCTTCTCTCTCAGCTGGAAGAGCACATGGTGAACATGGTATCATCTGCTAACTTCCTCTCCAGCTCCCCAGGAAGCATTTTCCTTCTTCATCTCCAAAAGTCGCTGGACTCTCTGCTTCGTGGTGCTGCAGCGTTCTCTGTTGTGGCTTCCTTGTGGCTCTGTCGTTCTTCTCTGCTCTCTCTGAATCTCCAGCTTTCTCCAAAATGTTTCCTCTTTTATAGGATTCCGGTAAAGGAATCAAGACCCACTTCGAGTTTAATACCTACACTTGACTGAGTCACGTCTCCATGGAGATAATCTAATTAAAATTTCCAATCTATGGCACTGAATAGGGACCAGAAGAAACAGCTGCCTTCACAAAATGGGATTAGGATTAAAGCATGGCTCTTCTAGAGTACATGCAGCCTTTCAAACCAGCACACCCCTCAATGCTTCCTGCCAGTCTGATCCTGCCCCTCAGGAAGCCTTTAAAACCTGTCTTTCCTCAGCCCTCCCAGAGCTGCACTTTCTACATTTAAGCTCTCTTATTATGAAAATACAAATTTTAATCAACTTTTACAGTATGTAATTGGTTTGTTCTCCAAAGATTAAAGCATAATATTTTTGTACCTTTTTTTAATTTCTAGTATTTTAATGATTGAACACTTTTCAGCAGAAAACGTCATATAGCATTAGTCTAATTTTAATGAATAAAAGCATCCTGTGTTTAGCTTTTCTTATGCCATATTAGTATGAGCTAATAAATTTTGCTAATAGTATTAGCACTGTTAGTTTTAGGATTAGATTTAGTATTAGGAGAATCTGTGTTCTTTGCTGACTCCCATTTTCTCGTCATGGGTATAAACAAAAGGAAGCCTTGAGCTGCTCACTTCAAAGGCAGCTTGTGTTTTATTTACTCTGTGGCCAAGGAAACACAGCATTTATAAATTTGATAAATTTTTTTCCATGCACTTTGTGTCTGTAGAATGGGCCATAAAGAAGTGGGCCCCAAGATAAACTCAGCTAGTTTGCAGAAGTTTTTCCTTGCACTGATGAACAGGCATGGAAATCTCATGATCTAAAGATGCTTTGGGAGTTGAGCAGGGTGCAGACAATTTCTGCTAAGCTAGAATTAAGAAAATAGGCAAAAATTTTTATCTTATGTTTTGGGTTTTATAGCTTTTTTCTGAATGGCAATCTTGGGTGAACAGCTGGGGTATTTTAAGATGTGCGCTTTTCATAATAATGAGAGACATATGAAATGCTTCACATTGGATGTGGAGCAAAACCCATATCATAAGGAATTTCCTTGGAATCTAAAGCTGAAAATAACACTTAAAGAAAATCATCCAATACTTCTCTCTCCTAGTTAGAAGTTCTGTTTCCCAGGATTGGCCTTCTGTTGAGGGTTTCTCTTCATTTTGGTACTCTAGAAATACAACTTTGTTTCTCCAATGATTTTTGTTTGCTAAAGCTCATTCTCTCCTAGGATCCTCAGAGACTGATCCTGGACACCACATACCCTAAGTTCTTGCAGTTCATAACTGAGTGAAGTCTTTATAGCTCACTTTGGCTGGATATAAAATCCTTGGCTTGTATTTTCTCCCATAAAAATCTTAAAGGTACCATCTCAGTGTCTTCTGGTGTGAAGTGTTGCTGTCGAAATTTGATGCCAATCTGATTTTCTTTTCTCTGTATGTAAGGTGACTTTTGAGAGTAAAAGAGAACACTATTAATAGGTATACAAGGACCTCAGGTGTAAAATAGGACCTTTCCAGGCAAGCTGTCGTGTGTTGTCACCTTGTTTATACGTGGAGTGTTCTTTCAGCTTCGATACCCAGAGGAATTTTGCCTCCATTCTTAAAGTCTAGTTGTTTTTCCTAGAATATCTTGGGGCTGCCTATCCTTAGTAAATTTCCTCATGTAGATAAGCCTTCTTTTATTTGGTTATGGTTTTTAAAATTTTTTCTGTTCCATTGCTTTTCTTCTCCAGGGACTCTGTTTTTACATATATTGGAACTTCTTTGCCTGTATTTTTAATATGTTGTTTTCTCTCAAATTATTTCTCTTTCTTTCTGCTTGATCTTAAAACTTTCTCCTTTCTGTCTTCTGTTTCTATTACCATGCTTTCCTTGGTGTTTTCCTGCTCTTATGTTTCTAATATTTGAACTTTTCTTTCCAAAATGACTTTTTTCTTCCTTTTTCCTTTTCTTTCCTAAATTCCTGTCAGCTCTTTACACATCCTCCTGTTGTTTAGCCACATTATTTCTTAGCTTTTCCATTTCTGATTTATGCTACTATTTCACAATAGTTTCTAAAGGTTTCTTCATTCTTTTTGCTTAATTTGTAACATCAGATTATAGCTTTCGTCTGCTTTGTAGCTCTGTTTTTCTGGTGTGCTCTTATCTGCTGATATGTTATTCAGTTATTCTTTTCGTACATATTTTTTGCAGTGTGCTTTTGGGATTCAATCCCAGTATTTTTCTCTTGCTCTTGTTAACGCGAGGTGGCCTTTGCTGCACCTTTAGGAATAAGTTCCTATGTGAAGGGAGCAGGTAAGTGTAGCTTTTCTGGCTGTACCTGCTTCTGAGTTCCCTCTTTGAAGCATTAAAAAACCTGACCTTTCCCTCTGGATTGGTCTCTGTTGTATGGGAAGGGAGTATTTGGGGGGCATTTCTGCTCCTTGGGCGCTGAAGTCGCACTGACTCATGTCTCTGCAGGCCCACGGGGCGTCCCACAGTCGTCTCTTTTGCCCTTTCCCCCAAACCAGAACCCGTGACCCGCTCTCAGAGATCTGCTTGCTGAGGGTTCCAGGCAGCCTCTTTAAGGAGGGCAGGTGTTTCGTGATGGATTCCCTGTCTGGGGCTCCCAGGACATGACCTGTCCCCTCTGTTCCCTCGGTGACCCCACCCAACTCATCCTGCTCAGATTCCACCCGACCCTGCTGCTGGGGTTGGGACCCCACGCTCTCTTCATCCGAGGCTCACGGACGCTGTAACCTGACTGTAGATGATGCTGTCAGTAGGTTTTCCTTTTGCTCTCCTCCCTGCCCTACTTTTCTGAGGGAATTTGAAGGGATTAAAAAAGCTAATGCCATCAAGATCTCTTTCAAACCCCTCACCTCTTCCATCCCCACTGAAGCTCTTGATTTTCCCTTGTGTTAAAGCAATACTTTTAGTGATTGTTTGCATCTGTCCTGCCTTTTTCTTCTTGGTGTTTTTTTGACATTTTTTTAAATGTGAAAGGTAACACATATACAAAATAGCAATACATGTTCAAGGCATTTTAAACGAGTAGTTTATTCAACAGATTTTAAAGTTTGATATGGGTTATAGTTCCACAATTTTTCATTTTTTTTCTTCTAGCTGCTCCAAGACACAGGAGACCAAAAGAAATATCAATATATTGATTCAGTAGTCCTACTCAGTTGTTACATCCTGTCTTCTCTATTATGCTCTTCCTTCCCTCTCTCTTTTATTTTTTTTGTGAAAAATAACATAAATACAGAGAAGCAATAAATTTCAAAGCACATCACAACAATTAGTTGTAGAACAGATTTCAGAGTTTGGTATGGGTTACAATTCCACATTTTTAGGTTTTTGTTTCTAGCTGCTCTAAGTTACTGGAGGCTAACAGAAATACCAGCATTAATGATTCAGCATTCATATTCATTTATTAAGTCCTATCTTCTATGTATAACTCCACCATCACCTTTGATCTTTCTCCCAGTCTTTAGGGGTATTTGGGCTATGCCCATTCTAACTTTCTCATGTTGGAAGGGGCTGTCAATAATGGCATAGGGAGATGGAACTAGCTGACGTTCTGGAAGGGCTGGTCCCTCTGCATTTCAGGGCTTACGTGGTCCTTAATTTTATTTTTTTGTAATCAACTCGCGTGCTTCTGCAGCTTACTGGCCGAGACCCTCTCTTGGACCACTGTCTCTTGGGTTCCTCTTGGGGGGTGAGACCTTCGTTTATTTCTTCTTCTGTTGTTTTTTTGTTTTGTTTTTTTTTTGGCATGGGCAGGCACCGGGAATCGAACCTGGGTCTCCGGCATGGGAGGCGAGAACTCTGCCTGCTGCGCCACCGTGGCCTGCCCTTCGTTTATTTCTTGGGCATTCATTCACTCAGCACATACTTGCCAAGTTCCTGCCAAGTGGCTGGCCTGTGCCTGATCCGAGCCCCCGCACTGGCTCTTCATGTTCTCTGTCTCCCAGCGGCACGAACGGGACGCCTGCAGCACCCAAGCAGCGGGTGGCCTTTCGGCCCAGGCAGACCTGGCCACGGGGTTCCAGGGTCCCCAGTTCTGACTGGCCAAGGCTGTGCCGTGGACTCTCTGCGGGATCATCAGGCCCTCAGTTTCCTCCTGCAAGAAATGAAAGGACTGGGCTGGAGCAGGGGTTGGCATACCTGGTCCACAGAGGGCCAGGTGGGTAGTGTGTCAGGCTTGCAGGGTCTCTGCTGCAGCCCCCCAGCCCTGCCACTGCGGCAGGAAAGCAGCACAGACAGTATGTTAACTTTATATACACAACCGGGCAGCCGGAGCCCCGGCCTAGACCCTGGAGCCTGAGGTCCCTTCCTCCTCGGGCGTTTTGTCGACCCAGGAGGCTCCAGGGACCTGGCAGGATGGCTGCTCGGGCGCTGGACGCAGGTTGAGCCCACCTGGGGGCTGTGTGGACGGCTTCCTTCCTCCACCTACACTTTTTCCTCAAGCCAGGGGCCAGGAATAATCGTGGGGGGGGAATTGAGGGCACCGTCGAGGTGTAGTGGGGGCTCTGAATGTCATAACCCCAGCAAGGTGGTCTTGGGACAGACAGGCCGACCTGGTGGTGACCGCTCCGCAGAACCCAAGGAGGCAGCAGGGCCCCGGGGCAGCAGGGAGCGGGAACGTGTTCCAGCAGAGGTCCCCTACAGTGTTCGCAAGTCCTTGTCCGGTAGCAGTGGCAGCACAGGGGAGGCCCTAAATGCTCAGGTTTTGCAATTGCTCTTCACAGCCCCTGTTTGAAGGCGAAGGAGCATGGCGGCGTGTCGTCATTTCAAATGCTGACCCCCCAGAAATCCCACAGGGCTGATGGAGGGAGCGTGGGGAGCCTTCCCGGGGCAGGGGGGCACTGTGAAGTGTGCCCAGCCTTACTCCTGGATGAGCTCAGCTGGCTGCTGCAGGAGAGATGCTGTGCGCACGATGTGACGGGGGGTAATGAGTTTATCGTCGGCAGATCTGTTAAGCAGACCTGTGTGTAGACGCAAACAAGACAGCTCTAGTGAGGAAAGATCAAAGGTGATGGTGTAGTTATACGGAGAAGGTCGGGTTTAACAAATGAGTGTGAGTGTGGAATCAGTATATTGATATTTCTTTTAGCCTCCAGTACCTTAGAGCAGCTGGAAGTAAAAACCTAAAATTGTGGAATTGTAACCCACACCCAACTCTGAGGTCTGTGCTGCAACTAATTGTTGCAATGTTCTTTGAAATTTATTGCTTTTCTGGATATATGCTATTTTTCACACAAAAAAGAAAAGGATGAGTATAACAGAGTAGATAGGATTTAACAAATGAACATGACTGCTGAATTAATATATTGATACTTCTTTTGGACTCCAGTGTCTTAGGGCAGCTAGAAGAAAAAATGAACAATCATGGAATTGTAACCCACGCTAAACCTTAAAATCTGTTGTATAACCACTCGTTAAAATGTACTTGGACATTTAAAAAAGAAAATAATGAAGTCAATCTTATCTAAGGAAAAAAAAGATGATTCTAAGTAAGATATGTATCTCTGTGTAAAGAGAAAAGAAGGTGTTCCTTTTATCTACGGTAAGGACAGATGAGTAAAACATATGGAATGAAAATAAATAAATTATAGGGAGAACAAATGTTAAAATTTAAAAATATATATATTGGATAGATGGAAATACTAGTGGTCAATGAGAGGGAGGGGTAAGGGGTATGATATGAGTGAGTTTTTTCTTTTTTTCTTTTTATTCCTTTTTCTGGAGTGATGCAAATGTTCTAAGAAAAGATCATGGCGATGAGTATACTACTACGTGATGACATCGTGAGCTGTTGATTGTACACCATGGATGGAATGTTTGTATGCTAAGAATGTGTGTGCCTGTAGGTTGTTGTATAAATAAAGATAAAAATAAAAAAAAAGAAAGAAGAAAGGAAGGAAGAAAAACTTGGGAAGAAAAGAGCAAAGATAGGGAAACTGAAGGTGAGGGAACCTGCTATGCTGAAAACAAGGAATCAGAAAACAAGTTGATTCATTCTGAGACAGTGCTAGGAGGAATGGGGAGTGTGGCGAGTGATAGAATCAGGATCCAGAGATGGGGTTTGGTCATAAACCCACTACCAGGGTTTATTTTTATAGGGTGGCTCCCGTAGGTGGTCCCTGCATCCCAGTCACCCAGTGGGGAATGAATGAGGGGATGCGGGCAAGGTCCATGCCGCAGGGACAGTAGGAGGCAAAGACCCTCAGAAGCCGCCTAAACAGGATGGTCACTTACGTCCCATGGAAAGAAAGCTCACTTGCCATTTCTTTACTTAAAGGGAAAAATCCTTTTCTGATGCACAGAGTTTTCTCAACAAATAACAAGTCGGGCGTTGTACTTTAGAGGTATGAGCTGGAGGGGTGGCAAGTGTGTCATGCTGTTGAGGAGGTGGGGGGTGGTCTCAGCTGTACCAGCTCATCAGCTTGTGCCCCTCTCTGGGCCTCAGCATCCCCGCTGGTGAAATTTGGGGTGATGAGCCCAATGACTTTTGGCCCCCTTTGGCACTCAGAGGCCATTTGTTTCATGCCTCCAGTTTCTTGCTGCTTACTTGGCGGTGGCACGAGAGGCTGGAGGCTGAGCCTGTGTTGCATGGCCCCCTGTTTGTCCCTGCAGTGCCGTTGGGGATTTCCAGGTGGATGACAAGACCAAGGCCTTACTCAAGCACACAGGGGAGGTGACTTGGATACCCCCGGCCATCTTTAAGAGCTCATGCAAGATCGACGTGACCTACTTCCCATTTGATTACCAAAACTGCACCATGAAGTTTGGTTCCTGGTCCTACGACAAGGCAAAAATCGACTTGGTCCTGATCGGCGATTCCATGAACCTCAAGGACTACTGGGAGAGTGGCGAGTGGGCCATCATCAAAGCCCCTGGCTACAAACACGACATCAAATACAACTGCTGCGAGGAAATCTACACGGATATCACGTACTCCCTGTACATCCGGCGCCTGCCCTTGTTTTACACCATCAACCTCATCATCCCCTGCCTTCTCATCTCCTTCCTGACCGTCCTCGTCTTCTACCTGCCCTCCGACTGCGGGGAGAAGGTGACGCTCTGCATCTCGGTCCTTCTCTCCTTGACTGTGTTTCTCCTGGTCATCACTGAGACCATCCCGTCCACCTCCCTGGTGATTCCCCTGATTGGCGAGTACCTCCTGTTCACCATGATTTTTGTGACCTTGTCCATTGTCATCACGGTGTTTGTCCTCAATGTGCACTACCGAACCCCAACCACGCACACCATGCCTGCCTGGGTGAAGACCATCTTCTTGAACCTGCTTCCCAGGATGATGTTCATGATCAGACCAGCAAGCAACGAAGGGAACGCTCAGAAGCCGAGAGCTTTCTACAGCGCTGAGCTTTCCAACCTGAATTGCTTCAGCCGTCCAGAGTCCAAAGGCTGCAAGGAAGGCTACCCCTGCCAGGATGGGATGTGCGGCTGCTGCCATCATCGCAGGATCAAGATCTCAAATTTCAGTGCCAACCTCACAAGAAGCTCCAGTGCTGAATCTGTCGATGCCATGCTGTCCCTCTCCGCTTTGTCCCCGGAAGTCAAAGAAGCTATCGAAAGCGTCAAGTATATTGCTGAAAATATGAAAGCACAAAATGAAGCCAAAGAGGTAAGGAGATAGTTATGATGAGATCGGTCATTCATTCATTCAACAAACCTTTAGTGTTTCCGTGTAGGGTAAGGCGTAGGGTGGGAGTTAAGAAATTTGGCTCTCAAGTCAGGAGGCTGTGTTCAGACCAATTCTTCCACTTACCCAGCACATGTCCTTGGATTGTTACCTTACCTCTCCTCCCTGAGCCTGTTTTCTCATCTGTAAAACGGGATGACAAAGCTTGTGAATATATGGTGCCCTGACGTTAATCACTGGGCTGCCAGTAGTTTGGGCCAATAGAACACCTGATGTCAGGAGAGAGTGGATTAGTAGATAGGCTGGAGAAAGGCTCAGGTGAGATTATCTCCAAGCCGTATGCATCAGCTGAGCTTACATTTTTATTTTTACTTTCTAATTAAGTTTATTTTTCCATCGAGGTATAATTTACATAAAGTGGCACATCTTAAGTATACAGCTCAATGGGTTTTTACATTATGTATACTCCCATGTAACCATCCAAGTAAAAATCGAGAACATTTCCAGGGCCCCAGCAAGTTCCCTCTTTGCCCTCTCCAAGCCGCTCTCTCCCTCCTTATTCTGTGACCACATGCTGACTTTCTCCACGTGGATTCGTCCTGCCTATTCTTCCGTGCCCTGTAAATGAAATCTCAGGGTATGAACTCTTCTGTAGCTGACTTCTTGCATTCAACGCCCTGTTTTTCAGGTTAATTCTTGTTGGTGTGAATGTAACATTTCACAGTCCGACTATACCATTTTCTGTTTATTTATTTGACAGTTGTTAGATGTTTGGTTATTTCCAGTTTGGGGCTATTATGACTAAGGCTGGCGAGCTTTCTCACACCTGTCTTTTGGTGATTAAGTGCTCATTTCTCTTGGATATATACCTAGGAGTGGAGCTGCTGGCTCATTGGATAGATGTGTTTTTTTTTTTTAACTTTTTTATTATATAATATAACATATATGTATAAAGCAAAGAAAGGAAAAAGCAATCGTTTTCAAAAGCACTCTTCAACAAGTAGTTACAGGACAGATCCCAGAGTTTGTCATGGGCTACCACACCATCCTCTCGGATTTTTCCTTCTAGCTGCTCCAGAACACTGGAGGCTAGAAGGGATAGATATTTTTTTATCATCACAATCGATTTTTTTTCTTTTTTGTGAAAAATAACATATATACAAAAAAGCAATAGATTTCAAAGCAGAGTGCAACAATTAGTTGTAGAACAGATTTCAGAGTTTGGTATGAGTTACAATTTCACAGTTTTAGGTTTCTACTTCTAGCGGCTCTAAGATACTGGAGACTAAAAGAAACATCAATTTAGTGATTCAGCATCATACTCATTTGTATGGTGTAGGGAACCACAATGCTGTTTTTATTTGCATTTCCCAGTTAAGTAGTGATGTGGCGCTCTTTTTCATATGCTTATTGGCCATTGGAATATCTTCTTGGGTAAAATTATTCAAATTCCTTTGCCCATTTTTAAAACTGTGTGAGCTCATTTTCATCTCTTTCCAAAATCTTGTGCTAGAACTAATGTTACATACTACAGATAAGAAATTTTTATGCTAAATGATGTTATGTGCCTGGCTCCCGCCCTGACTCTTTTTTACCCCCAAGTTTACATCCAATAATTTTATAAGAAGCTCTGTTTTAAAATTATGAGGCTTTGAGTTGATTATTAGGGAAGAGCCCATCACCAGATCATTTCAGCTCCGGATGCACTGTAAGTAATTAACGTGGGTAGCAAATGCCTTGGGCCTTTCCTATTCAGCCGTGAATGGCCTGCAGAAGTAGATAGGGTGGGCAGAGGGGAGCCAGCACCAGCTGCTGTCCTCACGTCATCTGAGCAACTGAGAACACGTCCTGTGGACATAACACAGGCACCACCTCCGGCCAATCCCACGAGTTCAGCCAAAATGTCAGGCAATTAAAATCAGTCGAAGCAATTGTTAGACATTGTTCTAGTTTGCTAGCTACCAGGATGCAATATACCAGAAACGGAAGGCTTTTAAAAAGGGGAATTTAATAACCTGCAAGTTAACAGTTTTTAGTTTTTAGGTGGAAATGTCCAATTAAAGCAAGTCTATAGAAGTGTCCATCTAAGGCATCCAGGGAAAGATACCTTGGTTCAAGAAGGCCGATGAAGTTCAGGGTTTCTCTCTGAAGTGAGATGGCACATGGCGAACACTAAGCCAGGGTTTCTCTCACATCTGGAAGGGCACATGGCGAACATGGCATCATCTGCTAGCTTCCTCTCCTGGCTTCCTGTTTCATGAAGCTCCCCGAGAGGCATTTTCCTGCTTCATCTCCAAAGCGCTGGCTGATGGACTCTCTGCTTCGTGGTGCTGCAGCATTCTCTGCTCTCTCTGAATCTCCTCACATTCTCCAAAATGTTTCCTCTTCTATAGGATTCCAGTAAACTAATCAAGATCCACCCAAACGGGTGGAAACACGTCTCCACCTAATCTAGCTTAACAATCACTCTTGATTGAGTCACATCTCCAGGGAGATGATGTAATTATAGTCTCGAACATACAGTACTGAATAGGGATTAGAAGAAACAGCTGCCTTTACGAAAGGGAATTAGGATTCAAACATGGCTTTTCTAGGCTACATCCATCCTTTCAAACCAGCAGAGACAGGAAGTCAGTGACTGGCACAAATCACTTTCATTTGTTGAACACTGATAACTTTTGCAGACATTCTCTACCCTTTACCAGTTTTTAAAAATAATGATTTCTCTTTCTGAAGTTAGCAAACATTTAACTAACGGTGGAGCCCTAAGAACCTGTACTCTAGCCTTGGACAGCTATTCCGAATTACCTTTATTCACAAAATCACTCACGAGGCGTTGTACAGTTTCACCATCCTGAAATTGTTGGAGCTTCAGTAGGGTCTGAGACATGTACAGAGACAGACATCGGGGAAAAGACGGTATTTAAATTAAAGTGGTCACAAACCTAAATGCCGGAAGATAAATAAGGGAACAAGCCTGAAGGTGGCAACAGGGCAACAGGGAGTAGTGGAGTCTGTGACAGACCAGTGGCACGCACTCTGTCTCCGGGGGCGGCTGCTGCTTACCTCCGATCATTTGTCACCACACGGGAAGTTGTTGCCTGATTCTCCAGTTTTTCCAGGGGAAGCAGAAATCTGGACCGCAGGCCATAGGCCTGCAACCTGTGGATGAGAGCGTGCTGAGAGCTGGAATAAAGGTGCCTCCTCAATGCTCTAGGGTAGGGTGGAGTTGCCTGAGGAACGCCTTCCTTCTCTCACTGTGTCACTTCCACTCTGCTGTGAGCACACAGGTTTCCAGAGAGATTGCAATTTCCTAAGTCTTTTGGTTCCAACACGGCACTTTTTTTTTTGCATGGGCAGGTACGGGGAATCGAACCCGGGTCTCCGGCATGGCAGGCGAGAACTCTACCTGCTGAGCCACCGTGGCCCACCCAACACGACTGGTTTTAACCATCCTGGGCTCCTTTTTAAAGAAGCAGGCTCATTGCTCCTAAAGCCACCTCTCTGTGGCTCTCCCGCCCCTGTCTTGTGCTCTGGTCCCTAAAGGGAGGGCAGTGTCCTAGTGTCCAGCTCATCGTGACTGGTTTTTTGTTTGTTTGTTTTTAAGTTGTTCACACAGGTCCTCCCCACTTCCAAACACCCCATCTTTTTTTATACATAATTGTGTAATACACACACACACACACACACACACACACACACACACACACATTACCATACAATTTGCCATGTTAACTGTTTTTTAAGCATACAGTTTAGCGGCATTAATTCCTTTTACACCGGTGTGCTACCACCCCCATAACCTGTACTCTACTCTCTTTCTCTAATAATTTGCTTATTCTAGTTACTTAATATAAGTGGAATCATACAATATCTGTCCGTTTGTGTCTGGCTTATTTTGCTCAGCAGAATGTTTTCAGGGTTCATTCATGTTGTCGTGTGTATCAGAACTTTACACCTTTTTTAAAAAAACTTTTATTCTGGTGACATATATACAACCTAAAATTTCCCATTTTATCCACTTTGAGTTGTACAATCCAGTGCTGTTAATTATAGTCTCAATGTTGTGCCACCCTCACCACCACCCATGACCATGACTTTTCCAGCACCCCACACAGAAATCTGTACCAATTGTGATAGTTAGATTCAGGTGTCCACTCGGCCAGGTGATGGTGCCCAGTTGTTCTGTTTCTGTGGACATCAATCATCAGCATGTGAAATTCATTTGTGACCGATTACATTTGAGGTCAGGAAGGGGAATGACTTAAAGAAGTTCCATAATGAGTGAGGTTTAATTTAATTAGCTGGAGGCTAGAAAGAGAGGTCAGAAGAGAGCCCAGCAGCTCAGCATAACACATCTCAGCACGCGCAGCTCAGCCCAGATGTTTGGAGATGGAGGAAGGAATCACCCGGGGGAAAGCAGCTGGAACCCAGAAGCCTGGAGAGAAGACCAGCAGACACTGCTGTGTGCCTTCCCGTATGACAGAGAAACTCAGAGGAAAGCCAGCTGCCTTTGCTCTGAAGAACTATACATTTGTAACTAAATAAATTCCCTTATTAAAAGCAATCCATCTTTGGTGTATTCCATTCTTGCAGCTTTAGCAAACTGAAACACCAAGTAAGCTTTAACTCCCTGTTCTCTACCCTCCCCAGCTCCTGGTAACCTGTATTCTAGTTTCTGACTTTATGAGTTTGCACATTCTACTTGTTTCAAATAAGTGAGATCATACAATAGTTGTCCTTTTGTGTCTGCCCCATTTCACTCAACTTGATGTCTTCAAGATTCATCCTTGTTATCGCCTGTATCCGAACTTCATTAATACTCCATTATATGTATATGATATTTTGTTTTTCCATTCATCTATTGATGGTCACTTGGGTTGCTTCCATCTTTTGACTATAGTAAATAATGGCACTGAGAATATCAGTGTGCAAATATCGGTGTGAGTCCCTGCTTTCCATTCTTTGGGCCTTTACCTACGAGTGCAATTGCCAAGTCATATGGCAGTTTGATGTTTTACTCTCTGAGGAACAGTCAAACCCCTTTCCACGGGTGCTCCATCCACCATTTTACATTCCCACTCAATGCACGAGAGTTCCTGTTTCTCTACATCCTACGAACACCTGTTAGTTTTCAACTTTTAAATAATAGCCATCCCTGTGGGTGTGACGTGGTATTCTCACATTCAATCTTATTAATAAGAAGTTTAATTAGTAGTAATTATTCTTTAAGTTCAGACTTAGGGCTAGGATTGGGTTACCAAATTAGGAAACTAGTTAGGGAGCTCCCCTGAGAGCCCACGGAAGTGCTCTGCTGGGGAGGTTCTTATGACTCCTCTTTCCATGGCTGGTTCTGGTGTACTGGTTGCTCGCCAGGCCTTGAAGTGTGCACAGATCAGAGCCACCCACTTCCTGTTTGGTTGAGACCAGCAGTTTCCTGTATGGTTGAGATGTACATATTCCATTAATTCCCTTCACAGCCTGTCTTATGAACAATTATTTATTAACTTGCATTTATTGTCATTTTGGGGGGGTTAAATTTCTGCCATCTTATTACATGCTTTCCATTTACTATCTGTATTTTTTTTTTTTTGCCTCATATCTTGTCAATCACTGGAAAGTTCAGTCTTTTTCCTGTTGGCTGAAAGCCACGTGCTCTATTATTTTATTCTTTTAGTAGCTGATTTAGACCCATATTCAAGTCCTCTTTTCTGATTCTCCCTGCCTCTTGTATTTCTCTCTCTGTTTTGCACTGCTCTCCCCCCACTTCTTCCCCTTTGATCTTCCCCACCTCCTGGAACACCCTGGGTGTTGCTAGAGCTTTAATTCTGGATTTTATAAATATACTTTTTGTTTTGGTCATTCCTTAGTCTACAGTCAAGTTTACTAAATCACTTTTACTTAACCCTTCATAGATATCTTATGGTGTTCTCTTAGATTTCTCTTACTAGCATACCTTCTCAAGAATGTTTATTGGTTAACCTTCTCAGGGTCACACATTTATTATGCCCTCACTTTTAAGTGAGTGTTCAGTTGGATACAAAATTTTAGGGCCGAAGTTCTTTCCCTTAAGTACTTAGAAAATACTGCTCCGTGGTCTTTGTGCCCCAGTGTCACTTTTGGAAAGTTTTCAGTTAATCCGAGTGCTAGCTCTTTGTAAGTGATCTATAGTGTCTTAGGAGCTGTTGGGATTATCTTTTTGTAGAGAAATCTAATGACTTTGAACACAGTGCATCCAGATGTGGTTCTGTCCTAATTTTTTGGGCATTCTTTTAAGCCATTTCATTCTGAGGTTTTTCATTTTTCTTTAATTCTGGGAAATTCAAGGTCATTATTTTTCTAAAGCATCCCCACCCACCACTTAGCTCTTTGCTTTCTCTGAATTCCAGTTGTACAGATTGGACACATCTGCTTCCAGCCTCTACATCTCTTTCTTTTATACTTCCCTCCTCTTCACTCCCTTCTTTTTCCCCCAGCAGTTTCTCAGTCTCATCTCCCACCTCCCAGCTTCTTTCCTCAGCTGCATCTCCCCTCCCTACTTTTCCCATCTGTTGAGTTCTTTATCACAACTGTTCTGTTTTTTCACACCTGCATTTCCACTTGGTTTGTCAATAAAACTGCTTGTTCCTACTTCGTCTTTCAAATATTCCCTCTCATCTCTGCAGATATGTTTAAGTCCTCACCTCTGTGCTCCATAAATTCTCTTTCAGATGCCTAAGTTTGTATCCAGGGCCTGCAAACTCACTTTTTCTTGGGGTGTCAGCCATCCTTGTGGCGTCGTCCTCAGAGGAGATGCTCAGTCCAGGCCCCATCTTGTCCCACCCGTACAGACCCAGGGCAAAGGGCCCACATCGCCACGAGCTGGGCTAGATTCCCCCTCCTCAAGGGCACTCCCCTGCTCCAGGCCACCTTGCCACTCAGAGGACCTGTTTCCCACCTGGCACCAGTGTCGTCCAAGCCCCCTTCCTTTGACTGAAGTTTCTCAGTCCTCGATGTGGGAGGAGAAGAAGAAGCCTCAGGCTACCGCTGGCCAGTGGGCACCTTTTATTCTCTGCTCTTCGCTTCAGGCAGGTTCTGCTTGGCTCGGAAGTCTGCCCCAAATCTGCATCTCAGGGCTGGGAAGGGGCAGGCTGTAAAGGAGCAGCATGGCTGGAGGGAGAGCACAGTGCCAGAGCTCTCCCGTCTCTCTGTCCTGCGGGGCTGCCATGCCCTCCCCCATGAGCATGCTCACCCACCCACACCTCCCCAGGTTGATCACATTTCAAGCGAATTCTCCTCTTGCGTCTGTGGCATCTCCAGGGCTGGGCTGGGAGACGGAGCAAACCCTGTAGCTTGGGCTGGTTCAACGCTTTGCTTTACAGCGAAATGTCCTGTTAGTTGTCATTAGCTTCCAAAGTTTCCAGAATGAAATTTGTGTTCTAAAGGTTTGCAGGGTTAGATATAAAATTCAATTTCACCCAACTCTTTGGGCAGCGCTTTTTGTTTCCCTGGGATAGATCCCATCTTCCTTCACTAGGCTAAACCATGTGAGTTGCTGCCAGCGAGAGATTCGTGCTTGGGTGAGGGCTTTTGTGGTCTGCATTAACGTCAGTACATACCGTTCATTAAGGACTCCGTGCCGGGCACATTATTTCATTTAATCCTCAAAACGAACCTCTGAGGTAGGTACTGTTGTTATCCCCATTTGACAGATGAGGCCATTCTGGCTCACCCCGCTGTCCCCTAGAGCCTTAGGGTTGACAAGTGGGCAGAGAGGGTAAGAATGTAAGGTCTCTTGTGGTTTTGAAGTGCTTACAAACCACAGTCTTAGGAATTCAAAACAGAGGAGCTTGTGGTGAACGTGGCAGTATAATTCTAATTTTACCTGACTTCTTAGTGTCACCAGGTGTCATGGTTAGGGACAGGTGTCAACTTGGCCAAGTTGTGGTACCTGTTCATCTGATTGGGCAAGTGCTGGCCTGTCTGTTGCAATGAGGACATTTCATAGGATTAGGTCATGATCACGTCAGCTGCATCCACAGCTGATTCCATTTGTAATCAGCCAAAGGGGAGTGTCTTCTGCAATTAGTGATGCTAAATCCAATCATGGGAAGCCTTTTAAGGAGGACTCAGAGGAGACAGGTCGCATTCCTGCTTTGGCTGGTGAGCCTCTCCTGTGGAGTTCATCCAGGCCATCCATTGGAGTCATCGGCTTCGCAGCCTGCCCTGTGATTTTGGACTCTGCGTTCCTACGGTCACGTGAGACACTTTCATAAATTTTATATTTGCAAGTGTTCCCTGTTGATTCTGTTTCTCTAGAGAACCCTAACTAATACACCAGGAGAATATAACTTGCTCTGGCTCATAATGGTCCAATAAAATCCCTGTCTCCCAGTCCTATTTCGGTGCCCTTAATGAAATTACTAAATCACACATGCTGCCTCTTCATTATGCGATTATTTCTTTAAAATTGGTTGATTCATGGGTTCTCTTTTTCAATTCAATTATAGTTTCTTTGCTTTCTGAGTTGTCTAGGCATATAATTACACAATTCTGCTTTCTATTTCGAGCTCAAATGGAAGCTATGTTATCTAGAATTAGAATTAGTCTTGCTACTTCTTCCACCTTTTATTTTACTGCTGGCAGTGATTTTCAGACTTCTCTCTCACTGCACAGTCAAGGGTATTTTGGCCTTAATAATTAAAGATGACATTTGGGCAGCTGGAAATGGTGGGGGGAGGGGTGGGGGGACACTGGGGGAGGCGGAATGATGATGGGTTTGCCCTGGGGTGCTTATTTTTGGAACTAGCTGACAGATGTTAACAAACGTATATTCAGTTTAGGTAAAATAGCTTCCGTATACATTAAGACATTTCTGATTTGAAACAGGGCTAACATGACAAATGTCTTCTACCTGCTGCCCCACAGCATCAAAAGGATCGAGCATGGCAGATGTCTTCAGACCACGTCCATTAGAGAAAAATGATCCCTTGCACACTGCAAACAAAATGGGTTTTACTGCTGCAGCATATTGAATATTGAATATTGAAAACATGTTCGCTTTGCTTTCCTTTCAGGCTTCCCCACCTCCATCCCCCGCTTTCATGATTTTTTTCTTTTTTGTCTTCTCAGATTCAGGATGATTGGAAGTACGTTGCCATGGTGATTGATCGAATTTTCCTGTGGGTTTTCATCCTGGTGTGCATTTTAGGGACAGCGGGGTTGTTTCTGCAGCCCTTGATGGCCAGGGATGATGTGTAAGCACTAAAACGGGGACCTGCCCGAGGCTCATTTATGGGGGGAGGTGGGGGGGGCTGTTTCAAAGCAGGAATACACTTCCTGCCATCAGAATACCGACCTCGTTTCTGACAGTTCAAGGTTTGTCCAGTTGACTTGAACTTTGTCAAAAAAGAATCATGCAAGACAAATGTTGGAGTGTTTATTATGGATACATGAACACTGAACTGGCCTTTTTGACAAGATAAAAGAATGAATAAAAATGTCAAGGTGTAATTGTCACAGGGATAAATAGTATGCTGTGCCATAGGACATGTGAAAATGGGCTAAGTAGGAACACTGCCCCCCTTGAAGACACAGCTGTATAGAAAAACTTGCTGTTTAGAGAGACTGAAAACCTATTTAGTTCACTATGATAGCAGATATTCTGATGAGTGTTTAGCCCATAATCTCAAGTTTTATATTCTTTCAGCTATACCCCACTATTACCACTTCTTACCATGCATTTCTTGTGTATATGTTTTCTTTTTTACTGCTTTTCAAAAGTTTTTTACTGTTTACAGAGAGCTCAACTATTTATCTTGCATAATTGTAAGTTATTATATCGTTAGAAATGATGCTCAATCACACATTCGTTATTAATGAGCTTTAAAACAGGGTTTCTTAACCTTGGCACTATGACATTTTGGGCAGGATAATATTTTATTGTGGGGGGCTCTTCTGTGCATTATAGGACCCTTAGCAGCGTCGTCGGCTTCCACCTACTAGATGCCAGTCGCATTCTCCCCACCTGTGATAACCGGATGTGTCTCCAGACATTGTCAAGTGTCCCCTCAGGGACAAAACTGCCTCCAGTTGAGAATCACCACTTTAGACAAATTATTAAGAAAGATGGTAACCCATGCTATTCTGAATCTGAATCACCACTGACAGAAGCCATTTTCATCTTCTCGCTAGACATGACGATGCTTTTCCTGTGTGAAAATAAAACTTACAAATGTGCAGCCCACTCTGACTCATGTTTTGATAAGTCAAAAGGAAGATTTTTATAAAATTTATTTATATGTAAGATTTTCTGTAATAGTAACAGAAATAGATGTATGAGTACTCATGGCTGTATATATGTTAAAATAGCTAACAGGCAATTCATCAAACCAGACTTTGATTCATTAAATGGCATTAAACACCTGCCTAAAATAAAATGCAAATTAAACAGGGTCCTTCTGCCCTCTGAGAGTGTTGACTTGAACTTCGATGGGTTACTTCCTACAAACAAATAAGGCATCTATTTGTTCTCTTAAGAGCTAAGAGTTCTAAGTCAAATGCAAGTTTCTAGCAGGTTTTCCTTTGTGGTCACAGCTGAATGAGGGACAGGTAGAGATGAGATTTAACTTGCTTTCCTGTGCTACGTTACACTATACTGAATAAGTAGTAACAGGCTAAGACTCAATAACACTTAAAGACCTCTGAAACTCATAGATTCTATTGTAATTGTTGGAATGAGGGAGATAAAAGTGAAGCATTACAGTTATATAGCAGTGTGCTTGTTCTTAATTAGAATACCATCTTTTTATCTTGGCAGATGATTTTCTCATAGAATGATTTAGTAGCATCCATAGACATGTTTTAAAACAGGATCCATGTAATTCTACGGAATTATTCTAAAATCAAGTATAAGAAATTATCACAATATCTATAGAAGATTGTGCTATTAATTGTGGAAAATGTGGACAAGGGGGTTGAAATTAATGTTAAGGGCATGCAATCATGTGTCCACAGGAGTCATCTATTCTGTGACTTTATTTTGAATGGTAAGCTATGAAAATACTTAATACAGTGATTGCTTGTTTGAGCATCTAATGTAAACCTTAGCGGAGTTGCCAATTGTCATTTTCCATTTTAAACAAACATTCATAGAAAAGCAGCGTGGCTTTAAATTGCAATCATACTAAGTAGTCAGTTTACTTAATACAGTAGTATATAATATTATATTAAAGATAAGCTGTTTTCCTGTGAATATAGGTCAGAAAGATTATCTTCACCACATGCAGAAAAGGTTTAAAATTAGTCTCCAACTGGAGTTTCCAACACAATTAAAATATAAATTTATCTTTTAACTGGAAAAGACAAATTTTATAGTTGACTATAAATTAGTATTATTTGCCAGGATATAAACATTAACTTTTCTCTGGTATAGTGCAGATAATATTTTGCTTCTATTTTTAGAAGACCAAAAGTTATTTGATCAGTTGTTATTTCAGTCATGCAGGTGGATGTTCTCAGAGGCAATCTATTAAGATAAACTGACACTTGCAACTACTAATCTGCGAAAAGCTTGCATTACATTTTAAACAATTTATATTTTCATAATTTTATAAAAGGTGCCATTAGATCTATGTGCCTTTCAGTAACTAAATTCATACTACAGCTCTTGAGCAGTACTACTTATTTGCATTTCCAATATGAATTGGTATTATTATATTTGCCCATTTATAAATAACAGGAACAAAAAGCCCAAGAGATCCAACAACTGAAACCAGTAGGAACGTCCACAGGAGCACCCGGTCCAAAACCTGGGCAATGAATTTCCAATCTTCAACCACCTGTTACCAAAAAAAAAAAAAAAGAAGAAAACACACAAGACATTAATAATAATTGTACATACTTTAACTATAAGTAACTTATTTTTGTAGATTATTAATGAAAATTTAAATATTTCTACTATTTGGCTATTTTACAATAAACTAAAGAAGTTTCTTTATTCTTACCCCATACAGTTATTTGGGTTAGTTGTTCCTGCCAGGTATTGTCTCCATTTTTTAAAGAGACTCCCGCTTCAGTTTAATTTTAACAAACTCCCAGAAGATAAAACTGATGGACCAGGAGGTTCATTTCCTCCCCCTTTTCAGAGCGTTAGCAAGGAGCTGGCTTGGCAGATCCAATGACCTCAAAGTAAGGGCAAGCTGGGACCAGCCACTGAGCAGAGAGGCTCCACAAGGCCATTTCTTTGGGGCTTCCCTAGTCCCCTGACCCTTTATGAAACACGGGAATTCTCTAGTGCCTGTGCCCCAAGTTGTGAGATAATGAGAATTGAGGACACTGGAACCACTCTACTGCTTCCCTGCTTCTAAGGAGCCCCACCCCAGAAGAGCCCATCTACATCTCTTTACTTTGCATACATTTATTAAATTCCATCTCAGTCTAAATCGTTCATCTAAAAATCGTTTCAAAACTCCCTCATAGCTTCAGACAGTATAAGCCAATTTACTTAATTTTACTATCACTAAATAGAAACTTTTCAAATCTATATGCACTAAAAGCTTATAAAAATAGGTATCAACTGTCCCTGTGAGGGGGGGGAGGGTATTGTTTTACCAAATTCACTCTGTCTGCTTCCCATACCTTCTACAGATTTTTCCACCTAAAAAAGCTTTGGAAATTAGAATTATATGATTCTAATGGGATCATTCAATAAAATTCATTTTTTAAAATACAGCCATAGCTTTTGAAATATTACATATAATAAAGAGAAGGGATAGTGCCAAGATTGAAACTTTACATGCTTTGAAAGAAAAATTCGGTCCAATATAAACGTGTTCATGTTCAATTCTTGCATTTAAATTAATAAGTAAATGTAAATAAATAAATCACTAAATTAAGTTAATTAAAATACATTAATATTTAAATTATTAAACTTAAATTGTCATTACATTAAGTTATTACTAAGCTTCTGTGAACACTCAGATGCGTAACACATGAGAACATCTTACTCCTTTGAATTTCACCAACATTCTCTTAAGCTGAATAACCAAAAATATTTATTCTAGAAACATATCTTGGCTGCATTTATAAAAGCTTCAATGAAGCTCATTCTTTAAAAAAATAAAATAACTTTTGACAAAGCATAAAGCAATTGGTGTCTGCAAATTCCCAGAGAATTCAGAAACAAAGTTACTGAGGATAAAATTAAAACAGTTGATCATTCAGAGCCAGGAAAACCTAGGGCAGACTGCCTATTCCCTAGAATAACAGAAAGGTCAGCCTAACACTGAAGTTTTCTTCAGGCCACCCTAATTCTGATTGGGGAAACGGAGGTGCTGTTTCTATACACAGGCTCCCTTTTGCAGGGGTTTTGACCGAAGCAAGTATTTAGTTAAGCTCCTTTCTACAATAGGGCATGCACATTCGCAGCCCACGGTCTGTGCTGAGAATAAGGGCTCCGCACGAATGGAAATGGGACAATAGCGCATCTGCATTTTTAAATCCAACGCCACCGACCTCGCGGACGTCATTCTCCTTCAGCACGTGCCCGGCAATGTAGCGGATAGAGTCGAGCGCAGCTTCCAGTGTGTTACGGGGCTGTGACCCGTGACGGTGCCCGGGCTGCTCCTTCTGAATGAAGTACCTGTCCACGTGGCTTCTCATGCACAGCAGCTTGGGGAGCCGGTGGAGAAATATCCTGCGGACCCAGGGTGCCATCGCGTTATGTGTCGAGGAAGAGCGGTGATGGACGTTGATGGCAAAGACAGTTACCATGATCGAGAGCGTCACAAAAATCATGGTGAACACCAGATATTCTCCAATCAGAGGGATGACTTTGGAAGAGGAAGGTATGATCTCTTCGATCACCAGAAGGAAAACGGTCAAAGAGACAAGGACTGAGGTGCAGAGACTGATTTTTTCACCTTCGTTTGAAGGAAGATAGAAGACAAGTACAGTTAAAAACGAGAGCCCGATACAGGGTATAATAAGGAACAAGGTATAAAAGAGAGGCAGGCGCTTAATGACAAATGAGTAGGTGACATATGCGTACCAGCAGCAGTCATCAGTTCTGTTTCCTTTGCTCCCTGTCGCGCTCACAATTTCCCATTCCCCGTTATCAAAAAAATCTCTCTTGTCCACGTGGTGGTCCTCTAAAACGATATCGACCTGTGAGCCGTCGTAAGTCCAAGAACCAAACTTCATGGAACAGTTCTGGAGATCAAACGGGAAAAATGTGACATCGATGGTGCAGGAACTTTTGTAGTTGGCTGGCGGGGTCCACGTGACGGTGCCATCGTGCCTGACCACCATTTTCGTCCTGGTCCCTTCAAAGCAACCATCTGCACTGAAATGCATACACACAGCAATGCAGAGAGAACACAACCCAGACGTGCACTTTAGGAGCTTAGGACTTTAAAAGTCTGTAACCAATAGCATGAAATAACTGTTAGGGAACACCGGCTTTTGAGCCATCTCCCTTCAATATCTAAGTTTACTGTGAAGTGGACCCTTTCTTCCATGTCCACCCCAGGACTGACAATTATATCGTCACAGATAATACAGGACTGACAATTAACAGAGATATCCACAGAATCCTGGGATTTTTAATTCATTCATTCATTTATTTTGCATGGGCAGGCACCAGGAATCGAACCTGGGTCTCCAGCATGGCAGGTGAGAATTCTACCACTAAGCCATCGTTGCACAGCCCAGATCCTAGGATTTTAATGGTTGAAAAGATCTCGCTTTATACACACAAAAATATAGAATTGGATGCGGAAGACTCAGGTTTGATTCCCAGTCCATGCACTTCCCCCCTCAAAACAAAACAACACAAAACAAAAAAACATAAATATATATATAATTGGGCTATTCATGAAACAGACATGCACAGAGCCCAACCTGAATCCACACTCCTATACTCCCAACACAGTGCTCCTCCCAGCCCACCACAAATACGGGGCGCTTTCTTCTTTGAAAGGATAAGAAAATCAAGCAGGCATGGCCCTGAAAAAAGGCAGTGCCTCTCAAACTCTCCCACCCAGTGAATTCATACACTGGAGAAGGCTAATAAGAAGCTGCACCACAAACCAAAGATTTCTTTGAAACATCATTAATTTAAAGTTCATGTGACTTTTGCAGTTCGCTCTGTAATACAGCCATGTTTAATAGGAAAATGTTTCCAATGACTTAAAGTGAAACGATGCTCCAAGAAGCTGCATCGTATTACCTTATAGCTTTGTTCACCCCTTGCATATTAAGACACATGGAGGTAAAAGGTTTGAAATGATAAAAGGTATTTTTGTGTGGTGTTTGCTTTGGTCCTCATGCCAAATTGCCTTTTTGCAAGGAAGATAAAAAAAAAGCTTCAGGACAAGTGCAAAGTCTCAGATTTTCCCTGGAGTGGCCCAAGGAAAAATGTACCCAGAGTTATCCTAGTACCCAGAGTTATCCTCTCCAAAAGTTTAAAAATCACCTTCAGAACACACTTAGGTAGGCTAAGATTTCTATAAAGATGAGTTATTAACCTACCATTCCTCATTGTGGGAAAATTATAATACTTATGCAAAATTTCAATATAAAATTTGACCTCAACTCTGTATAAACTGCACCCCCCCAAAAAAAATTGGAAGGAAGTCTGCCAAATCCATAGTCTCCTAAATAAGAGAATAAATGGAGATGTCTTGGTTTGAACCCCAACTCTGTCACTTAAGCTATATCATCTTGAACAAGGAATAAATGTCCTATGCTTCCCTCTCATCTGTAAAATAAATGTAATAGCAACACATGCCTCATGAGGTTATCATGAAAACCGAATGAAATAAAGCATGTGAGGCACTTAGTATGTTGCCAGACACACGAGAAGTTCATTACTTACAAACTAATAAAAGTAGTTGGGATAATGAGATTGATTATAGGTGATTTTCCCCTATGTCCTTATACCTTCCTGTACTTTCCAAACTCTTTACAAATTTGGAAATCAAAGAACACTTTCTTTTTGTATGCTGTATGGCGGGGTCACATTTCAGTACTTTTCCATGTGAGTATCCTGTTTTTTTGCAGCACCATTTGTTGACTTTCTGTTGGTTTGTTTTTTGGGGGGACGCGCATGGATGGGAATTGACCCCGGGTCTCCTGCATCTAAAAGCACTTTTATGATCAGGAAACAATACACTAAAAAAAGGTGAGGATCTACAGAACTAACTATAGGTTTATGAAATGGAAGAAGATAAACTCACATCATTTGATTTTAGAGCTGAACAGTTTCCAAAAAGAGAGAGAAAATTACTGGTGACTAATATTAACAGAAGTGTTTTCTTTTGAAAGCACACTGTTATACTGATAAATAGAACTTACTTATCAAACAGCACGATGTCTGGGGTCCAGAGGAAGTCTGAAGGGACACGTATAACTTTTATTCCACCATAGTCATCAGGGTTCCATCTTAATTTTACATCTATCCATTCCTTGAAAACAAAGAACTGGCCTTCAATCTCAACAAAATAGTCAAAAACAGTGAAAAAGTATACTTTTTTTGGTCAAACGTAGAAATTTTTGACATGACTCATCTTTACCCCCAACAGGGAAAACTCACCTGCACGTCTTCCTTTTTTATGAGCCCTCGAGCATAACGCTGTGTGTCCCCACCCCACCCCACCCCACCCCTCGCAGCAGCTCTAGCCAGGGTCCTCGTGGGCCACTCACTGGCTCTGCTCAGCACCAGAAGCTTCTGCCACCAACTGACCATGCACAGAAGCTGCAGCCACGTGCATCTAAATTCCAAGCACAAGAGAAACTCTCTTTTCCAGCTGTACTGTTCCCGGATTTTGCTGGACTTGTCTGTGTGCAAAGGGGTGTTGGATTTATTACACAGTTCACACATTTAAACACCACGTCCAACTTCCACTCAGTAACAGTTCTGTGGCCACATCAACTTAGAGCTCCACTCCAAAGGCACCTCATACGTGGATTTTTAAATGGGGCTAAGGAACAGGTATATAAAATTAGTGCTGATAAAGGACGAACAGAGGGATGCACTCGATAGCAGATGGGGGACATATATACGGTGGCCAAGAAAAAAAGTTATTGATATAAAAAGGGCCCATCTGCATAAAAATAATGCATCACATTTTTGCCCATTTCCATCTTGCTCAGAGCAAAAGCCAAAGTACGTGCAGCGGCATACGAGGTGCTGTGCCATTGTTTTCCCTTTGCTTCGCTGACCTCATCTCCTCTCCACCCAGCTCACTCACCTCTGGCCATGCTGGTCTTCTTGCTATTCCTTAAACACACTAGGCGGACTCCACCCTCAGGGTGTCCCCACTTGCTGGTCCCTCTGCCTAGAACACTGTTCCCGCAGACATCCACATGGCTGGCTTCCTCTCCTCCCCCATGTCTTTGCACCAATATTACCTTCTCCGGGATGCATGCCCTGATCCCGCTTCACAGTAAAATCCCCAGGGCTCCTAATGCCCTTTCCCACTGAATTTCTCGCCCAGCTCGCAGCTGCTCAGTTACTATATAACTTCCTTGTTGGTTGCCCTCCCGCCGAATGCAGTTCATTGAGGGCAGGGATTTTTGTCTGTTTTCTTCATTACTGTTTCCCCAGTCCCAGAACTGCCACAGAGCAGGAACTCAAAACTATTCATTAAATAACAGAAGAACTCATTAACCTCATCCTTCTGTATCCTGGCCAGGCCACTGAGACCACCTATTTGTGTCCCCTCGCCCTACCAGCCATCAGCTGGGTGCCTTTTGAATTTTATACGTACCTGTTTCAACCAGACATTTGTTGTCATTAACTGATTTTTCTCATCCTATAAAAAATGTAAAGAAGGCTGATTATTTTAATTATAGAAAATGATATTTTTAATAAGAAGTGTACATTTCTATACATACTCCTCTCCATAAATGAGTGTTTACATTGCGTGAATCTGGTTTTCTAGAAAAGCAGGATTCTTTCCCCACGCCTAGTTTCATGTTTTCTTCTTTTAAGGTACTCTGTATTTCAGATAAATTATACTAAAGTGCAACACTGGAATTTTAAAACCATGAACACTCATGATTTTAACTAGCATATTACACCAAATCTAAGATACAAACACAGCATTATTTTACATGTTCAGCGATAAGACATTTTTTAAAAGGTTCCAGTTAATTATAAACTGCCATCGGTTTTAAGACATCTTTATTTTAGAAGTGCTAATACAAGAACAGTGTCCACCTGAGATTGAGTGAGGTACAGAGCTTCTGGGTGTTTCTGAGGGACTATAATGACATTTGTCTGCTGAGACTCAAATCCGAATCTCTGTGGAGCTGCTATGTAGGGAAAAAACGTTGAGGTCACAGTCTTGTAGGCCAACCCCATAAAGCTTTCAGATCCTGCTTTTTTAGAGAACTAGGGGTCCTTGCTACTTGCCACCTATACCTTCCTGCTGTTATATCTTTGATTTTGCCATCCCCTCTATCTAAAATCCCACCAAATTTTCAAGGCCTAATTGAAATGCTATCTCTTCCCTTAAATTTTACTGAAATATCATGGATCCAGCTGAACCAGGAAAAGATCACCAGAATCACCACCACAAACACTGTCTATAGGATAATACAATGCTAAGCACAGAGACCCACGGAAGTGTCAGGCGAGACTACAGTTGGGGAGAGAGGACAGGGACATAACAGCTTACACGACTGGAGATGACCCATTCCTGATCTCAACCACAACAGGTGGAAGACCCAGGGAAGGGCAGGAGACACAAGGGAGTCCACGGTAGGGACACGGGAGCTGTGTGGGGTCCCTTCTGTGGGAAATACAGCATTGTCAAAGAATTGTCAGAGCCATCCACGGCCCTCCCTCTTACACTATGTGGTAGTTCGATTCAGGTGTCAGCTTGGCCAGGTGAAGGCACCTAGCTCTGTTGCTGTGGACATGACCCAATGGTACGTGAACCTCATCTGTTGCTAATTACACCTGCAGTCGGCTAGGAGGCGTGCCTGCTGCAATGAATGACATTTGACTTAATTGCCTGGTGCTTAAACGAGAGACTCAACACAGCACAGCCAAGCAGCTCAGCATACCTCATCTCAGCACTCGCAGCTCAGCCCTTTGGAGATGCAGAAAGGAATCAACCCGGGGAAAGTTGTTGGAACCCAGAGGCCTGCAGAGAAGGCCAGCAGAGATTACCCTGTGCCTTCCCACGTAAGAAAGAACCTCAGGTGAAAGTTAGCTGCTTTTCCTCTGAAGAAGGAACAAAATAAATCCCCTTTTATTAAAAGCCAATCCATCCCTGGTGTGTTGCATTCCAGCAGCTAGCAAACTAGAACATACTACAATTCCAAAAAGCAATTTTCCCTGATTAAAACATTAGAAGTGGAAAAGACCTAGGGACTTGATCTATTGCAATCCCTTCATTCTTCATATGCAGAAACGGTGGCCCATGAGATGACCTGCCTAAAAATCACAGCACTAAGGGACACAACCAGTTCTGGACCTCAGAGCTCCTTAACCCAAACCCTACTCCACAAGCCAGCTGTGCTCCCACCTCCCCACCAAATCATACACCATCCAGACTGACTCCTGTATCAGATATGTCTATTAGGCAAAAGTCCTAAGTGGAGGCATTAACAGCGAGGAAAGTTCTGGTGAATATTTCCTATGACGTGCTACGGTGGTGGGTCACCTTTGGGAATCTACTGAGAAGTATAAAGTTCTTCCCCAGAAAAATGTAAACATATACAAAATATGCTCTATGGGCTAGAACCCAGACAATACTTTATAATTTCAACAGTAACACAGATCAATCCACAAATCCATACCCTCCTTCTCCCCCAAATATGTGGGGGTTGGTTCACCATTGCACCCAAAGGCGACCTCGAGTATAATGCGTTCAGCACAACAGAGGGTGCAACAAAAGCAAAATTAAATAAGGACAAATGTAGAATGCCACGCAGGCGGTAAAAACAACCCACCAATAAATGGAGAAAGGTGAACTACACCTAAGTAGGGCAGAAAAGTTTTAGGGGTAATAGTCTTTTTTTTTTAAACCTAGCCATAAAAAAAATAAAGCAAAAATAAACAAGACAACCGTATCATGAGGGCTTGGGCACCATCACCTGGCCAGGCTGACACCTGAACCCAACCATCACACCCAGAGGGAGATTTTTTTAAAAGAGAACACACGTGGAAAGAAGATGGATTCTGAGAAAACGTCAAGGAGGGGCCACCAAACATAACTACAGGGTTGCTGGGGGAAAAAAAATCTTCCAGATAAAAGGCACATAAAACAGCTGAGAAGCAACTCTGTGAGTCTTCCCTTCTCAACCTGCAGGCCACTCAACCCTCCTCTTCTTGGGGCCAAGTTCTCTTCCCAGCTTGTAGTCACTCCAGTTTCTGGGCGCTTCTCTCGGGAAGCAACGCTGTCTGGTTGTCCATCCTTCCCACTACTGTTTCTTAGGGATTAGACTCCTGCCCTCTCCTCACCTACCTGAGAAACTCATCAATCCGAATAATCCAGAACAAGCAGACTCAGAAGACAGAAAACAGATGAGAGGTGACCAGGGGCTTAGAGGAGGGGGAGTGGAGAGGTACTGCTTTTGGGTACAGAGTTGTTGTTGGGTTAATGAAATGTTTTAGAAATAGACAGTCATAATGTTTGCGCAACACTGCAAATATAATTAATACCACTTAAAAAAACGGTTAAAATCAGCACTGAGTTATATATGTGAATGTAGTTAAAAGGGGACATGTTAGGTGGCATATATATATTATTAGAATAAAAATTTTAAAAGAAAAACATAGGGTTGTGCAACACAAACAGTGAACCCTATTGTAAACAATGGACTAAAGTTAATACAATTATAAAAAATTTTCTTTCATGGATTGCAACAAATATTCCACATTAATGCAAAGTGTTAATCATAGGGTGACATATGGGAACTCTGCATTTTATATATGCTTTTTCTATAAACCTACAACTTCTCTAATAAAAAATTATTTTAAAAAATAACAATTTTCATGTATTTAACACAGTAAAATAAAAAACAAGACAAAACTCATTAATCCAAAGTTTTCAACAATAGCCCCTGGGCCAGGAATTCTAAACTGACATCCTTTGCCTCATGTCTTGCGTCAAATCAAGTCTTGACTTTTCAAGGACCTAATGAATATTTTCTTTTGAATGTGCCACAATCTCTCCAAATCACAAACTCACCATCTTCTCCACCCCCTCCCCCATAACTAATTGTATCTTTGAAATGTGTGTTAATTCTTTCAAATCACTGAGTCTTCAAAACTTGGCATCACCTTTGCTGCATCCCTCTCTATTCAGTGGCCAACTCCTGCTTCTTCTGCCAGTTTGTTCATTTCCTTAATTGCCTCCCAAGCGCCCAGTCTTTCTTTCACTCCTAAAATCACCCTGTATTATGACTGCTGCCTCACTGATCTCCTGAACGTCTTACTTTTACCAATCTGTTCCCTATCGGATCTCTTGTGCATCCAGTCTTCTCCATGTACCAGGCGCGGTGCCCGGCTCTGGGGCAAGTGCGAGGGGCGGAGCTGCTCTGAGGATGTGATGCCAGCACCCAGGGGCGCTGGCCAGCCTAAGGGGCCAAACTCAGCCCACAGTGTCCTCTGCACTTTAATACAGTCCCACTCGGCTGGAAAGAGTTCAGGGTCTGACAAATGAACTTGGCCATGAAGGAAAAATGGCTCGTGCCTAGAAGGAAACTCTGCAGCCTAAGAAATAGCTGGAGCCAAGGCACAGAGGCATGCAGGGCTCACCCCTCACTGCCCCCACCCAGTCAGACCTCTCCAATCTGGCTGGGTTTCAGACACAATCTTCTGATCTAAAGTGGCCAACAAAAAGGCCCAGGAACACTTATACACTTAGGATTATTTTGGTGCTTCTGATTTAAGTATTTTTTCTCTCTGCCATTGTCAAACCCCTCACTTCTTCCAAGGTCAGCTCAAGCACGGCTTCCTCCAGCCTGCCTTCCTCCATAATCTCCTGGGAGACTTTCATAGTCTTAAAATCTGAATTCGCAGATCTTTATGGCATGACAATGTAGTACCGTGGTGCTCTGAATGTCTGTCATTTGTATGCTAACAGCACCAACCAGAGGGAAAGATCTTTGAGGGCAAGTCCCATTTACCTTTCTTCCTACTTTCCCATTTTTACTTATATTTAAAATTTCCCACATTGCCCAGCAAAGGGCTAAGCACACAGTCAAAATGTATATATTGACTTTCTGGAAGCAGTTAGGTGGCATGCATCAGCAGACTAAAAAATGTATATCCTTTGATTTGCTCGCTGCTTTTTCTTAAGGAAAAGAGAAATTCAGACATATGTACGCAAATATATTCATCACTGCTATTTATCATAGGAAAAATTGGGAGCAAGCTTCTGCCAACAATAGGGCAATGTTCAAACACATTATAAATGGGGTATTACGTGACCATTAAAAATTATATTTGAAGATTATGCATGGTATAGGAAAAGTTTAAATAGAAATTACATCTAAGATATTCCAATTTTGGGACACATATTCAAAGAAAAAACTGACAAGAAATACAACAAAATGTTACTGATAATCTCTAAGTGGTAGAATTACAGTAAATAGGTATTTTCTGATATTTATTTTTCCACAGATGTTATTTTGAAATGTATATGTGTATATATACACACAGACAGACAAACACTTCTGGATTATTCTGGGAACACAGCAGGAAAACAATTTTTGATTGACAAAACAAGAAGAAAGTAGTTTAAAAGTTAGCATTTAAATAGAAAGACTCTCTTGAGAGTAAGAATGAGCTGTCAAAGGAACTTATTCCACTGGTGAATGTCATATGGAAGACTCCCTGAAATGCGTGAAGGGTGGCACTGAGACACTTTTTGGTCCTAAGACGATAACTTTACTCTGTGACCTTCTCCTTTCAAAAATACAACTACAGGGTGGGCCACGGTGGCTCAGCAGGCAAGAATGCTTGCCTGCTATGCCAGAGGACCCGGGTTCGATTCCTGGTGCCTGCCCATGTTAAAAAAAAAAAATACAACTAGATTCAGAAAATTTAACACATGTAAGGAGACACTTCAATATGAAGTGTTTGCTTTAATAGCTTCTAAATACGCCTAGCCTCATTATCAAATGAGATAAAAAAGAGTTTTCTCAATCACACCTGTGACTTCCTGAGGGCAAGGCCTGTGTCTTACACACCGTCACCCACCACCGACTCCCAATAAAGCTTTGTGCCATTGAACACGCACTGAGATGCACACGTACCACATCCACTAATTGAGAGATCGCAAGGCCAAACTTTATTTTTATTTTGTCATTCAGGTGCTCCACAGGACGAACCCATCTCTCGTAGTCTTGAAATAAATCCTTAAACAAATTATCTTCATGTTTTGCAATAAAGGATGGTTCAGATAAGCCTGTATGACAAATTTTTAAAGGTTAGTATATTGACTTCTCTCCCACCAAAAACTTATACTTGTAAAACAGTTTAACATCATTAAGCAACCACACATTTAGGCTATTACTAATGCATTAAAATTAAATGTTAATACAGATGATCAAGTAAGGAATACTCTGGCTTGGATATATTTCTTAGTTAAATCAGATTACCTGCCTTGGAGTATGCTAAATTCCTTAAGAAAAACTCAACACTTAATACAGAGTAACTTAAAATTGAAGTTGCAAAAGCTTTTAATTTGCCCGGGCTAAGTGGGGGTTGCTTGTCATAAAATTCCAAACCTAGAAAACAGATATATTGAAACAAAGTTCATTTATCAACTGTAAGTGTAAAATAAACATGCTATAAATTCATAGTTTTAACATGCAAATAGGTAAAGATTGGATCATCTGTTCAGCTCTGTCATACTGTTGTTTATACATGTTTGTATAAAACTACCTCAAGCTCTAAGTTAAAAAAAATGACAAAGATTTTTCAATGACCGTCGTATTTCTCCCCACTAATAAGCCTCTCTGATGAAATAAGAGTTTTCAGTGTTGGCTGAATCAGCCTCTGTCAAGGAAATATGAAATGTATGAAATTCCAAGCATGATGTTGACTCAAGACTCGAATGCATTTATGAAAAAGAAACATTCACTTGATAGAAAAATGTCACCAGCTTATTTATCATAATATCTGCGCACAGGGATGATAATAGCTACTGATGGTATTTCTCCAACCTAAAAGAAATGATTTGACAGAAAATTACCACTTCCCCCAAAATCATTTTATGACAATAGACCTTGTTTTCTATATGGGAGCTATTAAAGATTATCTGGTCACTCTAGCAAGAGGAAACCCATCCTCTGAATCTCTTTCACTGCCTATTTTTTCATTAATCATTAATAGAGACTGTACTACAGGAGTTTCTATGTCCTGCTTCTCTGAGCAATTTAAGGTATTTGATTTACTCCATAAATGCAACAGAGTCTGTACCTTGCTTCCTATAAAAGTCTCTTTATGGAGTCGAGAGGTTATCCTGGAGGTTATTCTTATGCATTATACAGATATCCCCATTTTAGTTTATGGTGTATTGGAGTGGGTGGAGGGAAGTACCTGAAACTGTTGAGCTGAGTCCAGTGTGACTGTGTGATTGTGAAAATCTTGTGTCTGATGCTCCTTTTATCCAGGGTATGGACAGATGACTAAAAAAATGTGCATAATAAATAAATAATAGGGGGAACAAAGGTTAAAATAAATTGAGTAGATTGAAATACTAGTGGTCAATGAGAGGGAGGGGTAAGGGGTGTGGCATGTATGAGTTTTTTCCTTTTTTTGTTCTTTTTCTGAAGAGATGCAAATGTTCAAAAAATACTAAATATTTAAGGTTGTTTAGAAATAAAATGTCTCTCAACAGCATGTAAGGACCTTTTGCATTCCTACTTAAAAAAAACAAATCTAGCTTGAATTGCCACCTCAAATCCTGTCTGAAAGAAAGTAGATATGGTATAACAAAATAATAAATTAATCCTAACAGTCCACCTAATGAAAACCCTTAAGATTCTGCTTTGTGAATATCTTCCTAATACATCCAGTACTAGAAATGCCATTTTCTTAGCATGACTTTACAGAGATGGCAGGTGCAAACATCAATGGTATTTTAGCACCAAACCTTAATGGTGCACTCAAGTACTACTAAAAGATCATGCTTTTGTAATTGGTTCTAAATGTTGTAATTTTATGGTGTTCCTAAACCTCAAAATGCTAAAATGGATATAAGCCAGTCACTCCTCTCATTTTACAGATGGGGTCCGATGACCAGAAAGGCTGGTGCTGCAGAGCTGTTTACAGCAGAGCTCTGAGGATGCCCAGGGCTTCCCTTTGGCCTCTTGTTCTTTCTACCCTAATAGCTTCTGCCTGGACACATCTTTCTAGAAGAGGAGCCTAATTAGTGGCACACCCCTGAGAGCTCTGGCCCACACTGACGGGGGCTGCATTTGCTGGGTCATTACTGGACACATATTTTGGTCAGCACTGGTGCACCCAGTGTAAGCAAAACAGCTCAGTCAGAGAGACAAGGCATGGTGTACACAATTCTGTACATAAGCTAAATTCTAAATAAATAGAATCAAATAGTGTATACAGGAAAATTATTTTTTTAAAAGTTTCAATAGTTGACATTTGCTGAACCAACTCAAAATAAACACTTTTAAAATCAATTAGTTTCCAGAGACAGAATTCTTGCCTGCCATGCGGGAGACCTGGGTTTGATACCCGGTCCATGCATTTCCCCAAAAAACAAATAAACAAAACAAAACAAATAAGTTCAACAAATGATGCTGTAATAACGGGATACTCACATGGAAAAATAATGAAATGTGACCCTGCCCTACAGCATACCAAAAAAAAATGATATTAAAAAAATTAGTTTCAACCTGCTTTTCTTAGAATCTCAGAGCATTTATTTTTCATGCTATTTTCAACCAAAATTATATACTGTTCGACACATTACATACCATTTTGTGCTAGTTTCTGACTAATTCACGCAAGTCTTGGATCTCTCCCAAGAAAGCAGCGTCCTGGAAGGTTGGAATTGTGTCTACATTCTGGCATCCTACAGTACCAAGTATAATCCTGGCTGAGTAATTATGTAATACATTCTAGGTTTTTTTTCCTTCCTTCTCTCAAAAACACTTGACTTAAAACGAGGGAGCTGGGAGAGACTTCCGGGAAAGGTGGCGGAGTAGGGGTTCCAGGATTCCGTCCTCCCAGCAAAACAGCTACTAAGCAGACAGAAACTGTCGGAAACAAACTATTTCGAAACCCCAGAGGCCAGAAGCACACTGTACAGAATCCAGGGAAGAGAGGGAGGAAAAGGCTGATAAAATACAGTAAAAAATTAGAAATTGTTCTCTCTATGTGGCGGCTACCAGCATCCATACCCCACCCTTGCTGCCACGGGGACCAGCCCCCTGGCTAGCAGGCTGGTGTCAGAAAGGGACATAAAATCCTCTTCACCAAGACCAGGGGTGGGCACGGCTGATGGCTGATCATGGCTTTGGATGAGCTAATTCACATCATGGCTGGGTTCTGGCTCTGATGGCAGCCATTGTTTCAATGTACCTCGGCCAGTGGCAGCACCCACTGTCTCAGCCCTCCCCAGAAAGGGGCAGAGGCGGTGGAGATTTAAAGACACAGCGCTTCCTTGGGGCTGCGGGGGACACTTAGCTGAAGGGCTGCATCTGCTGGGCAGGCCAGGAAAGCTCAGTTTGGGGAAGCCATTGGAGAAGCTTTTGGCACCCGTCCTGACTCCCTCCCGGAATACTTTGGAGCAGGTCTGAGCTCCCTTTGTGGGTCCAGGGCCCTGCTTTGGCTGGGAAAGACCAACTTGGGATAGTTCTCCCAGGAGTGGCCCTGCACCCCAAATTTGCCCTCCGGGCAAAAGCTGCAGAAGACAAGAGGAGTGCAAAAACTACACAGACAATCTGGGATAAAGGCCTGCTGGTTTCCAGTGCCAACGAGACAGAGGTCTGTCCCCTGGGAAGCAAACTCCTGTAAGCGGAGGAGCTCTAAAAAGCCCAGGACAAGACAGAGACCCAGCATGACAGGGCAAACCCTGTGCGCTGCATTTACCTTGGGGGACCTTCCAGAGGTGGAGCTGAAGCTCAGGAAAACCTCTGTCTTATCCTAGCTGGTTACAAACCAAGAAACAGACATTCCAGGAAGCAAATCCCAGACTTCACATTTCAAAATATTAAAGTGCACAATGTGTAACAAAGAGTAAGACAAAGAAACAGGAAATGATGGCTCATCCAAAGGACGAGAATAAAAATACAGAAAACACCATGAAGAAGACAAAAATGCGGACATACCAAAAAAAAAAAAAAAAAAAGCCTGTAAAAAATGACCTTAAAAATGGTCCAGGCGATGAAGGAAAGTACTGAGAGAGAATTAAAGGATATGAGGACAACAACAAGCAATATGAGAAACTTAATAAAGAGAATTTTTTTAAAGGAACCATATAGGATTACTAGCATTAAAGACCACAATAACTGAAATAAAAAATGCCCAGGGGGATTTTAAGAGCAGATTGGAGCTGACAGAAGAAAAAAATCAGTGAACTTGAAGACAAGACACTTGAAATGAGTCAGGCTGAGGAGCAGAAGGACAAAAAAAAAAGATAAAAGGCAAAGAATAGCCCAAGAGACCTCTGGGATACCATTAAAATATACCAATATACACATTACAGCAGCTGCAGGAGAAGAAAGAAAGAGTCAGAATGAGTTTTCAAAGAAATCAGATCAATAAGGAAGTAGGGGACTTAAATGACACATTAAGTCAACTAGATTTAACATATATAGAGCACTGTACTCAGTAAAAACAGAATACACATTCTTCTCAAGTGCAAACACACCATTCTCCAGGATAGGACGTATGTTAGGTCACAAAGCAAGTCTCAAGAAATTAAAAAATACTGTAAATCATACAACTGTATATTCTCTGACCACAATGGAATAAAGCTAGAAACCAGCAATGGAGGATGAGAGAGAAAATTCACAAATATGTGGATTTAAATAATATAACTCTTAATCAATGGGTTAAAGAAGAAATGAGAAGTGAAATTATAGAAATATCTCAAAGTATATCACCTTCTTAGTCAAGATGTAATGGAGAGGCTGGAGGGAACCGCCTGAAAATGTAGAGCTGTGTTCCAGTAGCCATGTTTCTTGAAGATGATTGAATAATGATATAGCTGTCACAATGTGACTGTGTGATTGTGAAAACCTTGTGTCTGAGGCTCCTTTCTTCTACCTTGTCAACAAAGGAGTAGAACATATGGAATAAAAATAAATAATAGGGGGAACAAATGTTAAAATAAATTTAGTTTGAAATGTTAGTAATCAATGAAAGGGAGGGGTGAGGGGTATGGTATGTATAAATTTTTTTCTGTGTCTTTTTATTTCTTTTTCTGAATTGATGCAAATGTTGCAAGAAATGATCATGATGATGAGTATGCAACTATATGATGATATTGTGAATTACTGATTATATATGAAGAACAGAATGATCAAAAATTAAGAATGTTTGCATTTGTTTGGTGTTTTATGGTATTAAAAAAATTTTTTTAATTAAAAAAAAAGAAATATCTCAAAATAAATGAAAACACAACATACCAAAACTTATGGGATTCAGCAGAGGTAGTACTGAGAAGGAAATTTGTAGCTGTAAATGTTTATCTTAAAAAAGGAGTATTTCAAATCAGAGACATAACCTCAAAATTGAAAACCAGAAAAAGAAGAGCAAACTAAATTCAAAGAGAGCAAAAGGAAAAAAATAAAGATTAGATGGATATTGATGACATAGAAGACTAAAAAACAGGAGAATCAACAAAACTAAAAGTTAGTTCTTTGGAAAGATCAACAAAATAGATAAACCTTTAGATAAACTGATGAAGGCAAAAAAGAGAGGGCACAGGGTGGGCTATGGTGGCTCAGCAGGCAGAGTTTTCGCCTGCCATGCCAGAGACCCTGGTTCGATTCCCAGTGCCTGGTGCCTGCCTATGCAAAAAAAAAAGAGATGGTACAAATAAAAAATCAGAAATGAAAAAGAGGGATATTACTACCAAATCCACTGAAATAAAAAGGACAATAAGAGGTTACTATGAACAATTATACACAAACATATTTGAGAACCTAGATGAAATGGACAAACTCCTAGAAACACACAAACTACCTACACCGATTCAAGAAGAAATTAAGATCTCAACAAACCAATTACTAGTAAAGAGATTGAATCAGTCAAAAAAAAAACCTCCCAACAAAGAAATGCCCAGGACCAGACCACTTCACAGAACATCTACCAACATTCCAAGAAGACTTAACTCTTCCACAAAATTGAAGAAGAGAGGGCACTCAACTCATTCTACAAGGCCAATACTACCCTTATACCAAAGCCAGATAAAGAAACTACCAGAAAAGAAAACCACACACCAATACCCTTATGAATACAGATGCAAAAAGCCTTAACACAATACTAGCAAGCTGTATGCAACAGCATATTAAGAGAATTATACATCATGATCAATGGATTTATCCCTGGTATACAAGCTTGGTTCAACATAAGAAAATCAATTAATGTAATCTACCACATTAACAGAATGAAGGACAAAAAGGTTGACACATAAAAGGCATCTGACAAAATCTACCACACTGAGAGAGTTCAAATAGAGTTGAGAGGCTACTCTGGAGGTCACTCTTATGCAAACTTCAGTCAGACATTGCTACCGATCATAACTTGCCAAACCCCAACCAAAACCATTCCAGCCAATCCTAAAGAACACCTAGGGCATTATATAAGATCCTACAAAGGTTCCATGTACTAGGGTAACTTTCCAGAAACCTACAACCTCCAGATGGGTCCCTGGACCAGATAAGTCCTGAAACCTAGAGGGGCCAGCTTTTCCAAAACATCAGCTAGTTCCATCTCCCTACCCCATATTATTGACAGTCCCCGGACCAGAGAAGCCCTTATATATGCTAGTGTGTTGGTTTGAAAGGATGTATATCCCCTAGAAAAGCCAGGTTTTAATCAAAATCCCATTTCATAAAGGCAGAATAATTCCTATTCAATACTGAATGTATGGAACTGTAATTAGATCGTCTCCCTGGAGATGTGATTTAATCAAGAGAGGTTGTTATGCTGGATTAGATGATGACATGTTTCCACCCATTTGGGTGGGTCCTGAGAAGTTTCTGGAGTTCTATAAAAGAGGAAACATTTTGGAGAATGAGTGTGATTCAGAGAGAGCCAGAGAAGAACGACATAACCACGAGAGCCCACAAACCAGTGTCCTTTGGAGACGAAGAGGAAAAACGCCCCCCAGGGAGCTTCATGAAACAGGAAGCCAGGAGAGAAAGCTAGCAGATGACACTGTGTTCACCATGTGCCCTTCCAGCTGAGAGAGAAACCGTGACTGCATTCACCATATGCCTTCTCGGATGAGAGAGAAACCCTGAACTTCATCGGCCTTCTTGAACCAAGGTATCTTTCCCTGGATACCTTTGACTGGATACTTCTACAGATTTGTTGTAATTGGGAATTAGCTCAGCCTTAGAACTGTAAACTTGCAACTTATTAAATTCCCCTTTTTAAAAGCCATTCTGTTTCTGGTATATTGCATTCCAGCAGCTAGCAAACTAGAACGTGTTGTTTTTCACAAAAAAGAAAAAGAAGTGATGATAAATACATGTATTTCTTCTAGCCTCCAATGTTCTGGAGCAGCTAGAAGGAAAAATCTGAGATAATGGAATGGTAGCCCATGAGAAACTCTGGGGTCTGCCCTGTAACTACTTGTTGAAGAGTGCTTTGAAAATTATTGCTTTTATCTTTCTTTACTTTGTATATATATTATACTATAAAAAAAAAGTTAAAAAAAAATCCAGCACCCCTTTTCGATAAAAACACTTAGAAAATTAGGAATAGAAGGAAACTTCCTCAACATGATAAAGGACATATATGAAAAGCCCATCGCCAACATCATACTTCATGGTGAAAGACTAAAAGCTTTCCCTTTAAGACTGTCATGGTCAGGTTCATGTGTCAACTTGGCCAAGTGATGGTACCTGTTTGTCTGGTTGGGCAAGTGCTGGCCTGTCTGTTGCGATGAGACATTTCATAGAATTAAATCATGATCACATAGCTGTATCCACAGCTGATTCCATTTGTAATCAGCCAAGGGGAGTGTCTTCTGCAATAAGTGATGCTTAATCTAATCGCTGGAAGCCTTTTAAGGAGGATTCAGAAGAAATAGGCTCTCTTCCTGCTTTAGCTGGCGAGCCTCTCCTATGGAGTTCATCCAGACCCTCCATCAGAATCGCCAGTTTCACAGCCTGCCTGTGGATTTTGGACTCTGCATTCCCACGGTTATGTGAGACACTTTTATGAATTTTATATTTGCGAGTGTTTCCTGTTGATTATGTCTCTCTAAAGAACTCTAACTAATAAATCTTGATATCAGGAGTGGTTCTTAAGAAACAGAAACTTAAAAATGGGTTTTTATAAATGGTTTTCTACTCTGACTGGACTCAAAGGCACTAAGGACTCTGATTCCTATAATCAGAATGACACTTCCAATCCATGGAGTGAGTTGACAAAAGAGATAGTCAAAATATCACCATTCGATTCTCCTAATGCTTCACTTGTACAAAGCCAGGCTCTGGGGGATAATGTTTTTGACACCTTTATGGAGTTTTGTGGAAATAAGAGGTATATAGATGTTGGCTGATTGTTGTTAAATACACTGGATACGTTAAGGAGTGAAAGTGATGGGCTTAAGGCTTCAAACGAGAAGCTTAAGCACTGTCTGACAGATGTAGAAGTTTCCATGAGTATCCTGAAGGAAAATCTTGTTTCCTGTAGCCGTAGATTTGAGGTCTCTGAAAATTAGACTCAGAATCTTACTGTTAGAGTAGCAATTTCACAATGTAAACTGAAATCTCAATGTTGCATGGTGGCTGCTGTTAAAGTGAGGGTGTTGATTAGAAAGGAGTGGGACCCTGAAAAACAGGGTGGTGACATATGGATTGATAATGATGTCAGGGGTGAGGTTGAAACCCTAGGTCATGCTGAATCTTCTCTAGACAGCCCTGTAATAGTCTGCCCTATGGACAAAGCCGCCCCACCTCCAGCCTGCCTTGAGGAGTTGGCCACCCAACTTCCTCCTGAACGGCATAGCCCTAGAGTGATTAATTCTGTTTCACCAAATGAAACTGCAAATGAATGCCCTCAAGCAAATGGCTTGGGAGATATTTCTAATTCTTTTCATGACCCACCCCCACCACCCCTCATTTCTTCCAGACCTATAACTAAAGTCCCAACAGGACCCTAAAGGTGAAGTACAAAGTATCACACATGAGGAGGTACATTATACTCCAAAAGAACTGTGTGAGTTTTCCAATTTATATAGACAGAAATCAAGGGAATATGCGTGGCAATGGATTTTAAGGGTGTGGGATAATGGTGGGAGGAATATAAGGCTGGATCAGGCTGAATTTATTGATAGGGGCCCACTAAGCAGAGATTCTGCATTCAATGTTATAGCTCGAGTGGTTAGAAAAGGTATTAACAGTTTGTTTGGATGGTTGGTTGAAACATGGATCAAAAGGTGGCCAACATTACCAGAGGTTGAAATGCCAGAACTGCCTTGGTATAATGCAGATGAGGGGATCCAGAGGCTTAGAGAGATTGGAATGTTAAGAGTGGATTTATCATGCAAAGCCTGCTCTTACACCCCAGGAATGTCCAGAGGATGCACCTTTTACCAGAATAGTGAGAAATAAATTTATGAGATGTGCACCATCATCCCTGAAGAGCTCTGTAGTTGCACTTCTCTGAAGGTCAGATATTACTGTGGGAACTGCTGTCACTGAGCTGGAATCCTTAAACACAATGGGGATGACCAGATCCCAAGTTGGCAGAAGCCAAGTGGCAGCACTTAATTGCCAAAGACAGGGTGGACATGGCTATTATAATAGACAGCAAACTCAAAGCAGGAGTAAAAATAATCTGACTCACAGAGATCTGTGGCATTGGCTAGTAAATCATGGGGTTCCTAGAAATACAATAGAAGGACAGTCTAGTAAATTCTTGTTTGAGCTGTATAAACAAAAGAGTTCTAGGTCAAGTGAACAGAAGTCTAACCTGAATTACAAAAACACAGTCATGGCCCCTTAATCAATTTCTGCGTGTCAGAGGATGGGAGATAAATTCAACAAAAATACAGGGACCTTCCACCTCTGAAAGTTCTAGGTATCCAGTGGTGTAGGACATGTCGAGATATCCCAGCTAAGATGAAGGATAAATTGCTGCATCTGGTCCCTCCTATGACCAAAAAGGAGGCACAATACCTAGTTGGTCCCTGGATTTTGGTGACAACATATTCCTCATTTGGGAGTGCTACTCTGGCCCATTTATCGAGTGACCAGAAAAGCTGCTAATTTTGAGTGGGGACCTGAACAAGAGGAGGCTCTGCGACAGGTCCAGGCTGCTATACAAGCTGCTCTGCCACTTGGGCCGTATGATCCAGAAGATCCAATGGTGCTGGAAGTGTCAGTGGAAAATAGAGATGCTGTCTGGAGCCTTTGGCAGGCCCCTATAGGAGAATCATAACACAGACCCTTAGGATTTTGGAGCAAAGCCTTATCATCTGCTGCAGATAACTACTCTCCTTTTGAGAAACAGCTTTTGGCCTGCTACTGGGCCTTAGTAGAGACTGAATGCTTAACTGTGGGCCACCAAGTTACCATGATACCTGAATTGCCTATCATAAGCTGGGTGAAGCTGGGCGTGTACAGCAGCACTCTATTGTAAAATGGAGATGGTATATACGAGATAGGGCCAGAGCAGTCCTGAAGGCATAAGTAAGTTACATAAGGAAGTGGCCCAAATGCCCATGGTTTCCACTCCTGTCACATTACCTTCTCTTTCCCAGACCAGAGCTATGGCCTCTTGGGGAGTTCCTTATAGTGAATTGACTGAGGAAGAGAAAACTTGGGCCTGGTTTACAGATGGTTCAGCACGATATGCAGGTACCACCCGAAAGTGGACAGCTGCAGCATTACAACCCCTTTCTGGGGTATCCTTGAAGGACAGTGGTGAGGGGAAATCCTCCCAGTGGGCAGTGCATCTGGTTGTTCATTTTGCTTGGAAGGAGAACTGGCCAGAGGTGCATTTGTATACTGACTCATGGGCTGTTGCTAATGGTTTTAGCTGGATGGTCAGGGACTTGGAAAGACCATAATTGGAAAATTGGTGACAAAGAGGTCCGGGGAAGAAATACATGGATAGACCTTTCTGAGTGGGCTAAAAACATGAACATATTTGTGTCCCATGTGAATGCGCACGAGAGGGTGATTTCAGCAGAGGAAGGCTTTAATAATCAAGTGGATAAGATGACCTGTTCTGTGGATACCAGTTAGCCCCTTTCCCCAGCAACTCCTGTCATTGCCCAATAGGCTCATGAACAAAGTGGTCATGGTGGTAGGGATGGAGGTTATGCATGGGCTCAGCAACATGGACTTCCATTCACCAAGGCTGACTTGGCTACAGCCACTGCTGAATGCCCAATCTGCCAGTAGCAGAGACCCACACTCAGCCCCCAATATGGCACCATTCCCCAAGGTGACCAGCCAGCTACATGGACCACTCCCTTCAAGGAAGGGGCAGCGATTTGTTCTAACTGGAATAGACACATACTCTGGATATGGGTTTGCTTTCCCTGCATGCAATGCTTCTGCCAAAACTACCATCCATGGGCTTACAGAATGCCTTATCCATCGTCATGGTATTCCACATAGCATTGCTTCTGATAAAGGAACACATTTCACAGCAAATGAAGTGCGGGAATGGGCACATGCTCATGGAATTCTCTGTTCTTACCATGTTCCCCATCATCCAGAAGCAGCTGGATTGATAGAACGGTGGAATGGCCTTTTGAAAACTCAGTTACGGTACCAACTAGGTGGCAGTACCTTGAAAGGCTGGGGTAATGGTCTCCAGGAAGCTGTACATGACCTGAATCAGCGTATGCTGTATGATGCTGTTTCTCCCATAGCCAGGATTCATGGGTCCAGGAACCAAAGTGTGGAAATGGGTGTGGTACCACTCACTATTACCCCTAGTGATCCATTAGGAAAATTTTTGCTTCCTGTCCCTGTGACCCTGAGCTTTGCTGGTCTACAGGTTTTGTTCCAAAATGGGGAGTGCTTCCACCAGGAGAAACAACGATTCCATTAAACTGGAATCTAAGACTGCCACCTGGTCACTTTGGGCTACTCATGCCCCTGGATCAACAAGCCAAGAAGGGGATTATATTATTGGCTGGGGTGATTGACCCTGACTATCAGGGGGAAGTAGGACTGCAACTACACAATGGAGGTAAAGAAGAGTTTTCTTGGAATATAGGAGATCCCCTGGGGCGTCTTTCAGTATACCATGCCCTGTGATTAAAACTAATGGAAATCTGCAACAACCCAATCCAAGCAGGACTACCAATGGCTCTGAAACTTCAGGAATGAAGGTTTGGGTCACCCCACCAGGCAAAGAACCACGGCCAGCTGAAGCGCTTGCTGAGGGTAAAGAGAACACGAAATGGGTAGTGGAAGAAGGTAGTGATAAATATGAACTTCGACCACATGATCAGTTACAGAAACAAGGACTGTGATGCTGTCTTGTTCATGTTATACTATTTAAGTTGTAAGATATCAAGTTTAAGAATGAATATTACCCAAGGTTTTGCACCCTATTCTAGAGAGATTTAATGTGTTTCCAGTTATATGCAGGACAGTTGAGTGTTGTTAGTGAAAGAAAAAAATGTGTTTTATTGTTATTTATTTAGAAATCAGGTATGGTTTAAGGTGATAGGTATAGCTGCCAAAGTTGACAAGGGGTGGACTGTCATGGTCAGGTTCATGTGTCAACTTGGCCAAGTGGTGATACCTGTTTGTCTGGTTGGGCAAGTGCTGGCCTGCCTGTTGCAATGAGGACATTTCATAGAATTAAATCATGATCACGTCAGCTGCATCCACAGCTGATTCCATTTGTAATCAGCCAAAGGGGAGTGTCTTCTGCAATGAGTGATGCTTAATATAATTACTGAAAGTCTTTTAAGGAAGATTCAGAAGAGACAGCCTCTCTTCCTGCTTTGGCTGGCGAGACTCTCCTGTGGAGTTCATCCAGACCCTCCATAGAAATCGTCAGCTTCACAGCTTGCCCTGCGGATTTTGGACTCTGCATTCCCACGGTTATGTGAGACACTTTTATAAATTTTATATTTGCGAGTGTTTCCTGTTGATTCTGTTTCTCTAGAGGACTCTAATACAAGGACCAACACAAGGATGCCCACTGTCACCATTCTTTAGCACTGTACTAAAAGCTCTAGCCAGAGCAATTTGAAAAGAAAAATAAATAGAAGGAGTTGGAAAGAAAGAAGTAATACATTCCCTATTTGTAGATGACATGATCCTATATACAGAAAATCCTGAAAAATCCACAAAAAGCTCCTAGAGCTAATAAATGAATTTAGCAAAGTAGTGGGATACAGATCAACACCCAAAGATCAAGAGAGTTTCTAAACACAAGCAACAAACAATTGGAAGAAATCAAGAAAAAAAGACTCCATTTACAATAGCAACTAAAAGTATCAAATGCTTGGAATAAACCTAACCAAGGATGTAAAGAAAACTACAAGACATTGTTAAAAGAAATCAAAGAAGACCTAAATCGAAGGACATTCTGTGGTCATGGACTGGAATACTAAAAACTCTTTAGATGTCATTATCTTAAAGCAATTAAGGGGAAATATTAGGTTGTACATATAGTACTAGAAAAAAAAATTTTTTTAAATAGGACTGTACAACACATACAGTGACCCCTAAAGTACACCATGGACTGTAGTTACTACCACAGTTCTAAAAAAAGAACAATGTTCTTTTGTGAATTGTTACAAATGTACTACATTGATGTATGATCTAATAATAGGGTAGTATATAGGAACTCTGTATTTTGTGCATGATTTTTCTATAAATCTGTAGCTTCTCTAATAAAAAAAATGAAAACATTGAGAATAGAACAAAAACATCTGTTTCTGGCATGGATTTTTATTTCCTATGTCCAGGCACTCTTTGAAGTACATAAAAAAATGTGCATGCATAAGAAAAAATAATTTAATTAACATAATAACACATGAGGTAGGAGTAAACCAAGGGATAAAGCGAAGAAGTACATCCCCAGGAGATAGCTAGCAAATGGTGGAACCAGGATTCCAGCCCAGGCAGCCTGGCTTCACAACCTGAGGTTATGCTGTCTCTCTTATATGGGGAAAAGGTTGCTCTCACACACTGGTGGTAGAAATATAAAGTGTACTGCCTTTTTGGGGGACGGTGCATGGTCCAGGAATCGAACCCAGGTCTCCTGCATGAACAGCGAGCATTCTCCCACTGAACCACCCATGCACCCTGTACTGCCTTTTTGAAAAGTCATCTTGAAACATTTTAATCTTGTAAAATTTATTAAAAATAAAAGTACACAGACTCTTGACTCAGCAGCCCTACAGCCAGATCTCAGAGCAATAAAAGCACCCGTATTTAAGGACAGAGGCAAAAGAATGTTTATTGCACTAGTGTTTACTGCAGCAAAAATGAGAAACAACATTGAATAACGTATGGTATATGAAATATTATGCAGTAATAAAACTGCACTAGAGGGCAGGCCACGGTGGCTCAGCAGGAAGAGTTCTCGCCTGCCATGCTGGAGACCTGGGTTCGATTCCCGGTGCCTGACCACGTGAGAAAAAAAAACAAAAAAAACCCAAAACTGCATTAGAGTTATGGCAATTGATTTAGAGGGATTTTCATGAGGTACTTACTGTTGGAGGGGAAAATAGGCACAGAAAAGGGAATATAATATAATCCCATTTTTGTAAAACAAATGGGTGATTAAAATCTACCTAATTATATCTATAGGATTATGTATGCCTGAAGAAAATTATGGAAATGTTTACTGTGTTATTAATAAGGGTTAGCCAGGAAGGTATGGAAGTGGGTTGGGGAAAAGGGGTGAGAAAACAATGGAAAGGGGAGAAATACTGCATAAATTAAAAAAAAATTCTCAAGCAGCCCACACTCATCAGATTAGCTTTGTTTCTTAAACTTTCTTATGTCTTGACATGTACACACAGACAGAGAAGTGATTTTAGTAAATTTTAAAATTGATTATGAAAAGCAAATCATTTTTATAGAAGAATTGGTCCTCATGCTCCTTTTATCTGCCTTGTCAATATAAGAGTAGAACATATGGAATAAAAATAAATAATAAGGGGAACAAACGTTAAAATAAATTTAGTTTGAAATGTTAGTGATCAACGAAAGGGAGGGGGAAGGGTATGGTATGTATATATATTTTTTCTGTTTTTATTTTATTTTTCTGTTGTCTTTTCATTCCGTTTTCTGAATTGATGCAAATGTTCTAAGAAATGATCATGATGATGAATATGCAACTATGTGATGATATTGTGAATTATTGATTATATATGTAGAACAGAATGATCATATATTAAGAATGTTTGTGTTTCTTGTAATTTTTTTTAATTAATAAAAAATTTTTAAAAAAAGAATTGGTCCTCAGCAAGCAGGATGATAATACCTAACGAGTGCTTTTAATGCTGCAACAGACTCTAAATTGAGATGCACTACAATCAGATTGAGGGTGAAGCTTGAACCTGCGGGCTTCCTAACACATTCTTTAGTTGCATTCACTTCAAAATGTATCTCTTCATTCTCCATTGCAGCACATGGATGCAACTTTTAAACATGATTTTTAAGTGATTAACTTCTTTCTCCAAACAAAGCAGATCAAGCATTAGAAAGGAATTCAACTCTCTCGCATCCAGTCATTTTAGGCATTTATGCACTAAGTGTTCTTAAGAAATATGATAAGGTGGGACTGTTTCAACACAATCACCACGTGGGAGGGGTGGCAGTAGGAACAGGAGGGAGGAAGTCTGGGGCTGATGCCAACTAAGCGCAACGAAAGTACAGGTTTCCTACACACCCCAGCCCGAGAACGAACTTGGGGCTTACAAACATCTTGGAATGTTGAAACGGAGGTGGAGAGGATGCTACCCACTCAGCTTCAGCTGTTAGCAACAGGCAGGGTCATTTCTGCTGCAGTCCACAGGTGCTGTGCCGACTGCTGTCAAAGGAAAGGTCAGCTCCGCTCGCAGGCCCAGCGTGGCCCACAGCCACCTGTGCCCCTCTCTGCGCCTCTGATGGGTGGGGCTCTTTCCAGTGGAGGCCGAGTGTGCAATGATCCCTTCAAGCCCAGCCCCTCCCTGCAGTCCCTCTCCTTGTCTCTGCTTCCTCCCCTCAGCTCAGGGAATCATCTTCTCCCATCGGAGAGAAGCTTTGCTCTTACCGTTAATGCAGCCTGTGCCAAGTCCCCCCCACTCTCAACGAAGGTTCAGGTTTTTGCAACCCAAAAGGCAAAAAGGAATTCCTTATTTCTGCTTACGGCTGTCACATTCCCCTTCTGAAGTATGAGCGTAGACTGACCCTGCCTGAGCAGGGGTGGGGCGAGGGGCCAGGAAGAACACAAAGGGACATTTACATTTCGAAAGTATTATCATGTCACACTGATCGCCTCTGTCCTTGTTTGTGAGCTGCCAGAATGCAACACACCAGAGACGGACTGGTTTTTGATAAAAGGGGGTTTATTTCGTTAGTTCTTCAGAGGAAAGGCAGCTAACTTCCATCTGAGATTCTTTCTTACGTGGGAAGACACAGGGTAATCTCTGCTGGCCTTCTCTCCAGGCCTCTGGGTTCTAACAACTTTCCCTGGGGTGATTCCTTTCTGCATCTCCAAAGGCCTGGGCTGAGCTGCGAGTGCCGAGATGAGGTATGCTGAGCTGCTTGGGCTGTGCTATGTTGAGTCTCTCATTTAAGCACCAGCCAATTAAAGCAAACAGCATTCATTGCAGCAGGCACACCTCCTAGCCAACTGCAGATGTAATCAGCAGCAGATGAGGTTCACGTACCATTGGCTCATGTCCACAGCAACAGAACTAGGTGCCTTCACCTGGCCAAGATGACAACTGAATCTAACTACCATAGCCTCAAAACTAAAAATCATCATTTTTGACCCCCAAGGGATCAGTTCTGGATATTCGAGATGTGACTGTATCCATAAGCTGTGCTATTTGAGGACGTCTGAAATCAGCAAGATTGGGCTTACTGGCATCATCGTGTCCCGTAGAACTTGTGTGCACACTGGGCTCCTTGAGAGTCGGGATATATCAACGTGGACAAGCAGAGCCTCCCGTGCAATGCCCATTTCTTCATACAACGAGCTACAAACATATGCTCCGTGTCTGTGACCGGACTGTATCCACACTGTTTTATTTTCTCATTAGACACCGGGTCAAGGCCAGGATGCCCACTGCATCCCGCCATCCTCTGAGTGAGCCGTGGCTCGGCCCTCCAGCCCAGAACCTCCTCCCTGCACAGCAGCTCCCTTCCCTGCTGCCCACAGGGTGTCTGCTGGAACAATTCTCCATGCACTTTTCCCAGTCTATCTCAGGGGTCACAAAATATTCCAAGCAAAACATTAAAATCTCTTCTCCTGTAACATGAGTTTTCAATGATAAAATCACAATGTGGTCAGGGACACGGACCTCATATGCAGTATGCACAAGCCAGAAGGTGCTTCAGCACCAGCGGTTTCGTCCACCCATCCAGCAAAACGCGGGGACACACGCCTGATAGTAACAGCGCTTCCGTATGGCACGTCATTAATATGTGACACCCAGCGGTGTCATTTAATGAGGCATTCTGTCGATAGCTGCTTCTGCTTTTTTTTTCTCTTCAAGCAGAATAACTTGTACCTGGCCTTACAAGTTTCTCATTGACAGCACATCTTACACTCAGGTTTGCCGCAGAGGACACATTCTATTCTGGACGGTTTTGGTCTCTTCTCTGCCTTGAGCAGCACGATTTATCAACTTTATACTGCAAAGTGTTATTTTATATTTATCCCAGAGAGGCCACTGTACTTTGTTTGAAAGTGACACAAATGCTTTAAGAGGCCGGGATTATTTGTAGAAGTTTCAAGATAAAATAACCTCTGCATACTGGGGAATGTTATTACCTATATGATGAAATCTGAGTTCCAGATTGTTTTCCTTTTTTTTTGGCAGTATAAGTGAAAGCACCACGTTTGCTGATTCATTTGTCCAGGGACATACGAGTTGACCTTCCGTACGCATAATGCATTTATGGTAAGATTTGGGGTTGTACTTTACTAGTTATGATCACTGTTTTGGAGCCACTGATCCATTTTCATAAAATGAGATGTAATATACCATGATAGTAACCACAGAAACCAAGTTGTTGGGCGGGCCACGGTGGCTCAGCCGGCAAGAACGCTCGCCTGCCATGCCAGAGGACCCAGGTTCGATTCCCGGTGCCTGCCCATGTTAAAAAAAAAAAAAAAAAACAAAAAAAACAAACCAAGTACCTAACGTCAGCAATGACTCTTATGATGTAAAGCCAAGCTAACCTCCACCATTACCATGCTGTCAGCTGAGACAATGAGAACAGTGCCTTCATGCACGCTCTTTAAGAATGCAAACACCGGGGGCACGGTAGCTCAGTGGTTAGAAGGCCCGCCTTCCATGTGGGAGACCCGGGTTCGATTCCCAGACCGTGCAAAAGACTCCAAACGTTAACAGCACCATGGAAATTCCCCCAACGCTGTGAGTAATCTTATTACTTCAAATTTATGAAATGTATACAAAAAAAATCATACCTTCCAGTGCAGATCATCTAATATACCTCAGGGAACCTAGTATTTTGGGGGACACTTTCAGAAATACCAACCAATCACAAATTACTGACTTAAGCAGATCTGTTACTCTGGCAGGGATTTCTTTTCCTCCAGTAAATTCTTTTATTTGGATCCAACCTAAAATAGTTTAAATTTTCTCTCTCTTTTTCAGAGAAACGAAATATTCAATTTTCTAGACTATAGCAGAAAAGTACTGAATTTGCCCATTTGCAGTAAAGGCTATTTGCCGCATGCTCTGGGCATCTATCATTGTTACCCAAAAGACTATTTCCATGTAAATATATTGTCACAACACCAAAGTGCCCAGAACACATTTCCGAGCTTAGAGACTTGTCCTTGTCTTACCATAACACACCACCTTTAATCTTCTGATCATTCATATTGTTTCAGAGCCATGAAGTCTTAGGTTTTTAGCATGCATGCCCAGTTGGAAAAGGGTGTGTGTTCCTCTGAAAATCTCACTCACTAGACTTTGCAGAGCTGAGAACACCTCTGCCTGTGAATAAGGAGGGGAACTCACTTGTTTCCGCAGTTGCCTCTTTCCTTAATGGGTAAGTACTGATCCAGCAAGGCGAGAGTCCAAGCCCATAGCTCAGCCTATGATTTAATTTTCCACAGTCTTATATTAAATCCCAGAAGATCATTTATAGCCCCAGAGACAATAGAAAGAATGACTGTTCATGTGATATTGTAAATTAAGAGATTCATTGTCAGTCCAAAGAGTCCAAATGGTAATGGTATGCAACAGCTTGGCAGATAGCTTTAACACATTGCTCTCTCGGGTCAGCTGTTCTCTCTTATTTAGCTTTTCTCTCATCTGAAGATATAAGTTAATGTGTTCAGTAAGCAATATCAAAACGTTACTGTATTTCTTTTTGGCTTCAGACCCCACTGAGGCCAGGCACAGTAAGAGATGCAGTAAAGTTGTTTCCTGGAACAAAATGTCCCATTTATATGCATCATAAGGAAAGCTTTATGTCCTTGGAGAGGCTGGGCCAAACAAATGAAAGAAATCGGAAGTGTCAATAAGAAGACCCAGTACAAAAACCACATCAACCGAATGTTGTGGACCCCTGCTTTTTAGATAGGGAACACTGACAGCTAAATCTTAACGTCCTCCACCTTTTCAAGTCTGAAATGAGATCTTTCATATTTCCTAGCCTTCCTGGTGGAAGTAAGATGGCTGAAGAGTTTTGCAAATAAAAATCTCTGTTTACATGTTCTCTCTGCCACACACATCATTAAAAAAAAATCCAAGTAAGACAGGATCACTCAAGAAAATTAATTATAAACAAAATAACAACGGGTGTAACAGGTGGTAAACCACAAAAGAGAGTCCAGAGCTCCTCAGTTGAAATGGACTTTAATTGGTCAAGGCTCTTCTCATAGAAAAGTTGATATAAGAAAGGAAAAAATGCTAATCCAATGGTGACACCATTTCCTAGCATCTGGTAATCTATTCCTTGAAAAATATAGAATACTTCCCAAATCTGCATGTCATGCTTATGCAGGAGCCATGCTAATCTTCTTTGAATCATTCCAATTTTGTATTATACATGCTGCCAAAGCAAGCATGGGGGGGATTTTTTTTAAGGGACCCGTCAATTATTTTTCAAAAGTTCACAGGAGGCTTACAAAATTACACACAGCAATGGAAATTCAAGAAATTCTAGAACAGCTGTCTATTTATTTATCATACAGAATCCCCAAAGGCCATTTCCAAGGGTACTGCAACTAAAATAACTTAAAGGAAGAAGAGATTGCTTTTATGGACTATGTATCTCAAATGCACAGCCCTCCCATGAACTGGATCTGAAAATTCTTTGATCACCTCCATTCTGATGTCTTAAAGACATTACAACTTCAAAACGAACAAAACTAAATTCATGACCTTCCCTAAAACAGTCTCCTCGCAGTGTGTCCCATTGCAGGGGCAGTTCCACTATCTGTCTAGTTCCAGAATCCCAAAACTTAGAAGTCATCTCTGACACCACCTTCTCGCTCATTTCCATAGACAATCCTTCAGGAAACTGTTGATTTTCTCTCCCCAGTGTTTCTTCAACCTATCCATTTCCTGCCACCCTACCACCACCATGCTAATACAAGCTACCTGCTTTTCTCATCAGGACTAGAGCAAGAGTTTCCTACCAGAAGTGGTCTCCAAGCATCTCCTCCAACTTCTTTTTTAAGCAGAAGCGACCTTTCAAAACACAAGTCTGATCATGTTATCTAACCCTTACTTAAAAAAAAAAAAAGCTTCTGTAGCTTCTCATTATTTAAGACAGACCAAACTTCCTATAGTAAAGTGTGGCAACAGTCCTACCCTCTGCTTCTTCCGGCAGAGCCCTTCCCTTTGCTGTCTCTGCTCCAGCCACATGCACAGTGCAGCTTCTCAAACACACGACCCTCTACCTTCTCCTGCAAGGCACATATCCTTCTGCCCTCTCCCTCACCTGGCTCACCTGCACTCAACCTTTAGATCTCAACCCAGGTATCACTTCATCAGGGACTCTTCCCTCACCCCAGTCTCTTTTGGGCTCCTCTACAGAGAACCATGTTCCTTATCTGGGCTGTAATCATACAATATAGAGTGTATTAGATGAATATCTGTCTTCTCCACTATGGGGTAAACTAATGACATCAAGGAACTGTGGTTTATTCATCATTATATCCCCAGCACCTATCAACATATTGGCTTTCAGTAGGTACCAGCTGTTCGTGAATAAATACATGAATGAATAAATGAGTCAGTGCCATCTGAAAATTCCCATGTATCTCTACTGAGAATCTTTATCATTGACTGTGAAGCCAATGCCACACGATCTCTACAAACTTACTCTTTAGGATTGTAAGGCCCTAGATTCTGCTTCTTGAAGTCAGAAACTTTTGTCTTACACATACTTGAATAAGAAGGAAAGGAGTAAAACATACTGGTTAAGAATACAGGATTTGAAGATGGACAGTTTGGGTTCAGTCCAGTCTCTAACGTTTATTGTATGACCTGGAGGCAAGTTACTTCTTTGCATTTCAGTTTCTTCATCTCTAAAATGGGTAAAAAAGCAGTATCACCCTTTTAAGATTATAACCGAGAAGTTAGGCTTTAAGGGATGATTATGGTTGCTGAATCATTACATGGGTAACGTGTAGACAGAGGGAAATACCTGAAATCTATGAACTGTAATCTAACTACCTTAATCTCTGACAATTACTGTATAACCTTTATTTTGTGCCCTTGTGATTATAAAAACCTTGTGACTGACCATCACTTGTACCCATTTCTCTTGTTTTCTGGCTCTGGTGTCTTGTAATCCCTGAAGAGAGCCCCTAATGTTTATTAATGAAGGCCCTTGGGTCAGCCCAGAACTAACCCACCCCAATCCAAACTGATAAATGAGATTGGATCGAACCAAAATGGGCCCCGCCCAACACGGGCAGTAGCTTAGACCTTAGCCTATAAGTCATCTATACCTCATTATAATACTAAAATTCATACCCATGATATTAAGGCCACCATTTTCTTACATATGTTCTGTGACTAAGCGTGCAACCAATTTACGCATACCCCAAAATTAGATCCCCTCTGTGTTCATTATCCTAAAACCTGCCCATCTTTTGATACTATAAAACTATCAGAATTACTGTAGTTTGGGGAGAAAGATTTTTGAGCTGATAGGCCATTTGGTTTCCTGCTTCACACTTTCATATAGAAAGAGTAAACTCTTTCCCTCTTTGAAGACCATGGTGTCTCAGGAATTGATCACTGAGCACATGGGGCAAAGGATCCACAACCTGTGTCTGGTAACAAGATTACTGTGAGGATTCAGTGAAATTCTGCATAAAAAATATCCAGCTCAGGCATGGATGGTGACTCCCAGGGACGAGTCCGGCCCTGGCACTGTGGGATCCACAACTCCATCCTGACCAAAAGGGGGAAAAGAAGTGTAACTAATAAAGTATCAGTGGCTGAGAGAGTTCAAATAGAGTCGAGAGGCTACTCTGGAGGTCACTCTTGTGCAAGCTTCAGTTAGACCTTGCTACCTACCTTAACCTGCCAAACCCCAACCAAAACCACTCCAGCCAATCCTAAAGAACACCTAGGGCAATTCATAAGATTCTACAAACGTTCCATGAAATAGAGTAACTTCCCAGGGATCTACAACCTCCAGATGGGTCCCTGGACTAGAGAAGTCCTGAAATCTAGAGGGCCCAGCCTCTCCAGAACATCAGATAGTTCCATCTCCCTACCCCATATTACTGACAGACCCTCCCAACGTGAAAAAGTTAAAATGGGCTTGGCCAAATACCCCTACAGAGTGGGAAAAAGATCAAAGGTGATGGTGGAGTTATACAGAGAAGTTCAGGTTTAACAAATGAATATGAATGCTGAATCATTACATTGATATTTCTTTTAGTCTCTAGTATCTTAGAGCAGCTAGAAGTAAAAACCTAAAATTTTGGAATTGTAACCCATACCAAATTCTGAAATCTGTTCTACAACTGATTGTCGTGCTGTGCTTTGAAATTTATTGCTTTTTTTTTTGCATGCTATTTTTCACAAAAAAGAAAAACAAAGTCAATTGTGATGATAAAAAAATATTTATTCCTTCTAGCCTCCTATATTCTGGAGTAGCTAGAAGGAAAAAATCTAAGACGGTGGAATGGTAGCCCATGACAAACTCTGGGATCTGTCCTGTAACCACTTGTTGAAGAGTGCTTTGAAAACTATTGCTTTTTTATTTCTTTGCTTTGCATATATGTTATATTACACAATAAAAAAGTTAAAAAAAAATACCCAGCACAGGGCCTTTCTTATTATTCCACAAATAACAGTTAAAGTAATGGTGACTGGTAGATCTCAATAGGCAAATACACAAAAATATTGCAACAAAAGCAATCACTGCCTGCAGAGCTACTGATTTCATTTAAAACTTCCTCATAGCACACAAATACCATCTCAGTACAGCTGACCAAGGCAATGGAACCCTGCAAAAACACAAAGGAAGACAGTATTTGTGGCACAGTGCACTCTCAACACAGAGCAATGACAGTTCAAATAAAACACTTTCCTCCAATCTATATCCTTTAATGATAATAATAATAATTAGAATATGTACCTACTAATAGCTGCATCACATATCTCAGAAAAACAAAGAGAACGGAGCAGTTAAGGGGACTAAAAATAGGATAAGAACAAAAAGATAAATGGGGTAATTCTTCTGAAGTAATTCAAAGTACTCCCCAATTAACAAGAGAAAAAGTAAGCTGAATACCTAGAAGAGGTACAAATGTGCATAATGTGGGTAAGATTTAAACTTGGGTTTTACAAATTCAATTTTAACTCTAAATATTATTAATCTAGTGATGTCTCAGGCTCGAGGAGTTGGAAAAATGATTTACCACAAACATCTCATGTTCCAGTCATTTAGTGAAACCACATATACTTCCAGAGAAATGTAGCTTGCTCCTTAATTACAGTCTTTCGAAGAAGGAAGGACACTGAACCGCAAAGCTGGAAAACTTAATTTGAACACTCAGCGCCACTAATTGGCTGTTAACCTCCACATGCCACAAGTTTCTAATCTATATAAAATAAAGATATCTCTGTTGGCAAGATGTCAGTAATTGTTAAAAGTGGATGGCACCCAGGGGCGTAAATCTTCCTGGGAACGTGAAACAGGACTCCTGGGATGAGCTGAGACTCAGCATCAAGGGACTGAGAAAGCCTTCTTTACCGAAAGGGGGAAGAGAGAAATGAGACAAAATAAAGTGGCAGTGGCTGAGAGATTTCAGAGTCAAGAGGTTATCCTGGAGGTTATTCTTATGCATTATATAGATATCACCTTTTTAGTTAATGGTGTATTGGAGTGGCTGGAGAGAAGTACCTGAACTGTTGAGCTGTGTTCAGTAGCCTAGATTCTTCAAGATAATTGTATTACTATACAGCTTTTACAGTGTGACCATGTGATTGTGAAAACCTTGTGTCTGCTGCTCCTTTTATCTACGGTATGGGCAGATGAGTAAAACACATAAAGATTAAAAATAAATAAATAATAGGGGGAGATTAAGGGTAAAAACTGAGTAGATTGAAATACTGTGGGTCAATGAGAGGAAGGGGTAAGGGGTGTAAGAGGTTCTTTCTTTTTTCTTTTTCTGAGTGCTGCAAATGTTCTAAAAATGTTCACGGTGAAGAATACACAACTACGTGATGATATTTTGAGCCACTGATTGTACAATAGGGTTGGACTGTCCATCTGTGGTTATTTCTCAATAAAAGTATTTTTTTTAAGTGGATGGGAAATACTTTTTGTTCATTATATGTGACCATTTTGCATTATGTTTGAATTTTTCCATTATAAAAATGTTAACAAATAAAAATGATAACTTCTGCTAGCTGCCCGGACCGCTACGAGGATCAAATGAAATAATGTACATTATCTTACTATTATGGGCAGTGTCTAAAGTAATTTAAAATGTTTTTTCAAAGTATTCTTCACTAAATTACCTGGTATGTGAATGCTGTTGCCCAGAAAATACAGTATGAAGCCAAAAAGACAAATAATGAAGGATTTTTAAAACCAATTTTAGGAAGTACACATTTGACATTTTTCCACAAAGAACCATGATTTTCTTATTTTAAAAAATGTGGGTTCTTGGGCGGGCCGCGGTGGCTCAGCGGGCAAAGTGCTTGCCTGCTATGCCGGAGGACCTCGGTTCGATTCCCGGCCCCAGCCCATGTAACAAAAACGGAGAAACAGAATACAATAAAAACACGAAAATATTTAAAGATGTTTCCCTTTCTTCCTTCCTTCCTTCCTTCTATCCTTCCTTCCTTCTCTCTGTCTTTCCTTTAAAAAAAAAAAAAAAAAAAAAAAAAATGTGGGTTCTTGAAAAAAATCAACCAAGGTGTTCTGTAGCTAACAAGGAAGAAATATGAATACTAGCAGTCTTTCTTAACCTGCAGATGAAGAAAAATTAACAGGCAGCACTTGCTAAATTTTAAGTTCCTTCCATAAATTCTTCTTAAGTCGGTAGCATCTACTACAACTTGAGTATACGAGAACCTGTAACAGGTTCTGTGAATATAATCAACCATCTTGCAAATAAGAGAAAACGTGTATTATACCCCACATTTTCAATGTGACATGCTCACCAATCATTACATATTACAGAACATTTAGGCCAATCCATTCATTCATTCATTCACTCACTCACTCACTCATTCAACAACACTGATTGGCTGCTAACTCTGTGCCAGCCTCTGTGCTAGGTGTCAACGGTACAGCAGGAGACAAACATACGGTTCCTGCTTTCCTGGGCACAAATACGCACGTTTATTTCTTTTCACGACATCACAATTACTAAATTGTACAGCTGTGCAGAGAACACCGCACAGCGTGAACTGCGGCTGACATCACAGCGCACAGCCTGCACGCTGGAACCCTGGAGTCGAGCACAGGCGTGCTCAGCGTGGCTCTGTGGACATCCCAGACTGGAGTTGGAAGGGGCTGCCTGAGCACTGTCGGACGCTTACCAGTGGCCCTGGCTTCTATCCTCTAGATTAACCCCTTCCCCCTGCCCCCTGCGTCAACCCAAAATAGCTCCAGACACTGTCAAATGTCTCCCTTTGTGGGGAAGAGAATCACCCCGGGTTGAGACGCTCCAGTATAGCATTAGTAGGTACAGGGTAGCCGGGGTGGAACTAGGGCCTAGATTTGTTTTTATTTTTTTCTCAAAATAATGTTTTAATTACTAAAATAATGAGTGATCCTTGTCAAAACTCAAATCCAGAAGCACATAAACCCTGGGAATTTTCCTCAGCTCCCCCCTCCTCCTCATCCCCCTTCCTCCAAGGATAAATAACCATTGGTGAATAATGTCTACTGTATAGACAGTATAAAATATGTACAACCCCCCCCCATAAAAACAAATGTTCTCCTCTAAGTTGTGCAATTTACTTTTTCCATTCAACACAGTATCATGTAAATAGATACCTTCTCATTTCCATCTCTTTCTTCACGCTGCAAAGAGGTCTGCATTGTGTACGTGTACCAGCTCTGCAAGCTTTCACCACTGATGGGCATTTACACAGTCTTCAGTTTTTGGTTATTTCTAATAATGCCATAATGGAAAAATGCAATAATAAGCATCTTTTTTTCATAACAAGCATTTCTATAGCACTGACTCTCCAGAAATGGAAATGTCAAGGGTGTGTAAATTTTAAATTTTAGTAGGAACGGCCAATAGGCTACCCTTTCTTAGTCACAGGATGCCACAGAATGAAATAAATAACATATCTAAAAAGGCTTCTAAGAGTGACATATATGCCCAGTTAAATATCAAAGCATTCCTAAAGTTGTTAATCCTCCCCCCTAAGTCTCCTTGTTTCTTTTTTTTTTCTATTTGTCTCTTTTTTAAAGTTGATGGAAAGTGTCTTAGATGCCCCGTTTTTAAAAAAAATCCTCTTTACAGCAGTTCTAGAAGGATTATTTTAAGCAATCGCAAGATAAAGCTGTGAACATAATCAACCATCTTGTAAATAAGAGAAAACGTGAATTATACCCCACATTTTCAATGTGACATGCTCACCAATCATTACATATTACAGATGGAATTTGTTCATCGCAGGATTTTCATTATATTTTATATTGATTTTAATCACAGAATTATAGGATAAAGTATCTCTGCAACTAAGATGCTTTAGGAAACCTAATTTAAAATCTTGCCTTAAACCTCAGAAAATGTATAGTAAGAAAATGATTCTCAGGCAGTGTTAAATTTAGGTCCGTCAATAGTTTTCAAGAAAAGAGACAACTTTCACACTTGAAAAAAGTTTGAGCATCATCAGATCAGGTAAATGCATAGTTCACGACCTCAATTTGATATCATAACTCTTTCCACCTGCAATAAATACGTCGTATGAGCTGGTACATCTATAGTATTATGCAATGAAACGCCCCATGGTACGTGCAGTTGCCTCGGCTTATGACGCTGATAAGACCCTTGCAAAGTTCCTCTTTACAACTGTCCCATTATGAATGATAACTTAGGGCTGGGAGAAAATAGGTAAAAGTGAAGACAGCTGCTCTGTGGAAATGGTGAAATAATGCTTGTTTTTTTTCTTCTTAGTTTTGACTCTTCTTAGTTGTTTGTGCTATAATTCATTACAGAGTCACTACTTCCATAATTTCTTTCACCGGGTCCCTGAGAGTTCACCAAATTTGGTATGACTGGGGAACTGCCTACCTCATTGCTACTCAAAGTTCACATCACCTGGGGGCTTGTTAGAAATGCAGGCTCCCAAGCCATCTCTCAGCTACCGGGTCAGCATCCGCATTTTACCAAGCTCCCCAGGAGATGTGTGTGCATCTTAAAGTGTGAGAAGCCCTGGTGTGCACAGCCTGGAATCGAGTTGCTAGTGTCTGGGGTAGGGGTGGGCGGGTAGCAATTTTGTCCGCACGGGGACATGTGGCAATGCCCAGAAATGTTTTTGCTGTCATGACCTGAGGAGTGGGGAATTGCAACTGGCACCTTGGGGACAGAGGGCAAGGATATGCCAAACGTGCTGCAATGCCTAGAACAGCCCCCACAGCAAAGAATTATAAATGCCAGAGATTGAGAAACTCTGACCTACAGGGAAAATACAGTTTTGCCCAACCCTTATATACTGTGAACCATAAAATAAAAACAAATAAAAATACCAAAAGTCTATATTGTCCTTTTTGCCAAAATCCAAATATCCATTATTTAATGCCTTCTTTTATTGGTAAAAGTCTATGTTCTATAATTCTACTTTAGAAGGAAAGAGCATGAGGTCAGTGGCAGAAACATAGTAGAATACACAACAGTCTGCGTCTCCGAAATGGAACAAAACAAATAAATTAAAATTTTAGTCATAGAGCAGAAAAGGACCATTAAAAATAAACAATCTTTTTAATCCTATTGTCATTATAATACTATGCCTAGGCTGTAAGGACAAGCTATCTAAAGAAACATATTCTAAATGGCTTTCAAAAATTATTCTAATATTTCACTCGTATCATGGCCATAGGCTTATTTAATATTAAACTTACAGAATCATCAGAAATAGTTTAATTCCAATTCTTAAGGGAGAATAATGGTATTAGAAGAAAACTGTTCTGTACTGAAATTACTGTACTAAAAACTCATATCCTAATTATAAAAAGTTACTTGCTAGATCTAACTTATAGATCATAGGTGGAAAAAAAGAAGTCGATCTGACAAATGACCGAAAAGCTGTTCAAAGTCCATCCACAGACCACACTCACAAACTCAGGTACATTTGCGACCATCAGGAGACACACAGATGAACAAAACCCTTCTGTCCATGTGCTCACATTCCAGCTCAAAGAACATGCTTAGTATCTGCAAGTAAACCAAAATAAATGTTAATTTTCAACTTAATTGTGCAAAAAGTTTAAGTACCAGAGGCACCCGGAGACTCTTTGAGATATAATTATAACAAACGTAGAGAAGACATACACTGTGTGTCTAATTCTGTTCATTCTGAAAGCGTTAACGAAAATGACTAAAGGTGAGAAGAAATCTACTTTTCCATCAAATAATTATTTTATGTTCCCTTGAATGAAACAGAACTCAACTGCTATGCATATTAAAAAATAAAGTTTCAGCCATTTAAAACATTACATGGCTAAGAAAAGGCTAATGACTAATTTTCATAAATCGGTTAGGTCACAGTTTAAAAGGCTGGTTTTATTTTAATGTACTGGTTATACTTTAATACAGACAAAATTGCCTCCTGAGCCACCTTTCTAAGGCCCATGACCTTCCATTAGTCAAATAGGTATGGCTGCTGGCAGGCTACCCATTCTCTTTCCATGGAGATTGGTTCACCCAAAACCACAAGGAAGAGTTATTATTTAGAATCTAGAGTGAACATGACAATTAATGAAAATATAGAAGTAATTATAGTTGAAAGTACCTACCTAAAACATCTGTTATACCCTCTCATTTTAATTAATTAATTTTTAATTTTTTTTTGGCAAGGGCAGAGAACCAGGAATCGAACCCGGGTCTCTGCCATGGCAGGCAAGAGTTCTGCCACTGAGCTACGGAGGCAACACCCTACCCTCTCATTTTAAAGAGGAAGACATAAAGGACCAGCAAGGTCAAGAAATATGCTGGACACTCATGAGAAACTGGAACGCAGGTGACCATGGCCAGGGAGAAGCTAAGGAACAGGAACAGGGAGTTAACTGTTAAACAGCACAGAGTTTCTGTTTGAGGTGATGGAAAATTTTGGCAATGGATGATAGTGACGGTAGCACAACATCGTGAATGTAATTTACACCGCTGAACTATATTTGAAAGTGGTCAAAATGGAAAATTTGGGGTGTGTGTATGTTCCTAGAATAAAAACTAAAGTAAAAAATCATTGAACTGTAAAACACAAACAGTAATCCCTAATGTAAACCATAATAATACTATTTCATCAGTAATGATACCACATTAATAGAAAGAGTTAATAATAGGGAAAACCGTGGTTTTGAGGGGGAAGTGCATATGGGAACTCTGTACTCTCTGCATGATTTTTCTGCAGCTATTCTAACTTTAAAAATCTGGTTTATTCAGCACAAAAAAAAAAAAGAAAGAAATCTGCTGGAGGACACCTAGCAAGTTAGTGCCAGGTCTCCTGACTCCTAAACAGAACTCTTTCAGCCACCCCGAACTGAAGGGCATTCATACACAAAAGCATATTTCCATTTAGAGGCAATAAGCAACTCCACCATCACCCAGCATCACTGTTCTTCAAGGCGCTCCCTCACTAAGACCACACAGGATTCCAGAGTTGGAAGGGGGAGCCTTTAAGATTCACTCAGCTTATAAATGAAGGAACTCATATGCAAAGAGTAATTGCAGTGCCATTCCCTCATTCCACAAACATTCATGCGGCTCCTACAATAAGCTAGGTCTTGGGGATACAAACATAAGCAGGATAAACTCCCAGCTCTTAAGGAGCTCACATGGGGCAAAGAGAAAAGAAAACAAAAATGGAATACAATGTGATGAGAGGTAGTTTATAAGAGGGAAAGGCAGAAAGGAGGAAGCAATCGACTCTGGGAGAACACTGAACATCATGCATGAGCAGAGACAGCTACTTTCACCATATAATGCCTGCTTTTTATTTGGGCACATAAAGATGTGCGTTCAAAAAAAGTTCCAGCTGCAGCAGAAGGGTAGAGGACTACCATTTTCTAGAGTGTCAGCCACTATGCCTGACATTACATGTATACATCATTTAATCTTGAAAATGTATGTATATATCATCTAATCTTGAAAATGACTCTAAGAGGTAGGCAGGATAACCCCCATTTGCAAAAAAAAAAAAAAGTTAAAACCATGACTTTCTCTCCAAAGGGCTTTATGTGTTTAAATCAACCTGCACATTATTTCTCTTCGGTCCATATTACGCAATACTCTCAAGTTAAAAATCTCCTCCCGCAATAGGTAATTCTAGTCTTCAGTTATTGTTTCCTAGAATCAGGAATCACAAATTAAAAACCTTAAGCAAGGGAAGACAAGAAATGGTCCTTCTCATATCCAAACAGTGTTTTCTCCTTTCAACAAACACACATAAAACGTGAACTAGCGAGGGGTAAGTGGCATGGTTACTTATGAGTTTTTTCTCTTTTCTTTTAATTTCTTTTTCTGGAGTGATGCACATGTTCTAAGAAATGATCACGGGGATGAACACACAACTATGTGATGATATTGTGAGCCACTGATTGCACACCAAGCATGGAATGTTCATACGTTAAGAAAAAAAAGGAAAACAGGGATGCAGTGAACTTCCCCTTTCCTCTCTCAAAGGACCCTTTCCTTTCCTACATCCAGCATAGGTGCTCCATCAACGGGATAGTTTCCTTCAAGGTATTGGGGGCTCTGACTCTAAAACTTTTGAAAGCTCCTGAAATTTGCAGTACTAACCATTTCTTTCGTAGTTTCTACTCCTGCCTGAAACATCTTGACATGGTAGACGGGGCTAATTCTCCTTCCTAAGGAGCTGAGGAACGCGGGGTGCGAGCACCAGCCCCGCACCAGGCAGGGCCCCACGGGACGCGCCCCCGCCACGCCCTCCACCCCGGGCTCGGGTGAAAGGCTTGCAAACGCTGGCGGAGCCCCCCCAAAAGATCCAGTCTCAACCCTGGTGGAAGCTCAACGGGCCTCCGTTCCTTCCGCGAAGACGGTAACAAAGGACCCGCGGGAACGGAGCCCCGCGAGATGACAACGGGGAAAAACTTCCTTCCAAGTGTGCAGCCAAGTCGTCCGGCGGCCCCGGCCACGCAGGGCGCGGAACAAAGAGCAGACCTCTCTCTGCAAACCCACGCGCCGAGGCGCGCCTGTAAACGGACACGCCACGCCGCGGGACCCGGGGGGAAGGAGCCGCGCTGCCCGCCCGGCCGGGCCCTGCGCCCCGCGGACCCCAGCCCCGCCCCGCGCACCCACCGCTCCGCGCGCCCCCTCTCAGCGCGCTCCCACCCCCGGCCCGCGCGCCCCCCGCCCGGCGGACCCCAGCCCCGCGCGCCCCCAGCCCCGCGCGCCCCAGCCCCGCGCGCCCCCTCTCAGCGCGCCCCCAGCCCCGCTCCGCGCGCCCCCGCCCCGCGCGCCCCCGCCCGGCGGACCCCAGCCCCACCCCGCGCGCCCCCAGCCCCGCGCTCACCTCCAGGCGCGCCTCGCCCCGCGCCGGCCGGACCCCAGCGCCCAGCGAGCAGCTGCACAAGCAAGAGCAGGCGCAGCGGCCGGAGCCCGGAGCCGAGCGCCGCGGGATCACAGCCCCGAGGCGGCCCGACGGGTGATCCCTGCACCGCCATCGCCGGGAGTCCGCGCGGGAACGCGGGAGCCGCCCAGCCCCCGGCCTCGCCAAGAACACGCGCCCCCGGGGGCCCGAGCGCAGGCCGCGGGTGTGTGCCAGGGCCGCTCGCGCCTCAGCCCGAGCCCGTGCCGCCACCCCAACTCCGCCCCCGCCCCCGCCTGGCCCCGCCCCGCCGGCTCCTGGCCCCTCCCCCAGGCCGGACTCTCGGGATGACCTTGAGCAAGTCACTGCATACCCAGGAGAGCTACCGTCGGTTAATGTCTGCTCTGTGCTGGGCCCCGAGAGGGCCGGACTGCTCCCAGCAGACAGAAAGCCAGTAAACCATACAAAGTAATGCTGAGTTGGGGTAAGAGCTGCAAAGGAAACGAACGGGAGGCTGAGACAGAATTCCGTGGGGTTGGGGGGACCTGCTCTAGGTTCCACGCTGCCGCGCCCTCCACTCCGCCCCGCTGCCCACTGAGTTCTTCCTTACTGGGAAGGTGCCAGTCGCAGCCTGCCAGGCTCCCGGGGCTGCTGGGGGGCGTGTGTTCTAAGACCAGACAGGTGATCCTGGACAAGTCACCGCGCTTCTGGACCCTGTTTCCTTAATCCTTAAGAAGAGGCGGATAAACGAGAGAACACCGAAGGTCCAGCTCCGACGTGCACCCTGCGAGTTTAAGCCATCCACAGAAATTACATGCGACAGCCTCAAACGTGCGCAAGGCTCTCCTGATTGCTATCGATTTACATCCGTGAATAATCGCGACTCCCTTCCGCCACCGACCCTTAGCAACTGCGATGTAATTGATGCTGACTGCTGGAATCCCGCCTCAAATCCCTCTAAGCCCTATGTTTCATTCCCTCTGTTCATAATTGATTAGAAAGCTTTATTTGGCTGAAGAGGGTCAGGCAAAATATCCTTAAATTTCAGTGGCAAAGCGTGCAGAGATTCTTTCCAGAAAGCTTTATGGAGTTGACACCTCTGAGACTCGCGAGCAGAAATTTCACTCCAAGCTCCAGAATTGGTGAATCTGTTGAAAAACTCACCCTGGTCGCAGAAGATCTGAACAGCAAAATTCTGTTAAGACCATATTCTCTTAAGCCTAAACACAGCCAGGAAAATGGAAACAATATTCACTGAAGCCTGCCTGCTTCAACCCGGCTTGAAGAAAGGGCCTGTGTAAATTGATGGCCTGATTAGTAATTCACAGGAATAAAAGAAAGTACTTATGGTACTTTTACTGAAAATTTGCATTTTGCTCTAAAGAATTTACGGGGCTTATAGACTCTTACACAACTCACCCTAATGATGTTTGGGGAAAGTAAAATATTATTCCACATATACCGCAAGGGAATTTGAAACAATAATTAAGTTACTCTTGAAGGTCACAGAACCTGTCAGTGGCAAAACTTGAATTAAATGGTGATTACTTCAGCCACAGCAAGAATGACTGGAATTCCTGAACCTCCCTGCAGTATTTTATCAATAACCATGAGAACAAAGGTTATTTACATCATCTCTGAAAAAAATGTTCTTAGTTGTTAGTACTGTCTTGTGTACTTTTTACTTTTTTTTCTATTTTTTTTCTTGTGTAGTATTGTTTCTAAATGAGAGGTATAGCATGTAATTTGTTGGGCACTTTAAAATCCATGAAAATAATCATAGCATAATTTATGCATCTTGGATTTTCTTTTTTTTTAAGAAGGATATGCCAGTTACTCCTGATTGCTGGCTGTGAGCTGGACCTGTCCCTGCTAACAGGCTTCTTCACATTACTAGGAGGGCAGGCAGATCAGATGACACCACCGCCTAGAAAGTTCTCCCAAAGTAGCATCTGTTCTACAAAGCAAATCAGGTCAAAGAGTCTTTAAAATGCGCCTGCATCCCAGAGACCGTGTTTCCCTCTGAAGATTGCAAAACTCTGGAGGTTACTCTTTATTTTAGTATGTGTGTCTCTCTTTTTTTAATTTAAAATTTTCTTTAAACATAATGACATACAAACACAAACATTTTTACCATTCCATTCTTGGTATATAGTCAATAACACAATTTCATCACATAGTTGCATATTCATCATCGTATCATTTCTTAGAAAATTTGCAACAATTCAGAAAAAGAACTAAAAAGAGAAAAGATTCATGCATACCATACCCCTTACCCCTCCCTTTCATTGACCACTAGCATTTCCATCCACTCAATTTATTTTAACATTTGTTCCCCCTATTATTTATTTATTTTTAATTCACATTTTACTCATCTATCCATAAGGTAGATAAAAGGAGCATCAGACACAAGGTTTTCACAATCATACAGTCATATTGTGAAAGCTATGTTTATCATTATACAGTTCTTTAAGAAACATGGTTACTGGAACACAGCTCTACATTTTCAGGTACTTCCCTCCACCTCTCCATTACACCTTAACTAAAAGGGTGATATCTATATAATGCCTAAGAATAAACTCCAGGATAACCTCTTGACTCTGTGTGAAATCTCTCAGCCACTGACACTTTATCTTGTTTCATTTCTTTCTTTCCCCTTTTGGTCGAGAAGATTTTCTCAATCCCTTGATGCTGAGTCTCAGCTCATTCTAGGATTTCTGTCCCATGTTGCCAGGAAGGTCCACACTCCTGGGAGTCATGTCCCATGTAGACAGGGGGGAGGGCAGTGAGGTTGCTTGTCATGTTGGCTGAGAGAGAGAAGCCACATCTGAGCAACAAAAGAGGTTCTCTGGAGGTGACTCTTAGGCCTAATTTTAAGTAGGCTTAGCCTATCCTTTGTAGGGATAATTTTCATATGAACAAGCCCCGAGATTGAGGGCTTGGCATATTGCTTTAGTTGTCCCCACTGCTTGTGAGAACATCAGGCATTGTCCACATAGGGAAGTTGAATTTTCTCCCTTTCTCACCATTCCCCCAAGGAGACTTGGCAAATGCTTTTTTATTTACTGTTCAAATCACTCTGGGATTTACTGGGGCATCACTCTGGACAACCTACAAAATCTCATGCCCTATTCAAGGTTCCATGTATTTATGGTGTTCAATTAAACTGTCCACATAAGTTATATTAGGAAATGCACTAGTCAAAATATAAATTTTGTACCAAATAAACATTGTTTGCTTTAGTCTCACACACAAGTTAAAGTTTTAAAATATGAATTACCATCTGTTTTCATCACCCTGAAGTATTGACATTCCTTTTTTCTTCCTCATGCAAAACATTTTTTTAATTTGTACATTTAGTCACTATCATTGTATACTCTAGACATTCCGAGATTATACCATCTCTGTCTTTATCGTCTATCTTTTCTTCTGATTTCATTTGTGCCCCAGCCCTCCTCCTTCTATCATTCTCATATTCAGCTTCATTGAGTGTTCTAACATTATTGAATTGCAGTTAGGTAGTATTGTGCTATCCATTTCTGAATTTTTACAATCAGCCCTGTTGCACAATCTCTATCCCTTCAGCTCCAATTACCCAATATCTACCCTATTTCTATCTCCTGATGGTCTCTGTTCTTAACTGAAATTCTCCAAGTTCATTCACTAGTGTTAGTTCATATCAGTGAGACCATACAGTATTTGTCCTTTTGTTTCTGGCTAATCTCACTCAGCATAATGTCCTTAAGGTCCATCCATGTTGTTACATACTTTGTAACTTTATTCTGTCTTACAGCTGCATAATATTCCATCGTACGTATATACCACAGCTTGTTTAGCCACTCATCTGTTGATGGACATTTTGGCCATTTCCATCCCTTGGGAATCGTAAATAATGCTGCTATAAACTTTGGTGTGCATATGTCGGTTTGTATCCTTGCCCTCATGTCCTCCGAGTAGATACCTAGCAATGGTATTGCCAGGTCATGTGGCAGTTCTATACTTAGCTTCTGGAGGGACCGCCAAAATGTCTTCCACAGCAGTTGCACCATTTGACACTCCCACCAACAGTGGATCAGTATGCCTCTTTCTCCACATCCTCTCCAGCACTTGTTTTCTGTTTTATTGATAATGGCCATTCTGGTGGGTGTGAGATGATATGTCATTGTAATTTTGATTTGCATTTTCTAATAGCCAGGGAAGTTGAGCATCTTTTCATGTGCCTTTTGGCCATTTGTATTTCCTCTTCTGAGAAGTGTCTGTTCATGTCTTTTGCCCATTTTGTAATTGGGTTGTCTGTCTTTTTGTTGGTGAGTTGAACAATCTCTTTACATATTCTGGATACTCGACCTTTATCTGATATATCATTTCCAAATATTGTCTCCCATTGTGTAGGCTGTCTTTTTACTTTCTTAACCAAGTTCTTTGAAGCACAAAAGTGTTTAATTTGAGGAGTTCCCATTTATTTCTTCCTTCAATGTTCATGCTTTGGGTGTAAGTCTAAGAAACTGCCTCCTATTATAAGATTTATGAGGTATCTCCCTACAGTTTCTTCTAAACGTTTTATGATCTTAGCTCTAATGTTTAGGTCTTTGATCCATTTTGAGTTAGTTTTTGTGTAGGGTGTGAGATATGGATCCTCTTTCATTCTTTTGCATGTGGATATCCAGTTCTCTAGGCACCATTTATTGAAGAGACTGTTCTGTCCCAGGTGAGTTAACTTGACTACCTTATCAAGGATCAATTGTCCATAGATGAGAGGGTCTATATCTGAACATTCTATTCAATTCCGTTGGTCAGTATATCTATCTTTATGCCAGTACCATGCTGTTTTGACCACTATAGCTTTGTAATACTCCTTAAAGTCAGGTAATACGAGACCTTCGACTTCATTTTTCTTTCTCAGGATATTTTTAGCTATTTGGGGCACACTGCCCTTCCAGATTAATTTGGTTATTGGTTTTTCTATTTCTGAAAAGTAAGTTTTTGAGATTTTAATTGATATTTCATTGAATCTATAAATCAATTTAGGTAGACTTGACATCTTAATGATATTTAGTCTTCCAATCCATGAACACTGTATGCCCTTCCATTTATTTAGGTCTCCTTTGATTTCTTTTAGCAATTTCCTTGTAGTTTTCTTTGTATAGGTCTTGTGTATCCTTAGCTAAATTTATTCCTAAATATTTCATTCTTTTGGTTGCAATTGTAAATGGAATTTTTTTCTTGATTTCCCCCTCAGATTGTTCACTACTAGTGTATAGAAACACTGCAGACTTTTGAGTGTTGATCTTGCAACCTGCCACTTTGCTGTACTCATTTATTAGCTCTAGTAGTTTTGCTGTGGATTTTTCAGGGGGGTTGACATATAGTATCATATCATCTGCAAATAGTGAGAATTTTACTTCTTCTTTCCAATTTTGATGTCCTGTATTTCTTTTTCTTGTCTAATGCTCTGGCTAGACACAATGTTGAATAACAATGGTGATAGTGGACATCCTTGTCTTGTTCCTGATCTTAGGGGGAAAGTTTTCAATCTCTCCCCATTGAGGATGATGTTAGCTGTGGGTTTTTTATATATTCCCTCTATCATGTTGAAAAAGTTCCCTTCTATTCCTATCCTTTGAAGTGTTTTCAATAAGAAAGGATGTTGAATTTTGTCAAATGCCTTTTCTGCATCAATCGAGATGATCATGTGGTTTTTCTGCTTTGATATGTTGATATGGTGTATTATATTAATTGATTTTCTTATGTTGAACCATCCTTGCCTATCTGGGATGAATTCTACTTGGTCATGGTATATAATTCTTTTAATGTGCTGCTGGATTCGATTTGAAAGAATTTTGTTGAGGATTTTTGCATCTATATTCATTAGAGAGATTGGTCTGTAATTTTCTTTTGTTGTAGTATCTTTGTCTGGCTTTGGTATGAGGGTGATGTTGGCTTCATAGAATAAGTTAGGTAGCCTTCCCTCCTCTTGCTGCTTTCAAGATTATTTTGAAGAGTTTGAGCAGGTTTGGTACTAATTCTTTCTTGAACGTTTGATAGAATTCACATGTGAAGCCATCTGGTCCTGGACTTTTCTTTTTTGGGAACCTCTAAATAACTAATTCAATTTCGCTACTTGTGATTGGTTTGTTGAGGTCTGTTTCTTCTTGAGTCAGTGTTGATTGTTGATGCTTTTCTAGGAATTTGTCCATTTCATCTGCATTGTATAGTTTATTAGCATAAAGTTATTCATAGTATCCTCACATTACCTCCTTTATTTCTGTGGGGTCAGTGGTTATGTCTCCTCCTCCATTTCTGATTTTATTTATTTGCATCCTCTCTCTTCTTTTTGTCAATCTCACTAAGGGTCCATCAATCTTACTGATTTTCTCATAGAACCAACTTCTGGTTTTGTTGGTTTTCTCAATTGTTTTCATGTTCTCAATTTCATTTTTTTCTGCTCTAATCTTCATTATTTCTTTCTATTTGCTTGCTTTGGGGTTAGTTTGCTGTTCTTTCTCTAGTACTTCCAAGTAGACAGTTAATTCCTTGATTTTTGCTCTTTCTTCCTTTTTGATATAGGCATTTAGGGCAATAAATTTCCCTCTTAGTACTGCCTTTGCTGCATCCCATAAATTTTGATATGTTGTGTTTTCATTTTCATTTGCCTCAAGATAATTACTGATTTCTCTTGTAATTTCTTCCTTGACCCATTGGTTCTTTAAGAGTGTGTTATTGAGCGTCCATATATTTGTGAATTTTCTGGCACTCTGGCTATTATTGATTTCCAACTTCATTCCTTTATGATCTGAGAAAGTGTTTTGTATGATTTCAATCTTTTTAAATTTATTGACACTTGCTTTGTGACCTTGCATATCGTCTGTCCTTGAGAATGATCTATGAGCACTTGAGAAAAAGGTGTATCCTGCTATTGTGGAGTGGAATGTTCTATAAATGTCTGTTAAGTCTAGCTCATTTATTGTATTATTCAAATTCTCTGTTTCTCTCTTGATCCTCTGTCTAGATGTTCTGCCCATTGATGAGAGTGGGGAATTGAAGTCTCTAACAATTATGGTAGATGTGTCTATTTTTCTTTTTAGTGTTTGCCTCATGTATTTTGGGGTACTCTGGCTTGGTGCACAAATATTTATGATTGGTATGTCTTCTTGTTGAATTGTTCCTTTTATTAATACATAGTGTTCTTCTTTGTCTCTTTTAATTGTTTTACATTTGAAGTCTAATTTGTGGGATATTTGTATAGCTACTCCTGCCCTTTTCTGATTGTTGTTAGCATGAAATATCTTTTCCCAACCTTTCACTTCTAACCTATGTTTATCCTTGGATCTAAGATGTGTCTCCTGTAGATAGCATATAATGGGTCTTGTTTTTTAATCCATTCTGCCAGTCTTTATGCCTTTTGATTGGGGAGTTTAATCCATTAACATTTAGTGTTATTACTGTAAGGGCAGTACTTTCTTCTACCATTTTGCCTTTTGGATTTTGTATGTCATATATAATTTTTCTTCTTTTTACCTTTACTGATAGTCTTCATTTCTATACTCTTCTCCACACTTCTCTCTCCTGTCTTTTCCTATCTGTCTCTAGTGCTCCCTTTAGTATTTCTTGCAGAGCCAGTCTCTTGGTCACAAATTCTTTCAGTGATTTTTTGTATGAAAATGTTTTAACTTCTCCCTCATTTTTGAAGGACAATTTTGCTGGATATAGAATTTTTGGTTGGCAGTTTTTCTCTTTCAGTAACTTAAATATATTGTACCATTCACTTCTTGCCTCCGTGGTTTTGGCTGAGAAATCTACACATAGTCTTCTTGGGCTTCGTTTGTATGTGATGGATTGCTTTTCTCTTGCTGCTTTCAAGATTCTTTTTCTTTGACATCTGACATTCTGATTAGTAAGTGTCTTGGAGTGTGCCTATTTGGATCTATTCTGTTTGGGGTATGCTGCACTTCTTGGATCTGTAATTTTAAGTCTTTCATAAGAGTTGGGAAATTTTCAGTGATAATTCCCTCCATTAGTTTTTCTCCTCCTTTTCCCTTTTCTTCTCCTTCTGGGACACCCACTATACATATATTCATGTGTTTCATGTTTTAATTCAATTCCCTAAGTCCCTGCTCATATTTTTCCATTCTTTTCCCTATGTTTTCTTTTGCTTGTCAGATTTCAGATGTCCCATCCTCTAGTTCACTAATCCTATCTTCTGCTTCTTGAAATCGAACAGTGTAGGTTTCCACTGTTTTTTTTTTTTCATCTCTTCTACTGTGCCTTTCATTCCCATGAGTTCTGTGATTTGTTTTTTCAGATTTTCGATTTCTTCTTTTTGTTCATTCCTTGCCTTCTTTATAACCTCCCTCAATTCACTAATTTGATTTTTGATGAGGTTTTCCATGTCTGTTTGAACATTCTGAATTAATTATTTCAACTCCTGTATCTCATTTGAATTGTTGGTTTGTTCCTTTGACTGAGCCATATCTGCAATTTTCCTAGTATGATTTGTTATTTTTTGCTGGTGTCTGGGCATTTAATTTCCTTAATTAGTTTATTCTGGAGATTGCCTTCACTTTTTTTACCTAGGATTTTCTTGCTGGAGGACTTTGTTGTCCATCTGTTCTTTGACATTCAGTTCAGCTTGTTCTAGTCCTCTAGCTTAGGTTTTGTATAACAGATTAGAATTTTTCAGTTCTTGTTTTCTTGTTTCTTGCCCTGCCTGTATGGTACCATTTTTTCCCCCTTAGAAGGGTCCACTTAGATATTATATACCCCAGCCAGATTTTCTCAGACCAAATTGGTCTCCTGTCAGGAGGAAAGAGTCACCTGGGTCAGTTTTCCCTGAGGGTTAGACCCAGCAAGTTGAAAGACTTTCCCATGAAGCTTCTAGACTCTGTGTTTTTCCTATCCCGTTGGTATGTGGCACTTGTCTGCCTGCGGGTCCCACCAGCATAAGGTGATGTGTTATCTTTAACTTTAGCAGACTGTCCCCGCTGGGGTCGTGTTTGAGAGAGAGGAGAGGTTGTAGTCTGGTTTTAATCACTTCACTTTTCCAGACTCTGGGGTCTGAATTCCCTGAGGGAGGGAATCCATCTGAGCTGGACCCCACCCCTCTCCTGGGGAAGGCATAGGCTCCAGACAAGTTCTCAAACAAGCTTAATTCTGCCCATACCTGGGTCAGTGAGCCTGAGAAGCCCTGCCACTATATCCAAAGAATAATCAATTCATAAAAACACAACCAAAAAAAGAAAAAGAGAAATCCTTTTCAGAGAAGGGCCCCTGTCTCAGGTTTACCAATCAAGAGCTTAAATTGATACATTCATTGCTGTGTGTCTCTCCAGGTCCTATGTGCCCCACCCGCCTTTCCTTCAGGGCCCAGACCCTTTCAAGTATTATGTGCTGTCCGATCTGAAAAAAACCTCTGTTTTTTTTTTCTTTTCTTTTTTCTTTTTCCATCAGCCCTGCCCCCTCTGCATATGGGCAAAACCCAGCAATGTCAGCTTTTACTCAAAGTTCAGCTGAGCTGGGGGCCTATTTTTAGTAGTCAGAATTTGTTAATTAATTCCACAGTTGGAGCTTGGCTGAGCTTAGCCCCTTACTGTTAGTAATGCCTCTTTCCTTTCCCCTCTGGGAAGCAGCCTGTGGGGGAGGGGTGCCAGCTCCATGGCTTGGGGAACTCACGGTTCTGGGGGGGGCTCACATCAGTCCAGCTGATCCAGACTGGGGTACACTGCATGTCCAGTCACTGATGTGGCCCCAGCAGTTGCTCTGTACCGATCCTGGCTATTTACTAGCTGCTCTGGAGGACGAACTAAATCCCACGCCTCTCTAAACTGCCATCTTGGCCCCCTCCATCTCTGAAAATTACTCTTATGCAAGTATAACTTAGCAAATGCAAATTCATCTTAGAAAATTTTCCCCAAATTTTCTTCCATTCTTTTCCACTCCTTTCAGAGCTACACTGCTCCCCCTCGTTAGACCCTTAATTATCCTCTATTAATTTTCCTCCTTTCCCCCTGCCTCATACAATGTCTGTCTAGATTTGTCCACAGGGCAGTAGCAGCCACAACCATGCAGCAGAATTCTGAAAACATACTCCTGCTACAAGAAAAATGTGAAACTCTGCTCCTATCACAGCAAAAACATTGTTATCAGCCCTTCCCAACAGAAGGTGCCCAGAAACCCAATTAATGATGCCCCCGCTCAGTTCAAAGCAATTTCTCCCCCTTAACTTCACCCAAACTCAGCCAGATGTAGCCAAAGAAAGAACATAATGCCCCTGCTCCTTCTAAAATATTGCCTCAAGCCTAGCTAAGGTAGTAACTCAAAACCAACCCCAGTTTCATTCAATTCTATTAAAAGAAAAAGGCAGGAATGTCAGAGCTCAGAAAAAGAACTTGTAAAATGGCCTCCATGAATCAGGGGTCCCTCAGCTTTCCCTCAGCTTCCTTTGCAGAGTCTGGTGATTGAGAGACAGAGCCGTGTGTCAGACCCCCAGCCACCCATCAAATCAAGCCCCCATCCAATCCAGGGATGACACACCACCTAGCAGGCACCCTCCCCTCCTGACCTTATTGTCCCTTTAAAACATAGCTCCCAGAACAGAGAGCTGGAGCCATTTCCTCTTTCCTTTTGCTGGCTCCCCAGGCAAGTGCCATTTTCAGGCTCCCACCTCCCTTCTCCCTGCTTCCTCACCTTAATAAATATGTTAAGCTTTGACTTGCTGTTCTGTGTGAATTCCTTAATGGCTCCATGCCCAACACCTACCTTAGCTCCTCCTGCTCCTTCTCTCCTTCTCTGAATACACAAACCCACCCTTTCTTTAAGGCCCACCACAAATCTCACTTGCCCCTTGAAGTGTAGCCTGACCCCCCCCTCCAGCCACAGCCATCTTCCTTTTCTGAATTCCCAGAACAGTTTAGTTTTATTTCTCTCACAGCATTTATCAATGTCCATCTTTTTGGCCTGTTTCTCAATAAATTATTTCTCTTGCGTGCTCTAGTAGATAATGAGCACTTAGGCTCAGGGTCTGTGTCTTATTCATCTTTATAAAACCCATGAGCCAGTTATAGAAAGTGCCATAGAAAGCAGAACTTAATAAGCATCATATCAGTTCACCTTAAGTGCTGAGCATTAGGCCTCGAGGGCAGGAACAAACCTGTCCCACTTCCCAAGAGCGTCACCAAGCAGGGTTGACTCCGGGTCCACTTCCCACAACAGCAAATGGTCATCCTGCCCTGGACACAATGTGGAACCAAAACCTATAGTCCTAGGTCCACCCCCACTCCCCACCTACCTGTGCCCACAAACAGCCTGTCCCGAATACAGAGCCACATAGCAGACTAGAAACTTACCGCTAACTCACCCCGCCATGTTTTTTCATGCCACCTCCCCACACCCAAACTACAAAAGCCCTGTCTCCCTCCGCTCTGGCATGCCTGCTCCCTCTGAGCACCGCTGGGAGGTTCTGTTTCTTCCTGAAATAAAACCTTTGCCTGAGCTCCTTCATCCTCACCTCATTCTTGGTGAGTTTGCCTTTCACTGGGGATGGGTTAAGTTCGGCACTTTTAATACATTAACTTATTTAATCTCAAGAAATATTACAAGGGAGGTATTTTTATTTTCCTTAATTTGTTTGGGCCACTCCTCAGTTTCCTTGGCAGTTCCCTCCCCTTCTGCCCAGCTGCTATGTGTTGGGATTCCACCAACTCAAAGCTTCTCTGTCGCCCCCGCACCCCCGAGGTGATCTTATCCATTTTCCTGACTTTAAAGACCATCCATGTATGGACCATGCCCAGATTCATACTCCAGATACTGATACTCCAAGAAATTAGGGTGTAAGGGATGATTTTGATTACTGAATCATGATATGGATATTCCTGTTTGCTTTCTGGTATATTGGAATAGACAGAGGGGATACCTTAAATCCTTAACCTATAATTCAGCTGCCCTGATAAGTGAAATGATTGTAAAAGCCCATATCTGGTCCTTTGTGATTGTAAGAGCTGTCACTCCCTTTACCCCTCATTTTCTTAAAGGAACTTGTAGGACAAAGACCCAATGCTAATGAAGAATTTGAAGTGAGCCATGAACCAGTTCCAGCCCCTCACATTTGTAAATTGCAGGAGCTAGGCTCTGCCTTTGAAAAGATAACTGACCCCCCTCCTTTCCACTTACCTTTTCCTACTGAAATGTGTCCCCTTTTGTGCTTAGAACTTGCTATTTGAAATTGTAATAACCTCATCTCCCCTTCCTAAAATCCATGAAAACTGTGAACCCCCTAAACTCAGGGATGTTGGGTGGCTAGGCCATCTGCTCTCCTGCTACTTGCCTAGAAATAAACATATTCTCTTTTTGAAACCCCAGGGTCTCAGGAATTGGCCACTGAGTGCATAGGGCAAAAGAATCCATGGCCTTTGTCTGGTAACAATCTCACCTCTGGGTTCCAGCATATCTGACTGTCTACTTGTCGTCAGGATCACTTGGTGATCGTGATATGTCCCAAACATTTTGCCCTCCTAGGCTTTCCATCCCAACAGTACCACCTTCCAACTAATCACTCAAGCCGAGCATCAGGGCGTCATCCTTGGTTCCCCTCTGCTTCATCCACCAAGTCTAATCCCACACTATCTTGAATTAATCTTGAACCCATAGCCTGTTCTTCCTCTCCACTACCACCTATGATAATCAAATCCATGCTTCTCTCTAGGTTAGATTCCTGCAAAGGCCTCTCAGCTGGGTCTCCTCCCCTGCCTGTCCAGCATTCTGCAGATCTCAGCCCGAGGGATCATCTTCAAACCTAAGCCAAATCCCAAGTCCTTACCCTGAGTTTTAGAGTCACCCCCCACCTAACACACTTGCCCCTTGCAGATGAATTTCCAGCCTCACTGTTCTCCGTTAGTCCCCGGAACCACCAAGCACATGCCTACCCCAAGCCTTCACATATGCTGTTCCCTCTGCCGAGACCAACCCCCAAACCCCCAGCCCCTGCCCTTCTTTGCTTAACCAGCTCCTCCTCCTCCTCCTTCAGACTGGAGCTTCACTGTCAACTCCTGAGAAAGGCCTTCTCGAACCGTCCTACCTGCCTATTACTCTTTCCCTTTACCACATTCGTCACATTTCATAATTGCATATTCTTTAGTGTATCTGATTCCCCCTATTGACTATAAATTCCAGGATCACAGCAGCTCTCTATTTTATTCACCAGGATATGCCCAGTTTATAGAGCACACAGTAAATGCTCAAAAATGTTTGTTGGATGAATGAACAAATGCTAATAGTTTATCCAAAATCTCAGAGCTAGTGAGCCAGAAAATGATGGAACAGGGATTCAAGCCCATCTGGCCTCACTTCAAACACTTAACCATTGGCTAAACTAAATGTAATCTCTCTCTTTAAGCCCTATTCCTAATCTTTAAAATGGCACAGTAATACTTGCTTTGCAGGAGATAATGTTTGTAAAGCCCTAGTGCAGGCACTCAGTGTCCAGTAAATGGTAGCTGCTGTCATTTATATGGAAGTTATTCTCTGATGTGCTTCTGCACTTGCAAAACCTTCAAGCAAAAGACGGTGCTTTTGGAGTTAAAAGAGAGTGCTTGGGAAGGAAATTAGGAGACCAAATATATAACAGAAATAAAAAATAAACATTGTCATCTGTGAATGGTGTGGTCTAATGAGCCCTCTTTTATATCAATGGTGGTGTTGACTTTTCTTTTTTATAATGAGGTCAACTGAGCTAAATTCAGAGCTAGGCAGATTCTCCGAATCTTCCATTCAGCACTTTCATTATGGCTTGGTGATAAATTCTGCTGTAAACTTTAAGATGAAGGCCAAACTGAAAAGTTAATTAAAGATAAAAATGGATGCTGTCAATTTTACTGCTGAAATTAATGCATTCTCAAGATTACAGGAAAAAATCAAATATTAATAAGATATTAAAATTCACTTCTTCAAAAAAAATAAAATAAAAGTTCCCTTTCAAGAACTATTTCGGTGACTATAATCAAAATGTAAAAGTGCAGACAATTAATTGGCTATATTTTTATTGGACTCTAATAACTAAATAGTCGTGTATAAAACCAAATACCACAAAAATATAAACCATATATAAAACAGAGCTGTCCAATATTTTAATAATAACATACATAAACCACAGGTATCATATACCAATGGAAAAACACACTAGCAAGGAACAGCAACTCAGCTGCAAAGTGGCAAATGATGGAGCACTGTGGCCCTATACCAGCTCTTATAATAAAAGAAGGAATTGTTTTCCACCTTAAGAAAATGCACTATACTAACCCCATTCTCCCAAATATCAAAAGCTTTTAACTCTGGGAGCAATGAATTACATTATGAAAGCACTTTTCATTTAAGACATATATGGATTTCTGTAGATAAACGCCTTCAGCAGATTTGCAATTATTTAATATATAAAATCCCAACATATGCATATTAAATAAACATATCTTTTGAGGTATATATAAGCATTTCTTTACTTAAATGAATCTGTTCTCCATAAATTATGTGAATTGCAAATTTAAGAAAGAGGCTTATGCGCTCATTTTAATATTTACAAGGCACAATTGCATTAAAATTTTTTTTAATTCATAGGACTGTACAACACAAACAGCGAACCCTAAAGTAATCCTTGGACTACTTAATAGCACAATTATAAAAATATTCTTTCATCAGTTGCCACAAATGTACCATACTAATGCAAGATGTTAATAATTGGATGGTATATAGGAACTCTGTATTTCATGCATGATTGTCTGTAAACTTACAACGTCCATATAAAAAAATTGCAAGGGGTAAAAACAGAGAGATGGAAGAAGAACCTGTAGGTTGAAAGATATTAGAGACAGATTTTAAAAAAAATCACACTGTATGGGTAGTATTTTGACTCTGAATGAAATAAACAAAATGTAAAACAAAGAATGAATCTAGAATTGAAATCATTTCATAGGAATGTTTTAAAATTTTTCCTGATTCTATGCATAGCATGCAAAATAAAAATCATTTGTCAATAAGTAGGAATCTAAAATTCTAAGAAAAAAAGATAATTGTAAATATTTAATTCTGGGCAAAAAGTACAATTTAAATATTCTAACAAAATATTCAGCGTGCATCTCACTCAGGCCTTCTGTGCTATACATGAAAGGTATTTTTAGGCACAGCTACAGCTACCAAAAGTGAGTCTAAAGGACAAGTTATAAACAACAAATGCTCCAGAAGCCTGTGACTACACATGAAGGAAACTGCCACTTTTTAGAGTTTAATTCATTGATTACCAGTTGAACTTTTCCCAGATTATTCCCACTTAAATCAAGAGATCTTATGAAATTCTGATCTTCAAAAGCCAAAAACTAATAATTCAAAATTAAATATATTTTATTTCCATTTGCAATATGTAAACTGCCACATGATGCTTTTAGGGAAGTGAGGATAAAATAAAACCAAAATGGAGCTGCTTTTCTAACAAGGTTGCCAATCTGTCCCTTTAATCATCCGCTCCTTTAATTTATTTAGCAAGGGTTCACTTACTCATCTTGCTTCATTTCCTGTGGAACACTCATTGATGTCAAGATTTCTAGACAGATTAAGAAGCAGGATGAGATGCACAGCTTCTTAGCAATACAAAATGCTCCCTCTGAAGGATAGACTAATGTATGGCATTGATTGTTTCAGGGAATTGATTATCTTTAACCTAAATCTAAGCCACCTGATCCAAATCTCTTAAAATTGAAAGTCATTCATTAATGATCAACTGCCTCACCCAAGAGACAACACTTCTCTCCCTTTTGCAATATGCCTGATTAATTTTAGATGTCGTTTCAGTTTCCTGGCTGCTAAAACAAATAGCATAGAGTGGGCTGGTGTAACAACTGGAATTAATTGGCACACAGTTTCAGAGGCCAGAAGTCTTGCTTCTACCTGGTCTCAGTAACTTCTTGTTGGCCCGCAACCGCTGAGGCTCCTTGCCTTCTCGGCCACGTGACAATGCACATGGTGGCATCGTCTCCTTTCACGTCTAGAGTCCCTTGATTTCCAGCTACTGGCTGCTCGCTGTGGACTTCTCTGCCTCCCTGTCTGAATTTCATTGTGCTTATAAGGACTCCAGTAACCGGGCTGAAAGCCCAACCTGATTCAGTGAGACCACCCTCACCTTAGCTGAAGTCGCATCTTCAGGACAGCCACGGTATTACAGCGAGTCCATACCTACAGGACCAGCGGTTGGGAACCCAACGTGCCTCTTCTGGGGGGTAGGATTCAATTCCCAACAGGTATTTTCAAATTCTTTTTTTTTTAACACTAAAGAATGCTTGAAGTCACCTGTATGGAAAAGGATATTCTGATCCTTCATTTTATCTGATCTTCTCTGTTTTTGGTGATCCCAGAGTTGAAATTGTTTGTTTTGCTTCTGGCACAGATCTCATCTTTACAATGCTCCCTGGTATGATATATTGGGAAATATAGGAAATTCATCGTATTTCAGAAAATGCACATCATTTGATCTCTGCTTTCAGAAAAGCATGAATTGAATCATTGCTGTGACACTTTCTAGCTATTCATCCATTCAACAAATATTTGAGTATCTCCTATGTGTCAGGTTCTAGGAATAATGCAGTGGCCAAGAAAGAAAATGGCCTTGGCTTCATGGAACTTACTGCCTAGGAGAAGAATGCAGAGGCAATTATCAAGAAAACAAGGACCTGAGACTGAGAACGCGCCAGCCATGCAGAGGGTGGTGGGAAATGCATTTCAGACAGACAGGATGGTGTGGGTAAGGGCGCTAAGGTGGGAGGGGGGACAAAGAGGCGCCAGACGTAGGGGGAGGGCGCAGTGGAGGGAGGTGCTGTTGCTGTAGGGCAGAATGGAGAGCTTGAACTTTATTCCAAGGACAATGAAAAGCAAGGGACAACCAAGGTTTACGCTAAAGATTATACTATTGGGGGTGCTGTCCTCTTTAAGGAAAAGAACAGAACAGAACAAATATGAAAGTAGGTATGAAAGCAGATATTTACGAAGAGCGAAAAACACCCAAGAAATAAGAAATGTTTTTAAAAATTGGAAAATGCCACAAATATAACAGTATTTAGTAAATTATATTTTGGTTAAAATGTAATGCAGCTATACAATACCTTTTTTTCCCACTTTTTTGACTGCAACTCTTTATATGACAATCATTTGTAAGGACTTCTCTAAGAAAGATAATAAACCCTTTGGCCAAAACGGTTGATCAAAATTTGGGTTTTATTAATGATATTTTAGAAAAGTCTCTCTCAGCTTCACAATTCATTTTGGTTATGCCATATAAAGTCTTTGGGTTCATGTTAAATTGGGGGACATTTCTGTCAGGGAGAAAATTACCATTTCATCTAGGCATTAATAAGAACTGAATCTTCAGTTTACAATTTTACACAGTTTCACAGTCTGAATATTGGAAGAATTTGCCATTAGACTAGCTTCTGACCCATACATTTTAAGCCTTGTTTCTCTTCCACTATCCATAAACTCCTAATGGTGGGCACAATAAAAGACATTTTTCTTAAGGTGGTACAAATTCTGCCTCTGTACCTTCCTGTCATGATGCTGGGTGTGTTGGCTCAAAGAGTGGTAGAAAATCTCCTGGAAGCCATTTCTACCCCGGGAAAGTTAACAATAACCTCACTATATGTGAAAGTTACTGCAAATAAGTATATTCCATTACATGCTGTGCTCGTTTGAATTTGCGGAACTCAGAAAAGCCACGTTCTTTAATCCTCATTCAATGTTGCTGGGTGGGAGATTTTTAATTACCCATGGAGATGTGACCCACCCAATTTTGGGAGGTAACTTTGATTAGATGATTTCCATGGAGATGGGTTTCCCTTCAAGGTGGGGTTGCTTACTGGAGCCCTTTAAGAGAGAACCATTTTGGAAAAAAGCTTTAGAGCCAACAGAGCCAACACAGCCAGAGACCTTGGGAGATGCAGAAGGAAATGCCCCCAGGGGAGTTTCATGAAACAAGAAGCCTGGAGAGAAAGCTACCAGACGTTGCCATGCTCACCACGTGCCTTTTATAGTTGAGAGAGAAACCCTGAACATCATCAGCTTTCTTGAACCAAGGTATCTTTCCCTGGATGATCTAAGAGATTGGACATTTCTATAGCCTTGCTTTAGTTGGGACATTTTCATGGCCTTAGAACTGTGGACTTGCAACAAAATCAATTCACCCTTTTAAAAGCTGCTCTGTTTCTGGCATATTGCCTTCTGGCAGCTAGCAAACTGGAACACATGCTGACCATTCCAAAACCTTCCAATAGGAGAGGGAGTTTGTGTGGAAACTGTAGTATTTATTAATTGCACTTAAAATATCTTCCTTTTGCCAATTTTACAAAAACTGATGAGAATAAGAACACCTTGTGAAGGTCCCCTCCTAGAGCCTTGGAAAGGGCATTGCCAGTGAAGAGCTCTGAAGCTTTAGCTTCATTAGCTTCACAATAAGTTGAAGACATGAGCTCTGATGTACGCCTTTAAAAAGATCACTCTATTTTCGGTTGTACTGCTAGTTCTTCTAAACCGATGCAAATGTACTAAGAAATGATGATCATGCATCTATGTGATGATGTTAAGAATTACTGATTGCATATGTAGAATGGTATGATTTCTAAATGTTGGGTTAATTTCTTTTTTTCCGTTAATTAATAATAAAAAAAAAAGATCACTCTAGCAATTAAATAGAGAATCAATTGCAGAAGGGCAAGAGTGGGAGGTTATTATAGATAGAAGTCCAAGCAAGAGATGATAGTGGTGGCTTGGACTGGAGAGGACACTTTCACTTTTCTGAACTATGTAGTAGAACGATTGGGGATAAATCACCGAGTACACAGTAGACCCTCAATAATTGAGTGCTCTAAATGTAATACTTTTATAAGGCAGTTGTGGGAGCTAGCACTAATGTCCTTAAAGTAACTGACACGTACCATTTATCCAATCAATGGTAGTTTCTGCTCTGACTCTCTAGGACTGCAAATTGCTTTGGAAAAACAGCAAAAAGGAAACATTTATTTTTAGATTCTACTTTAGGACTATTTAAAAATAACTTGTCTGTAATTTTGCCAAAGATCAGCAGTATACTTATTCAGCATCTAAAATGGGTAAGTTAAAAGTGGTTAATATTGGACAGGATATTATGGGTGATTTTTATTTTACTCATTGTGTATTTTCCAATGTAGTGCTTAAGAATCAAAAAGTCAGTTAGTAGATTGTTCCAAACACAGATAATAATTTTACCTGGGTTCTTCCATCCTCTATGATTATGAATTTTTTAAGGAAATTATCATAAGGTTCTTATTATAATATATATTATAGTAATTACATATAATTATTATAATATTCTTCCTGCAAAAGGTGAAAGGAAACGAACATTCTCTCCAACTATGAGATCTACTTCAATGATAACTAATAAATTCATATAGGTTTACTCAAATCGTCAATGCATTTTTCATTTTAATTTGGCTCCTATAGGAGGAAATAAGGGCAAGGAGATTCCTTTAAAAACCTTTACTACTAATATGAATGCATGATATAAAGATGGATTAAATAAACCTAGAGGGTCCCTGGACCAGATAAGTCCTGAAATGCAGAGGGCCCAGCCTTTCCAGAACATCAAATAGTTCCATCCCCCTGTCCCTTATTACTGACAGCCCTTCCAATATGAAAAAGCTAGAATGGCCATGCCCAAATAGCCCTAGAGACTGAAAGAAAGCTAAAAAGAGAACCCTACAGAGAAGGACAGGTTTAACAAATGAATATGAGTGGTGATTCAGATATTGATATTTCTAGTACCTTAGAGCAGCTAGAAATAAAAACCTAAAATTGTGGAGCTGTAACCCACACCAAACTTTAAAATCTGTTGTATAACTACTGGTTAAAATGCACTTGGAAATTTATTGCTTTTTTGTATATATGTTCTTTTTCACATATAAAAAAAAAAGCTAAATAAAATAAACCAAGAGGGCTAGAACTGCGCATGCACACAACCCTCAGCCTCACTTCCCAGCTCTGAGAAAGTACCGACCTGCACAGTCGGGCCACATCTGCACGTGCGCGAAGGTGTAATGCCGACCTGTTCCCGCAGCTCTACACATGCACACAAAGGGCCCCATGACGTAGACCAGTGTGCATCAGAGTTACATATATATATGTATGTATTTAATAGTTACATATATATGTATGTATTTCCCCCTTATGAGATCCTCAAGAGACTCTACCAATAATTTTTTTAATTATTCATTTTATTGATGTATTTCATATACTCATTTACCATGTAATCATCCAAACTGTACAATCAATGTCTACCAATACTTCTTAATTGTCATCCCACCACACTCTAAGATGTATCCTGGCACTACACCAAGGCATAGAGAAGTATAAGACCTCATCCCCACCTGGACTCCAGGATTCTGGGCTAAGTGAGCTACCCTGAGTCAGACTATGTGTTACATTAAATTTAGGTTCTAGACATAATAAACCTCTCCGCCTTTGACCTCATTCAAGCTGAAGGTCTAGAGTGCACACACCATCGTCTTTTCCCCTGCATTCTAATACACCTTAGACCCAGCCAGACTGGCTTCACTTTAAACTCTGATTGAGGTGTGATCTCTTTCTTGGTTACTTCAACTGTTGTTATATACAGCTCAGCTATGCTAACTTTCAGGTCCATTTCTGTCGCAGAAAGTTCCAGGGAGATACCAGCTGATACACGTATAGCTCAGTGTCTCAGAATCCAGAAATACAGCTACAATTTCAGACCAAACGTGGCTGCGATAAGAGTCCACAATCCATGCACTCGCTTTTTAATAAGTATTTTCTGAGAGAGACCTTAGCATATTTATTGTCTTGTTTCTGGCCCATTCTGCAGAGCCCGTTGTCCCCAAGATTTATTCAGTTCATTTTGTGTCCCTTGACATCCCTCCTTTTTGTAGCTGGACCAAATTCCATCATGTACATGTGTCACCACTCACCGTTGTACCTCTCAGTCATTGTCTCCTCCAGCTCCCTTCATCTATTGGTCATCATGGGTAATGTCCAAAATAAACAAACCATGTCTTTTAGTATCTTTGGTTGGTTGTATAATCAGTAGCACTCTTAATTTTAGACAATTTTCACTGGTCCAGAGTGACAAAGAACCAGCAGACATAACATCACCAACTATCGAATCATAACTGCCCCTTACCACTTGTCCCTCCCCCACCCCCAGTTAGTTCTCCTGGTAGTGCTGTGGTACTGTCGGTGTCTTCCTGCTAACTATTGGCTATAGCATATATTTCTAGCCCCCACCCACCACCCATATCCCTCCTCTACTGACTCTATGTCCACCATCAAACCATTGAAATAGTTCCTGTGAGGACTTATTTATAATTGTAAATTTAATCATCAGGCTCCATGACACTACACATCCCCTTTCAGTCACAGTCACCTTCAGTATGGTCATGTTTTTCACAACCCACTAGTTAGTTACCATCACTTCTACCCATCCCCTCGCATTTAGATTCAACCTTTTGGGTAGTAGTTCCTCTGTATCTAGTTTTTGTGTACCTCCACGTCTGCTATACTCTACAGTACATACTCTGAGATTACATTTACCAAAGTGATAATAATGAAATCATATGGTATCTGTCCTTTTGTAACTGACTTATTTCACTCAGCTTTATGTCCTCAAGTTTCATCCCTGTTGTCATATGCTTCAAGACATCATTTCATCTTACTGCTACATAATATTGCATCATATGTATATACCACATTTTGTTTGTCTACTCATTTATGGACACTGGATTGTTTCCATCTCTTAGCAATTGTGAATAGTGCTGCTATGAACACCAGTGTGCAAATGTCTGTTCATGTCACTGCCCTCAGCTCTTCTGGGTATATAAAGAGTATTGGTATTGCCAGGTCATGGGGAAACTCAATGTTTTGTTTTCTGAGGAACTGCCAAACTGTCTTTCATAGCAACTGCACCATTATACATTCCAACCAACAGGGAATAAGTGTTCCTATTTCTCCACATCCTCTCCAACATCTGTAGTTTCCTGTTTTTTAACAGCAGCCATTCTTATAGGTGTGAGGTGGTGTCCATTGTAGCCTTTATTTGCATTTCCCTTTTAGCCAGGGAAGCAATGAACTTCCCCTTCATTTGCTTTTTGGCTATCTGTATTTGCTCTTCAGAAAAATGTCTATCTGTATCCTCTATCTATTTTATAATTGGTTTGTTCTTTTGTTGTTGAGCTGTATAATTTCTTTCTTTACACAGGATATCAAGCCTTTATCTGGCATGTGGTTTCTAAATATTTCTTCCCTTTCAGTTGGCTGCCTCTTCACCTTTTTAACAAAATCCTTTGAGGCACAGAAACTCTTAATCTTAGGATTTCCCATTTGTCTGTTTTTTCTTTCTCTGCTTGTGCTTCAGGTGTAACGTGTAAGAAGCTACCTCCTATTACTAGATCTTGAAGAGGGTCCCCGCAGTTTGTTTTAGAAGTTTTATGGTACTGGCTCTCATATTTAGGTCTTTCATACATTTTGAATTAATTTTTGTATAGGGTATAAGGTAGGGGTCCTCTTTCACTCTCAGTTCAGTGGATTTGGGGGCCTTATTAAAGATTAAATGTCCTTAAATTTGGTGGTCTATTTCTGCACTGTTGATTCTATTCCACTGGTTGATACTTCTGTCTTTGTGCCAGTACCATGCTGTTTTTGACCACACAAGCAATGTGGCTTTATAGCAGGCTTTAAAGTGAGGAAATGATAGTCTTCTTATTTTGCTCTTCTTTTTTAGGATATCTTTAGCTATTTGGGGTATCTTTCCCTTCCATATACATTTGATAACCAGCTTTTCCATGTCTTCAAAGTAGGTTGTTGGGATTTTGATTAATACTGCATTGAATCTGTACATCAGTTTGGGTAGAATTGACACCTTAATGACATCCAACCTTCCTGTCCATGAGCATGGAATGTCTTTCTATCGGTTTAGGTCATCTTTTATTTCTTTTAGCAATTTTTTGAAATTTTCTGTGCATAAGTCCTTGACCTCCCTGATTAGGCTTATTCCTAGATACCTGATTCTTCTGGCTACTATTTTGAATGGAATTTTTTCCTTAATTGTCACCATAGATAAGTCATTGCTTGTGTATAGAAACATTACTGATTTTTGTACATTAATCTTGTATCCTGCCACTTTGCTGAATTTGTTTATTAGCTTAAGCAGCTTTGCCATAGATTTCTCAGTTTTCTAAGTTTAGGATCATGTCATTGGCAAATAATGAAACTTTTACTTCTTCCTTTCCTATTGGAGGCATTTTATTTCTTTTTCCTGTCTAATTGCTCCAGTTAGGACATCTAAAACAAGGTTGAATAATAGCAGTGACAACACACTTCCTTGTCTTGTTCCCACTCTTGGAGGGAATGTTGTCAGTTTCTCACCATTGAGTGTGGTGCTGACTATGGGTTTTTCACATACGCCCTTTCAATTCCTAACTTTTGAACTTTTTTTTAGCAGCAAAAGATGCTGGATTTTGTTGAATGCCTTTTTCCAGCATCAACTGATATGATCATGTGCTTTTCCCCTTTTGATTTGTTAATGTGCTGCATTACATTGATTGCTTTTCTTATGTTGAGCCACCCTTGCATTTCTGGTGTGAATCCCACTTGGTCATGATGTGTAATTCTTTTAATGTGGTGTGGATTCGATATGCTAGTATTTTGTTAAGAATTTTTGCATCTATGTTCATTAGGGATATTGGCCTGTCGTTTTCCTTTCTTGTAGTGTCTTTATATGATTTTGGTATTATAGTGATGTAGTGTCATAAAATGAGTTAGGCAGCATTCCTTTTTCCTCATTTTTTGGGAAGAGTTTGAGCAGGATTGATGTTACTTCTTTTTGATAAAATTCTCCTGTGAAACAATCTGGTCATGGGCTTCTCTTTCTGAAAAGATTTTTGATGACTGATTGAATCTCTTTACTTGTAATTGGTTTGTTGAGACCTTCTATTTCCCCTTGAGCCAGTGAATGTAATTCATGTGTTTCTAAGAATTTATCCATTTCGTTTAAGTTGTTTAGTTTGTTGGTATATAGTTAGTTGTTCATAATATTCTCTTATGATTTTTTACTTTCTTCATGATCTATGGTAATGACACCCATCTCGTTTCTGATTTTATTTATTTTTGTCCTATTTTTCTTTGTTAGTCTAGCTAGGGATCCATCAATTCTATTAATTTTTATCAGAGAACCAGCTTTTGGTTTTGTTGAGTCTTTCTATTATTTTATTGTTTTCCAGTTAGTTTATTTCTGCTTTAATCTTTTTTTATTTCTCTTCTTTTATTTTCTTTGGGGTTAGTTTGCTGTTCTTTTTCTCTAAATTCTCCAGGTGAGCAGTTAAATCCCCAAGTTTTGCTTTTCTTGGTTTTTTTTTTTTTTCACTTTTTTTTTTTACATGGGCAGGCACTGGGAATCAACCTGGGTCTCCAGCATGGCAGGTGAGAACTCTGCCACTGAGCCACCATTGCCCACCCTAATTCTTGTTTTTTAATATAGGCATTTGGGGCAATAAATTTCCCTCTCAGCATTGCCTTTACCACATCCCATAAGTTTTGACATGTTATATTTCCATCATCATTCATCTCTAGATATTAACCAATTTCCCTAGCAATTTCTTTCTGACCCACTGATTATTTAAGAGTGTGTTGTTTAGTCATCATATATTTATGAAAACTCTGGTTCTTTAGTGATTATTAATTTCCAGCTTTATTCCATTGTGGTCAGAGAAAGTGCTTTGGAGAATTTCAATTTTATTAAATTTATAAAGACTCGGTTTGTATCCCAGTATATTAGCAGTCATGGAGAATATTCCATGTGTGCTAAGAAGAATGTATATCCTGGTGTTTTGGGGTATAACGATCTTCATATGTCTATTAGGTCTAATTCATTTGTCCCACTGTTTAGTTTCTCTATTTCCTTGTTGAAGGAGTCTGTTGACGTCTCCTACTTTCACTATTGAAATGTCTATAGCTCCCTTCAGTTTTGCCAGTGTTGCCTCATGTACTTTGGGGCTCCTTTCTGCCAGTTGGTATCTTTTAATTGGTGAGTTTAACCCATTAGTGTTCAAAGTAATTAATGTAAAAGCAGTTCTTGACTCTACCATCCTATCCTTTAATTTTTATTGTCAGATCAGTATGGTTTTCCTCTTCTCTCTTTTTATCCTTTAAGTTACTGTTACTCATAATTTTCAATTCTGCACTCTCCTCAAGATCTCCTTCTCCTGTCTTTTTTGTCAGCTCATACTTTTTTTTGGTATTTTTTTTTTTTTGTAGGGCAGGTCTCTTGTTGGCCAGTTCTCTCCATCTTTGTTTGTCTTTGGAGATTTTAATCTCTCCCTCAATTTTGAAGGATAACTTGGCTAGTGTTCTAGTTTGCTAGCTGCCAGAATGCAACACACCAGAGACAGATTGGCTTATAATAAAAGGGGATTTACTTTGTTAGTTCTTCAGAGGAAAGGCAGCTAACTTTCACCCGAGGTTCTTTCTTATGTGGGAAAGGCACAGGATGGTCTCTGCTGGCCTTCTCTCCAGGCCTCTCGGTTCCAACAACTTTCCCTGGGGTGACTTCTTTCTGCATCTCCAAAGGCCTGGGCTGAGCTGCAAGTGCTGAGAGGAGGTATGCTGAGCTGCTTGGGCGGTGCTATGCTGTGCTCTCTCATTTAAGCACCAGCCAATTCAGTCAGACGTCATTCATTGCAGGAGGCATGCCTCCTGGTCGACTGCAGATGTAACGAGCAACAGATGAGGTTCACATATCATTGGCTCATGTCCACAGCTACAAAACTAGGTGCCTTCACCCGGCCAAGTTGGCAACTGAATCTAACACCACAGCTAGATAAAGAAGTCTTGGCTGAAAGGCTTTCTCATTCAGTATCTTAAATATAACCTACCATTGCCTTCTTCTTCCATATTGCCTGTTGAGTAGTCCAAAATCAATCTTTTCTCATGCTGCTTTCAGGACTTTCTTTTTCTCTTCAACACCTGACAGTTTGATTAATATGCGTCTTGGAGTGGGCCTGTTTAGATTTATTCCATTTGGAGTTCATTGGGCCTCTTTGATTTGCATATTTGTGTCTTTTATAAAAGTTGGGAAGTTTCCCCCCATTATTTCTTCAACTAACTTCCCCAGCCCTTTACTCTTTTCTTCTCCTGGGACACCAATGATTCTTATATTTGTGCACCTTGTCCATCATTTCCATAAGATCCAGTTGCATTTTTCCATCTTTCTTGTCATTTATTCTTTTTGTGTGCTATGGTTCAAGTGTCCTGCCTTCTAACTCACTTATTTTTTCTTCTGCTTCTTCAAATCTGTTATTGTGTGTCTCTAGTATATTTCTAATTTGGTCTCTTTTTCATTTCTTTGAAATCTGCCATTTCTCCACTTAATCTTCCAAATTCTTCTTTATGTTCTTCCAGTGCCTTCCCAATATCTTTTATTTCCTTATAAATGTCCTTGAGTAGTTGTTCCATACTCTGTGTCCCCTCTGGAATTTTGATTTCTTTGTTTGGCTGGGTCATTTCTGCTTGGATCTTCACATATGTTTTTGATTTTCTTTTGTGTTCAGGTCATTTGATTATCTTGTTATGGTTATTTTTCAAGTTGGCTTCCTTTACTCATCTAGTTTTGTATTTACTTGGTTTTCACTGAAGGTTTCCTTTTGCACCTGGTTTGTCAGTTATTCCCCTCCAGACAAGGTCCAGATCTCATTAGGGATACAACTCAACCTGAGGGTCTATTAGGAGCTAGACCAGGAGGTGGGGGTACTTCAGTGTCAGAGCGGCTGCCCACCACGTGGAACACCCAGGCTTGATCCCCAGCCCATGCACCCAAAATAAGTGTTTAAAAAGATAATAATAAAATAAAATAAGAATATAATAAAAATATGAACAAGCAACAAGAACAACAACGAAACACACCTCAACAATCGTAGGCCCTAGAGTCAAAAGGAGACACCCCTAGATATAGTGAGACTGGTACTAGTCTGGGAGAATATTTAAGAATTAACAATAATAATGAACAAAAATAGAATAATCAAACATAATATATAAAATTAAAAATCACTAGCTATTAGGGAAATGCAAATCAAAATCACAATGAGATATCATTTACCACCTACTAGACTGACCACTATTAAGAAATGAAAACTACAAGTGTTGGAAAGGACACGAAGAAACAGGAACACTTATTCATTGCTGGTGGGAATGGAGAAGGATGCAGCCCCTGTGGAAGACAGTTTGGTGGTTCCTCAGGAAGCTCAGGATAGAATTGCCACGTGATCCAACAATGCCACTGCTAGGTGAACACTCAGAGGAACTGAAAGCAGGGACACAAAGACACATTTTCACACCAGTGCTTATAGTGGCATTATTCACAAGTGCCAGAAGATGGAAATGACCCAAGAGTTCATCAACCTATGAGTGGATAATCAATGTAGTATACACGTGTGACGGAATAGTATTCAGCTGTAAAAGGAATGAAGTCTCAATGCATATGACAGCATGGATGAACCTTGAGGACATTATGTTGTGGGAAATGAACCAGAAACAAAGGATGACTATTGTATGGTCTCACTAATATTATAATAAGAAAACTCATGGAGTTAAACTCTAATAATATAGGTTACCAGGAGATAGAATGAGGGTAGACAATGGGGAGTGATGTGTAATTTGTGCAGAATTTCTCATAAGATTGACTGTAAGTTTTGGGAAGTGGATAGAGGTGATAGTAGCACATTATTGTAAATGTAATTCACAGCACTGAATTGTGAGTGGTGATTGTGGGTGAAAGGGGAAGTTTGGGGTCATGCATGTCACTAGAAGGAAAGCTAGAGGATAAAACGTGGGACTGAATAAAACAGTGAACCCCCCAAATAATAATAATAATTAATAATAATAATAATAAATAAAATTTACAACTGTCAATCAAAAAATAAAAATCTATATAAATAAAATAAAAAAGAATGAAAATAATTATATATATAAATTATAATATAAATATAATATTTATATCATATAATATAAATTATATTATATATTTACTCTATATTATATATTACATTATATATTTACTCTATATTATATATTATATATTTACTCTCTATATAAAAATAATTTATAATAAATAAATATATAATATATAATAAATATATTATGTTTACTCTCTATAAATAATATAGAGAGAGTAAATATATAGAGAGTAAAATTTTTGAGAAAAAATATATTTTAAAAAGGGGGACAAAAAAAGAATATTAAGTAAAAGTAAAAATTAAAAAATAAAGTAAAAAAAATTAAAAAGCCTAGGCAGTCAGCCTGCCTGCACTTACAGGTTATCGGCAGCAGGGGGCGACCGAGGCACCCCCCCCCCCCCTCAGGCCCGCCCCTCCTGGCTTGCGGGCCGCGGCAGCAGGTGGCAGGCTGTCCACGGCCTCGGCCACCGGCCTCCGCGTCCCCGCCGGCGGGGCTGGGGACGCCCAGCAGCTGGGGCTCGGCGGCCCGCAGTGCTGGCAGGTCAGCAGACGCCGCGCCGGTGGAGCTGGCTCCGCCTGCCCCCCGCTGCGGAGGGTGGGTCTGCCCCGCCCACCCCCCAGCCCAGCCGCGTCCCGGGCCTGCTGGCCGCTGACCCGCGCGGGGAGCTGAGCCCGCTGAGCCGCCGGTCCGCTCCTCTGCCGCACCCCTCGGCTCCGCCCTCCCGCCCTCCCGCCCGGCTCTCCCTGGCCCGGTGCCCGCCTCGCTCCCGCAAACCTGCCTGGAGCCCCTCCGCTTCCTCGTCCCTGTCCCCCGCCCTGGCGGTTCTCTCGCTGCCCCGCATTCTGTCCCACCGAGCAGGGGTGAGCTCGGTCCCCCCGTCTCCTGCTCCCTGGAAATCCCTAGCCTTTACTTTGTTTGTAAAAGATGGTCCGTGTTTTAAGATGTATGTATTCTAACTGGTATTACCAGCTCTAGATTGCTCACATCAGAGGTTTAGGTGACTTAGGTGCCTTTATACTTTGTCAAAGTTGTATGTTCCTGTCCTTTTGATGAATAATACACATTTATCAAAATATATTTTGATAACTAATATTTGATAATTAGTAGTAATCATGGTTTATCACTTATTAAAACCCATGGATATGCAAGAAAAATTGTTTACAAGTTATTTTCTCTCCTTGATATGTTTTTTGGCTACATCAATTTCCATTTACTCAATCCATGCATGAATCACTTGGTCCCAAATGTCCCCATTAAATGGATCTTATGTTAAATGGCTTTGATTCATGATGGCTTGCCACGTAGAATTTGCACAGATCTTACATTCTTAGCAAAGAAATGCTTGGTTAATCAAATGGTGATGTGGGCAAAAGAAAATGGGGACAGTAACCTAAAGCTAAGAAAAGTAGAAATCTAAGAATGGGCAAATCGCATAAACTCACCCCCGGAGTGTGTCCAGATTGCTTATAGATTATGACTGCAGTTACTTATAGATTATAACATGACAGAAAACTTACTGGAAAAGTTCAGAAAATTTCATTAGTTCATGCCTAAAATGGGTATGAACTAGGAAGACAGTGGAAAACTACAAGAAATCACACATTTAAAAATAAAAATATTTCATAAATGGTTGAAATGACTTGCTCATGGCTTTTGGCATACATTGCGTCACTTCTTTTAATACTGCCTTCCGTCAGGGTGGACGTTGGTTCGATGAGAGCAACCACGACCCCAAGTGGAAGAAAAGGGGGTGCAAAGACGTTGGCACACCTCTCGAAGCTGATTTCTGGGAGTCAGTCAGGTGTTTGTGTTTTGGTGGCCTTGGTCCTCATTCCACTAAATGTGAATGCCACACGATGCTGAGGACACTTCTGTGAGGCTTCGTGGTGCTGGGACAACGTTGCTGCATCAGATTCACAGCTGGATGGTTTGGGTTTAAAATCAAAGACTCTATGACCCTGTCTTCAATCACCTGTCACTCTTGAGTTTTGTGTGTCTGTCTGTGTGTTTGTGGTGTGTGTTCATGGTTATATATGTACAAGTATTTATACATGTGTATATAAATAAACTTTCCATTTTAAACCATGTTCAGAATGTTGTGCTACGCTCAGTACCGTCCTTTGCCAAAATTTGTCATCACCCCAAACAGAAATTCAATATCTATTAAGCAATAAGTTCTCCACTTCTCCTTCCCCCAAACCTTGGTAACCTTCAGTCTACTTTTTGTCTTGATGAATTTTATCCTTCCAGATATTTCACAAAAGTCGAATCATACAGTATGTGTTCTTTTGCACCTGGATTATTTCACTCAGCATCTCTTCAACTTTCAACCATGTTGTAGCATGTAGGAGCTGCAACAAAGATTCCATTGTATGTATATACCACATTTTATTTATCCATTAACTTGTTGATGGATATTTTTATTGTTTCTAACTCTTGGCTATTGTGAGTAATGCTGCCACAAATATTGGTGTGCAAGTATCTGAGTTCCTGTCTTCAACTTTTTGGGATATGTACCTACAAGTAGAATTGCTGGGTCATATGGTCATGCTATTTTTATCTTTTTGTAGAAATGCCAAACTGTTTTGGAAGTGAATATACCATTTTACATTCCTATCTACAGTGTTCAAGTGTTTCCATTTCTCTGCATCTTTGCCAAATGATTCTATTTTCTGTTTTATCAGTAATAACCATCCTAATAGTTGTAAAGTGGTAGCTTATTTTGGGTTTGATTTCCCTAATGACTACTGATGTTGAGCATCTTTTAAATCATATTCTATAAGTGTATATGCCCATCCTTATCCCAGTACCACACAGTTTTGTTTACTATAGCTTCACAGTAAGTTTTGATATTAGGAAGTCTGAGATGTCCACATTTGCACGTTTTCAAGATTGCATAGGGTACTCAAGGCCCCTTGTGATTTCATATGAATTTCAGAATTGGCTTTTCCACTTTTGTAACATGGGATGCTGGAAGTTTGAGCTTTTGCTGACTCTGTAAATTCCTTTAGGTAGTGTTGACAGCTTAACAAAACTAATTGTTACAATACATGAACACAGGATATATCTCCATTTATTGAGTTCTTTAATTTCTTTCTGAAATCTTTTATAGTTTTCTGCATACAGGTCCTTTATATATTTGCTTAAATTCAGTCCTAGATATGTTATTCTTTTTGTTGCTATTATAAATTAAATTGTTTTCTTGAATTCTATTGTGTATTGCTCATCGTTGGAGTATAGAAACACAATTTATTTGGGGACATTAAACTTGCAGCCTGCAACTGTGCTGAAATCATGTATTAGCCCTAATAGTTTTCTTGTGGAATTTTTTGGATGTTCTATAGAAAGGATCAGGCCATCTGCAAAATTACTTTTTCTTCTTCCTTAGCAATTTGAAAGATATCTATTACTTTTCCTTGTTTAATGGCTCTGGCTGGAACTCCCAGTGAAATATTAAGTGGCAGAAGTGAAATAAGTATTCTTGTCTCATTCCTGATCTTAGATGGAAAACCTTCAGTATTTACAACTGAGTGTGGATTTTTCATAAATGTCATTTATGATGTTGAGTGTTTTTATTATTAAATCATGTTGGATTTTGTCAAATTGCTTTTCTGTATCAGTCGAGATTATCATGTGTTTGTTCTATATAGAAGCCAAGGGTTTAAAGCAAGACCTGTAGAATTTGTTGGAAGCAGCTGGCCTCAGGATGGTGGCAGTAAACCGTGGAGATTGTTATGTAGAGCAGTCTGGGAGGAAGAGAATGTTTACCCCAAATGGTTATGTTAAGTATGAAGAACACTGAAAGATAAGAACTTGGCTCCCTCAGGAAATGCATGCATGCCTATTGACATCCTGTGGTATATAACCAGGATCTGGTTTAGAATAAAATTGTCTGAAGTCTGTCTGAAGTAAACTCAAGCTAGCTTCAGACCCCCTGAGCCCGTCTGTGTCTTTCTTTCTTTCTCATCATTCCTTAATATCCTTCGAGCTCCGTTTCAATAGGAAGCAACATTTGGTGCCCAACGTGGGGCTCGAAGAAGAAGACTCCAAATCGATATTAAGGAACCAAGGAAAAGTCTCATTAGAGGCACGTGTGTCCAGCCGATAGAAGAGGACTTGAGTCATGTTGGTAAAGTAAGCGTTTTCCTTGGATCATCAGGGTAATGGGTAATCATAATAGGCGGCTGGAGGAGTATGTGTGTGCGTTAAAGCTACTGGGGTGCCTGTTAAAACATCTGAATCAGTAAGCTTATTTGATCGCATTCAAAAACATTGTTTTTGGTTTCAGCCTTAAGGCCATAATGTTTTAAATCTTAAGTAATGGAAATTGGTTATGAAGGCTTTGCAGTGAACATAACAAAATGGGGAAAATATTCCTGTTTCTATTTGGTTATTGTGTTCAGTCAGGCAATGAACTACCTGGCTCATGCTTTGTCTTAAACTCTAAGTTGTGTTTCTTCTCAATCTCCCACTACCCCTTCTTACCCTGTTTGGACAGTTGCTTGAGCTGGACTCGGCAATTGGTGCCCGAACAGGGATCTAATAAGGGAGCTCTTAAAGCATTAAGTGAGCAGACGCTCCAGGGACACCCACTACAAATACTACAGGCGGGCCTTTGTGGGTTGAGCAGTGGCCCTTATCTGTAGAGAGGTTTGAGGCTCTGACTCGGTTGATTTGGGAACAGTTTGGAGCAGGACGTTTAGAGGAGTCTCGTGGTTCTTGGAATTCTCCAATATTTATTGCAGGAGGGAGGTCAGGAAAATGGACAATGTTGACTGGTTTGATAAAAGTTGATACTGTGGTTCAGCCTATGGAGTCATTGCAGCCTGGCTTGCCCGCACCAGTTGTAATTTCTAAGAACTGCTTTATTATAGATTTTAAAAATTGCTTCTTTGCCATGCCTTTGGCAGAGCAGGATAAAGAAAGATTGGTTTCTGGGCTTGTTCTTGATGGGCTGCCTTTATATAGGGATTCATGTACACCTGAGTCAGAAAGTATTCAGTGAGAAAGGTGCCATACCAAACGGGGGTGAGTGCTCATTGATGGTTCCTGTGGCAGGTTGGTCCCCAATAGGGTGTGCAGTTCGGGATTGTAGTTCTGACTCAAGGTATTCTGTTAGGTTACCTTTGTTTAGTCTGAATGATTGTTCTATGAGATTTATACCAATACTACAGGTAAAGTCTTGTGACGGAGAGTGGGAATGGTAACCCCATCTTCTTTTGTTGGCTTAAATTCTCGACAGGCAGTGGTTTGGAAACTGGCCATGAGTTTAGCTCCTATTCATATTTTAAAAATAAATATATTTTAAGAACTTTAAAACTAAAAATTCTTGTTAAAAACTATATATTGATAGTTAACGCATATTTGAAACATTAACTAAAGTATTTTAAGTATTTAACATTATTCTAACAAATTTAATTTTGATGGTAATTATATGTGGTAAAATATTTGTTCAAAGTAATGATTTAAGTATGAAAAATATGAAAGATGTATTTTTATTAATAGGAAAACAGAATAGTTTTATCCTAAAATGAATAACTGTTACTAAATGAGAAAAATATGGGACAAAGCCTAAACTAATATAATAAGTGCTGAGGGTTTGTAAAAATGGAAATTATGGTTAAAATCAAGACAGATTTAATGAGTCTAAAATGACAATGTTTTCTTGGACTCTTAAGCTGTTCTAATGAAAAGATAAAAAAATTTTTTTTTCTAAATAATTAGTTAAAAAGCAAAGAGTCTGTGTTTTATCAAAATAACTTCTATTAACTTTTATCATGTTGTTATCTGTATAAAAAATACTGATTTTCTCCTGGGTATCATTATACTGGCAAAAACTGCTTCTTGCCCTAAACCAGGTGGCTTAATCGATTATCTAAGTACTATTACTATAAATGAATCTATTACTGACTAAATAATATTCAAATCATATAAATACCTAAATTCCTTTAAGCCAAAATACTTTAATGCTTTGTCCAGTGTTTATATAAACTATATATGTATAAACTAAATTTATCCCAAGATAACCATGGCTTACATTGGAAGCAGATCAGATTTGAGGGTTGAATGCAAGGAAAAAATATACTTGTGGAGTCCTTTTTGTTCACCTGATGTTGCCATTACATGCACCTGATGTTGCTATCACATGACCTTGGTAAGAAATAGTTAAAATGTACACTCTAGCTGGGAGGACTGGCTATCCCCCCAGAAGGAGGTGTACTTTAATAAAGATATCTAGGTCCCAGGAAGCTCCTCTTGGTCCCTAGCCAGTTCCCAGAGGACCCAACTGGGCCCGGTCATGTAAGCAAATTGGAATTTGGCCACTATTGTAGAAAATATCATAAAAACTGCATGCAATAAATTTAAAATTAGAAAAAATGCACAACCAATTATAAAGAATCCACATTCTTGCATTCCTTTTCAATCAATCCAATGAATTCAGTTTTAAAAATCTGGTCATTTACTATGGGTACACGTCACTATTGGCACTCTGCTTTCATTTTTGCTACCTGCCACTTTAGGGATTCCTAATTATATGTTACAAAACTTGTTTGATATTTTACAAGGAGATTCTGATTTATTAAGCAGCTGAATGAGAGTTACAATTAATTGAACAATGCATTCAAAAAGGACAGCTTGTTCAAATAGATCTAAAAAAGCCTGTTGATTTTATAATTTTCTTTACCTTGCAATCTCTCACAGGCCTATTTTAGCAAGACGGTGTTTTAAAATGGATTTTTTTACCAAACAATTGACAAAAATGTTTAAATACATATTTGCAAAAGATTATTTCTTTAATAGCCAAAAGTCACCAAAAATATTATTAATTAAGAAGTCATGATCCTCATCGCATAGTGTGTGAAATCACAAAGGAAGAGGTTCAAAGTCTATATATTTTCAATACCTCTTGGCAAATAGCATTAAATAATTTTAAAGGACAAATGAATAATCATTTGCTATGTCAAAACTTTTACAATTTTTAAAAATGAACGCAATGGATTTTGCCTAAAATAGTTCTGGCTTCCCCACTAGCTATTACTGTCTTTACTGATAATAATATTAATGGGAATATGTCACCCCAGTGGAAAACAAGTTAGAAAATGCCTTATACCTCAGCCCAGCGTACTGAATTAGCAGCTGTAATTCAAGTATTGCAAAGTTTTCCACAATCTCTTAATATTGTTTCTGATTTTAAATATGTTTGCCAAACAGTTACTCACATTGAGATAGCTTCTTTGTTTGAAAGAGATGAACTCTCCTGAATGTTTTTACATTTACAAACATTAATCAGAAGTCAAATTAATCCTTTTTATCTTGCATATAAAGAGCTCATACCAATATTCCAGGTCCTTTGTCATTACAAAATCAGCAAGCAGATAGTCTTGTGAGTTTAATTCAAGATCCCACTACATTTCACAAATTGACTCATATCAATAGCAAAGGGCTGTGAAAGAAATTTCCATCTTTATTTAAACAGCACGCTCAGGACATTGTTAGGACTTGTCCAACCTGTGGACCTTTAAATGCACTCCCATTTGCATCAGGGATTAATCCTAGAGGTCAAAAAGCAAATGAATTATGGCAAATGGATGTTACTCATATTTCACATTTTGGTAAAATGCAATATGTACATGTTATCATAGACACTTGTTCTCATTTCATCTGGGCTACCGCACAATCTGGAGATCGTTTTTGCCATGTTCAATCACATTTACTTAATGCTTTTGCTGTTGTGGGATGCCCTGAATCTATTAAATGGACAATGGTCCTGCTTATACAGGAAAGTAATTTCATAAATTTTGTACTACTTTTAATATTACTCATATCACAGGAATTCCTCATAATCCCTCAAGGCAAGGAATTATTAAACGAGCAAACTGGACGCTAAAGTCTACGCTCTTTAAACAAAAAGGGGGAGATGATGATCAGGAAAATGACGTTATGAAAATAAGTACACCTAAAGATCAATTAGCAAAAGCACTTTTTACTTTAAATTTAAAAAAAATCATTTATGATAATTCATCAGACTCCTGCAGAACAACATTTTAGTAATTTGGGAAAGAAAAATGATACAACCCAAACAGAACTGCAGCTGCAGCCAATCTATTGGAAAGATGTTAAAGATGATTTATGGAAACCAGGACTGGTAAAGGTGTGGGGTAGGGGATTTGCTCTTGTCATTGCAGATGACGGAAACTCGGTTTGGATTCCCTCGAAGAGAATAAAACCCAGACATGTCAACCCGGACGAAAATAACTAAATGGGTAATGTATATTATAGGACATATAACTTTAATTGCTGAAGGACAGGGACATAGTCATACTTATTGGGTTTATATTCCTAACCCACCTCTGCTGTGGGCCCTAACATGGGCCAATCCAACTTTACCAAAATAATCTGAATACAAGTTTAGGATTCCCAAGTCCAGTAAGAAGAAAACTGGTGTCAAATTTAATTCTTCCATTTTTAGAAAGACCTGTATGCATAACTCTATGGAAACAAAGGATACTTGCCTGTTAGATGGGAAAGAAAGTTGGAATGGATGGCAGTTATGTCATATGGATTGAGCAGTTATCATAATTAATGATTCCTATGGAATTGTAAGAGATGCAGCCCCTGTGGGGTCTCCCATTTCTAACTTGAAGATAACTGAGACTATATGGACAGGCAAGCTAAATCAGGGTTTAATTCATGAAGGATAATTTGTGCTAAATTCATGGGATGATAAATATAGCATTAGTCAAAGAAATTGACAGAAAATTTCCCTAGGACTGAGACCAATTTTTATAGCCAATTCTAGTAACTATAACTTCTTTTTAAACAGCAGCCATAAACACTATATACAAATAAGTATTAGAGATCCATATATATTTGTTAAAGTTCATATGCATATAAGAAATCAACTTCTAATTGTGGGAATTGTTCTCTATTCACTTGTCTCCAAGCATTTATTTTGCAGGAAAATGAGATGATTATAGCAGCAAGGAGAAGAGGTATTTGGCTGCCAGTGCAGATGTCAAGATCCTGGCAATCCTCTGCAGAAACACATATACTGATCCATTTGGCAAAAGAATATCTAAAAAGGACTAATAGACTAATTGGACTCATTATTGCAGCTGTCATTGGAATCATTGGAAGCATCACAGTGGCTGCAGTCACTGGAACTGCATTGCCTCAAACTATACAGATGCAGCATTGTTAGAAAAACACCAGTGAACAGTGGCATAGACAATCTCATTGATGAGCAAATTAATAATAGACTAAATGATATAAAAATGACATTGGTTCATATTGGAGAGCAAATGTATAATTTAAATTTTTTACAAAGTTTAAAGTGTAAATGGAAAGAGAGTAGTTTTTGTATTACCCCCTTTTAACATATAACCTGTCTGAAATAGAATGGGAAAAGGTAAAAAGGCATCTTTTAAGGCTTTCAGATAGTTTAAGTCCTGATATCTTAGAATTACAAAAAAGGGGTATTAGAATTATCTCAGAGTAATTTACATGTAGCCTATGGAGGTAATGTTACACAATCACTTAACCAAGAGCTAAAAAATCTTAGGTTTGGGGCTGTTTATACTTCGCTTCCTCCTCAGCTGTGTTTAACAACAAAGAATCAAAGTCAGAGAGCTTGACTGGCAGCCAATGATGGGTAAGACCCTTCAGAGCCTAAGGGCAACCTAAGACAGGCGCGGTCACCTCTGCTTATAGTCACCCTAAAAAGGTGATTCTTGTTTTCCTCGGCTTATAAAATAAAAAGGGGGAAATGTAGAAGCCAAGAGTTTAAAGCAAGACCTACAGAATTTGTTGCAAGCAGCTGGCCTCAGGATGGCAGCAGTAAACTGTGGAGATTGTTATGTAGCGCAGTCTGAGAGGAAGAGAATGTTTACCCCAAATGGTTATGTTAAGTATGAAGAACACTGAAAGATAAGAACTCTGTTCCCTCAGGAAATGCATGTATATCTATTGACATCCTGTGGTATATAACCAGGATCTGGTTAAGAATAAAATTGTCTGGAGTCTGTCTGAAGTAAACTCAAGCTTCAGACCCCCTGAGCCCGGTGTCTTTCTTTCTTTCTTCCTTTCTTTTTTTCTCATCATTCCTTAATATCCTTCGAGCTCCGTTTCAATAGGAAGCAACAGTTCTAGTATGTCTTTGTTCTACTGATGTGGTCCTGTACCTTGACTGATGATCTTTGTTGATCCCATTTTGAATTCCAGGGATAAATCCCTCTAAGTCATCGTATATAAATCTTAAAATATTATTAGACTCCATGAACTGGCATTTTCTTGGGAGTTTTTGACTATTGAGTTTTAAAATTACTTTGAAAATTTGTTTTCTCTTTATCAAAACTTGTATTAAATATAACATGCAAACAGTTGATGAATGCACAAACTGAAACTACTGCAACTGGCTGCCTGTTGTACCTCTCAAGCTGCCTTGGGGCTTCCTGGCAAACTTTATCACCCCAAAGTTCTTCTCAAAACTTCTAACAGCACAGATTCATTTAAATTTTAGTGCCCTTTGGACTTGCCTCTTTTTCTTCACATTATGTGAAATTCATTCCAGTTATTTTTATACTTGTATTTACATTGCTGCATAATATACTCCATTGTATGACACATTCTTTCTTTGGGGTATATATGAGTATTATAAATCTTAGCTGTGGCAAATGGTGCTGATAAGAATTTTCTTGTACGTGTTTTCTGGTGACCATATGGGAGAATTTCTCTAGGATTTGGCCCATCAGTGCTAGGCATTAGGACATACTAACATTTGTCTTTCATATACCGCCAAACTATTTGCAGACAAGTTGTCCCCATGTACATACTCACATTTGCCTATGGGAACTTTGAGTCACATCTCCACAGAGATAAACTAATTAAATTTTCAACATACAATACTGAATAGGGATTAGAAGAAAACTTTGCTTTCACAAGTTTGATTAGGATTGAAACATGGCTTTTCTAGGGTACATAAACCTTTTCAAACCAGCACAATAAGCTCCTTTGTGGGTATATGTTTGTTCTTATGCAGGAAAAAGTGAAGTCAGCAGGCCTGGGTTGCATAAACCTTGCATATTCCACTGCACAGGTATAGCCCTTATCCACTCTGGGGAGATAACATCTGAGTCCTTGGAATACCCTTCATGTTGGGAGTGTTTGTGTGCCTGAGGCCTTGGCCTAGGTTATGCTAACTGTGAGGTTTAGGTTGAATGCTGTATTTTGTGTATATTTGAGCCTTTGGGCCATGCTGGTCAGTTTGACCTCCAGGGAACTGGAAAATGAGAAGCCAAGATGATTCCCATGGGTGTACAAGTCCTGTGGGACCAACCCTATTAGACCCCTGGATGCCATGGATCTGGTGAGCTTCCCTGGGTGGCAAAACTTCTCATGTATTTCTGCACAGCATTGTCTGGAGAATTATAGACTGTTCATGCAACTTCACTCAAGAGAACAATGGAAAACTTGTGCCTGGTCTCTCCTGGACTCCACCCTTTGGGCAGATTTTTACCCTTTGCTGATTATAATCTCTACCCTTTCAAAGGAATAAATCATAGTTGTGCATGTAACTGTTTTTTTTTTTTATTATTTATTTGAGTTCTGTGAGCCCTTCTAGTGAATCGTTGAGGCTGAGGGTGGTCTTGGGGACCCCTACTCTGTCCTGAATGGGAGTTTCGACGGAATCACCTTGGGGGAGGGGGTCATCAATGTAATCTAACACCTGGGCTCCTGGACAAAGTTGGATTCCAAGAACTTTTCTTGCAATATGTTCTGTGTCCCTCCGTAGATGATGACAAACTCCTACAGGGAGGCTGTTGAAATGGGCACTGAAGAGAACTTAATTTTCCACTCATTGAATCAGCGTGTCCCTTACCATCCCGGGATGTCTTAGGGCAAAGGGTACTGTGACCATGGGGCATTCTGGCAAGGCCCTCGCTCTGATGGGTATAGTGAGGCACACCTGCTTGTACTCTGTTTTTTGTTCAGAAACTCTCCTAAGACTACAGGGTGTAAGTAGTATACATTTAGGTGGATCTTCTCTTATAACTCTAATGTAGGCCCAGTATAAATGCTATGAAAATTTTCCCTTTAATGCATCTCAGCAGATGTTGAATTTAATTCAGAACCTATGTTGTAGAAGTATAAAATCTCACCAACGCCTTTTTCTCTGTTGTATGAATTTTTTAGTAAAATTTGGATTTCCAGTGTAGTCAAATTGTGGACCTTTATATCCTTTTTTATTTCCTTCCCTGTATCCAGGGTTTTGGGTTATTCTGGTTTGTTTGTTTCTGAATATACTTCGCTGGGGGCATTCTAGCATGCTCAGATTGGTGTTTCTTCCTCCAAAGAGTCTCAAATAAAGATTGTGGAGTTTGGGGTCTCCACCATAACCTTGATTGCCAGGATCCAATTTGGTTTGAATTAACACCCTCACTTCCACTCAGGGTGCCATGGGTGTTGCTCCCCACAGTCCTTATGATCAGGATCTTTGTCACAGCAGCAGCAAAAGTATCTTGTCTGTGCTTCAAATAGTGATTGCATTCCTTCCATATGAGCAACCACCCAACAGCCCATCTGTCACACATAAGATAGGCTTTCTCTGGATTGGTGTGTAAAATAGGGCCAAGACTGTGTTGAGACTCACAACCAATTGGTTGCAGGTGAGAGAGCTTCTCCTGAGCCTAGCATCAGTCACAGCTAGACACAAAGATAAGTCTGGGTTGTGACTCACGACTCAGGACCATTTTATGAAGGGCCCCAAGCCCACACTCCTGCCACTAAATGCCAATTATTCATTAAAACTTCCTACTTAGGTTGGTTGAATCTATTACAGAGGGTTGTTGGCACATGACAAATACAACACAAAACAACACAGCTCAACATGCAGACTCGAAGTATGCAGAGCCAGTTAACATGCCAAAGCAATAGAAGAAAGACCTCCATTAACACTGGTTATTTCCTCGAGAACCTGCCTGCTACCCCAGCTGATGAGGTCACTCCAAGGAAGCAGAAGGGACCTCCACCAAAAATTGCTTAGAACATAGGGACTTATGGCACCATGTACATATAAAGGGAATATGAAAAGATATGTTACTCATATAATTAGGCTTTCTGGGGCAAAAAGTAGCTCAGGAGAGCAGGGAAGAGTGGTTAGAGGGAGGAACTGTAAAGTTCCAGTTTATAGTCAGAGGCTTTTGTGACTTGAATCTCTCACTGGTGCAAAAGCAACCAGGCCTTTTTATCAGCTTGTTCAAATGTTATGCAGAAGTGGAAGAGGGAGGGGTTAAAAAGGCATTGAATATGGCAAGATTCAGTCATCAAAGGGGTTGAACCTTTATTAGACCTACTCAGTGCCATTCATCATTCCGTACACACACTTAACTGTGTTGAGCCACTTCCACTCCTTGCTCACTAATTCTATTACAAATACACTATTTGCACAACTGCTCTGTTCTAGTGAAGTTTCAGTACTTGCAGAGCCATTATGAGCTATTCAACTGAAAATCCTCACATATACTCTGTAAGCCATCTTACTTCAAAAAGATTAGCCCTGTCTCTGAGCTATGCATTGAGCACATATTGTACAACCAGCCAGTGCAAACCAGATTCACTCTTTGCACACTCACTTAGGTACATTTAACAATCACTCAGTATGCACTTACTGTGTTGTATTCAATTTCTTGCTGTGCCTTGGCTGTCTTCATTTGGGTAACTGGAAATCAGACATTACATTTGAGATCACTGTGTGAACTCAACTTATTGTCATAAATCCTACTCTAATGAAGAGTGTGACTCCACTTTTTCTGTTTAACCAATGACAGCAGTATGTTTCCCTCTCCATATGGGCTTGCTGAACAGAAAACTGGCATGGCCCAGTGGATATATTACTTTTCCAAGCACATTACAGGACAGGAAGCCCAACCCAGCTGTGAACAGGATGCTTTTGACGTAGTCACTGCAAAGTTATTTTTCACATGAGTATGTCATAATAATAGGGCTGCATAGTTCCATTTGATTAGTTTGGTCATTTAAAAATATATATCTCCATTCTTATAACCTACAAGTCCCTACTTGCATCTTCAGCTTGTTGTTGATTGTTCCCTGCCCAGAGGCCCTGGGAGTCTTCTCCCTGGGAAACCAGAGTCATCATCTCTCTGCTGCGCCAGCCCAGGCCCTCCTCTTTCATCATCACAACAGCGGAGTCCAGAATTGGCTTTTGCACTTCATGGAAAAGATTCAGATTCTATTTGGAGTCTCAGGTCACCCTTTCTACCCTCTCTCCTGTTTGAGTCAGAATCTTAGGAATGCCATGTTCATTTGTATATTTATTTATTGAATTTAAAAGTATCTTTCTTCTGAGAGGCTCAAAGCTCATCAAAAAATTTCAAGATACAGCTACTTAATAAAGACAAAATGCATTTATTACCAGGCGTCTAAACAAGAAGAAATGGAAAAACATTAAGGCAAGGGAGATTTGATTTGCCTCCTGAGGAAGTATTTGCCAAAAAAAGAAAAAAGAGAGAGAAGACTGGCCCAGGCATGGGCAGGAGGTTGGAAACTTCACCCAGGAGCCCTGCAAGGAAAGGGGAGCTGGTATGGTCTAGACTCAAGTCCTGCCTACCTCAAGGCAGTGAAAAGCCAGGGGGACTCTCAGAGCTCCTTTCATATCTGTTCAGGCCTCAGAAGAGCAGCTAGTTGTGGGCCAGCAAGCTGAATTGGGCCACTGCATTCCACATGTGGGAAGGACCAAAGCCACTTAAGGCAACAACCCCAGAACAGAAAGATGTGAGGGTGTGCGTGTGGTTGTTTTATTTATTTTTTTTTCGTTTTCCAGGACTCTACAGTGCGTTACTGACCTTTTCACACACAATCACGTCTCCACTTTCCTGAATACATCTGTGAGGACTTCACCACTCCACTCTCAGTTCCTTGATTCTGGATGTAGCCTTCCCCACCAGATTCCTTGCTTGCCTGCAGTAATGGTTAGATAAAGCTGCCAGAGTACAAGATACTAGAAATAGAATTTCTTTTTAAAAAGGAATTATGAAATTGCAAGTTTACCATTCTAACACTATGCAAATACCCAGATTAAGGCATGCAGGGAAAGACACCTTGGCTCAGGAAAGTTCAGCGGGACCAGAACCCCCCTGTCAGCTGGGGAGGCGCGTGGCTGGCATCTGCTGGGGTCTTCGGCTTCTCATTTCAAACAGCACCCCTGGGGGTGTTTCCTTCTGCACCTCCAAAGGTCTCGGAAGCTTTTTTTTCCAAAATGGCTCCCTCCTAATGGGCTTTAATAAGCAACCCCACCTTGAACACATCTCCATGGAAACCATCTCCTTAGAAACAAGTCAATCAAAAAGATCTGATCCAGCGGTATTAAATGAGATTAAAAGAAGCAGCTACTCCCACAAGATGGGATCAGGATTAAAACATGGCTTTTCTGGGATAATAGCTTCAAACTGGCAGACCACCCACCTCCACTCTCCTCACCAGTTAACCCCCACCTCATGAGTGCACACACATGTATGCATGTACACACACACTGCATGCACGTACACATATGCATGCACACACATGCACGCCGATAGAACAGGCAGGTGCTTCCACATCTCCAACGCTGGGACACCCTGTCCTCTGCCTCTCTGGGTAGTGGATGGAAAACTAACTGCCCAGGTACAGTCACAAGCACTTGCTCTCTGCTCCCTCACTCAGAGCAACTTCCTCTCCCCCACCCCAGCCACACTTCCCCTAAGGCACTCGCATACACCGCCATAGTGTGTACTGGCTCCACAATAACTGGTGCCCACAACTCAGCATATCCCACATGTGTGTCACTCCTTGGAGGTGCTGTCAGCACAGGTTTAGTGACTTCATTTCTTGAATATGGGTTTCAATATTGAGAGCAGATTCAGGTGTGTAGAGTAAAATGATGCCTGTGCCTTCATGCACATGGACACATTCAGATTTCAGAGATTCATATCAGTGCCTTCCAGTTAAAGACAACCAGGAACCCACCTGTCGTTGAGCAAAAACTGGATTTTCTACTGCAATCAGGAAGAGAAAGAGGACCATGGAAACATAAGAGCAGTTTAGTAAGAGGTAATCGAAGGGTGTTAGTATAGGACTTACACTTGTGTTTGCGATTTGGGGGTGGGTTAAAGGAGTGTGGGTTTACTATAGACTGAGTGCTGACAGAAAGTGGGAATGATTCTGTGGCTGAGATCTTTTAAAAAAATTTTATTGAGAAATGTTCATATACATATAAGGTGTGCAATCAATGGCTCAAGATATCATCACACAGTTGTATATTCATCACCATGATCATTTCTTAGAACATTTGGATCAATTCAAAATAAGAAATAAAAAGAAAAAAAACTCATTCATACCATGCCCCTTTCCCCTCCCTCTCATTGACCACTAGTATTTCCACCTACTCAATTTATTTTACCATTTGTTCCCATATTATTTATTTTTTAATCCATATTTTTTTACTCATCTGTCCATACCCTGGATAAAAGGAGCATCAGACACGAGGCTTCCACAATTGCACAGTCACACTGTGAAAGTTGTATCTTTATACAATTGTCTTCAAGAACCAAGGCTGGAATCAAGGTTCCCAGCTGGGTACACAAGGTACACAGAGCAACAGTTTCAGGCACTTCCCTCCACCCACTCCAATACACCATAAACTAAAGGGGAAATCTACATACTGCATAAGAATAACCTCCAGGGTATTGAGAATAGCCTCCAGGATAATCTCTCTATTCTATTTGAAATTTCTCAGCCACTGAAATTTTATTTTGTCTCATTTCTCTCTTACTCCTTTTGGTCAAGAAACTTTCTTTATCCTTCTGTTGTGGGGTGCACCGAAAGAGAGACCACACAATTCAAAACTGCAAGCCAACTTGGAGTCTTGAAGTCTAGCCGGCCGGGGACTGCCTCAGAAACCTCCAGAAGGAAGATCCAGAGAACAGCCCGCAGGGGTTTTCAAGGTGAGCTTATAAATCATGCTGTGGCTTTGCAGTTGCTAGCAAGCCAAGCGTGATCATAGAAGCAGAAAAATGCCGTTAGCTGTTGCCAAAACACATCCCGTTCCCTCAGTTTCCTAACATTGGTTATTGTTTAACTCTCGGGGACATTCCGCCCCAATGGTGTGGGGACTTTCCCTGCTTGGGCCTGACTGATTGCTCCTGGCCCTCCACAACCAATCCCCTTCTCAAATCCCAATGTCATCATCCACAGGGATGGCCTCAGACTTGTGCAGGCTCAGGACAGGGGACAGGTCAATCCTGACCTCACCCTGGGCAGCAGGTAGGTCTGTGGCCACCTGGCTGGATGGCATGTCCCCACCGGCAGCTGTCTCCCCACCAGCAGCTGAGTCCCCATCCATAGACTCATCCTGTTTGGACTCAGGCAGTGGGTCCTGCTGGAGGTCACACCCCAGATGGAAGCTTGGCTCCTTAGATTTCCTGGCACCAGCATTTAACCCCAAGCTCTGAGGCTTGTGGCCCTCCTGGATGGTTCCCAAGAGCTCAGGAGCTGATGGACTATGGCTGCTGGGGCTTGGTGTTCTGGGGGGCAGGGGCTTCCCCAGGGCTTCTGAGTTGAATAACTCCAGCCATGTGGAGCCCTCAGCTGGAACTGGTGGATCATCTCCTGCAGAGGAAAGGAAATATCAGGGTGAGGGGCTGGGGGGACATCTGCAGAGGCAGGGCTCTGTCTGTGGCACAGGTGGGGTCACCTGATGGCATAGGATCAATATGGGGGGGCGTCCACCCCACACCCATATCAGGGTGGAGCAGGGGACAGCTGCCCTCTTTTGCTGGATGGGGCAGCTGGTTCCTGGGAAGACCTTCTCACAGGTCTTGGCAGGACACAGCCCTAAGCCGAGACTCCTGCATGCACCTGCCCCTTTTGGCAGGATGGGGCTGCTGAAACTTACCAACAAGTGTATCTCCTGCACATGGGTTATTGTCTTAAATCTACCTATGGGGTTTATCCCCTCCTGTGTGTGCTTGATATGTTTCATCATAAGAATAAAAGAAAATAACACAAACTGGTGCAAGTGCCTACCTGGGCCTCCTTCACTTCAGTGCAGTGTAGTAGCTCCTTGTACACTGTCCCTGTTTACTGTCTAGTCTCTGCAATGGGCATTTCCATTGACCCAGCCTGAGGTGCCAACACTCAGTACTGTGGCGCATATTACCTGCCTGGCACCAAGGCAGCCAGTTCTCTGATACTGGCCCCCCAGGACTGGAACTCCCACTCCCAGGAGGGTGGGTCAGGCCAAATGCTCCCAGCATGGGGGCCATCTCCTTTACTCCCCTCCTGGCCAGGGCCTGTTCCCAAAGCTTTAAATTTTGCTTTCCCTATATAATGGCATAAATAGTTAAGCACTGTTCATATGTTTCTTGGCCATTTGGGATCCTCTTTTGTGATATGCCATTCAATCATTTTTCTATTTTTCTTCCCCTTGAATGATAAACCTTTATATATTCTAGATACCAATCCTTTAACAGTTATGTATGAGAAGTAGTCTCCCAAATTCGTGTGATTTTTCACTCTTTAATGGCCTCTTTCTCCCTCTGTGCTGTGCCCTTGAACTCCTTCTTGCGGCATGGCCAAGTGCCCATGAGCCCAGCCCAGCAATATTCATGTGACTGTGTCTGCCACAGAGTCTGCTCCTCACTCACAGGCCTTTGTCTCTATCTGTGCTCATTTTTTAATGTGGAGCTTTTTGTTTTTCTTTGTGTAAAATCTTGGAAGAATAGGATGAAAACGGCCCCTGGTGTAACCAGACCAGATTTATTCCATATTACATTCTCAGCTTGAAGACCTGGGATCACCCTCTTAGCCCAGTTGTGATACCAGTCAAAGGTGGTGGGTTCTCTGCCCAGTGCCCTCAGTGACCAATTCCTGGGACAACAGTGTTCAAAAGAGAGAAAGTTTATTGCTGGGCAGGAAGTCAGATGGCCTATGGGCCAGTCAATCTGTCTTCCCCAATCTGCAGTAATTCTTAAAACTTTTTAGTATCAAAAGATGGGCATGTATAAGGGAAATGCAGATCAACACTACAACGAGATACCACCTCACACCTGTAAGAATGGCTGCTACTAAACAAACAGGAAACTATAAGTGTTGGGGAGGATGTGGAGCAACTGGAACACATGCACTGCTGGTGAGAATGCATGATGGTGCAGCCACTATGGAAGAGAGTTCGGTGGTTCCTTAGGAAGCTAAGTACCAAGTTGCCCTATGACCCAGCAATAGCACTACTTGGTATACACTCAGAAGAGCTGAAAGCAATGACACAAACAGACATTTGCATACAGATGTTCATAGCAGCACTATTCACAATCACCAAAAGATGAAAACAAAACAAATGCCTATCAACTGATGAGTGGATTAACAAAATGTGGTATATACATATGATGGAATATTATGCAGCAGTAAGACGAAATATTGTTCTGAAGCACATGACATGATGGATGAGCCTCGAGGACATAATTCTGAGTGAAATAAGCCAGACATAAAAGGATAGATACTGTATGATTCCACTTTTATGACTATGGTGAAGGTAAAACCAGAGGCTTATAATACAGAATATAGGGGATTTAGAATTACACAGAAGCTAGAGATGGGTGAACAGTTAGCTAATGAGGTTGAACTTCAAAGTAAGGGAATGGATAGAAGTGAAGGTGACTCTCTAATGGGTCTATAGGTAATATTACCATATTGAAGGTGAGCAAGACTGAAAGAGGTTATATAGACCTATGTGTCCCATTGATTAACACTAGAAATATAAATTGTTCTTGCAAGAACTACTTCAGAGGTATGACTCATGTACAAACAGTGCTTATGTCCAGGGCATGGGGGGCGGGAAACTGCTACTGCATGCTATGGGTTATGTTTAAAAGGAAAACATCACCAGTACCACAGCTACAGCAGAGGTAAGTAATGGGGGAAGGACAAGAGCTAAGAGGAGATTTAGATTTCCTGTTTGGTGATGATATGTATATTGGTTGACTTTCTCTTGGGAAAAATGACATTATCTAAAATTGAGAGTGTTGATGGACCAGGGACTTTGGGCACTATACGTGATGACTGGTGAATGCAGGTAACTGAAGGATGTACTGACTGAGAATTAGATTGGCAAATGATGGTGTATACATATGATCCAATGTTTTGCTGCTACAAAAAGGAATGATGTTGTGAGGCATGTAATGACATGAATGAACATGTGGGACATTTGGTGAGTCAAAATAAATCAGAAATGGAAGAACAATTATGGTATGGTCTCCTTTAGAAAATGCTTATAAGAAAACAGGGGCCTAGAATGTAAGATTTTATAGCATACACATTTAGTCTGGAGTGGTAATTATCATTTTTGGATTTTGAGAGTCTCATATATATATATATCTAACATTCTAACTTTTTCATGTTGGAATGTTCGGTCACTTCCAACATGAAAAAGTTAGAATATATATATAAAGTTAGAATATATATATATAAAACCTGATATGGGTGGGCCACGGTGGCTCAGCAGGCGAGAATGCTTGCCTGCCATGTCAGAGGACCCAGGTTCGATTCCCAGTGCCTGCCCATTAAAAAAAAAAACAAAAAACCTGATATTTAGAGATAACAACAAAGCTGATCAGGTTGGGGTTAAAGTATTCAGAACACAGAGGTAAAGAGCACATTGTCTGTATTTTAGAATCATGCATGCTCTTTGAGACCAAAGGAAGAAAGGTTTATTTATTCTGGAACTTAAATTTTCTGTAGCACATAATCTAACTCCATGTATCTATAGCTCATTTGAACAGCTGAAAAACAGGGAGCCCATAATAAGAAAGAGGCCCTTTAATCCCGTATGGCCTAATGAAATGCCTGGATACATCCTAGAGTATATTAAGCAGATAATCAAAAATTATTGGCAAAGTCCCTTGAGAAATGGGAGGAAAAATATGGTACTAAACTTTACCATCAGGGAATCCCCTGACACTGTGTCAAACCTTAGGGACACCCAAATCTGTAGGCCAAGCTTTTGATCTTGAAAAAGCTTGCGAAGCTTATGTAGGTAGCAGAGAAGCTTAGCCTACCTATAGGCATGCCTAAGAGTTACTTCTGGTGAACCTCTTTAGTTGCTCAGATGTGGTCTCACTCTCTCTAAGCCTAACTCTGCAAGTGAAATCATTGCCATCCCACCTATGTGGGACATGACATTTAGGGTTGAAAGTCTTCCTGATGGCATGGGAGATGATTCCTAGGGATGAGTTCATTCCCAGGGATGGCACCATGGGATCAACAATTCCATCCTGACCAAAAGGGGGGAAAGAAGTGTAACTTATAATAAAGTATCTGTAGCAAAGAGAGTTCACATAGAGTTGAGAGTCTACTCGGGATGTTACTCTCACGCAAGCTTCAGTTAGACATCGCTACCTATCATAACCTGCCAAACCCCAACCAGGACCATTCCAGCCAATCCTAATGAAGAAGACCTGGGGCAACATAGAAGATTCCACAAGTGTTCCATGCACTGAAGTAACTTTCTAGAACAACCTCCAGATAGTTCCCTGGACCAGATAACTCCTGAAACTTAGAGGGCTCAGCCTCTCCAGTACATCAGATAGTTTCATCTCCTACCCCACATTACTGACAGAACCTTCCAACATGAAAAAGTTAGAATGACATAGCCTAAACACCCCTAAAGAGAGGGATAGAAAGATCCAAGGTGATGGTGGTGTTATACAGAGAAGATAGGATTTAGCAAATGAATATGACTGCTGAATCATTAAATTGATATCTCTTTCAGTCTCCAGTACCTTAGGATTGCTAGAAGTAAAAACATAAGATTGTGGAATTGTAACCCATGACAAACTCTGAAATATGTTCTACACCTAATTGTGGTGCCGTGCTTTGTAATTTATTACTTTTTGTATATATGTTATCTTTTACAAAAAAATTTAAAAAGTCGATTGTGATGATAAAAACGTATTTATGCCTTCTAGCCTCTTACATTCTGGAGCAGCTAGAAGGAAACATTTGAGAGGATCATATCGTGGCCCATGAAAAACTCTGGGATCTGTCCTGTAACTATTTGTTGAACAGTGCTTTGAAAACTACTTTTTTCTTCACTTTGTATATGTTATAAAAAAAGTTAAAAGAAAATGGGCAACCTTTAGGATAATGAGCACAGTGGCTCCAGATGCTGTAAGTAGGGGTGCTCTAGCTATGGAGCATGCACAGATTGATTACAGGCTTACTCACAGAATGTGTATAAGACAAGGGTGTCCCTCAAATGATGGTGGATGTGCGCTTTAGTGGTTATGCTGATGTTGAGGTGTAGGTTAAAGTACAAGCTACTGCATATTTGTTAGGGGGGCCCATTCGAGTTGGATCCAGCTCTATCAAGATAGCATTGGACTTCAGGTGGGTTAGTTCTGGGATGACCCAGGGTCCTTCATTAATAAACATTAGGGGCTGTCAACAGTATTCATGACTCTAAAGTAAAAAAAAAAAACAACTGGATCAAATGGGTACAAGCAAAGATTAGTCACAAAGATTTTACAATCCTAAGGGGACAAGATAAAGGCTATGCAATCATTATCAGAGATCAAGGGAGCTGGATTACAATTCAGAGATTTCACATGTTTCTGTCTACTCTAATAGTAAAAATGAAATATCTATATGATGATTCAGTCATCAAAATCATCCCTTAAATCCTAGCTTCTTCATTAGTTAGGGCAACCTGTTGTCCCCAACACTCAAGAGTGGTTTCTCTCTTTCTCTCAGTTCCAAGGTTTGAGAGAGCTGATGGTTCTTGAGCCCCCAGGTGGGGGAGAAGTGAGTTTCTTATAGTTTGCTGCTACAATGAGGGTACTGCCCCTTGGGCGTCCTAAAATGATGGGGGAATACCACCTACTGGCCCCCCTCTTGTCTGTGCTCTGAGCTGGGATTTCACTTTCTACCTGCTGTGAATCCAAGAAAATGTCCTAGCCCTGGACCTTTCCTAGGAAATATTTCTATGCTTTAGGAAATCATACTTGAATTGATCTCAATAAGACCTAAACTCTAGAATGCCTTACCTGTGGCTGGACTTTCGTGCCCAGCACCTTTGCTGTCCAGAAACCCTATTTCCTGAGGTTGATCCACCGCCCTCTGTAGAGAGAAACATTGTGAAAACATGCTGCATAGGTTATACAGCCAAAGTGGGCAAAATATGGCAGCAAGAGAGCCTTCTGGAGCCAAAAGGCCAGGCCCACCCCTGGATTCCTGTGCAGCTTGCCTCTCAGGTTTCAGAACCACTGACCATAAAGTGGGCACAGTGATGTGGCCACACTGGTTTAGGATGGTGGCTTGTTATGAATGTGCATATGGAAGAGACACACAGGCTTGGTCTAATGAGTAAGAGGGTAAGGAGGCCAAGAGGCCCATCTGGGTCCCTAGAATGATCACAGGGGGTTGCAGGGCTCAGGAACACCCCAGTGGTCTCCACAGGATGTGTCTCCTATGCAGTGCCTGCTTGCAGGCAGTGGGTTCTGTACATCGGGGGGCCCAAACCATTTAATGTACACTTCTGGAAGGCAGATGCTATGTTCCTTGCATTTTCTTCTCATGGCTATGGCATTCTGCTCTGCTCTCCCTGAATCTCGCATTCTCCAAAATGTTTCCTCCTTTATAGGACTTCAGAAACTAACCAAGACGTGTCCGAATGGGTGGAGACATGTCATCACCTAATTCAGTTTAACAACCACTCTCGATTACGTCACATCTCCAGGGAGATGATCTAATTACAGTTTTAAACAAACAATGCCGAATACGCATTAGAAGAAATGGCTGCCTTTACAAAATGGGACTAGGATTAAAACGTGGCTTTTCTAGGGTACATACATCATTTCAAAGCAGTACAGTGGGCTAGCAGAGTTGAAGGTTTTCCCAAATCATTTCCTACTGAGCTTGCCACTCTTGGCTGACAAAACTGCAGGTTTTCCCTTCCTACCCCAAATTGAGTCATCACCTTCTAACAGCAAAAAGAGTCCTGGAATAACAATACCCACCCACTATGATCAATAAACTGCTACAGAGAACTCAGCAACTTCTCTGCAGCTTCTTGTGCTCTTGGAATGCTCCCCCTCAAGCATGTGCAGGAAAAATGCCTAAGGTCTGGAGCCACCGGCAGCCCTTCCTTCACAGTTATGTCATGCAGTACCTGACGGGTGGTCTGGTTGTCTCCTAACAGCAAAACTGCTACTTTTCTCATGCAGCCATGCACTGGCAAGCTGTGCCTCTCACTGCCAGACTGGGGTGGGAGGGGGCAGTGCAGGCTAAAAGGCCAGAAAATCCTGCAGTTCTTACCCAAAGCTCTAGCAATTTTCAAAAATAAAAGCTTTTAATTTGTTGTTGGCTTTGAGTCCCAAAACCCTGAATGGCTGTTTTTCATTGTTGTGACAAAGTTCATAAGTGCTTAGAAGGATCGGAGTCACCCATCTCATCTGTTTCCTTCCCAGAATATTTCATTGTAATACATAGATTCAAAATGTATGGTAGGGAGCATTCGTTTAAGCTTCTCATTGGAAATTTGAAGTGCTTCAAATGTCTAAAGGTAACTTCTCAACAGCCCAATGATAAACTTTCTTGTTACTAACCGAGTACTACAGAATTAAACTAAGATCTTGACACAATATAAAAACTCCCCAATTTCACATTATAGTAAGATGTGATTTCCTGAAGGTGTTATAAAAGATTATGGACTGTTCCTGTTCACGTCTATAGTCTCCTATGGAGAGGCTTGCAGATGCATGTGGCACTCACTGCACATTGTGGAGAGCCGCCTCCCAGGTCAGGCCTAGTGGTCGCGCTGCAGCCTGCTCTAGAGTTCCCCCCGCCCATCGAGTGAGTCAAGATGGCGCCCGCATCCTGTTTCCGCGTATGACGTACGCGCCCACCAACCCTATCTTCCAATCACCTCTGTATACGTGGCACTAACCTATTGGGTTTGGGCACAGTATATAAGAGGTTACCCGGACAGGGTGGGTGGAGACGACCCACAGGGAGCCGTGCCTGACGGCCGCATAGAGGTCGCTCCCCCGCGGGGCATCTTGTCCCGCGCGGAACCTGAAACAGAGAATGCAAGCTTAACTCCAGTAAAGGTCTGTGCTTACAACTGCTACGTGTCTTGGATCTGTGTTTCTCACCAGCGCGGATTTGTCTGCGTCTCTCTGTCTCTCCTCATTGTCTCACCCGCCGACCGGGGGCTTGACGCTGAGCGAGAAGTCGCGGACAAGTGGTGGCCCGTACGGGGACCCTCTCTCTCCAAACTTCCGGAGTTCGCAGTGGACTTTCTGCGCCTGATCACCGCGGAAAGGTGAGTACCTATTATTAAGTGGGAGTTAAGGGCCGCGGGTTTTCAGGTAGCCCCGGTGACTCGGGAGAGCTCCCCGAGTGATTAAAAGACAGTGCCGACTGCAATCATGGGGCAGTCAGAAAGTTCGCCTCTGCTAGCTCCTTTAAGAGCAGACGGCTCCTGTAAGAGTGAGCCGCCAACTCATAAGCCGACCGAGCCCAGCAATAGTCCCGACACCTCTGACTCTGAGTCAGATAGTGATGGGACCGAAGGTGCGGATGCGCCCCCGTTAATCGACTGGGAGAGGCCCCCTGTCTCGCCCACGCAGCCCTCCGCCCCGCCAGTGGTCACTGTAGGGGCGCGGCAGTTTCCCAGTGATCCCGGCAAGAAACCTCACCGAGAGCTCCCCCTAGTGTCCGAATCTGGTAGTTACGCTGGTCCGCCTTTGCGGAACCCGGAACCCCTTGCAGGCGGGCCGGGGGAGGGGCATCTACAGCTGTATCCCCCACCTGAATACTTAGGCCCTCAAGACCCCATATCATCAACAAGTGGAAGGAGGCATTTCTGGAAATGGGCCCCCTCTTTAACCTTTAGACCTTTCGGTATACTAGGTGGGTACCAACCGCTTAAGCCAGAGCCAACCCCAGAAATGTACCCGGTTATCATTAATCCCCAGGGTAACAATCAGTATGAAGCATATGATTACAAAGTATTAAAGGAGTTGAGGCAAGCCGTCCATCAGTATGGCCCCAATGCCCCTTTCACATTGAATTTGGTTGAGAATCTTTCTGCCCTGTGCCATACTCCCGCAGATATATACCAGCTGGCCCGTGCTTGTCTGCCACCGGGCCGATATATAGATTGGAAAGCATGGTTTGAGGAGTTAGCTGAAGAGCAAGCCGCAAAAAACGCGGCGGGGAGACGCGGCGGTTGGAGTGCAGATATGCTACTAGGGAAAGGTGCCCACTCACAAAACCAAACAGGGTTCCCTACAGAAGTCTATGGACAGATCTTTCGTTGCTTCATAGGCGCCTGGAAAAAGTTAGCAGGTCAGGGAGAAGCTCAAGCTTCACTTAGCAGCATACACCAGGGCCCCACTGAACCATTCGTAGACTTTGTAGCCAGGATGCAAACTGCAGCTGAGAGAATTTTCACAGACCCAGGAATAGCAGAGACTGTAGTTAAACAAATGATATTTGAGCAGTGCAATAAAGAGTGCAAAGTAATTCTAGTACAAAATAAGGGAAAGAGCTTGACGGACTGGGTTCGGCTGTGCAGGGACGCTGGCAGCCCGTTAACTAGTGCAGGCCTAGCTGCCATGCTGGCCAGCTCCTTACGAATAAATGCAGTGCAAACCGAAAACCCAGGAGCAAAGCCTAAAGGATGCTACCAATGTGGCCGATCGGGACACATAAAAAGAAATTGCCCTAATAAGGACCAACCAACCACCGCCCAACAATCTAATAAGCCTCATGCGACAGCCAGACTCTGTGGCCGTTGCCATAAGGGACCCCATCGCGCAGAAGACTGTAGATCAGCCTTCGATGCGCAAGGTAAGCGCCTTTCTGGCCGTCCTGAGCAAATTCCAAAAAACGGGCAGAGGGGGTCCGCCCTTCCGGTGGGCCCCCTTACTGGCAGTGTGGCGACGCAGTACCCATCCAGCTCCGTGCCTCCCATGGATCAGCAGGACTGGACCTCTGTGCCACCTCCAGGCTCGTACTGACCCCATCTATGGGAGTCCAATCAGTGAGAACCTCCTTTAAAGGGCCCTTACCGCCAGGTACAGTGGGGCTCCTTTTAGGGAGAGCATCTACAGCCCTGAAGGGACTAACAGTGATACCAGGTATTGTGGACCCAGAGTCCACAGATGACACCCGGATTATGATACAATCTCAGCAAGGCACCTTAGTTATTGAAGAGGGTGATAGGATAGCACAGCTTCTACTCCTACCCAGCTTGCATGCACTCCTTCCAAGCAGAAACAAGCAGAGAAAAGATAAGGGAGTTAGGTTTACTGAAGGAGTTTTTGAGGGCCTTCATATGTCCTTAGAGAATCGACCCATGTTGACTCTTAAAGTGCAAGGCCGACCCTTCTTAGGCCTGCTAGATACCGGGGCCGATCGGTCGATTATAAGACAGCAAGAATGGCCCCCTGCCTGGCCGACGTGCAAGGCGGAAGAAACCATTAGAGGAATAGGCCATGTCTCAGCACCCATGCTGAGTGCAACTGCCCTTCATTGGGCAGATGAAGAGGGACATCAAGGTAATTTTCAACCCTATGTACTAGCCTTGCCCGTGTCCCTATGGGGAAGAGATATTCTAGCAAAAATGGACGTTACCTTGACCAGTAACTGTTCTCCAACTTCAAAAAGTCTGTTAAAAGGAATGGGATATGTCCCTGGCAAAGGATTGGGAGTCTCGTTGCAAGGGCATACAGCGTCCATACAGGCTGCCCCCAATTCTGATAGACGAGGCCTGGGTTTTTCCTAGGGGCCACTGAGGGGAGACTCCCACCCACGCCTATAAGACTCAGGTGGAAAACCAATACTCCGGTGTGGGTGCCTCAGTGGCCCTTACCAAAGGAAAAACTTTCAGCACTCCACGCTCTAGTATCAGAACAGCTAAAAAAGGGCCACGTCATTCCTTCCACATCACCTTGGAACACTCCCGTATTTGTCATAAAAAAGAAATCAGGTAAATGGAGACTGTTGCATGATTTAAGAGCCATCAACAACTGCATGGAGTCCTTAGGACCTGTTCAAATGGGGTTGCCACTCCTCTCGGCCCTGCCAAAACACTGGCCTGTTTTTATCTTAGATCTTAAGGACTGTTTCTTCTCCATTCCACTTCATCCCGAAGACACTCCAAAATTTGCGTTTACTGTGCCCTCTCTTAACCATGAGGAGCCATGCCACCGCGTCGAGTGGACAGTCCTGCCCCAGGGCATGACTAATAGTCCCACCATGTGCCAGCTATATGTTGCTGCAAAGCTGGCCAACACTCGACAACAGTTCCCCCAAGTAAAAATCATTCACTATATGGATGACATTCTGCTTACCCATAAAAACACTGACATTCTCAAGACAGCTCTATCACATTTAGTCCTCACACTTAGAAAAGCCAACCTAGAAGTAGCCCCTGAGAAAATTCAGATGGCAGAAATTTCCACCTTCCTAGGAGCAAAAATCACGCCTACTCATCTCTCCCCTCAGAAAGTGTCTCTCAGGCTAGATACCATACATACCCTTAACGATCTGCAAAAACTTTTAGGAGATATCAATTGGGTCCGCCCGTACCTAAAGCTGCCCAATGCCAGACTAGCGCCCCTATTTAACTTGCTGAAAGGAGATTCGAACATAACCTCGCCCCGGTGCCTCACTCTAGAGGCGAGACAAGTGCTCAGCCAGGTAGAACAGGCACTCAGTAGCGCTGCTTTAACAAGAATAGACCCCCAAAAGCCCTTTGAAGCCTGCTTGTTGCCGACAGAATTCCAGCCCACGGCAGTGCTATGGCAACAGGGGCCTTTACTCTGGATCCACCCTGGAATTTCACCTAAAAGGAGTTTAGAGCACTATCCTACAGCGATTGCAGGGCTGGCATTAGAGACCGTCAAAAAAGCCGTGCAGCATTTTGGCCAACAACCAAAAAACCTCAGAGTACCTTACTCCACCCAACAACTTGAAATACTTACTGGAGCTATAGATCAATGGGCCATCCTCCGATGTACCTTTTTGGGAGAAATTGATAACCAATACCCAAAAGATCCCCTCTTACAATTCGTCACCCGTCACCCAGTAATCTTTCCTAAGGTAACCTCATCTAAGCCACTAGCGAACGCTCTCACCGTGTACAGACGGTTCCAGCTCCGGTTCAGGAGCATATTGCGTAGAAGGAGGTTCTCCTAAAACTGTGTTCTTCCAACCACAGAGACCTCAATGGGTAGAGCTGCAAGTTGTTATCACAGTCCTGAAAGAACTTACCGACCCCCTAAACATTGTATCCGATTCCCTTTATGTAGTGAACTCTGTAACAATTTTAGAAACGGTGGGAATTATAAACCACTCCTCCTCAGTTAGACCATTCTTTCTCAAACTTCAAGAGACAATATATGCCAGACGATGTCCTTTCTTCATAACCCATATTAGAGCCCACACAGGCCTGCCAGGCCCCATGGCACAGGGAAATCACGTAGTGGATGTGGCCACCCGACAGCCACATATCTTCCCTGCGCTGACACCGTATCAACAGGCCCAAGAGTTTCATACTAAATTTCATGTCAATGCAAGCACCTTAGCCAGACGGTTTCACATACCGCGTGCAGCTGCCAGAGATATAGTCAGAGCCTGCAATAATTGTGCAGAACAGAGGGTAGTCCCTTCAGTTGGAGTTAACCCCAAGGGCCTCATCCCGGGGGACATTTGGCAGATGGATGTCACTCATCATCCAGAGTATGGCAAAGCCAAATATCTACATGTGTCAATAGACACATGTTCTCAAATTATATTCGCATCTGCTGAAACAGGAGAGAAAGTCCACCAGGTTATTGCTCATTGCCTCGCCGCTTGGGCGGCTTGGGGCAAGCCAAAAATATTAAAGACAGATAACGGACCTGCTTACACCAGCAAAGCCTTCCAAAGATTTTGTGCAAATATGGAAGTGCAATTAAAACATGGTATCCCCTACAACCCTCAAGGGCAAGGAATCATTGAAAGAGCACACAGGTCTCTTAAAGACTTGCTCAAAAAACAGAAAGGGGGAATAGGCCACGGCCTGTCCCCGAAGGCTCAACTGTCTGTAGCCTTATTTACATATAATTTTCTAAATGAAAACTCACAAGGAATGACACCTGCTCTTCAGCACACTACTCCGAGTCCTCCACATAGAGGTCTAGTCCGTTGGAAGGATGTCCTGTCAGGACAATGGCAAGGCCCTGACCCAGTGCTCAGCTGGGCCAGAGGCTCTGTTTGTGTTTTTCCCCAGGAACCAGGACGTCAACCTGTGTGGGTTCCGGAAAGACTGGTGAGAACCGTGACGTCGCCCGAGGACGCCAAGGAACTGTTGCTCAGAAAATTGATAAGCCTCCAACCAGAGCCACCGGATCCGGTCTCCAACTCTGCTGATGATGGCGACGACCGAAAAGATGACAACAACAGTGCAAGTAACCCTCCGACCGAGTAGAAGAGAGACTAACTTTAACCCCACTTTTCCCACTACGAGCTACTGTGGGACCAAGTCACCTCATGGTTCTCTTGGCCCAGGTTGACCACTTGGATTCTTTTAGCAGTGGGACTCTTAGTAACTCTGCTCATTGTTAAATGTTTGTTAGAACGCTTGTTCCAGACGCAGCAACAGCTACGCGTCACCACTATGTTGGCTATGTCACTCGCCCCTGATGCTCCTGGCAACGACCGTCCCGCTACCCAGTCCTTCCCCTCACTGTATGACCCGTCCCGGCCACTCAGGGCGGGGCGCTCGAAAACAGGATCTGCTGCAAAGCCCATGGCCGTGTCCCGGGTGTAAAAGGCGGCACCAGAAGTCATAATTTTTGTCTAAAAGATGATCTCTAAGGCAGAGTCACGGTCCTGGCCAGACTAGACTCCGGCCATTGCACAGAGACATCTAGTGACACTCTCGACTCTGGTTGCCGCTCTCCTGAGCCCCGCTTAGCCCAGTTGCGAGGCGAAGCACTGCAGGGAGAGTCACGTGGTTTCCAGTTCACGGGCTCTCCGGTCTCTATATGAGGAGGCATTCTGGTCGGTGCCAGAGGTTCAGCCGCAAGATGGCTGGAGCCTAGTCCAGACTCCCCAAAGCACCAAAACAAGTAGTGGGCTAATCAAGCTCACGGGAGCTCACTCATCAATGGAGACACTGGGTCTAAGAAAGGGTCTACGGACCAAAAATAATAAAAAAGGGGGAGATGTGGAGAGCCGCCTCCCAGGTCAGGCCTAGTGGTCGCGCTGCAGCCTGCTCTAGAGTTCCCCCCGCCCATCGAGTGAGTCAAGATGGCGCCCGCATCCTGTTTCCGCGTATGACGTACGCGCCCACCAACCCTATCTTCCAATCACCTCTGTATACGTGGCACTAACCTATTGGGTTTGGGCACAGTATATAAGAGGTTACCCGGACAGGGTGGGTGGAGACGACCCACAGGGAGCCGTGCCTGACGGCCGCATAGAGGTCGCTCCCCCGCGGGGCATCTTGTCCCGCGCGGAACCTGAAACAGAGAATGCAAGCTTAACTCCAGTAAAGGTCTGTGCTTACAACTGCTACGTGTCTTGGATCTGTGTTTCTCACCAGCGCGGATTTGTCTGCGTCTCTCTGTCTCTCCTCATTGTCTCACCCGCCGACCGGGGGCTTGACGCTGAGCGAGAAGTCGCGGACAGCACATTGTTGTCCTTTGTGCCTCATTCAAGCACCTGTTATGTATAGCTCCTTATTATGACTTATATTTTGTCATCAAACCACTGCAGATAGACCAGATGGTTCTGAAGGGACCCTCTTGTTCAGGTCTTTGGAGACTTAGCTGGCCGTGAACAAGACTGGAAGGCCTGCTGGCTGATGACCTCAGACCTGCCAGCCATCAGCACACCTGCACCCTCAAGGACAGCCAGACCACCTGTCAGGTACTGCAGGACATAACTGTGAAGGAAGGGCTGCGGGTGGCTCCAGACCTTAGGCATTTTTCCTGCACATGCATGAGGGGGAGCATTCCAAGGGCACAAGAAGCTGCAGAGAAGTTGTTGAGTTCTCTGTAGTGGCTTATTGATCATAGTGGGTGGGTATTGTTATTCCAGGACTCTCATCAGATAAACACTTATGCTGTGAGGAATCAAGATTTACAGTCTGGGAATTAATGACATCATTATAGAGTTAGGAACACTGCAAAGTTAAAATGAACTAGAAATAGCAATGTGAAAGCACACCTCTTAAGGAAAAATGAAACCCCATGTTTTCTCTATCCCTGCCTGCCATGTGTTTTGGGAGCAGCTGCGCAATGAATCATTCAGCTTAGTGAGCAGCCCACTGTCTCTACTTCCATTCTATGAAAAAAGGAACAAGGATTCCTGAGAGAGAGGGCTTGACCCATGCCAGTGGCAGGAGGGAAAAAGGTACACCTGGAATCACTGGCTATACCAGAAAGTGAAGTTTTCAGATATAAATGGGTTGGGTCTGCAGCAACAAGCACCAGCCAAAGGGGCTGCAGGTGTCCTTGGAAAGATCCAGGGGAGGGGCTGCAGGTGCCCCATGGGCAGATCCACACAGGGAGGGGCTGCAGGTGTCCCATGGGAGGATCCAGAGGGGAGGGGCTGCAGGCCTCCTGTGGGAAGATCCAGATGAGGGTGGGAAAGACCCATGGACTCCTGGTCATGCCTTGGGGCAAAGGGGTAATGTCCAGTGTCTGAGGCTGTGGTGGAGGCAGGTGGGGACATGTGATGGTCTCCACTGAAAACATCTCAAAGTGAATAGATTGCAGTCAGGGGAAGAGGTCTGCTTACAGCATCCGGGTGATCAAAGGTGGGTGCCCCCTCTTCCACACATGCATCCCACACAGCTCTCTCTCTGTTGCCCCACAGGGACTGCAGGGACAGATGTCCCCACAACAGAGGAAACAAAGCCACTGGCCACCTCCTGGAGCCAGCACTGTTGCACACACACCTGCAGTTAACTAAAGCCACTGTAGCTGCCACCAGAGTAGCTGCAGAAGTGGGGCACCCAGGAAGAGATGGCCCTCCTGGCAGGGACCAGTGAAGAGTGGACAGAGACAACAAGCCCTCCTCCTCCCCACACAGACACACACACACACATGCAGACACATATGTACAGACACACGTGACACAGAGATAGACACATACAGGCAATCATGCCAACATACAACGGGCACATACATAGCCATGCAGACATAGACACACAAATGCCCACAGCCAGACACAGCTGCAGATACACCTGAAGATATAAACACAGACACACCTGCAGACACACAGACACACAGACACACACCTGCAGACATGCAGACACACCTGCAAACACAAGCCTGTGCTCCTAGAGAAGGTGAGCAGCATGGCTAAGAGTTCCCAGCCACATAGCCACCTGCGCAGTGCCCACTGTACCATGCAGAGTGGGGCACAGACATACCTGGGGAGATCCTTCGCTTTGCCTTTTCTGGCACGTACAGACAAATGCTTTTTTGTTTTCTTTCACTAGAAGGAAGAAGGAAAAGGGCAGAGGGTTACTGTGGGCATAGATAGCAGGCAAGCCCAGTGTCCACTCAACCAGGGTTTTGGGGTGGCAGGGCACTTTGCCATGGGTTCTCTCCCACATAAGTCCTGAGGGCCATCAGAATGTGTGGACATTGTGGCGTGGCTGCCCACACCCCTCCTCAAGTCCACTATTGTGCTGCCCCTCCCAGGAAATGAGGGCAGGACCTGCTTGGGCCAAGATAAGATGGCAGAATGAAGGGCGCCCCTCTTGTGATGAGGGCACACACAGGCAATGGCTTCTCTCCCCACTCTCTCTCACCTCCTCATTTACATGCTCTGCTGAAACTGTCCCATTATGAGCTGCTCTACAGGGGCCCAAAAGGCTAGGAACAGAAGGCGGCCTCAAGCCAAAGGCTTGCAGGGAACCCTGGGTGGGGTCTTCTGGCAGGACTGTGGCCCCAGCCGAAAATGAAGGCCTCCTCGTGAGAGCCACGGAGTCTGAGAAGGCATAGATGTGTGTGCTTTCAAGAAGGCAGGTTTGGGAGGGAGTAATTATGCAGCAATAGCTAACCACTCCTGGAATGCATTCCTGGCAATCTGTTCTATGCAAACCCTGAGCTCAGGATGCTCCCCCCTTCTGCAGGGCTCTTTGCCCTGCCCTCACCTCCAGGCAGACACTGAGTCTGGCTCACCTCAGGGTCATTGCTGCCCCATTCTCCTCCCTTTCTCACCCCTATGGATGCATCTCACAGGTCCTGAGTGGTGGCAGCTGCCAGCCAGCTTCCCTACCCTCTGCGGCTGAGAGGTCACACAAAGGCCACTGTGTCCCCAGCCCATTGCCACAGGAAGGCAGAGGGCTGCCCAGAGTTTGGGTGTGGGTCCTGTCAGGGTTCAAATCACAGGTGCAGCAAATTGTCCTGAATCCCTCAGCCTCCGCACTTTCTTGATAAAGCAGCATGAGCTGCTGACACAGGAGTCTGCCTGAGTGAAATTATGGGTGACATCTTAGTTCTAGCCCATTCGACAAGCATATCAAGTATCTTCTATGTATAGGTGGTGAACTTGGAATTCATAATAAAAATTTGAAAACACGTTTGGTATTGTTTCCCTAAGACTTCCTTCCATGGTGCCTCCCTTACAAAATACGAGCCCTGGGCACTGTGGTACTAGCCACATATTCATGCAAAACAAGTGGCTGGGATTGCTGCACAGGTGGTGTGGTTCTGCCCTGTCAAGGCACCTGGTCTCTGCTCAGCTGGGCTTTGTTACTGGATGATGTGCCCATGGAGCTTCCTCATTTCCATGGTTGGAATTTCGATTTTGTGTCTCTAAATCCATCTGTTATTTTTTCCTACTGTCCTGTTCTTGCTGACTAGATTTTATTCCTTTACCTCTTCAAACTTTGTAACCTGACTGTAAAAGCTCCGTTGTGCTGCATTTTCTTCAACTTTGGGAAGATGAGGGGAGCTTGTTGCAGGCCTTCAGATCCCTCCATGGTGTCGCTTTCCTACCTGCCAACTTGTTTTTGCTGATAACTCACGCTGGCAAAGGCTGCTTCCCACCATGAACTCTGGTGAAGGGGGCATCTCTGTGAGGAGTTTTCACTGAACTCTCTGCAGGTGGAGGCCCCAGAGTGTCTGCAGCTCCCAAGTATTTCCCTTTCAGGACTCCCTAGGCTGCCCTGATGCAAATTTGGATCCCGCATCTGGCTTGTGGCTTTGAGATTTTTCCTTGGGTCATGGCCAGTGGGTGGCTATTTGCTGGTGCCCAATTCAGAGATGAGGCATCACCTCATGGTGCTCAGCTGCTTGCAGTGAGTTAGTAACAGCTCCCACCACCTGGTGGAGACAGAGCTGCTTCCTTAGCCACCCTCAGGGGATGGCACCCTCAGGATTTCTCACTTCAGGACCCGCTGTCAAGTCTAACTTGGAGTCTTGGTTGAATTTTGACATCTGGTCACCTCCCTTCCCTGCTATGGGTTCAGCCATGTAATTTCAAAACATATATTGCTATGTCCATTTGCATTAAGTGAACACAAAACTACAGGATATGTTTATATGTTTTAAACAAGTGTGTGTGCATGTATGTGTGTGTGAGTAATTTCAAATTCTCAAAGGTGGTGTGGTTTGCTTTTAAAGGTCAGGAATCCTGGGTTCAGAGAGGTCAGGGAGGTACCCAGTGCCATAGCCTCTCAGACAGTAGCCAGCAAGCAAGGATTTGCATGGGTTGGCTCACAAAGAGCCTGGGATGCCCTCTCTCAGGTGGTATTAGACCTAATTCCATGTCCACTCATGGGGTGAGAGGCATTCTGGGCCATGGGCCTGGGCTGGATACTCTCCCAGCATCTCACTGCCTGTTGGCCTGGGCTGAAGTTTGCCCTGGCCCCAGGCCTGGCCTCTGCAGCAGCATTTGTACAGCAACAGGGCCTCACCACTGCTCTGGACACGGCTGCTTTACTGACCTTACCAAGCAGGCCATGTCCTGCTTGACCCTGACCATTCTGAGCACTGACCATCAAGAAGTCCAGGCTGAAGTGCCCTATAGGGAGGAAGGTGGCTAAGAGCTCATTATCTGCACCCCAACACATTCACCAGGAGCCCCTTCTTGTGTTTCACACTTGGCTGGGGGTGGGAGCACACACAAGGACACAAGACCAGGGTGTTGCCAAAACCCTGACATGCAATAAGGGTTAAAACTTGAAGAGTTGTGGAGATGTTGACATACAGGCAGAACCCCTGGCCCTCCTGGTGGAAACCTCTGGATTTCCTTCATCCTCAGGTAGAGACCATGTTTAGTCACATTTTCAAGCCAAAGCATCTTTTGCCTTGTTTTATCTTGAAATATCCCCTTGGGTTTGACTTGGCTAATCTGACCATAAGACTCAGTAGTATGTGAAGTACAAGGTTTAATTACCAGTGTGAATGCTGTGAGGACAGGGAGGAAATAAAATTCTAGAAAATACTGCAGTTAGTTCAAAAGCCAAGCACTTGCTGCAGTGGGAGGCGACCACTCCAAGCAAGGTTATTTCAGGAGTCTGGAGTGCTGCCTGAGCCCCCCACCCACAGTGCACTCCCCCTCTGCATGTGGACAGGGAACCAGGTCCTGTGTGACTGGGCAAGGTCAGCAAAAGTGGCCAGTTCAGGGGCTGTGCTGACAAGTCTGAGTTTGGGGCCAGCAGGCCCATTCCCCAGCACATCAGACCCAACACACATCCACCAACACTGGCCCCTGAAGGGCCCTACAGGATAGAGCTGGAAACCTGAGAGGGGCTCATGGGGGGCTGACGGCCATGGCCAGTGCTTGCCAGGCACTACCTACCCAGGCAGAGGTGGGAGATAAGCAGCTTTACCAGCACCACAAGGCTGATGACATCCAGGAGGAGTGTGACCACAAGCAGCACCAGGAAGGCAGGTTTCTTTCTTCTTATTGTAGAGCAGGGCAGAGACCGCAGCCACGCATCGGGTTTTGGGGTGTCCATTGGTAAGGATGTGGGCTGGCTCGTTGGCTCAGGGGTAACACCCTGGCTGGGGCTTGTCTTGGGCCCTGAGACAGCAAGCAGGGAGTGAGCTAGATGCAGGTTTGGAGCTACCCCTCAGCCCTCTCCTGCCAGGGACTCTGTGAATTCTGGCCCATCTGAACACAGCCAGGTAGTGCTCAGTGCTGCGCAGGGTGCCAACATGGAAGCAGCCCTATGGACCCTTCCGGAACAGTGATCCCAGGAACTCTGGACTGGCCTCAAGGAACCCCCAGGACAAGAACCCCACAGTCTGCTCATACCTGCCTGGCATGCACCCGGCCTGCACACATCTCCTGGCACCTGGGTGGCTGAGGACTGAGGCTGGGCCCTGGGCCATGGCCTCTGGCTGAGTGAGTGTCTGGGAGGCACACCAGAGCACCTTCTGGCTTCACCTGCCCTGCTCCAGCACCCAGGGCTGCATAAGTAGGTGCCCCTACAGAAGCCTTGTGCCGAGACAGGTGGCAGGGAGGCCACCCCTAAGCCCAGGAGCGACTCCACAGAGCACCCAAAGTGGGAAGTGACAACGTACCTGGAAGGCCTGGGTCCTTGCAGATCTCCCACCGGTTAACCATGCACAGAAACATGATATATAAGACCACCACCAACACACAGCAGAGAAAAGCCACAGCTGAGGACAAGGACTCGGACCACCACCTGCGGGAGGAAGCCCAGGCTGGGACAGCTGCAGCGATGGGCAAATCTGATGAGCAGACTGTGCATCCCAGGACAGCTGCAGCGATGGGCAAACCTGATGAGCAGACTGTGCATCCCAGGGTGCAAGCTGAGGGGGTGGTGGGGTGGCACGAGGTGTCCCAGGGCGCAAGCTGAGGGGGTGGTGGGGTGGCATGAGGTGCCCCTCCTGAGTATGAGATCACTACCTCCAAAGTGCCTCAGCCTCCCTGCCAGCACCATGCTCAGAAAGTATCCTCGTGACATCACCCCAGGTGCAGGATTCACTCAATTTTAGCTGACTCCATTGTCCTTTCAAGATTGCTTTGAAATTTCTTTACACCAGTCTTCAGATGGAGGGTGCCATGTGAGCATCTGGGGCCCTCCATCACCTGGTCCCTTTGAGCACCCCTTTGGGGCCAGTCCTCAGATTCCCTCCTGCACTTAGCATCCCTACCACAGGTGGAAAGCACCCAAATGTTCCCTGCCAGCTACCTTAGAGCTGGGCCTGCCTCCTCTGGCCATCGCATCCTCCCAGCTTGGCCAGTCTCCTCCAACCACTGTGTCCTCCCTACTGGGCCCATCTCCTCTAGACACCATGTCCTTACTGCTGGGCCCATCTCCTCCACAGAGCTGACCAGCCCTCTGGGCTGTAGACATCAGGACCTTCTGCCCAACCCTGATTTCCTCTCCATTGTTTGTTTTCCAAAGTGGCTCTGGGGAGTTTATGGTCCTGGAGCCAAATCTAGTGACAGCAGCTCACCCCATGGCACTCACAGGGGACATGGCATCCCAAGGCCCTTCTCCAGGAGGCCAGAGCTGCAGAGGCTGCTGGTGCTCCAAGCTTGACTCAGCATGCCCAGAGTCCCCACCAAGGTCAAGGCTAGACCCCTCCGAGGAGACCTTAGGATGGGAGTGCCCAGCTCCTGCCATGTGAGGAAGTGGACATGGGCAGCTGTTCCTGCTGTCCTCCATTTCTGATGTCTGCCCAGCCTCAGGCCTCCTGTCTCAATAGCCTGTCTCCCCAACCCAGTAGCTGCTTCCTCCCCAGACCCCATCACCTGTTTGCAGCCCTACCCCACCACCATGGCCTGGCCTCCAATACTGATCAGTGCAACTTCCTCCTTCCCCAACCCCCTGCTGGTCCTCCCCTCCTGCCCCTCAATCCCCTCACCCAAACTTCCCCCATCATTTCTGTTCCCAACCTGCCCCCCTGACCCCTGGCTTTGCACTCATCCCCTTCTCCTGGCAGGCCCTGGCTCCACCCCACCCCACCCCAGGGCTCACCGATACTTCTTGGCCGCGCAGATGTGCTCAAAGCCAGAGATGGGCTTGTGGCAGTCTTTGCACAGCTTGATCTCTGGGGTCCTGGAAGGGGGATTTTGGAGGCCCATCCCCTCAGCCACACATGGCTGGATGTGTTGGGCTCAGGGCCTGACATTCGGGGCACAGCCCCCTATTCCCGTTTTACTCCCTGCTGTTACCTTTTGCCCCCTAACCCCCATTTCCTACAGTCCTTCCATTCCCCACACTCCCATCCCTTTCCCCCACCCCTGTGCCATTTGCCCACTCCTGTCCCTCCCCCACTCCCATCCCACCCCCACACCATCCCTCCTCCACTCTCATTCCACCCCCCAACTCCTATCCCCCCACTCCCATTCCACCCCCCTCCTGACCCTCCCCAACTCCCATCCCACTAACCCCACTCCTATCCCATTACTCCATTCCTGTCCCATGCCCCTACTCCTGTCCCATCTGCCCCACTTCCATCCCATCCCCCCACTCCTGTCCCTCCTCTCACTTCTGCCCCATCCCCCCACTCCCATCCATCCCCCATCCCATCCTTTTCCTCCACTCCCTTCCCATTCCCTCCTATTCCCCATTTCCCTTTCATTTCCCCATTCCTGTCCTTTTCCCCCCCATTGCACCCCATCTCCTTCTATTCCTGCAGCCTGGCCAAGTGGGCTCTGAGCTGCTGGGTCTCAAAAGTCTGAGGGAGATGGATGTGGGTGCCTCAGGGCAGCTGGCCCTGGCCATGGAGGTGTGGAGTCCATGGAAGTGATAATGCTATGGTGACCCCACTCAGACACAGGGTCTAAAGCCTCTCCAGGGCCAGGCAGGGCAGAAGTGAAGACCCTGTGCCTGAGTGCATGTCACCGTGGGGGCCACCCAGGCCCCTGAGGAGGACAGCAACAGTGATTTCAGGAACTGGCTTTGGACCAAGACTCCCCTGGAACCCTGAAGGCTAAAGCCCCTCACCAAGACCCTGAGGCTGCCCACCAGACCCAGGACAACTGTTGGTCCCAGGACTCCACCAGACCCTGGGGACAGAGGCTCCTTTCCTGGAATGCCAACGAAAACAGTGTGCCCCTTACCTGAGGCTCTAGGATGAGGGAAGGGAGTCCCCTGAACCAGAGTCACCAGAAAAGGACAACATCTGAGGGCCAGTACTTCTCATTCCAAGGAAAACAGCTCTTTGGAACTAGGCAGAAAAGAGCTGCAGCCCCTCCTCACACCCCCACCCATTGTGCTGCTACTGGCTTCTCAGCTCTGCTTCTTTAGAGGGGAGGGCAGTCCCCAGTTCTGCCTCTTTAACAAAGAAGGGAAGCCATCACTGTCGGGGTGGCTGGGGGACTGTTAGACCCTCAGGTGCTGCCCAGGGAGGGGTGGGGTTGGACTCACGGAGTGATGTGACACAGGTGGCAGTACTGATCTGGGAGGAGGTGTGTACGGACGGGGTCAATGAAGAGTGGCACTATCCTTTCAGAGCTCTTTTGGATTAACAGGGCGTTGGGGTGGTCTGTGCAAACGCAGCATGTAACCACATAGGTCAGGATGTGCAGCACAAACAGCCCACCGATCACCTGTGAGGAGTCAAGGAAGGACAAGAGGCCTGGTCCATGCAAGTGGGAAGCAGCACTGGGGAGCCTGGGGTTGGGGGGCTTTGGGCCCTCTCTTCCCGTGAGCAGGGACTTGGGGCACACCTAGGCTGGGAGGATGATACCTGAGCAGGTGGGAACATGGGCTTGGGGCACACCTGGCCCAGGTGAGTAGGGGTTTGGTGCATGCTGGGCAGGTGTGAGCAGGAGCTAGGGCATGCATTGTCCAGGTGAGCAGGGTATTGCAGTACACCCAGCTCAGGTGAGGGGAACTAAGAGTAGGCAGAGCAGGTGTAGGCTAAGAGGGCAGAAGAACATGTGCAGGGGCAGAAAGCTTATGCAAGCCAGGCCCACCAAAGGGTAAGATTTGGAGCTGGGGCCGTTAAAAGAAATAAAACAAAATAGAGTTTCTGTGGCAAATAGATTTAAAATAATTTCAGAGATCATTCTGCAGATGATTCTTAGACCTCGCCCAGATACCGCAACTGCCAAAGTAGGCAAAACGCTAAGCAACAATATTCCTCAAAACCCCAAGGACATTTGGATACTATCAGTAAGCCACAAAATAAGAGACTCAGTTAATTACTAAACTGAAGGATAATTGGAGTCGCCCTCCCCCCGAATATTGATCAATGACAACAGCTTATCCATTCTTCTTTTCTTCTAAATATCTTGCCTGGAGATGCCAAGAGGGATGCCATTTGGGTTGCTACCTGAGTCTGTGCTCCACCACTTGCAAGCCTAAGATCCCAAATAAACAGCCTTGCTGCCTTGAAGCCCAGTTTGTTACATCTTGGTCAATGTCACATGGTATCAGAAGTGGGATCTGAAGGCACCACCGGCCTGACTCTATAGCCACTGTTGGATTCAAGCACAGAATTGGCCAGAGCCCTTTGAGCTCTGTCCTCCCCCGATAGCCCTGGTTTCCTGGTGGTGAACCTGTCAGCTCTGAACCCCCCTCTTTTGGGGCAAGGTTCTGGCCTTTCCACAGGGGTCTTCAGGTAAAGGGCATCTGGACTTTAGGTCTTCTGGTTTGGGCTGGTGGCAGCTGCACTTTCATGTGTGCCCCTTTAGGTACACAAGGAAAATGTTCTTATCTGGTGAGTACTCAAAAGGGACTTAAACAATTCCCACTTTGGTAATGAGCTCTTTTCAGTGGAGGGATTCCTCCCTGACAACCATATCTGTTAACATCAACTCTGACTGGGAGCAATCAGATGATGATTCTGGTGAGTATGGGAAGGGCATTTAACCACTATTAGAGCACTTTCTGATGAGAAGCCTCAGCTTCCAAAGGCCAAGATTCCTGTGAGGGATGAGGAGGACAATGATGGTCTAGATTGACCCAAGGTCACCCACTACCTCAAGGTCATTTCCATGCACCTGGGGACTTCCAGTCATGGGTCAGACAACTAGGGCACAGGCAGTCCTCCAGGTAAAATGAGTATACATGAACAGCACACCCAAAATGCCCCACCTGCACACAACCCAGACTATTGCTCTCAGGCTTGGGCTTTAGGATGGCAAACATTCCAAAATAACTAGAAGAATAGGTTCCAATTCATCTGGGAACTCAACAGGTACACTGCCATCTAGCTCACCAGCTGGTTTCTTGTAAAAATTCTGGTCCTGACTCATGTGAAATCTTATCCTGCTGGACCTGGCACACTAGAGAAGTCTCAAATTGCAATAGTCATAATGGGGATATTTTGATATGGACCAAATCAGCATATTTGGATGTTCAACTTGAAAATATTGGTGCCTGTAATCTTCCAAACATAACTAATTCTAAAGTGGCCTCTCCACAATAAGCTAATATTGAATTAACAAGCACATTATCAAGCTTGAGGAATTATCTGGAACTCCTGACTGACTGCTCTAATCCTCCTTACACCTTCTGCCCTGCTCCTCTAGGTCTTGGATCACCCGACTTCCCTTCTATGATTCCCCTGAACCCCCTCATTGTCTCATTCCATTCAAACTCAAGCCAAGTGAAGGAGGGTTAGGGGTTTCATCTTCTCCACCTCCACAGGCAAAGGCTGAATTGAGTGCAATTATTACAGATTTCCCAAATCCCACTGAAGACCCAGTGGGTTTCACAAAATAATTCAATCTTATCTTTCATACTGATGAGCCTGGATACTCAGACCTTTACCAGTTGTTTCAAATGACTGCTGGTGGAGCCACACCCAAAACTGGAGAGACAAAGCCAATTGGAAAGATTCCTTAAATGACTTTTCAAAATGAACAGTGACTGACAAACTGAAGCATTTGCGCTAAAGGAACATCATAGTTCTGAGTGACCCCCCAATTTTTTACTGGAGAAAAATGCAATGATGCCCCCAGAAACCTGAGGAGCCCATATATAAAGATTTTTATGAAAAAACCTTTAAACAATTCTCAGGTCTTGTCCATATTGACTCTGAAACCTCTGCCCTATTTAATTCTACTTTCAGAAGAACTCAACACCACTCTAAAATGTAAACAACTAAATGGAGCCAAAATGGAGCCTACTGATTTAGTAAATCTGACATAGCAATTAGATCACACCTTACAAAGCCTGGGAAAAAAGCATTCTTCCCAAGGCACAAATACATTTAATGCAAACCAAGAGTTTCCAAGAACAGCACTAAAAAAACCCCAAAGGACACTTTTGGGCATGGCATTGTAATTACTGGGAACTATCCGGATTTTGGAAAAGAAAATGCCCCCCAAATCCAAAAACACCAGCCATCCCCCAAATCTCTTTGTCCTCCGCTTGGTAATGACAGAGGCCTTTCCAATCGTCCACATCACATATTAGTTAAGATAAATCTGATGATTGGAAATGAGATACATGGGCTCTAACAGACACTGGGGCCACCTTCACCTTCTCAAATCTCACTGCTCCAATGAACCCTCCTCCCAGGAGAACAGAAACCATTCAACTTGGGGGGAGTGTGGGGGTTTGAATCTTTTATGTAATTTTAATCCATTCCTGTGAGTACAGACCCATTGTAGGGAGGTCATTTTGATTAGGTTATTCCAATTACATGACCCACCATGCTCGAGGCAGGTCTTAATCATTTTATAGGAGTCCTTTACGAGAGGCTGAGAGCAAGACAGAGCTCAAAACCCCAGAGAAGCAGACAGGTGAAATTACGAGAGGGCCAGAGAGAAAAGCCCCGGGGAAGATGAGAGAGGACCCACAGAAGCTCAGAGAGGAAGCCACATGAACCAGAAGCTGAAAGCAAAGCAATCTGGGAGAGAACTCCCAGCAAGTGCCAAACATGTGCCTCCCCATTGACAGAAGGGTCCCAGATGCCAGCAGCCCCTCTGCAGAGATGGTATCTTCCTGTTGATGCCTGAATTGGGACATTTCATTTCAAGAAAGAAACTTGTAAGCTAATGAATTCCCATTGTAAAAAAAACAGCCTGTCTCTGGTATATTACATTTCAGCACCTTTAACAAACTGAAACAGGAAGTTTCCAACAAATCCATGACTAGCTTTAAATCTCCCCATTTCCCCTTCAGTTACAACCTTTACAAAGCCCTCATCGATTTTACTAGTGTCCTTTGCCCCAATTCACTTTCTCAGAAGGGCTTCCCTTGGAGCATTCCAAGCACACATACCTTTCTCTCAAAAGGGGGGAATTAATTGGGAACACTGAGAACCAGAGTCAAAAGTCTGGGATAACAAATTAAGTCTCATGCATGTTCCTGTCTTTTCAGTCAAAGAAATAAAATTTAAACACCACCCCCTTTTGGATACCATTACAACCTTATAGTACATGTGGCCTACAGATATGGGTTCAATTCTTCCTTCTCCACCTATCCCTGGCCCTGGGGCCTTCTCCCACACCTTGACCAAGTCCCAATCATTCTAATTTTCCCTCCTCCTAAGACCAAACATCAATTAAGAGGATTTTTAGGCCTTGCGGGATATTGTAGAAATTGGATTCCTATTTTTTCTTTGGTGGCTCAACCGTTTTATGCTTTGTATAAAGTTAAACAATTTGAGCCCCTTGTTTGAGAAGAAACTCATCAAAATTCCTTCAAAGAAACCAAGCATAGTTTACTTAGCACACATGCTCTGGGACATCCTAACACAAAAGCACAGAAACCATAACAGACATCTAGGATATTATGGCCAGCTGTTGGATGCTGCAGCCAAGGGCTCCCCCATTATGTGAGGCCTGTTGTTGCAGAAGCAACACTTTTAGAACCAATTCAAGAATTAATTTTATGAGATCTCCCTTGACTGGCTGGGCTCCATATTCTGTTGAAGCCCTTCTCCATCATCATCACACTCAACACCACCCACCAAAAGACTAATATCCTATGAAATTCTCTTACTTCCCCTCCAATGTCTCTTTTGTTCACTGTCACAAACTTAATACTGACACTTTCCTTCCTACTCTTTCCCAGGAAACTCCCCATGACTACATAGTTTTAATGGACTAATTTCTAACACCTTAAGAATAGATTTACAAGAAACTCCAATTGATGATGCAGATGTTATCTGGTATATAGGTGTTTCCCACCCTAAAGATAACTCAAAAATCCATCATTTAGATTTGCTCTTACCTCAAACCATGAGACAATAGAAGTAAATTCCTCATCCAACGCTACAGCAGCCCAGCAAGCTGAACTCTTTGCCCTCCATGAGCCTCTACACTTGCAGGACAAGACACAGCAAATGTGTACACTGATACTCTTATGCCTTGGGGGTAGTTCGTGATTTGGGGATGTCATGAAACAAAGGGTTTTAACCTCCAATAGAGGAAAAATAAAAACAGCTCTTAGATTACAGAATTTCTAAATGCTATAATGTTACAAAGGCTTTGGTTATAATTATATTTCCTGGTCATTCTTGGGAAAATACAGAGTAAAGTTTTGTCAACCACATAGCAGATACAGCTGAAAGAAGTATAGTGATAAATTCTAGCCATATTCCTGTTTCCATAATGATTTTGAATCAAATAATTTTATTGGAAACATAAAAAATTATTCCTTGATGCACAAATAAAGAAAAAAAAAACAACAAAACAATGCTCCTCCCCAGGAGATACAAAAGTGGAAAAACAGGGGCCGCTTTTATAAGCCTGCAATTAAATCATGCCTTGCCCCTAATGGTAAACCAGTCCTCCTAATTGCCTCTGAGAAACAGTTTAGGAAATTATTCATATGACTCACTGGAATACTGATAAAATTGTAAACAGGTGCACAAGTTAAAAACTGTTATGTGTCTCAGAAAAACCATGTTCTTTTCCTAATTTCATCTTGTGGGGCCAGACCTATTGTTGAGGATGGAACCTATGATTAAATTTTTTCCATGGAGATTGACCCATTCAATTATGGGTGTGACCTTTTGATTAGATGGAGATATGACTCTACTCATATAAGGTGCCTTGATCAGTTTACTGGCATCCCTTAAAATGAGACATTTTGGATAAAGCAAAGTTGCTTCAGAGACAACAGAGATGCAGATGTTTGGAGATGCTTGGAGAGCTGACAGAGAGAGCAGAGGTTTGGAAATGCAGAAACAGGAGAAACCAGGAGCTGAGAGGGCAGACAGAAGCTTGACAGAAACCAGAGCCCAGCAGCCGTTACCATGTGCCTGCCTATGAGATGTTGAGCAAGCCAAAACCCAGAGTTGTGTCCCAGAGTTGCTAAGTGAAGGCCCACATATACTTAGAGAGGAAGCCACCAGAATCAGGAGATGGAAGCAATGGAACTGGGAGCAGGGACCTTAGATTTCAGTCATTTCCCAGCTGACAGAGAGATCCCAGACTCCATTTGGCTTTTCTTGAGTCCAGGTATCATTCTCTAGATACCTTAGTTTGGACATTTCTATGGCTCTAGAACTGTAAACCTGTATCTTAATAAGTCCCCTTTATAAAAGTCAACCCATTGCTGGCATATTACATTCTGGCAGCATTAGCAACATGAAACAGCTGGGGAAAGCAATACTTCTGGAAACCATCACACAAAATAGCTGTGAAGCTCTATCACAATTATTTAACCTGTTCCAAGCATAATCCAGGATAACCCTCACATGGCTCTCAAGGACACTTTCCTTTACCTACTGGACCTTTTGAAATTTGGCAATGGCACTTGATTCAATTACTCCCAACCAAAGGCTATAAATATGTTTTAATAGCAATGTGTATGCACTTCCTCTGGGCCAGACTTTACCAACAGACAAGCTACTGTGGCTACTATATCAAAGGAATAAGAAAAAATTCCAATTGGGGAATTTCCTCAGAAGTTCATAGTGGCTGAGGAACCCACTTTACAGGACAGATTATGAAAACAATATGCAAAATATGGCCTATTTTGCAACGTTTTCATTGTGCTCATCAATCCCAAACCTTAGGCTTAGTAGAAATAAAAATAGTGTAGTTAACTCAGCTAGCTAAATTCATGGAATCCCTCTAGCTACCAAGGTCCAAAGGTTTACCTCTATCTTTATCACAACTAAAAGATCCACTCCTTTAGGAAAGCATGCTATCCCCATTTCGAATTGTAACAGAGAGACTATGAAAATAAACTGGAATATATGACCTTTGTCTTATAACAGAAATATCCTAGCCTATTCTTAGGAAGTAATCAAAACCTTAAAGAAAAATGAAACACTACAAAGTTCATCCTTCTGCATCCCAGGGCACTCCAGGGAGATGAAGACATTCAGAACCACAATCTTCACCGTGGTGACTCTTTATGTTGGAAAGACCCTTCAATAAAGATGCATTCCAACCTCTTTGGGGAGGACCCTATCAGGTACCATTAGTTAGTCTATGGGGAATGAGATTAGAAGGTGCAGATTCTTGGATTCTCATTTCTCATTTTAAAAATCTCCCAGCCCTGCCTTGAAATCCATTCTGACTGGGACAAAACTTAAAATCACCAAGGATGAGAAGTAGATGGCACCTGATGCAGATGGCTAACCCAAGCCATGGACCCAGGCCTGTAGGGTTAATACTGCCTTGTGGTTTAGGCTTAGTCACCCAGAGGCAGATGGCATCTTCTGTCTGTATAGACTCTCCAAGAATCTCTAAACTTTAGCCTCTCTGGGGTAAAATTTGGATTTCATCTCTTAGATTTCTTTGCTTTTTTTCAGGTTCTGGCTCTTTCTGTGAGTCCTTGTTGAGCACTTAGGGTACTTCTGTCTGCATCTCCAAGCATCTGTGTCTGCTGTGTCAGATCTCCAAGTACCTCTGCTTTCTCCAAAATGGCCCTCTCTTAATGGACTACAGCAAGCTAATTAAGACCTATCTTGAATGGACAGCATCACATCTCCATGAAAATAATCTAATCCAATGGTCCTACCAACAATTAGGTGTGTCACATCTTCATGGAAAGAATCTAATAAAAAAATTTCACCCACAAAAAAGCTTGCACCCAAAAGATTAGATTATGATTCGAAAACATAGCTTTTCTGCGGTACATAACAATTTCAAAACAGCACAGCCACCCAGAAGTAGTCAGCATTTGAGGTAGATGACAAAGACATGGGACAAGGCCTGTATAATAAATACTTACTGGTGGTCTGAAGCCACCCAAAAGTAGATGGCATCTGATATAGAGAGCTAATCCAAGATCTGGGAGACCAGGTCTGATTTTCATCAGACAGAATGAAGTCAATACCACCTGCTATAATCCTTATTTCTTTCTCACCCCTTCTTAGTACCCCAGCCTATCTGTCACTCCCATAATGACTCTTACTCATTTTAAACTCCTCATTCTCACCCTTACCTTCTCTTCCTGGTCCCAATTTAAGTACATGAAAGGTCCTCATAGCAACAGACAGGCCAGCACTTGCCCAACCAGATGACCAGGCACCACCACCTGACCAAGTTGACACATGAACTTGACCATGCAGGCCACCGCTTGTCAACATGGCAGCTATACACATCGCCTTGAACTATACTTAATCTCTAAATTGAAAACAATAACAGACACATTTATCCCTCACCTAACAATATTCAACTGTCCCACATACAACCAGAAGTGAATTAAATTTTTCCAGAATAATATGCAAGTCCTTGGGTAATATTCACTCTTAATTTGATACCTTACAACTTAAATACTATAACATGAACAAAACAACTTATGTCATATGATCAAAGAGATAAAATAAAGAGTAAAAAGATATTTGATTTATGTATAAATACACAGACACTAAATACAAAGCAAGGAAGAAATATTCATACCATTATAGTCCTCATTTCTGTAACTGATCACGTGGCCGTAGTTCATATTTATCACTACTTTCTTCCACAACCCATTCCATGTTCCCTTTACCCTCAGCAAGCACGTCAGCTGGCTGTGGTTCTCTGCCTGGTGGTGTGACCCAAACCTTCATTCCTGAAGTTTCAGAGCCATTGGTAGTCCTGCCTGGATTGGGTTGTTGCAGCTTTCCATTGATTTTAATCACAGGGCATGGTAGTACTAAAAGACACCCTAGAGGTTTTCCTGTATTCCAGGAAAACTCTTCCTTTTCTCCATTGTGTAGTTGCAGTCCTATTTTACCTGAAAGTCAGGATAAATCACAGCCAGTAAAGTAATCCCCTTGTAGGCTTGTTGATACAGGAGCATGAGTAGCCCAAAGTGACCAGGCGGCAATCTAAGATTCCAGTTCAAAAGAATCACTGTTGTTTCTGGTGGAAGCACTTGCCCCACTGGACCTAAAACCTATAGAGCAGCAGAGCTCAAGGTGGCAGGGACAGGAAGCAAATATTTTCCAAGTGGATCACTAGGGATAATAGTGAGTGGTACCACTCTCATTTCCACCCCTTGATTCCTGGACTCATGGATCCTGGCTATGGGAGAAACAGCACCATACAGTGGTGCCGATTCAGAACATACACAGCCTTCTGGAGAACATAACTCCAGATCTGCAAGATATTGCCACCTAGTTGGAACCATACCTGAGTTTGGCAGATATTCCACTGTCCTATCAATCCAGGTGTCTCTGGATGATGGGGAACATGTAAAGACCAGAGAATTCATAAGCATGTGTACTTCATTTGCTGTGAAGTGGGTTCCTTGATCAGAAGCAAGGCTGAGTGGAATACAATGGCAATGGACAAGGGATTCTATAAGTCCACAGATGGTAATTTTGGCAGAAGCATTGCGTGGAGGAAAAGCAAACCCATATCCAGAGATGTTTCTATTCCAATTAGAACAAATCACTGCCCCTTCCATGATGGAAGTGGTCCAATGTGATCAACCTGCCACCCTGTAGCCAGCTGATAACCTTGGGGAATGGTGCCATATTGGGGGCAGAGCACGGGTTTCTGCTGCTGGCAGATTGGGCACTCAGCAGTGGCTGTAGACACATCATCCTCGGTGAGTGGAAATCCATGTTGCTGAGCCCATGCATAACCTCCATCCCTACCATCATGACCACTTTGTTCATGAGCCCATTGAGAAATGACAGGAGTTGCTAGGAAAAGAGGCTAAGTGGTATTCTATCCACTTGATTATTAAATCCTTTGCTGAAGTCACCCTCTGGTGCACATTCATATGGGACACAAATTTCTTCCTGATTTTAGCCCACTCAGAAAGGCCTATCCACACACCTTTTCCCCAGAACACTTTGTCACCAATTATCTCATCATGCTCTTCCCAAGTCCCTGACATCCATCCAGCCAAACCATTAGGAATAGTCCATGAGTCAGCATACAAATACACCTCTGGCCAGTTCTCCTTCCAAGCAAAATGAACACTAGGTGTACTGCTTAAAGTTCCCCCCACTGGGAGGATTTCCCCTCAACGCTGTCTTTCAGGGACATCCTGGAATGGGGTTGGAGTGCTGCAGCTGTCCACTTTTGGGTGGTATCTGCATATCATGCAGCACCAGCTGTAAACCACACCTGAGTTTTCTCTTCCTCAGTCAGTGCACTATAAGGAACTTCCCATGAGACCATAGCTTTGGTTTGTGAAGGAGAAGGTGATGTGGCAGGTGTGCAGACCATGGGCATTTGGGCAATTTCCTCTTGTAACTTCCTTGTGCCTTCAGTACATGCTCTGGTTCTATCTTGTATATATTATTTCCATTTTATGATGGAGTGCTGCTGTGCATATGCAACTTTATGGCTTAGAGGGTCAGACAACACCGAACTCATGATAGGCAACTCAGGTCTCATAGTAACTCAGTGGCCCATGGTTAAGTGTTCAGTCACTACTAAGGCCCAGTAGCAGGCCAAAAGCTGTTTCTAAAAAGGAAAATAGTTATCTGCAGCAGGTGCTCGAAAATCCTAAGAGTCTGCATTTTGACTCTCCTATAGGGGACTGCCAAAGGCTCTAGACAGCATCTCTCTTTGCTACTGACACTTCCAGCACTATTGAGTCTGCTGGATTATATGGTCCAAATGACAGAGCAGCTTGTATAGCCCTCTGGGCTTGTTGCAGAGCCTCCTCTTTTTCACGTCTCAATCAAAATTATCTGCTTTCCTGTTCACTCAATATATGGGTCAGAGCAGCACACCCAAGTGAGGAATATGTTGTCACCAAAATACAAAGTGACCAACAAATCATTGTGCCTCTTTTTTGGTTGTAGGAGGGGCCAGATGCAGCAACTTATCCTTCACCTGAGAAGGGATATCTTGACATGCCCCATACCACTGGACACCTGGAAATTTCACTGAGGAGGACGGCCCTCATATTTTTTAGATTCATCTACCATCCTTTGACATGTGAACACCTTACCAGTAAGTCTAGAGTAGTTGCTACTACTTGCTCACTGGTTCCAATCAATATGATATCATCAATCGAATGGACCAGTGTGATGTCCTCTGGGAGGAAGAAATGATCAAGGTCCACGAAGACAAGATTATGATATAGCGTTGGAGAGTTGATACACCCCTGAGGTAGGACAATGAAAGTATACTGCTGACCTTGCCACTTGAATACAAACAGTTTTGGTGGGCCTTACTAACAGCTATTGAGACAAAAACATTTGCCAGATCAGTAGCTGCATACCAAGTAACAAGGGATGTATTGATCTGCTCAAGCAATGATACCACATCTGGAACAGCAGCTGCAATTGGAGTGACCACCTGGTTGAGTTTATAATAATCCACTGTCATCCTTCGAGGACCATCTCTTTTCTGCACAGGCCACACAGGAGAGTTGAATGGTGATGTAGTGGGAATCACCACCCCTGCATCCTTCAAGTCTTTAAGAGGGGCAGTAATCTCTGCCATCCCTCCAAGAATCTGGTATTGCTTCTGATTTACTATTTTGCTAGGTAGGGAGAGTTCTAGTGGCTTCCACTTGGGCTTTCCTACCATAATAGCTCTCACTCCATGAGCCAGAGAGCCAATGTGGGGATTCTGCAAGTTGCTCAGTATATCTATTCCAATTATGCATTCTGGAACCAGGGAAATAAGTACAGAATGGGTCCATGGACCCACTGGAGCCACTGTGAGAGGCACCTGAGCTAAAGCTCCATTGATCAGCTTACCTCCATAAGCCCCCACTCTGACTGGTGAACAAGGAGTGACATTTTGGATGCCCTGGAATTAATGTCACTTCTGAACCAGTGTCTATTAATCCCTGAAATATATGATTACTTCCTTTTTCCCAATGCACAGTTACCCTGTAAATGTCCATAGGTCCCCTTGGGAAAGACTTGGAGGAAGAGTGACAGTATAACTTTGAGGCAGTATAACAGGTACCTCCCACAAAGAGACCTGACCTCCTCATTCAAGCAGCTCTGGGTCTATAAACAGTCTCAAGTCTGGAAATTGATTAAGGGGCCATGTCCCTATTTTTGTAATTTAAGTTAGACTTCTATTCACTTGATCTAGAACTCTTCTGCTTATACAGCTCAAACAAGAATTTAGTAGAGTGCACATCTTCTGTACTTCTAGGTACTCTATGGTCTACTAGCCAATACCACAAGTCTCTGCAAGTCACATCGTTTTCACTCCTGCTTTGAGTCTACTGTCCATTGTGATAGCCACATCCACCCTGTCTTTGGTGACTGAATGCTGCCACCTGGCTTCTGACAACTTGGGATCCAATCATACCCATTGTGTTTAAGGATTCCGGTTCAGTGACAGCAGTTCCCAGAGTAATATCTGCCCTACAGAGAAGGGTGACTACAGAGCTCTTCAGGGATGATGGAGCTGGTCTCACAAAGTTGTTTCTCACACTTCTAGTAAAAGCGCTTCCTCTGGACATTCTTGGGGTGTACGATCAGGCTTCCCACAATAAATTCACTCTAACATTCTAATCTGTATACGTGGTGGGGGTGGGTCATGAAAAGAATTAGAATTATCTCTCAAGCCATTGCTTCAAGACATTCACTTACAGTTTCAGCTGGTGAAACAGGATTAATCACTCCAGGCAGAGGAGCAAGGGCTGTTTCCCCATGGGGGCAGTTATGTGCCTCACAGGCACTGAAGGGTTAATCCTTTCAGGTGAAGGTTGGGTGGCCAACTCCTCAGGGCAGGCTGGAGGTGAGGCAGCTATGTCTTCAGGGAAGACTATTACAGGATCATCTAGAAAAGACTGAGGATGATCTAGGGTTTCAATGTCTCCACAGCCATCATTATCAATCTGTATGTCTCCATCTTATTTTTCAGGGTCCCAATCCAATCAATATCCTCACTTTAACAGCAGACACCATGCAAGTTTGAGATTTCAGCGTACATGGTAAAATTGCTTCTCTAACAATGAGACTCTGAGTCTGATTGTCAGAGATCTCAAATCTGCAGCTACAGGAAATAAGATTTTCCTTCATGGCACTCATAGAAACTTTTACATCCATCAACAATGCATTAAGCTTCTCATTGGATGCTTTCAGCTCATCCCTTTCTCTTATCAATGTATACAGCATATCTAACAACAACCAGCCAAGATCTCCATACCTCTTAATTCCACAAAATTCCATAAACCTGTCAAAAACCTTATTATCCAAAACCTCACTTAATATAAGTGAATAATTAGCAGAATTGAATGGTGATATTTTGGCTATCTCTTTTGCCAGTTCACCCCATGGATTGGCAGTGTCATTCTTATGTGAAATAGAGTCAATAATGCCTTTGCATGTAGTCAGAGTAGAAAACCAATAATAAAAACCCATTTTTTTTTTTTACATTTCATCTTCTTTATCAGAGAAATTCTGGATTTATGGAATAATCGTGCATAAAATACAAGACCCCCATATGTCACTTCACCACCATCACCTTGCATCGGTGTAGAACTTTTGTTACAAATGATGACAGCACATTTTTATGGTTGCATTGCTATTTAAAGTCCATGGAAAAACCCATTTTTAAGATTCTGTTTCTTAAGAACCACTCCTGGTACCAAGCTATATTAGTTAGGGTTCTCTAGAGAAACAGAATCAGCAGGAGATATATGTAAATACGACATTCATAAAGGTGTCTCACATAACCATGGGGATATAGAGTTCAAGGTCTATAGGCAGGCCATGAGCTGGCAGCTCCAGTGAAGGTCCTCAATGAATGCTTAGGAGAGGTTGGCCGGGCAATCATGGGGATGTAAGAATCCAAGATCTGCAGGGCAAGTCATAAGCTGGCAGCTCCAACAAAGGTCCTCAATGAACTCTCAGGAGAGGCTGGCTGGCTGATACAGGAAGTGATGTCTCTCCTGAATCCTCCTTAAAAGGCTTCCAGTGATTAGATTAAGTGTCACTCATTGCAGAAGACATTCCCCTTAGCTGATTGCAAATGTAATCAGCTGCAGATGCAGCCAATGTGGTCAAGATTTAAGTTCATGAAATATCCTTATAGCAACAGGCCTGTGCTTGCCTGACCAGACAACCAGGCACCATCATCTGCCCACCTTGACACATGAACCTGACCATGATAGGCCCCCATAGCACATACCCAGAGCACAGTGAATTCCTCCTTTTGGATAAACCATGACAACTGCACAGGAACCACTCCAGCCAACTTCTCAGTCAAATCCTTTGGAATGACCAAGAGGAAAGTCAATGACATCCTTTCCACAATGACACAATAATCAAATGTGACTGATGAAGGGACCTTGACACTAACTGTTGCAAATTAAGAAAAACAGCCTCTTCTACATTAGGAAGTTTTCAGGACATTGGAACAACAGTGTCATCCTTATCTATTACTCTGAAAATCATACTGTCTACCTAACCTATTCTCAGGCCTCATTTGGACACAAGTTAGTTCCTGACCACCCTTAACCCCATTATAACAATTCCCAGTGCAGTATCCATTGCTCATATCCCAGCAGGCCCCACAAAGTTTTATACTTTGCCTGAAATCCTCTAGATGCCTGTATGCCTGGGGGTTGAGTGAGGCATGAACCAAAATGATGTATTAAAGGTAACACTTTCTCTTGCAGTCTGGCCAGCACAGAATATTTCTTCTTAGGTGAAAAAATGCCTATATAGCTTCACCACTAGCATGGAGAGGGACCTGAAACAGTGACTGTCTTATGTCCTGATCTAAAGGAGGGGTCACTTCAAGACAACAACAAAACACTAAACTAATCCAGGATACTTTGATTGTCAAGTCAAAAATCATTTCTGACCTAAAAGAGACAGCATGAACTCCAACCCACCTGTTGAAAGGCCCAGTACAGCTCAATTTTCTAAGAAGATTTGATTGGTTCCATTGAATTCCTCAACTATGGAAGTCATATGAAACTTGTCTAGAACTCTTGAGGGCATCACCAATGCTGCCATCAAGGCAATAGAGAAATTACAGTTCAGAGCAGGTAGCCTAGGGAGGTTTTCCTTCCAAATCCAAGACATCCTCACAGCTCAGCAAGGTGGAACACATGCTATCTTAAGAGAACAATGCCTGGATGCAAACCAATCAGATGAAATTTTGCAGAATATTAAAAACATGAAAGAGAAAATGCAAATATTCTATGAACAAGGGAACCCTGAAGCTTGGAACTCAGTTGGCTAAATTGTGGATCCTGGGGAGACAGGACTTGCAGCATATCTCAATCCATGCTAATCCCTTTTCTTATTACTGCCATCATGACGTGTTCATTCACCCATCTCCAGAACAACCGCTGCAACCACCTCCCAAGCCAGCCAACACACCAAGTCCTTGATCTGTAAGATTGCACTTAAGAAAATTATTTCTGTATTGATGAAAGTAAGCTAATTAATTCCTAGGAGACACCCCCACCCTCCTTGTTGCCCCAGTGTGCCCCTGACAAAGCAAATTCTGCAAATAAACTCACTACTTTCCCCCTATGTGGGACACAGTGTGCAAGGCTGAGCCTTCTTGGAGGCAAGGGATTGATACCAATTGTTGATCTGTGATACTTTTAGAGAAACTCTTGGTCAAAAGGAGGAAATGTTACAAGAAATAAAACAAAAGACTTGCACGGCTAAGAGATTTGAAAATGGAGTCAGGGCCATTCTGGGGGTGATGCCTTGGCAGGTCTCAGCAGAGATCACAGACTGCCCCAGGAACCAGAGGCCCAGGCAGCAGTGTCCTCAAAACCCACAGACACTGAGACCAGAAACAAACCCCAAGATAAAGGACTCAGTTAAACATCTAAACTGAAGAGCAATTGGAGCACCCCATGTATCTATCAACCAGAAACAACTTTTGTCCAATCTTCTTTTCCTTTAAAACCCTTTCCTGGAAATTCTAAGAGGGGACATGATTTGGGGTGCTCCCTGAACTGCAACTCTAAGACTCCACAGAAACACCTTTGCTGCCTTGTTATGTCTTAGTTACCAGGGCTTGTCCCTCCTGAGCCTGGGAGCAGCTCCTTGCTCCCCTGTCCCAGGATGAGTCTCCTCTCTTCTTTTGCCTCTCCCCCTGTCTTCCACTGCCCCCCAATCTCTTTGTGAGGGGGATGCTGAGAGATATAGCAACCATATACCCTGGCTACCCTGACCAGAACTGCCTGGCCCCTGTTATTGAGCCAACAGACTCCAGCTCCTGTACATGGCTGGGACCCCATGGTCCAGTGGAGGAGGGCCAGCCCCAGTCTCCAAGCCCACACTGCCTCCCCCTGGACCAGCAAGCAGGGCACTGAGAGCCTGGATGGCATGACCTGGGTGGTCACTTCTCACAGACAGAAGGTATCCCCAGGGAGCAGGACAGAGGGGGTGGCACTGACCTGCCACCTCCTGCTTGCTCTATCTCCTCATTCTATTGGTGTGGCCTGGGACTATCCTAGTACACTGACCCCAGCCAGCGGTGTTGGGTGAAGACATGTGGAGCCACCCTGTCTGTGTGGTAACAGGTAGAGTGGACACATGTCAGGGCAGCACAGACAATGAGGAGGTGGCCTCTGCTGCGGTCAGAAAGGGGCACTGTGGGCCCAGGTGTGGCCCCTTCCTAGTCACCACCAGTGGTGGAGGCCTGGAGGACATGGCACTGGGCCAGCCCAGACTCTGAGGCAAGCCCTGCAGAGTTGTCAGACCTTACTCCCGGGGCACTGAGGCCAAGAGGAGGTTCCAGCTGGGTTCCTAGGGCAGAGCGGCCACTGCTGTAGGAACCCCATGCGCCTTTCCAGGGACACACACCTGGGAATCTGGCAGGAGGGTCTCCACTGGGGAGAACGCCTGCAGGCCGCCTTGCTCCCTTGCCAAGCTCAGGGCTCCTGCACTGGGACTTGACCCCAGCTCCCCACGGCCTCTGGCCTAGAAGAGTGGCTGTGTGCCTCGGAGGCTAGCCTCTCCAGTCTCTCTGCTTTTACTTTCAGACATAATTTTATCTCGGTAGTACCAGGTTCAGTGAATATGTCAAGGTAAAGAGCTAGCTTGTTTGCATTTACAGAAGTCACATGACAAAACAGAAAGGATAAATAGCCCACTCTACTAATGATACCGATTCAGTACCAAAATCCTTCCCTCAACGACATCTCCAGCACTTAGAGCAGGAAGAGTTAGCCCTGTCTAGACTGAGTGACCTGCATGAGAAAGGGCCTGCTTGCTCTCACCCATTCAAGGCATGGAAGGCAAAAGAAAGGGGCGCATCATGGGCTGTGAGAGCCCCAGGACAGCATCTCATGTGTGTGTGTATGACAGCCAGGACAAGGTCCTCAGGTAACCCAGCATCTGTAAAAGGCATCTAGAGCACTGGGAAAAAATCCATATGGACACCAAGGGTCACACTGATACACTAATTGAACAGGCTGTGTAACTGTTGAGGTGAAGTACCAGCATGGTGGTTATATGCACAAAGCACTGGCCAAAGACTAGGGAAATGGAAAGACCTGTGACCAAGATGGCAGAGTGAGGCATTGCCAGCTCCCTCCCCAGAGGAGCTTTGCTCAACCCACAACAACTACAAGCATCATCCTTCTCAAGCCCAGAAACTAGTAAACGCCTGCAGAATTAGAGTGAAAGCCACAGCAAGACAGAGCTACTCAGATGCGGCATCACTCAGGCACCCTGCCCAGGGTCCCTGCCCTGCCCCAGCCTAGAACTGGCCCTGATCCATGCAGATCCTGGTCCCAGATCTGAGGGCACAGGTGGAAGTAGGGACCCCAGGGTCTGCCAGTGCCTTAGGGCCTTGCCTCCACACCCTGCCCTGTCAGTGGAATGTCGCCCATGAGCTTTCCTGGGGGACACAGGAGGGGAGCAGACAGCTGTGAGGCACGGGGCAGGGGCCTGCTGGCTGTGGAACATACAGGGAAGGGCCCGGGCTCTGAGGAAGCATCTCCCTGGGTAGGGCAGTTTGGAACCATTTGTGCCCCAGAAAAACATGTTCTTAAAGTTAATCCAGGTCTGTGAGTGTGACCCATACTGAGCAGGAGCTTTGAATGAGGTGAGTAGTTAGGGTGGTCCATGCCCAATCAGGAGGTGTCTTAATCTGAGATTGAAGTCCTTTATAAGAGAGTGAAGTGCAGCTAGAGAGAGAGCGAAAGCCAGGGGAGGCAGGAAGCTGGAATTCAAGGAAACTTGGGAGAGGACAGAGAGGCCAGGGAGGTGCCAGGGGCCTTGCCATGTACAGGGAGGCCAGGACCCAGCCACAGAAGGCCAGTTTCGTTGGGGTAAGCATCACTCCAAGGTGGACTTTGTCCTGGCCTCAAAGCCAAGAGCAGTCAAGTCCCCATTGTTTAAGCCAATCTACTCATGGGATTTTCTGGAGCAGCCTGGAAGCTGGAACACAGGGGAGAGGGCACATTCAGAGACGAGTAGACAGGGGAGCTCTAGGCCCACAAGCACAGGCCCAAGACCAGATCCATGTCCAGGGGGATCAGGGGGCCCCTATACTTCAGCTGCTCGGTTCTATTTTTCCATATTTTTCTTTTCTGTTAGCTCCTGGCATTCAAGAAAAGTTCAGTGAGAAGGCTAATTGGATACGAGTTTAAGGAACAGACAGCTCAGAGTCTAAATTCCAGCAAAGAATACATTAAAATATCAAACTGCTCAGGTTTCAACAAAAGTTTACAAAACATGCAAAGAGGAAGTGATAGCTCAGGTCAATGAGAAAGCTACACAATCAGAAACTATCCATGAGGAGAACCAGATCTGGGACATACCAAAAGGATTTTTTAAATGGTCCTAAATAAACTCAAGAAGGTAAAGGAAAATATGAACAACAAACTAAAGGAATTCATGAAAAGAATAGATGAACACAAAAAGAATATCCATAGAAAAATGGAAATTATAAAAAAGGAACATACAGTACTGAGCACCACAGAAACAAAAATGAAAAATTCCCTTGTGGAGTCCCACAACAGATTTGAGCTAGCAGAAGAAAGAATCTGTAAACTCGAAGATAAGATTATTGAAGTCGCCCAGCCTTAGGAGCAGAAAAGTTTATTATAATCAAACTGTCAAATTCCAAAGGCAGAATTCTGAAAGTTGTGAGAGAATCAATGTGTCATGTATCAGGGAATCTCAATAAGATCAATTTCTGATTTCTCATCAGCATCCATGGAGGAAAGACAGCAGTAGGATGACATAGTGGAATTGGCCAAGTGAAAGTACAAAAATGCCAAGCAAGAATTCTGTATGTGGCAAAACTGACATTCAAAAATAAGGGAGAGTTTAAGACATTCCAAGATCAATGCAAGTGAGGGATTTGTCACCACTAGACCAAGTGTACAGGAAATGCTAAAGGGAGTTCTGCAGGTTGAAAGAAAGGACATCAGACAAGAGATTGAAGCCACCTGAAGAAGTAAAATCTCTGGTGACTATATGACAGATTTTTGCAAATTGTCAATATGCAAAAATGCCAGTATTATTGTATTTTTTTGTAATTCCAATTCTTTTTTGCATGGGCAGGCACTGGGAATCAAACCCAGGTCTCCAGCATGGCAGGCAAGAATTCTGCCACTGAGCCACCATTGTACCACCCTGTAACTCCACTTTTTAATCCTACAGGACCTAAAAGCAAACACATAAAATGTAGTGATAAATCAGTGGTTTTGAACTCATAATATATGAATTCATAATTTATGGTAAGAACTATAGAAAAGTAGGGTGTTTAGTTTCCTAGCCTGCTCAAGCAAATACCATTGGCTTAGGCAATGGGAATTTATTTGCTCATGGTTTTGAGGTCAGGAAAATGTCCAAATCAATGCATCATCAAGGCGATGCTGTCTCCCTGACACTGTGTTCTGAGCTGCCTGCAGGCCATCTCTGGTCCTTAGCTTGTCATGTGGCCTAGCATGTGGTGGTATCTCCTGGTCTCTTCCTTCTCTTTTATTGATCCTTTTCTGGCTGCTCCATATGTAGATTTTTATCTTTGTCTGAATTTCATTCTCTTTTATAAAGGACACCTGTAAAGGGATTAATACCCATCCTGATTTGGCTGGATCACACCTTAACTGAAGCAGTCTCATCCAGTCCTACTTACAATGGGCTCATGCCCAGAGGACCAGATTAACTTAAGAACATGTTTTTCTGGGGTATGGGAACATAGTTTGGGTATGCCAATATCTAAGTGAGTGAGAGTGTTGTATATTGAGATGTTGAATTACTGAAGAACCTGCAAGCTCCTAGAGATAGAAGTTAGTGTATAGGCTGCCAAGGGTGGTGACAGGGAGAATGGGGAGGTAATGAAAAATGGATTTAGGGCTTCTGTTTGGGGAGATGGGATAGTTTCGGTAATCAAAGGTGGTGGAGGTATTTCAACCACTTAATGGTGTGCTTGGGAAAGATAGGAGGGTTTATGTTGTATGTGATCCCAGAAATGTTTTTAAAAATGAGCAACTAAAGAGGCAATGGCAGTTAAGTACCACATGTGATCTTGGACATGAGCTACCAGGGAGGAGAAAAGGCATAAAAGGACATTTTGGGGACATGTGAAAAATTTAGAATATAGAGTGTAAGCTTTATAGCAATGTTAAATTTCTTGAACTTGATAACTGCTCTCAATGTGATTACACAAGTGAATATCCTTATACCTAGGAAATGTACAAGGAAGTATTAGGTGTTCAAGGAGCCTACAACCTATGCTCAAGTATTCAGAAAAAATGGATTGATAAATAAGACAGATAACCAGATAGATGGATGGATAGCTAAAGAATGAAAAGGTGAAGTGGCAAAATGTTTAAATTGATGGATCTGGCTGTCTGGGGGAATAGGAGTGGATTGGAGTTCTCTGTATGGTTTGCACTATCTTTGTAACTGTTCTATAAGTTTGAAAGTATTTCAAAATTGAAAGTTGTTTACTAAAAAGTTCTTTTTACATGGAAATGAAAGGTAGTACTTACAGGGAACATTCCACATGTCTGGGATTGTTAAATTCCCCAGTGTAAGTGTACCTAATAGAGGAATGCAGAATCTTGATGGTGGGCACTGAGTGATGGGGAGGAGGTGGTGGTGGCCGTGTCCCCATAAAGCTACCTATACATCCTATCCCCTGGTCCTAAAACTGGGGCCTCATTTGGAAAAGGGTCTTGAAGACATGAGTAGCTAAGGGGAGGCAGATGGGTCAGTGGCCCTGATAAGAACAGTTGTGTCTTTATAAGAAGAGAACAGGCAGACCCACACACAGAGCTGAAGGGGCCACACGATGGAGCAGAGACTGAGGATGTTCGTGGGACCAGGGGCATCCTGGATCATGGCTACCCCAGAAGCAGGAAGCAGAGGGGAGCACCCACCCCCAGAGTCCTCAGAGGGGGTGCTGCCAGCACACCGCTTGTTTCAGACTTCCTGCCTCTGAAAGCAAGAGAACCAATTTCTGAGGTTTTAAGCCACCCCATGTGTGATGCTGTGTTCCTGCAGCCACTGGAGACAGAGACTCTGAGACTGGCATGTGGGGCTCCACTGCACTGCTCCCTACCTTTTCTGAAAGTCATAATGACACATTTAAGGAAAAGAGCATCTGGCTGTAGTCACTGAGTCCTGGAAAGACAGTGAGGCAGACCTTCCAGAGGTTTATCTGGAAGGCTGGACAAGCTCAGGTCCGCTGTAGGTTTGCAGGTGCAGCTCCAACTCACTCTTGCCTCCCTATGTCCCTGCCAGACTCTCCAGAGTTCACACGCATCTGGTTCTCTTTTCTAGACCCGAGCGCGAGACTCCCAAGATGGACAGGCTGAAGCAGGCAAGCCACGACTCTGTGCTATCCCACCCTGAGAAACGCAGGGATCTCCGTGCCATCCCACTCTGTGGATCCACCCTCAGATGTGTGGGGGGTCTTTGGACGTGGGGGGTTCTCCATGACCATCCACCCTCGGGTGCGCCCCAGGTGCTGGGTGCAGGCTCCCTGCCCAACTGCCATTGCACACCCATCCCAACAGCAACCTTTCGAGCCGTGGTCTGGTGGCTCCTGACATGGTTTACCTGGAGGTCTGGGCTTGAAACGAGCCTCCATGATACCCAACAACACTAGGCAAGATATAAATATGCCCAGGGCCTCCCAGCCACCAGAGGCAAAACAATCCTACCCAGCAGTTCCCACAGAGCCACCAGCTGGGCCCTTCCCTGGACCACCTCTACCATCTTAAGTGACACGATGTGAAGACGGGTCTGGTAACGGCTCCAGGTTATACACTGGCCAAGGCATACGGTGAGTCTTCAATGGACAATAAAGGGGCTCCTCTTCCCCAATGCAGACCCCTCCCTCCTTCCTAGAACCATGGTGTGTGGGGAGGATTCAGGTGGGCAGGGCCTTAGCTAGGCGGGTTTGTGGCACCCTTCTCAGCTCCCCTCCCCTGAAGGCAGGTGCGTCTAAAGGATACCATGAAGGCTATATCTTTCCAGAAGTCAGGCAGCAAGGGAATGAAGAAAATGAAGGCAGTTGTAACGATGATCACCAGCACTGCCCAGGCCAACACCTGGAGGGGGTGCAAAGACATGGTCCAGCCACTCTCTCCGGCACGCCGAGGCGGTTTCTGCTCTGCCCTGCTGGCCATTGCATCTGGGGCAATTCTTCGCTGGCTCCTGCCAAAGGTGTCCATCTGAAGGTAGGGAAGGGTGAGGACACAGAGGGCCATCATCCAGCACCCCACAGTTCTCCAATCTGTACCCCCACCTTGCCCAGGGCTCCTCAACCACCTGCATCACTAAAGTGGGATGCTGGCATGATATGTTCATAGGCTTGGGGCCAGGTTGGACCCACCTGGTGAGCCTGGCCTAGACCTGACCCAGCCTTCACCAGCCTGGTTTGTGGGAGGGCAGAGCAAACCCTGATACCAGCTGGGTAACAGGGATTCCAGTCTCCTGCAGCCAAGAGCCAGTTCTGGGCCCACCAGGTCCCCACATCCAGCCACCCAAGCACCCCAACTGTCATCCTAGCTGGGTCCTCCATGTCCACCCTGCCCACCTGATTTCTCTCTGGAAGTCCTACAGGCTCCTCACAGTTAGTCAGTCAGCACTGAGTTGACAAGTAGCCCAACCATCACTTCTGAGATCCATCAGGGGCATCCTGGTGCTTGAGACAGAACCCTGGACTTTTTATATGCAGCCTAGGTGGCAGGTGTACAAGGAATCTGGCCCTGCCACTACTGAGTGCTCTGTAGAGGTTGCCATACTACGTCCTCTCTTCTCCACCGTGCACAGTGGCCCCCACCTCCAGGGAGCAGTGCATCATTGTGGGGGGAGGGGCTCCCAGTTGCATGAGCACAGCCCTGTTGTCATGGGGCATGAGGCTATAAGGGCAGGACTGGTCTTATTTATTGCTACACTTCAGCACCACCCAGAGCCAGGCACAGGGACAGTCATCTAAAAAGACACCAAGAAGCCAGCATTCAACTTCACTGATCCTGAGCCAGGCCCATCTCTATTCTTTCCTCTGGAGACAAATGCTTGTCTGGGACCCTCTGTGCACTCACATTTGCTTCTGAATGACTACCTCATGTGGCCCAGTGAGCAGCATCCTGCTGAGCTGGGCACCCATCCTCATTCTGCCTGGGCCTCACCATGGCTTGTGCAACCTGCCCTGGTCCCTGAAGAGATGACTGCCCACCTTCCTCATCCTTTCTCCCTTCTGAGGACTTTCCTAGTGATGTCAGGGCTGCAACTCAGTGCTAAGACCAGGTGTCCATGGTGGATAAACTCCACTCCCAGTCAGGGGACTGTGAGGCTCATGCTTTACCATATTCACCTCAAGAATTCCACTCAGGTGTTAGGAAAACACACCTACACAGAGGAATAGACACATGTGTGCACAAGTACACACAGGCATGTGCATGAAGAGGTCAATGTGCAGCTGTGCACAAACAAGTGCAAAGATATCTGTGCACACAAATGCTTGTGCAAGTACATACATGCATGGGTACACAAGTAATCATGAATATGAGTGCAAATCATCACACATACACATGTGCTTGTGTGCACATACATACACATGTACAGATACCATGTGTGTGCACAAATAAATGTGCACACTTGCACACATACAAGCATGCACACATGCATAGTGCACATATAAGCACATATACAAATATTATACATAGAGACAAATACACACAGAGACACACATGTGCACATGTGAAAGGAGCCCTGGAGACTCTGGGGAAGATTTGAAGTGAGTGGGGAGAGCCTTAAAGACAACAAGTGAGATCATGAATCCAGCCTCAGGAAGCAGCAAAGCTGGTATGGAGGAGACACTGGCACATGTGAAGTGTAGAGGGGGAAAGAGGCTTACCTTTATCGATGGGATGGAGCTATGAGGGGACAGGGATGTCTAAAGAGGACACCCCAAAGCCCTTACAGAAAAGAGGAGGTGTTATTTTGGAAGAGGCTGAGCAGATGAAAACTATTTCTGGAAGTTCAATGTGATCTAAATTAATTCTACACTAACTTAAACAACATAAAGAAGAGCTGATAACAGAGATTTGAATGGGGGTACACTGTCAGTGGGTGGATGGGTGGGGGTGGAGGCAGCCTCTTCCCCAGGCCCACTGAGAACCTCCCAGTACCTCATGGATGATGTCAAATGTGCTCTCCTCTGAGCTCTGACACAAGCCCTCAGATCCGGGTCATGAGCTTTCTATGTGCAGAGATAATAAGGGTACCTGGGGGGTGAGAAAGAGGGTGAGTGCCCCACAGGAAGTGGATTTCTATCTGCAGAGACAAGGTTAGGGCATTCACCTAGTCCCACCCTTACCCTTTTGGCAGGGCCTGATCTTAAGCACTTCTGGGAATCAAAATTCAATGTTCTTTGCACAAAGCTTGAAATATGTGCAAAAGAAAGGAAACGTGATTTTCCAGTTCAGATTTGCAGGTGCTGGAAGACACGAGCAGTTCACAGAGAGTGGGACCAGACAGCAGGCTGCCCACCCAACATGCATCCTCTTTCCTCCCAGGGTGAATGGGCCCTTGGCAGCCATCCTGCCTGCTCCAAAAGTGCAGAAATGGTAGAAGAGAGGTGAACAAGAAAATAGTGGTGTACTTGTCAGAACCACATCCTCCTGCTTTGCTCCACTCAGTGTGATCACGGGCCCTGGGAAGAGTGCCAGAGACCACCAAGGACAGCCCTGCAGGGAGCAGGGAGATGAGGACCCCAGCACTGCACCCCTATCTGAAAGAAGCAGATGCCCAAGCCCAGCATTTACCAACCCCTCCTCAGAGGCCCAGGTGGTCTGCTTCAGCCTGGTTGATGGGGATCCTGCTGACCCCACCTGGCCAGGCTGCACCACCAGCAAGGGGAGCCCCTTGCTAGGGGATCTCCACTAAAGAGAGGTGCTAGATAACTATTCCCTTCCCTTTGGGGTCTGGGACTCCCTTTCTCTACTGCAAGATACTGGGGTGTGCAGATGGAACATCAAGGGGCACCCAGTTAGATTGACTACCCACTGGGAAGCCTCTCTGCTCCCCACAAGCAGGGGTCCTACCACCACATGCACTGGCCTGGGAAGAGCAATAAGCTCACACAAAACTGTTCCTATCAGCTTCATTTAGAATAGCTTCAACCTGGACACAAACCTTGGAACCCTACTCAACAGAGCAACCTGTTCTTAAGCTCAATGCTTGGGTGTGGACCCAAGGCGAGTGGGACCTCTTGTTGAGGTACTTTCTATTAAGGGGTAACCCAACTGAATCAGGGTGGGTCTTAATCATATTACTAGCGTCCTTTATGAGTAAAATGAAATAGACACAGATGGAAGGAGAGCCACAGGAAGAAGTGGAAGTCAACAGAACTCAGGGAAGAGGAGACGCCACTATGTGGATTGCCATGGGATAGAAAAGCCCAGGACCAAGGGTTTCTGGCAGTCAGCTTTGGAATGTGATGATCTTTGGGGGAAGAAAGTATTGTCTTCTAATACTTCAGGTTTGGACATTTTCCAAGTGTCAGAATTGTTGAGCCAATAAATTTCCATTGTTTACAGAAACTTATCACATGGTATTTGTTTTAGCAGCCCACTGTGTCATTCTTGGGTCACTAGAACCACTTTGTCATTTTGAGATCACTAGAACCCATGGCAGCATTGCCGGATTGCTAGAACCCACTGCAGCATTCCTGGGTCACAAGAACCCACTGAACCACATCTGAGTCACTAGAACATACTGAGCCATTCCTGGGTCACCAGAACACACAGTGCCCTTCCTGGGTCAATAAACCCCACTACAGCAATCCTGTAAAATACTGGGATCACAAAAACCCACAGTGACAATCAAAGATCACAAGAAAGCACTGCAGCATTCATGGGACACTAGAACCCATTCTGGCCTTCCTGGGTCACCAGAACCCACTGTGTCCTTCCTGGGTCACCAGATTCATGGAGCCATTCCTGTGTCATTAGAACCCATTGCACAATTCTTGGGTTAAAGAAACCCACTGCAGCATTCTGGGTCACTAGAATCCAATCCTTCCTTCCTGGGACACTAGAACCCGCTGCAGCATTCCTGGGTCACAAGAACCCACTATGCACTTCCATCGTCACTGAAACCACTGTACCATTCCTGGGTCACTAGAATCTACTGAACCATTCCTGGGTCAGAGATATCCACTGTAGCCTTCTGGTTTCCATTGTAACTATAATCCACTACACCCTTTATGGTTCACTAAAACTGCTGTGCCATTGCTGTGTCATAGTGCAGCATACCTGTGTCATTAGGTCCCACTGTGTCATTCTTGGGTCACTAGACTTCACTGTGCCCTTCCTGGCTCACTACAACCTGCAGCACTCTTCCTGGAGCTTACAACTCAATGTACCATTCCTGGGTCACTAGAATCTAACCCCACCCCTCTTGGATACCTAGAACCCACCTTGCCCTCCCTGGGTCACTAGAAACCACTGCAGCATTCCTGGGTCACTAGAACCCATTGTACCATTCTTGGGTTACTATAAATCACTGCACCATTCTTGAGTAACTAGAGCCTACTACACATTTCTTGGATGACTAGAATCTACTGTTTCCTTCCTGGGTGACTAGAAGCCACTGTGCCCTTCTGGGTCTTAGAACCCACCGCACCATTTCTCTGTTTCTATTACTTCTGTGCTGTTCTTGGGTCACCTGAACCCACTGCAGCATTCCTAGTCACTAGCACACACTCGGTTCTTCTTGGATCACTAAAACCCACAAATCACCATAACCCATTGTGTCATCCCTGGGTTACTAGAATCAATTGCAGCATTCTGTGTCACTACAGCCTACTGCACACTTCCTGGATTATAAAAACCCACTCTGTGCTTCTTGGGTCACTAGAAACCACTGTGCCCTTCCTGGGCCACTAGAACCCACTGAACCCTTCCTGGGTCACTAGAGCCTATTGCCATTCCTGGATCACTTTAATCTGCTGCACCTCTCCTGGGTAATTAGAACTCATGTCACCATTCCCGGGTAACTGACTGTGTCCCTCCTGGATCACTAGTACCCACTTCAGCTTTCCTGGGTCACTAAAACCACTGAAACTTTCCTTGATCATTAGAACTCACCACACCCTTCATGGGTCACTACATCCCACTCCTGCATTCCTGGGACATTTAAACCCACCACAGCATTCCTGGGTCACTAGGACCCACTGTACCCCTCATAGGTCACTAGAACCCACTGCAGCCTCCCTGGATTGCCAGAGTCCAATACACCAATCCTAGCTCCCCCTATAACCTGCCATGCCCTTCCAGGAGTCCCCTGGACCACTGTGCCTTTTCTGGATCCCCCTTTCAATCACCAAGTCCTACCTGTTTCTCCCTGGGATCCTCCATGTACTTCCCGGTCACCCCTGAAGCTGTTGTACCCTTCCTGGACCCCTGAGTCACCCACACCCTTTACAGACCCTGGGTCTGCCACCCCTGCTGGTTCCTCTGCTGTCAGCTGCCCCATCCTCACCTCTAGTCCAGGTTAAGATGTGGTTATCCAAGGGTATAAACTTTCCAGAACAGTCTAGGCAAAGCAGAAAAGGAAGTAAACCTTCCTTTGTCAGCCAAAGCCAAGACAAGTAGGTAGGCTATGCCTTGACTGGCATGATAGTGATACAACCCCCAGACACCTCATAATCCAGTTCAGGGAGTCACAGAACCTCCCTGCTCTGAGGAGGAGACACACCTGAGGGGGGAGGGGAAAGGAGAGGGAGTAGAGAAGGGGAAGTCAAGGGATGCGGAAGAAACAAAACGAGGCCTGGGGGAACCTAGCAGACCCTACCCCAGGACTCCTAGGCACCATGGCACCTTTTTCACAGGTGGGACCCCAGCATAGGGCCAGTCCCCCATCTTACCAAGTCCCCCTACCCACACAGATCCATCTCTCATGGCCTGAGTTTCACTCTCTGCCCCCAAGAGAATGCACAACCAGAAAATCTGTTATTGAAAGCATGGCTTACTCTTCACACTTCAACAGCTAAGGGGGGAGGGAATTGTCATCTCCAACTTTCTTCACTGCTCCATTAAGGGCTCTGCTTCTGTACCAGAGCCAATATCTACATTTCTGTCCTCAGATTCAGAAGCTGGGAGTCACATGTCAGACACAGAGAAGCCCACACCCCCCAAAAAGAGACAGAGGGATGTGCCACTCTCATGCACACAGTGGGGTGCCCCCAACAAAGACAGAGAAGTGACCCCAAATATAGAGGAGTGCCCTCAACAAAGATAGAGAGGGGCTCCCCAAAAGACAGAAGAGTGCCCCCCAAAAGACAGAGGAAAGTCCTCCAATAAAGACAGAAGAGTGCCCCCCAAAAGACAGAAGACTGCCCCCCCCACCATGGACACAGAGAAGTGCCTCCCAACAAAGACAGGGAAATGCCTCTCATGATGGACACATAAGTGTGCTCCCATAAAAAAGACAGAGATGAACCCCTACCAGAACACAGAGGGTGTCCCCTTGTTCTAGGTTGCTAGCTGCTGGAATGCAATATATCAGAAATGAATGGCTTTTAAAAAGGGGAATTTAATAAGTTGCTAATTTACAGTTCTAAGGCCGAGAAAATGTCTCAATTAAAACAAATCTATAGAAATGTCCAATCAAAGGCATCCATTCAGGGAAAGATACCTTGGTTCAAGAAGGCCGATGAAGTTCAGGGTCTCTCTCAAGTGAGAAGGCACATGGCGAACACAGTCAGGGTTCCTCTCTCATCTGGAAGGACACATGGCGAATACGGCATCATCTGCTAGCTTTCTCTCCTGGCTTCCGGTTTCATGAAGCTCCCTGGGAGGTATTTTCCTTCGTCACCTCCAAATGTTGCTGGCTCTTGGACTCTCTGCTCCATGGTGCTGCAGCATTCTCTGCTCTCTCTGAATCTCCTCCATTCTCCAAAATGTTTCCTCTTTTATAGGACTCCAGAAACTTATCAAGACCCACCCAAATGGGTGGAGACATGTCATCACCTAATCCAGTTTAACAACCACTCTTGATTAAATCACATCTCCAGGGAGATGATCTGATTACAGTTTCAAATGTACAGTATTGAATAGGGATTATTAGAAAGGGGAGTGCCCCCCAAATATAGACAAAGCAGTGGCCCCAGTAAAGGCAGAGGAAAGAATGCTTATTTTTGTAAGGTAAGCATGGTTGAATAGTGGTGATTTCACATAACTGAACCTAACCAAAGGCAGCCAGTTCCCATGAGTGTGAAGTAGTATTTTCATTCACCATTTGCCTAAGTTTCAAATATTTTTGATGGTCCTGCATGTGCAGGACAGCAGAGCAAGGCGATAGTGCTAAGTCCACATGGACACACTCACACAGAGGGTCTGGCATGTGAAAAGGGGGCCATCTAAAATCATGTGGCCAAGACAGGTCTCTAAAAAAGCGTGCTGGGATAACTGGCTAGCCATTTGGAAAAAAGATAAAATTGGATCAATATCTTATACTACACACAAGAATAAACTTACAATGTATCAGAGATCTAAATGTGAGAATATGAAACCTTTTCAGCACTAGAAAAAAGTATGAATTAATTTCACAATAAGCAGGGTACATAGAGCGAAAAGATTTCTAATTATGACTCACACACAAAATGCATTTTTTTAGGAGGGGATGATAGGGCAGGTCCAAATTCATCTTAAAAAAATAATGTTAACTGTACCTATGTGAAACTCATTTAAGTATGTATTTTATGTATATATGTTATTTAAAGAAAAGGGGTAGGTAGCATAACAGAGAACATAGGACATAAAAAATGAGTATGACTGCTGAATAATTATGTTGATATTTCTTTTGGTCTCCAGGGTCTTGGAACAGCCAGAAGAAAAAGAAAAAATGGAGAATCATGGTAACCCATAGCAAACTTCAAAATCTGTTTTATAACCACTTGTTAAAATGTACTTGAAAATTCATTGCTTTTTAGTATACAGGTTGTATTGACAATTTAAAAAATGTTAAAAAGAATTCCAGTAGGCTTTAATTTTACAAAAGTGGAAATCCAATCTTGAATTCATATGGAATCACAAAGCCCTCGCAGTAGCTAAAACAATCTTGAATGAGTCTTACAACACAGGACTAACACTAAGAAGGATATCACCCAAAAGTCTGCAACAAAATACACAAAGAACTAGAAAAAACTGACCTGTTTTCAAGAGGAAATGCAACCAACAGAATTCAAAAGTAACCACAGAAAGAATGATCAGACAAAGTAGTTATTCTATCCATGCCCAACAAGGTAGGGGTAGATCCTCCTGAAGCAAACAGAAAAAGTACTCAGCAAAGAAAAAGAATTAATGAAAAGACGTAAACAGGAATTCTAGAGCTGAGCACAAATTATCTAAAATAAAAATTAACTGAGTAGAATCAATCACAGAAGAGGAAAGAATCAGGGGGCTTGGAGATTAAGGAGCAGAAATGACACAAAGTGGACAGAGAAAATGTGAACAGAGAGATTGAATAAAAATTAACAACATCTGAATAACCATTAGCAATCAATATTAAAAGTTATAACATTCATTACAAAGTCTGAAACAGCTGGTGCAGAATGAACAGATGAGAAAAAATGATGGAGCATTGCACCTTACATGAAAAATACAGATCCCAAGAGTTCAGAAAATCTCATATGTATATCTGAAAGTCAAACTGCTAAAAACCAAAGAGGAAGACAATATTTACAAAAAGAGCAGATAAACACCCATTATGTGGAGGAAGATAACAATTGAAGGTCCCTGATCCCTGCATGGAAACACAGAGTGAAAAGCATCTTTAAAATGCTGAAGGAAAAGAACCATCAATGCAGAACTGTATTGCAGCAGAATGTGCTTTTCTAAGGATTAAAGGCAAAAAAAAAAAAAACAAGCAGGGCTGGAGAAGATAGAAAAACAGGAAAATTTATCTCTAGAAACTTGCTCTATTACAATGTCAAAGGAAATCCTTTAGGCTGAATGTAAATGATTACAAGAAGCTTTGAACTGCAAAAAAATGGAGGTGGACCAGAAATAGTGAATATCTAGATAAATGTGATACTGTCTTACGCAAATCTGAAATTCTTTACTATAGGAATGAATTTAGCATACTTACAAAATTTTTGCAAAAATTATGACATAGTCTGGGAGGGTTATGGTAAAATGCGTATAAATAAGACCGGGGGATTAAATCATTTACATGCCTGTAAGTCATCGATATTTTACTTGAATCATTAAAACAAGAACACATGCTGGTATATGAAAAAGTTGGTATACATATGTAACCTCAGAGCAATGACTAAAAAAGATCTAAAGTTAAGAAAACTTGGGTAAGCACAAAGTCCTACACCTAGGAGATACAAATCAAGCAGCAAAAATATAGAGACACAAGTGTTGTGTGAACATAAGTTTTCAGTTCCCTTGGTTAAACACCTAGGAATAGGATGACAGGATCATATGGTAAGCGTGTGTCTCTCAGGCTGCCCTCCCCAGCCCGATTGCCACCACCACAGCAGGACCTGGGTGGCCCTGTTCTTCAGTCAGTGACACTCTCCTCATGACCCTGGGGAAAGGGCCACAGACCCACAGCTGCTGACAGCAATGCTGGGACCTCTGGCAGAAACCAGGGAGCCTGAGCTCACTGCCAGATGGTTTTCTGCTATGCTGCCTAAGGGGTCCCTTCCCCCACATGGAAGCTGACACTGATGGGCCAGAGCAGGAGGATGGCCACATCTCCCTCACTCCAAACACCTTCTTCCAGCATCCCTCAGGTGTCACGGGTTCAGGAATCTAAGCAGCAGCTTTGTCACATATGTGTCATTCAGGTGTCACACTCCTTCCATGCATTCTCTGCTTACACTTTTCCAAGATGTAGCACAGACAAAAGTCAAGGTGTTTGAGATTTGCCTTTGGCCAATGCAAACTGGAGCCTTCCATTGCTCTCCATACACGTGTCCTACCCACCTGCCATTCACAGGCAGTTACCTGGGGAAGAGTCACGCCTCCTTTGCCTTGGACCCACACAAGAGCATGAGGAATTGTCACGATGATCTGAGAAGGCACCCCAGACCTGGTAGCATTCAGTCTGCATTAATGCCCTGGGGTCAGTGGAGCCCTCTCCCTCTTCTCAAGCCTGAGCCTCTCATGAGAATCCTTCATTTCAGGAGCCCAGAAAGCAGCTCCATCCAGAATGACCCACTCCGTGCCTATGCACACATGCCTTTAGGAAATGCCATCACAAGCTTAAACAGCTCCACTGGAGACTTCCACCAGTGGGGAGGGAAACTGGCAGTCCCCTCCCTACACCAGCTGCCTCCCAGGCACACTACGGAGGTGAGGGAGGATGCCCTCTGTCTATCTTCACCACCCCAGTGGTGGCCCACAGGAAGACTCAGAGCAAAGAGGCTTCCAATGAGACTGAAGGGATGAAAGAAATTCAAGAAATTGTTCATCTGAATCACACAGTACTAGACACCTTAGGCTGAAGGCTCCTCTCCTGCCACAAGACAAGGGGACTCTGATGCTGCAACCATACTCTCAGTTAAATTATCACATGTCATAGATTGGGAGGAAACTGGCTAAAGGAAGACCTTGCAATCTGGGCAAGAAAAGAGTTCAAAGTGGGAACTGAAGCAATAGAGAACTGGTGGCATCTGTGGAGCTCCTTCTGTGTGCTGATCACCCTGTCAAAAGTGATGAGAAGCAAAAGAACCTTGGTTTCTGACCTCACAGGACTTCAAGAGTCCAGTGAAACTGATCACTGTGCAAACTACACAAATTGATCTGTATTTACAAATGTAGGCATGGTTTGGTAAGAGAAACTGAAGAAGCTTTTGGGACACGTATACCAAATATCCTGACCTGGGCATGGAGGAACACTGTCTTCACACAGCATCATCTAGGGTAGACTTTACCTTATAAAGTCTTCACACTTGTCCTCTCAGGAACCCTAGATGTCTGTTTCCTTCTCACACTGGTCATGATGGACTGGGCAGGAACCAAACCTGTGTTTAACTGACCCATATTCCTATGCCACAGGCAATGTCTCCTGCATCACAGACCTTGGAGTGGGCAGCCTGCTACTGAGTATTTGTTTCAACTGGTCCAGGCATGCTTGAAAACTTCTGTTTGCCATTTCTTTGACCCCCCTCCCCTTGAGAGCCCTTTAAATAAGGCTGGTACTAGTGATTACTGGTCACTCACAGAAATGTCATGGAAGCCTTCATGATTACTCATGTTGAAGAGGCCATGAACCTCTGCCTGGTTCACATGTGGGTCACTCACTCGGGCAGACCTTAGCCACTGGGAAGGGTCTTGAGTCCCTGTGACTGCCCTGCTACCAGGCAGCCCTAGCCAATGGAAAGGTCTCACATAAGTCCTCCAGACACTGCTGCAACCTACAGAAGTGAGACTACCATTGACCCATGCGTTTCCACCTCTGGCTGGAAAAACACCCCTAGCCAGGGGCCTTTCTATGCTCAAACCTCAGATATCAACATGCAGTAGTAGCCACCCTCACTGGGCACAGCCAAGTACCTACATGAGCAAAGAAATTACTGATTATATGCTTCTCTTTTGTTAAATAGGGTTTTTGCCTAGTAAGAGCCACAAGGACAATACACTTGCATTAAAATGAAAATCTGAGTTTCCTCCTTCCCTATCCTTCAGCTACCCAGGTATACCTCTGGAAGTGATAATGTTACATTTCCATATAGCAACCTACATACATTCATTGAAAATTCCAGTGGGAGTGACACTGTGCCAGCCACTTCAAAGCTGTCATACATATTTACTCATGTGTTCTCTACTTACTGTGGCCACTGAGCTGTCAGAAAAGAAAGTTCTCATCTTCATCTAACTATTCTCCCAAAATGGGAAGCCTGGATTATTTCCCTTTCAAAGTCTACAACTGTGATAGAATGATAACATGTTACATACATATGTCCTATTTATTTTCCACTTTACTTTCCATTTTGACACTGATGTGTGAACCTGGCATAGATTTGCTGCATTTTTCAACAAGTTAGGGGTCTTTCTAAACTGTGTTAGGACAAAACAGTATCACTGGTTTGTTTCCACACTCATTCAACCACCTCCCTTAGTTGGGTAAATCTCTGGAGAAAATATGACAATGTCCATCATGCCGTACTTTTTATACCTCATCAATGACCTATATGATTTATTGGTTTTAGAAACTTAAGACAAACCAGCAGTGACTGTCATTTGTACAGTAGCATACTTTTACCATTAGGGGTACATTCCTTATTTTACACAAGGCAGCTCCCTCATCTTCCTTCTAAGATTTCCACTTTTTGCATACATTTGGGGACAGATCTTATCCCTTCTCCCTTCATACAGGTAGTTTTCACTGACAGAGTAAAGAAAATTTGCATGTTTCTGTGTCTATTTATGAGCCAACCACACAACCGATCCTCCATTTACCTTAATTATATGAGTTCATCCATAACAGGAACGCACTGGTGATAATATATTGATTTTTCTTTTGAATTACTTGGTGAAAAGCCAGCCTTTCACATACACAATGACAGAGACACTGCTTAGTGAATTCACAGAGATTGAAACAAAGCTAAGAGAACAGACTTAGTTGTAGAAAGGGGAAAACTAAGTACGATACAGAGACGATAATAGAAGGATATCTGTTATTTGATATTTATATTCTTAGAGAAGGACATATTACCTTTTTTTTTATTAATTAAAAAAATTAACTAACACAACAATAGAAATCAATCCATTCTACATATGCAATCAGTAATTCTTAATATCATCACATAGGTGTATGGTCATCATTTTTCAGTACATATGCATCGATTTAGAGAAAGAAATAGCACTACAACAGAAAAAGAAATAAAGTGATAACACAGAGAGAAAACACAAATAAAAATAAAAAGTACAAAAATATATAAGAGAAAAAAAAACAAAACAAAACAAAAAAAAACTATAGATCAGATGCAGCTTCATTCAGCGTTCCAAGATAATTACATTACATTTAGGCAGTATTGTGCTGACCATTTTTTTTTTTTTTTAGACGTCATACCATTCTACATATGCAATCAGTAATTCTTAACATCATCACATAGATGCATGATCATCGTTTCTTAGTACATTTGCATCGGTTTAGAAGAACTAGCATTATATCAGAAAAAGATATAGAATGTTAATATAGAGAAAAAAATAAAAGTAATAATAATAATAACAAAACAAACAAAACAAAACAAAACAAAAACCTATAGCTCGGATGCAGCTTCGTTCAGTATTTTAACATGATTACTTTACAATTAGGTATTATTGTACTGTCCATTTTTGAGTTTTTGTATCTAGTCCTATTGCACCGTCTGTATTTCATCAGCTCCAATTACCCATTATCTTACCCTGTTTGTAACTCCTGCTGAACTCTGTTACCAATGACATATTCCAAGTTTATTCTCGAGTGTCGATTCACATCATTGGGACCATACAGTATTTGTCTTTTAGCTTTTGGCTAGACTCACTCAGCATAATGTTTTCTAGGTCCATCCATGTTATTACATGCTTCATAAGTTTATCCTGTCTTAACGCTGCATAATATTCCATCGTACGTATATACCACAGTTTGTTTAGCCACTCGTCTGTTGATGGACATTTTGGCTGTTTCCATCTCTTTGCAATTGTAAATAACGCTGCTATAAACATTGGTGTGCAAATGTCTGTTTGAGTTTTTGCCCTTAATTCCTTTGAGTAGATTCCCAGCAATGGTATTGCTGGATCGTATGGCAATTCTATATTCAGCTTTTTGAGGAACCGCCAAACTGCTTTCCACAGTGGTTGCACCATTTGACATTCCCACCAACAGTGGATAAGTGTGCCTCTTTCTCCGCATCCTCTCCAGCACTTGTCATTTTCTGTTTTGTTGATAATGGCCATTCTGGTGGGTGTGAGATGATATCTCATTGTGGTTTTGATTTGCATTTCTCTAATGGCCAGGGACATTGAGCATCTCTTCATGTGTCTTTTGGCCATTTGTATTTCCTCCTCTGAGAGGTGTCTATTCAAGTCTTTTTCCCATTTTGTAATTGGGTTGGCTATCTTTTTGTTGTTGAGTTGAACAATCTCATTATAAATTCCGGATACTAGACCTTTATCTGATATGTCATTTCCAAATATTGATTCCCATTGTGTAGGTTGTCTTTCTACTTTCTTGATGAAGTTCTTTGATGCACAAAAGTGTTTAATTTTGAGGAGTTCCCATTTATTTATTTCCTTCTTCAGTGCTCTTGCTTTAGGTGTAAGGTCCATAAAACCGCCTCCAATTGTAAGATTCATAAGATATCTCCCTACATTTTCCTCTAACTGTTCTATGGTCTTAGACCTAATGTTTAGATCTTTGATCCATTTTGAGTTAACTTTTGTATAGGGTGTGAGATATGGGTCTTCTTTCATTCTTTTGCATATGGATATCCAGTTCTCTAGGCACCATTTATTGAAGAGACTGTTCTGTCCCAGGTGAGTTGGCTTGACTCCCTTATCAAAGATCAAATGACCATAGATGAGAGGGTCTATATCTGAGCACTCTATTCGATTCCATTGGTCGATATATCTATCTTTATGCCAATACCATGCTGTTTTGACCACTGTGGCTTCATAATATGCCTTAAAGTCTGGCAGCGCGAGACCTCCAGCTTCGTTTTTTTTCCTCAAGATGTTTTTAGCAATTCGGGGCACCCTGCCCTTCCAGATAAATTTGCTTATTGGTTTTTCTATTTCTGAAAAATAAGTTGTTGGGATTTTTTTTTTTTTTTTTAAAGGAAAGACAGAGAGAGAAGGAAGGAAGGATAGAAGGAAGGAAGGAAGGAAGAAAGGGAAACATTTTTAAACATTTTCTTGTTTTTTTATTGTATTCTGTTTCTCCGTTTTTGTTACATGGGCTGGGGCCGGGAATCGAACCGAGGTCCTCCGGCATAGCAGGCAAGCACTTTGCCCGCTGAGCCACCGCGGCCCAGTTGTTGGGATTTTGATTGGTATTGCATTGAATCTGTAAATCAATTTAGGTAGGATTGACATCTTAACTATATTTAGTCTTCCAATCCATGAACACGGTATGCCCTTCCATCTGTTTAGGTCTTCTGTGATTTCTTTTAGCAGTTTTTTGTAGTTTTCTTTGTATAGGTCTTTTGTCTCTTTAGTTAAATTTATTCCTAGGTATTTTATTCTTTTAGTTGCAATTGTAAATGGGATTCGTTTCTTGATTTCCCCCTCCGCTTGTTCATTGCTAGTGTATAGAAATGCTACAGATTTTTGAATGTTGATCTTGTAACCTGCTACTTTGCTGTACTCATTTATTAGCTCTAGTAGTTTTGTTGTGGATTTTTCCGGGTTTTCGACGTATAGTATCATATCGTCTGCAAACAGTGATAGTTTTACTTCTTCCTTTCCAATTTTGATGCCTTGTATTTCTTTTTCTTGTCTAATTGCTCTGGCTAGAACCTCCAACACAATGTTGAATAATAGTGGTGATAGTGGACATCCTTGTCTTGTTCCTGATCTTAGGGGGAACGTTTTCAATTTTTCCCCATTAAGGATGATATTAGCTGTGGGTTTTTCATATATTCCCTCTATCATTTTAAGGAAGTTCCCTTGTATTCCTATCCTTTGAAGTGTTTTCAACAGGAAAGGATGTTGAATCTTGTCAAATGCCTTCTCTGCATCAATTGAGATGATCATGTGATTTTTCTGCTTTAATTTGTTGATATGGTGTATTACATTAATTGATTTTCTTATGTTGAACCATCCTTGCATACCTGGGATGAATCCTACTTGGTCATGATGAATAATTTTTTTAATGTGTTGTTGGATACGATTTGCTAGAATTTTATTGAGGATTTTTGCATCAATATTCATTAGAGAGATCGGCCTGTAGTTTTCTTTTCTTGTAATATCTTTGCCTGGTTTTGGTATGAGGGTAATGTTGGCTTCATAGAATGAGTTAGGTAGTTTTCCCTCCACTTCGATTTTTTTGAAGAGTTTGAGGAGAGTTGGTACTAATTCTTTCTGGAATGTTTGGTAGAATTCACATGTGAAGCCGTCTGGTCCTGGACTTTTCTTTTTAGGAAGCTTTTGAATGACTGCTTCGATTTCTTTACTTGTGATTGGTTTGTTGAGATCATCTATCTCTTCTTGAGTCAAAGTTGGTTGTTCATGTCTTTCCAGGAACCCGTCCATTTCCTCTAAATTGTTGTATTTATTAGCGTAAAGTTGTTCATAGTATCCTGTTATTACCTCCTTTATTTCTGTGAGGTCAGTAGTTATGTCTCCTCTTCCATTTCTGATCTTATTTATTTGCATCCTCTCTCTTCTTCTTTTTGTCAATCTTGCTAAGGGCCCATCAATCTTATTGATTTTCTCATAGAACCAACTTCTGGTCTTACTGATTTTCTCTATTGTTTTCATGTTTTCAATTTCATTTATTTGTGCTCTAATCTTTGTTATTTCTTTCCTTTTGCTTGCTTTGGGGTTAGCTTGCTGTTCTTTCTCCAGTTCTTCCAAATGGATAGTTAATTCCTGAATTTTTGCCTTTTCTTCTTTTCTGATATAGGCATTTAGAGCAATAAATTTCCCTCTTAGCACTGCCTTTGCTGCGTCCCATAAGTTTTGATATGTTGTGTTTTCATTTTCATTCGCCTCGAGGTATTTGCTAATTTCTCTAGCAATTTCTTCTTTGACCCACTCGTTGTTTAGGAGTGTGTTGTTGAGCCTCCACGTATTTGTGAATTTTCTGGCACTCTGCCTATTATTGATTTCCAACATCATTCCTTTATGGTCCGAGAAAGTGTTGTGTAAGATTTCAATCTTTTTAAATTTGTTAAGACTTGCTTTGTGACCCAGCATATGGTCTATTTTTGAGAATGATCCATGAGCACTTGAGAAAAAGGTGTATCCTGCTGTTGTGGGATGTAATGTCCTATAAATGTCTGTTAAGTCTAGCTCATTTATAGTAATATTCAGATTCTCTATTTCTTTGTTGATCTTCTGTCTAGATGTTCTGTCCCTTGATGAGAGTGGTGAGTTGAAGTCTCCAACTATTATAGTATATGAGTCTATTTCCCTTTTCAGTGTTTGCAGTGTATTCCTCACGTATTTTGGGGCATTCTGGTTCGGTGCGTAAATATTTATGATTGTTATGTCTTCTTGTTTAATTGTTCCTTTTATTAGTATATAGTGTCCTTCTTTGTCTCTTTTAACTGCTTTACATTTGAAGTCTAATTTGTTGGATATTAGTATAGCCACTCCTGCTCTTTTCTGGTTGTTATTTGCATGAAATATCTTTTCCCAACCTTTCACTTTCAACCTATGTTTATCTTTGGGTCTAAGATGTGTTTCCTGTAGACAGCATATAGAAGGATCCTGTTTTTTAATCCATTCTGCCAATCTATGTCTTTTGATTGGGGAATTCAGTCCATTGACATTTAGTGTTATTACTGTTTGGATAATATTTTCCTCTAACATTTTGCCTTTTGTATTATATATATCATATCTGATTTTCCTTCTTTCTACACTCTTTTCCATATCTCTCTCTTCTGTCTTTTTGTATCTGACTCTAATGCTCCCTTTAGTATTTCTTGCAGAGCTGGTCTCTTGGTCACGAATTCTTTCAGTGACTTTTTGTCTGAGAATGTTTTAATTTCTCCCTCATTTTTGAAGGATAATTTTGCTGGATATAGGAGTCTTGGTTGGCAGTTTTTCTCTTTTAGTATTTTAAATATATCATCCCACTGTCTTCTAGCTTCCATGGTTTCTGCTGAGAAATCTACACATAGTCTTATTGGGTTTCCCTTGTATGTGATGGATTGTTTTTCTCTTGCTGCTTTCAAGATCCTCTCTTTCTCATTGACCTCTGACATTCTAACTAGTAAGTGTCTTGGAGAACGCCTATTTGGGTCTAATCTCTTTGAGGTGCGCTGCACTTCTTGGATCTGTAATTTTAGGTCTTTCATAAGAGTTGGGAAATTTTCAGTGAAAATTTCTTCCATTAGTTTTTCTCCTCCTTTTCCCTTCTCTTCTCCTTCTGGGACACCCACAACACGTATATTTGTGCGGTTCATATTGTCCTTGAGTTCCCTGATACCCTGTTCAAATTTCTCCATTCTTTTCCCTATAGTTTCTGTTTCTTTTTGGAATTCAGATGTTCCATCCTCCAAATCACTAATTCTATCTTCTGTCTCTTTAAATCTATCATTGTAACTATCCATTATTTTTTCTATGTTTGCTACTTTATCCTTCACTTCCATAAGTTCTGCGATTTGTTTTTTCAGTTTTTCTATTTCTTCTTTATGTTCAGCCCATGTCCTCTTCATGTCCTCCCTCAATTTATCGATTTCATTTTTGAAGAGGTTTTCCATTTCTGTTCGTATATTCAGGATTAGTTGTCTCAGCTCTCGTGTCTCATTTGAGCTATTGGTTTGTTCCTTTGACTGGGCCATATTCTCAATCTTTTGAGCGTGGACAGTTATCTTCTGCTGCTGGCGTCTGGGCATTTATTCAGATTTCTCTGGGTGTTGGACCCAGCAAGGTTGTAAGATTTTTCTGTGAAATCTCTGGGATCTGTTTTTCTTATCTTGCCCAGTACGTGGCGCACGTGGCACACGTTTGTCTCAAGTGTTTGGAATGGGTCTCCCCCAGTCACCGATCTCCGTGGCCTGGGGCTTTCGGATCCAAATCTCTCCGTTGGTTCAGGGGCCGCGCGTGGTGGGGGCGTCAGCTGCCGTGGCTTGAGGGGACCCTGTGGCTGGTTGCGGGCCGCAGCGGGCCTGGGGGATTCCCCACCGGACCAGGAAGCCTCCCGTGGGGGGGGGCTTCCGCGGCTTGGATAGCCCTCCTATCTGAGACTCGTATCCGCGGACTCGAAGCAGAGACTCGAAGCCGCCCGCAAAAGAGGGGTGCCACCTGCCTCGGCCTGGGAAACTTGCTTCTCCAATACTCTCAGCCGGCCCGGAAAGGGGGGAGGGAGTAGCTCGGACCACCGCAGCTGCCGCTGATCGGGAGATCGCACGCCGCTCGGGGGTCTCACTGCAGCCGAGTCTCGCAGTCAGTCTAGCCAGCCCAGACTTTGGATAGCCCTCTGATCCGGGACTCGTAGCCGCGGACTTAAAGCCGAGACTCGAAGCCGCCCGCAGAAGAAGGGCGCCGCCTGCCTCGGCTTGGGGAACTTACTTCTCCGATACTCTCAGCCGGCCCAGGAAGGAGGGAGGGATTAGCTCGGACCGCCGCAGCTGCGGCCGCTCGGGGGTCTCGCCGCAGCCAAGTCTCGCAATCAGACTTCCCAGCCCAGACTTTGGATAGCCCTCTGATCCGAGACTTGTAGTCGCGGACTCGAAGCCGCCCGCAAAAGTGTGGCACCGGCCGCCTTGGCTGGGAAGCTTGTCTCTCCGAGTCTCTCAGCCAGCCCCGGAAGGAGGGAGGGATTAGCTCGGACTGCCGCAGCTGCGGCCGCTCGGGGGTCTCGCCACAGCCAAGACTCGGAATCAGACTTGCCAGCCCAGACTTTGGATAGCCCTCTGATCCGAGACTTGTAGTCGTGGACTCGAAGCCGCCCGCAAAAGTGTGGCGCCGGCCGCCTTGGCTGGGAAGCTTGTCTCTCCGAGTCTCTCAGCCAGCCCCGGAAGGAGGGAGGGATTAGCTCGGACCGCCGCAGCTGCGGCTGCTCGGGAAATCGCCCGCTGCTTGGGGATCTCACTCACCGCAGCTGAGTTTCGCAGTCAGACTAGCCAGCCCAGACTTGGTTACGCTGTGTGTCCATTCCCTGCTGTAGCCCCGGGAGTTGTTTTGTACTGTTTCTGTTCACCTATTAGTTGATTTGGAGTCGGAGGAACTAAGACGCATGTACCTTACTAAGACGCCATCTTGGATCCAGTTCTTCGACATATTACCTTTTGAACTGAATTTATGTTGATGCTGTTTTTATCTACTTCAGGACAAATTTACACTATTTTATCTAGAAATTATAGGTGACTTAGCAATGGAGGAGATGTGTAAAGGGCAGGATTTCAAGTCAAGAATGAAACCTCTATTTCTTCTGACCACCCCAGCATGCTCCTCTTCACCCTGCAATCTCACTACTGACTATGTATGGGAGGGAAAGCAGGCCACTTACTCTCATGAAAGTTATTTTTAAAACCAGAAAATAATGATATGTGGATTCAGGATTCAACGTTTAAAACAAAACATTTTCTCTTGATGGTATGTCCACCTAAAAACACCCATGTCCAGAAAGGACAGTTGGCCCTCGCCAGGTGAAGAACACAGGCCCCCTGAAAATTCCGTGAGGCCCCGTGGTGGTGGTGATCTGATGATGCCCCTAGGGCTCACGGCTCTGTCACTCTGCACGCAGAGAGGCTCAAGACTGGGAGCGGGTGCAGACCCCTCAGCTCCAGTCAAAAGCCACGGGAAATCTGAACTGCTGCTCAAGAGGTATTCTCTTATTGGCCTGCCTAATGAATTCAACTACCCAAACGGGCAAAGTTCAGTTCTTTCTAATTATTTTTCACTCTGTTTTTCAGTATCCCCCTCCATGCATAACCATTTTTGATGTGTTTTATAGTTTTGTTTCATCCCTTAATTACATATTTTTCCCTAACAACCGGGTTTCCTTTAAAATTAATCAACAGTCAGAAAAATACAGTATTTCTTTGATGTCTTGACCCCTCACTTTCCTCCCCATTGGCTATTACCTCGGGAGAATTGGGGGATGTCTTTTTTACTACTTTGTACTCATGAAGGAGAGGACATAGTCAATTACTAATTTCAGACATTTAAAGTGAATCTCTATTGGTTGAGATGGGCAGTGAGGCATTTCCCACCATGAAGGGTTCCTACCTTTGTTTTCATTATGCCTTCCTGCTGTTTTGTTTTTTTTTTTTTTGAAATGTATATTTCAGTTCAATATACTGGTGGACCTGGTCCATTCCTATCAGAATTTTTCAGAAATATCTGAAGAATCTGCATGTTCAACAGTCAACTTATGAACTAAAATTAAAATACACATTTCCTTTCATACTTGTTAGTTACCCTAAATACCCATGTTACAGACCTAACTAGGTAAACTTTTACCAAAACCTTCCCCTCCCTAGAGAAAAGCCTGAGGCAAAGGGAGTAAGTTTTTCTCAACTGAACCACAAGCATTCTGTCTTTCAACACACAAAAGCCATAGATGCAAAAATAAACTTACAGGGACAGATAGGTAACCAAGTACAAAGACAGTAACACACACAGAAAAAGAGGTAATGTACACAGATGAGAAAGTAGTTCAATTGAGGAAGCAGATGGCCCAGAAGTACCTCAGTTCATAATGGTTAACCATCAAAATCCATCAACACAGGACTTTGGTCAAAGTCAAGTGAAGTCACCTGAGTCACTCAGGAAGAGCACCATCCATGTACTGACAGTTCCTCTCCATCCACCAAGCTCAGAGTGGACCCATTGGAGGAGGAGGTTAATACCAAGGCAGATGTGGAGACCACATCCAAGTGAGAGGTAAATGTGCATTTCTTGGCTTCTAATGAGTAGACTGCTTTCTTGGTTAATTTCTTTTTCAATCTAGATCAAATTTGAAAACCTTACCATGTACAATATAGAATTTACATACTGCCTACTTGGTGCAGAAGTCGGAGAACTCTCTGATCCACTGAATTCTGATTCCAGAAGGGCATGCAATGTTGATAGCATCAGCACAAAAAAATGCATGGCAAATACATGGTAGAGGGCCTTTCCTCAGTGGCATTCAGTTACATTTTTTGCACTATGAGTCATGTGAGTTCCCACAACAAACGGGTTAAAGAAAACTCCTTTCGGAAAGTTCATGACATAATACAGGTTTCTTTGGCTCTTGCTTTTGTGTTCTTTGACTCGATCCTGGTCTCCATATGTGGTTTCCTAGAGCAACTGAGAGAGCAAAAGGCCTGTGTAAACAGGGCATCACATTATTGGATCTTTACAGAGTTTCTTTTCCTTTATTATAGGTGGCCTCAAGAAGCAGAAGAATAGGTACATATTCTGGAATCACAGGCAGAGGAAAGAAATCTAGAGGAATATGATGGGACTTCCTTGTCAGCTTCCATGTGGAGAGTCACGGTGGGAGGGAAAATGGGGGTTGTGGTGAGAGGAAGTTATCACCAGGTAAAGAACTGTCCCTGTCTCTGCAGTCCCTAAAAGGAGCTGAGTTCTCTGTGGGTAGAGTAGCTTAGCATGAACTGAAGTCAGGAAGTGTCAATGAGGTGTGATTGTGAATGAGCATGTGTACATGAGTCTTTGTGTGTATTTATCTGAGATGTAGGCCCTATCTACACAGAACAATTGCCAGTGTCAACAATGCCAAGCAAATAATCCCATCTCACAGGTTACATATGCTAGTTCCTTCAATCCTCCTTACAGGCATATATGGTGGGATTGTTTACAATAGACACAATGCAGATGGAGAAAGAGATAGAGAAATACATATCCCCAGTCTCCTGTATTTATTACTGACACATTTCTATGAGGGAATTTATGCTAGAGTATCCCAGGGTGTGACAGGCACTGTGTTATTTGCTAGGTGGTAGAAATAGATTCTCTTTAGATACAAGGTCAAGGACTCCATTTCCTATGACTTTCTGTCTCCTGTCCTTGATCTCTCTTTCTTCCACATAGGAAAACCAAGAGCACCACGGTCCCTGCATTCTCTCCAATCACCCCCTTCCATTGGACCGCACTGTCAAAGTCTAGTAAAGTTTCTTGAGTTACGTGTGATCTGCACACACAACCATGTTCCGATGATTACTCTGTGTCCCCCTAGCTCCCCTGGAGGAACCAGCAGAGGAGGCTCCCAGTGATCAGACTGCTGAGGATGCTGCCTCTGATGACAAGGTATCTGCCTCTAAGATAGAAATGTTCCTTTCTCATACACATTCTTTTTCAATAGACTATAGATCTTTAAATGTACTGACATATATTATAAATATTGGCTACTGTTCTGGGGGAAAGAAAAGTTGGAAGGGACCACCTATCAACTGATAACAGGGCACTGCAAATGGCAGTATCAGCTTATCAACCAAGTGAGAAAGGACTTTGGCCTCAGCAGCCATTTGTCCTCCTGATAAAGCCTTTTAGAATTACCAATTGAGAGAAATATCCTCCAGGAAAAGCTTGCATTTTCCCATAGGTGACTTCAATGCTTATTTATGGAATCTTGACTTTACCACAGTTTTCCATCTGCTTTTATACAATATCAGATCTGAATAAACATGACACAGGATGACCTGATTCTACATTATCTTCTCTGCAATTGCAGGTGGCCTTGAATGCAAGTGACAACAGGAGGTATCTAGGCTCATCCAAGTGATGTGGGAAGAAATCAAGATCAAATAGAGGGCTTCCTGCATGCTTTAGTCTGAAGAACTCAAACCTGTCTTTGCCTTCACGAGAGAATGAAGAGTGGGGGTACAAGACAAATGCTCAGTCAAAGAATCCTGTTCTTATTGGTATTCCTTGCCAGTTTTCATGTGGAGAGTCACGGTGGGAGGGAAAATGGGGGTTGTGGTGAGAGGGAGTTATCTCCAGGTAAAGAACTATCCCTGTCTCTGCAGTCCCTAAAAGGAGCTGGGTTCTCTGTGGGTGTAGAATACAGGTGCTGCAGGTTTCACAGCATGGGGCCTTAGGGAAGTCTACATGGGAATCTCTGACATGTGACTGTGAGTCCAGGTGTGTGTAGGGGGCTGTATACATTTCCACAGGTGATATGATCCTGCTTATACTGGACAGCTTACAGTGACAACTTTCTCAAATATGCCCCATTACCACTGCACATACTGTGTACATGAGTTTGTTCTAACCTCACCCCTGCTACACCTGGGGTTTACTTCCTATCCTCATGCCCAGTTGGAGAAGGTGAGGTGCAGAGGTGAATAGCCCAAGCTCTCCTGTTCCTAAGTTGGAAGGCCCTAAATGTGAACCCAGGCTTGCAGAGTCACAATGCTGATGCTTTTCCTGTTCAGCAAAGCGATAGTTTGATACTGAGCAAGGAAGTCGCAGCATCTGTGTAACCGCATGGCCTAACCTGAGCCTACAGACACCAAAACTGCCCATCATCATAAGGTAGCCTCAGTGGGCCCACCCAGAGCCTAGGCAGCTAGATGTGTGATTACTGCTGACTTTGGCTTAGTTATCAGTGACAACAGCACATAGGAAGCCCCCATACTTCCAGTCAGATCAAAATTCTGAGCTCTGAGGCATCATACAGGACAATTTTCTCAACATTAGCACTGAGGGCACAATTTGGCAGCTTGTCCCAAGCAGACAAACATCATGAAGATAATTTATTGGATTTGATGTCATCATTGGATGAACCCTAGAGATCCTTAAATCCCAAGATTAACACATACTAGGATTGCTGATGAATAAGAACTCAAACAAGACTTGCTTATTCACCTGGTGTCCCACCCCCTTGCTGAAGCTCTCCTGGACACCTGGGTTAGACAGCATCTGCATTCAACCTACATATCCCTCAGTAATGTCTGTACCAGTGTTGATGGCCAATGATGGACAACCAATAATTCAATGAATACACACATATGGTATCAAAAAGGAAGACGGAAACAGAACAATACAGTTAATGAGGGCTGACTAAATCCTAAGATTTTGGTATTTTCCAATTCTCTAAAAGAGATAATCTTTACAACAAAGTATTCATGAATAAATGGAAAATATCCCTGGAATTGAATCCAGCCCACCAACAATTTTGCTTGTAACCAAGTGGAAATTCCTATATGATAGACGGTAAATGTACAGTCAGTAAATGTGGATCCATGGAGGTTGAACTGGTGTAGAAGCTCCGAAAATAAAAAATATTGGCAATTTAGGTGAGATACTGAATAAGCAGGCGGTATTATGGAACTCTGCACTGAATCATAGTATATTTTCGTAACATTCATAGACAATGGCCACTTAAAGAATGTGTAAAAAGAGCTATTTTTACCTATTGCCATCAGCAACAAATATTTTTTTTTTTAACCAGCCCTATAAAACTAAAGGGCCTCCAAAAATTTTGCATAATATGGATGACTATATGGTATGTGATTTCTCAATAAATAAAAGATTTTGATTCTTCTTTCTCTCCTGTATTTCTCTTTGCCATCCACCTTCCATGAAGGATGGATGATGACCATTCAGCAGCTCCCACCATGCTTGTTAAACTACAAAATCCCCACATGCTAGCACCTTGTCCCAGGTGAGAATACCTCTTCAATAATTCATGCACAACACAGCAATGTGCTGAGACTTACTTTGTGTCCCCCAAGCTCCCCAGGAACAGCTGATGGTGGAAGTTTCAAGCCACCGAGAGGATATGGAGACTTCACACAATGACAAGGTGAGGTAGCTATACTTTGCCTAAGGTAGAGGAGCTGCTTTTTTTAGTTTCTTTGTCTTTCAGGTAAGGGTTTCTACTTATGTAAACTACAGATAATATGTACAACTTCCTAGGGGCAGAGATTGTTGCATCAGAGTCTCCGCCAAGTGATCCATGTTTCAATAGGACATCCAAAATGATAGCACAGCTTATAAAATATATGGTCTGTGGGGAGGGGTGGCTTCCACTCAGCTGCAACTTTCTTCTTTGGATTTCCTTGGATTAAGAATTTTATAAACAGCAACCAAACTGGACTTCAGAGTTTTTTCCTCCAGACATGGAAGAAAAGTTTGGGAATTTCAGACCTGTCAGCTACTCTTGCTTATTGGGCATTTGGCTACATCAGCATTTCCATCTGTTTTTCCAATGGAGACAAGCAAGCAAAATTCCTGCTTACATAGAACACAGCATGTTCTGATCCTCATGGGTTTTCTCTCACTGAGGGTGGCAACAGGGACTACTGAAAATGATATGTATGTAGAATTACTGACTTGTAGAAAAATCTGGATGAAAAGACACCAAGAGAACGTTAGTAGTAAGTTTGCCTGGGGAGCCACCTTGGTTCCAGCTCTTACTGGGAATGAGGATTGGGGTTGTCAATAACAAAAAGCGTTCTCCAGGGGAATGATGGTGGGCATGCTCTGTATTCCTAAAGGCAGCAGGGGTCCATCGAGGTGGCATGGATTTGTGAGTGTGTGGGTTTACACACAAGAGTATGTAAGGCTATGTGGGAGTGAGTGTGATCATGGCTTGGGGAGAGGGGAGTTAGTGATTGGGTTTCCCCAACAAATTTGTTTCACTTAGAATAGGCAATAGCTATCAGGAACTTTCACAAAAATATCCCATGGGCCCTGACACACTGCATATATTAACACATAAAATCATCAGCACAATCATTACTGGGGTTATGACCACTCTCCACATACTTTCCATGGAGAATCTGAGGTTTACAGATCATGACCCAAGATTTCATGTCCCTAGGTGAAGCAGCCAAAATGGGAAGCAAGGCATATGGCCCCTGTGCTAAAAGCATGTACAACTGTGTTGTACTTATCCCACAGCCGTGCATCAGCAGTAATGAAACAAGGGAACTCCATCATCTATGTATACCCCAGGAAATGTCCAAGCATATGGAGATCCTAAACATTTTAACTGGACTTCAAAATGGGCAGGAAGAGTGATAAGAATCCATCATTGAAAAATGGTGTGTATTTTTGTAACATTTGTAGATTGATTAGTTCACGTTGTTTTGGGATGTATTCACCTACAAAGCCAAGGACTGCTTCCCATTTCTTCCTGCTCCTGCACTCTGCCACCTTCCTCCCTTCCCAGACTAGCTCATTCCACACTTCTAACCACTCACTTACACATTACTCTGACTGTGTGCAAATCAAGAAAAGTACTCTGAATTTCCCAAGAACACTTGAAATGGACTGTAAGTCTGTTTCATCCGAGCTATTAGCAAGGGCTAATGCAGGCCAGAGCAGGAGAGGAGGCCCCATCTACTTCCAAGGCAAGGTGGCCTTTCTTCGGTTGAAATAGAACTGTGCCTTTCTTGGTGTCCCTGTTTCTCACTCCAATTCTGATATGGAAATCTGACAATGTCCATGATAGGTAACATCTACAATTTCCTCAGTGGCTACAGTATGCAATGGGAATCTATCACTAACTACACATAGCAGCACAGTCATGTAATATACTAGTGTGTATGTTCCTCAGCAGCAATATTTTCTTGTTGGATTTAGAATTCTCTAACTGTGAACCAAAATGAACTCAATAGCTACAGCACCCAGGAAAACTTCGTGTCTTGTCCACAGCTGTCCTCTCTCCTGCCTTTGGGTTTCTTTGACTAGACCTATCACTCACAAATGATTTCCTAAAATCAACAAGAGGACAAAAGCCTTCTGCAAGTGCTCAATGGCAAGTTCTGGACCTCACAGTGTTTTCTTTTCTGCAAGTACAGGTGGCCCCAAGAGGAAACAACAATGGTAGGTGTTCATAGAGTCACAATTTGCTGAGGAAAAATCTATATGATAAGAAGTGGGTCTCCCTTGCTGGCTTCAGTCTTGAAAGGATTCTCTCCATCCCACAACTGCAGCTTCTGGGCGGGAATGAGGACCGGGGCGTGGTGAAGGAAACCAATATCCCAGGTAAGGACAAGGGAAGAGCTTCTTGAGCACCTGTGATGTATTTAGGTGGCCTCAAGGTTTGTGTACAAGTGAGTTGTGTGTGCCTACATGTGATCATCTGTGGGAGAATAAACCTCAGAGAGCCTGGTGGCCATGGCATAGTCAATTTCTTTGGTAGTGACTTCTTTGACCAACTCTTCAATGCCATTCTTCAAAAGTTTCTATTCAATGGAGTTGACACAAGCCCATAGATATGGACATCATTGAACCTCCGTATCTTGTTGCACCACTCCTTGGCCTTGGGATCCATTATGAGATTCAGGATATTTTCATAGAACAAAACCATGTCACGTCCACAAGGTTCAAAACTGTACATTGATGATGGGTGTAAAGGAGGGCACAGAAAACCTTTCTCTGTTGAAACATTTCATTATTTCCTGACAGTTTTCACTATTGGCATTTTCATCCATTCGCATGTAGGTAAGATAACAGAAGTTCAAGAACATTTCTAAAATGTCTAATGGAGGAGCCATCTGTGATAAAAACAGTACTTGGCATCCAGCAGATTTCTACTTCTGAAGTAAGACAATTCAAGCTTCTAGCTTTCCTGAACCAAGCTGCACCACCTCAGTTCGTGAAACTGCAAGGTGCACAACACAGTCATCCACTGCGACTTCAGGAAATATGAAGACCTGTTCTTTCTCAGGCCATGTTGACACATCTCCATACTGTGGTTGTACAAGGGGGTTATTTGGTCATGCTCAAGGAGAGAGGCATTGCCATTACATTTGGGATCACATGTGCCACCCATCAATGATATCATCAATGGATTCCTTACACAGAGACAATGTCAGAATCAGACCATTCTCGCTTGTTGAAGGTGAGGTCTAACAGTCCAATGACCCAGCCCACTTCCCATCACTGCTGTGAAAAAATCCAGGATGAATACTGCTTTCTCCATGCAGGGGAAAAAACCCTAATAAACCTCTGCCATAAACTGGAACTTGGACTTGCACAGTCAACATAAATCATATCTAACTCTCCTTCAAGAGTCTTTCTTTTCCTGCACGGCCTCCTCCATGGGAGACTCCAGTTTGGAGGCCATGCTAGAGACCCCTGCAGCCATTGTGTGAACCACAACATGACAAAGATCCCCAGTTAGTGGGGTTACAGGTACAGGGCTCAGGGAACTGGTGGGTCTTACTACCCAGGCACTTAGACTGCTGTGCATGGCCCATACCTGGGACCCAGTATCAATTGCCTTGGGAGCTGATGGTTACAAGTACAGATACACAGAGGTAGACATGATCTGAAGGACACTGCCTAAGAGTTATTGATGGTGGCCCACAGTGAGCTGTTACACTAGATTATGTGACAAGGTAAATTACTGTCCATAATACTGAAACTTCACAGGTGTCTCTTGCTGAAGAACTCATTTTTGTGTCCATGCTGTAAAGACAACTGAGCAATTTTCACTCTCTCCACTATGCAGCTGGACCTGGGCATGGGAGGTGAGCCCCAGGCTCTGGTGCAGTACATTCTGCTGGACAGTGTGTGAGGGTATCAAGGTTGGGACAAAACTGGGTCTAGGGTCCACAGCTTTGCAGGCTGGGATGCATGATGTTACAAATCTAGGGGGTTATAGGGGCCAAGCATGCTGTGTTGATGCAGCTGGTGCTGGCCATAGGCTGCATGCTGACTGCCCATGGTGAGGCTCCATGAAGGGGAGGCTCCATAGAGGGGTCCCAGAGCCTCCTTTTTCTGGCTAGAAGGGGAGCTCCTGCATGCTGGAGTTGAATCTGCAATACAGAACAATCTGGGCAATTCCCAATTGCTCCAGAAAATGCAAAGTGCTTGCTGCTGAATGGGCTCTGGATGGGCTCAGGCTATTCTGCTTCACAAGCATGCTGGCATCCACAAACCCCCTGTAGGGATTTTTGCTGCAGAAGACCAGTCCAGGGCCAAATGCACCTGCTCATTATGTTCTAAAGGGCCAAGCTTCATGGAACTTTCCTCCTGGATTTGCATGAACAGCAGTGAAGAGACTGGAAAGTTAGAAGATGACCAGTCCTCAAAGCAGCTCTGCTGAGCACCAAAGGGACAGCCTGTAGATGTTGGACTGGGGAGCAGCAAAGAGGCAGGCATGATCTGCTGGTATTCTGCAACCACAGAAACCAAAGTTCTGGAGAGTGATGTTCATGTATGGCTCCACCACATGGCTCCTGTTTATTAGCTGCTGGATCTGGTACCTGGGGGACTCACATGACAAAGGGCTTGTGGACATGGTAAAGGTGTGGTGAGGGACTCAGATAGATATGAATGGGACTGTGGTGGCTCCGTATCCTTGCTGCCCACAAAAGACCTGGACTGCTCCAGCTGGTGCTGGTCACTCTGAGAGCCCCTGTCATTGTGCATTAACATCATCCATTTTATCCAGTTACATCTCATCCCAAGGTGACAGGATGATGTTTGCTGTGTCTGGTCAGTAGAGGCAGACTGCAGCAGCCACAGCTGCTCAGCCTTTTCAGGGACAAAGGATGGGAATCCTCATCACTTTCTAAGGAATTTAATAACCTAACTCTGATCTACTTTTCCAGCTGTATGCAAAAACTTGCAAACACCTCACTGGCATCTTGCTCTCCAACCAAACCCTGAATACACATTCCTTCAATGTATCCACAACTTAGCATGGTACAATCTTTTAAAACTACCACCCCTCATCTTTTCTATCTTATTAATCTTAATTCATCACTTCTGTTCTAGTTTGCTAGCTGCTGGAATGCAACACACAGAGATGGACTGGCTTTCAATAAAAGGGGATTTATTTAGTTAACATATAGTTCTTCAGAGGAAAGGCAGCTAACTTTCGACTGAGGTTCTTGCTTACGTGGGAAGGCACAAAAGCAATCTCTGCTGGCCTTCTCTCCAGGTCTCTGGGTTCTAATGTCTTTCCACGGGGTGATTCCTTTCTGCATCTCCAAAGGCCTGGGCTGAGCTGTGAGTACCAAGATGAGGTATGTTGAGCTGCCTGGGCTGTGCTACGTTGAGCTCTCTCCTTTAAGCACCAGCCAATTAACTCAAACATCATTCATTGCAGCAGGCAGGCCTTCTTGCTGACTGCAGATGTAATCAGGAACAGATGAGGTTCACATGCCACCGGCTCATGTCCAAAGCAATATAACTAGGCATCTTCGCCTGGCCAAGTTGACAACTGAATCTAACTACCACAACTTCCGTCTGTAAAATTCCAACCATTTCACATCTTATCCCAACCCCACCTCCACCCATAATATCCCAAAACTCAGGCAGAATTAATTGTACCCCTGCCATGCTCCTCTAGGGCCCACCTCAACTTTAATACTTCACATGGCTCTATTATCACAATTTGTTAATAGTTCTATCTATCCCCCACCAGACTGAGTTCCTTTATCTTCCATATCATTTTCTAATCTATGCATTCCTAGGAAGAATTTGGTATGAGGTTGAGGATCCATTTGAATATCTGCGATTGAATGAACCTCAGCTTTTATCCAGGAATGCCCAATTGGTTAATCATAATGCTTGAGGTCTAACTAAAGCCAGTATCTTTATTACACATCCTACCTGTGGCTTACTTGAGCTTTGCAATCATCCTCCCCTTGACTACACATTGGACCCCTCTGGATAACTTGAAAGGAAGACCAGTTCCTACTTCCAATCCACTAGAATCAAATTCAACTCGTCTTGTGTATACATTTTTAAAGTTTCAACAGTGATTCCAATGTGTGGGCACGTTTGAGAACAGTGCTTACATAGAGAGCTATGAGCAGTTCCCCATATCTCCTGACCTGAAACATTAGTGAGGCACCCCCATGGCATCGCCACAGCATCCTCATCATGCAACCTGCACCACTGCCTCCTTCCAACATACAGACACTCAGCAGGAAGGGTGGTCTCCTCACCTCTATGCCTGAAGTTCCAAGAATGTTAGAACACAAATCATTTATTTGAGAATGCTCCCTGAAATAGTTAAACTTTTCTGTCATTCTGTCATGGCCTATTTTTAAAATGTCTTTACTAGAAATCAATCCAAGCTTCATGAGATCAAGCTGAAAATCAGGTAATGTTCTAAAAGATTGAACTATTTTGTGAGCTAGTTTCAAAACAAAATACAATAACCATGCAATTAGGTGTCCACAATTAATATTTTAAATATCCCTGCTGTACTCTCACTTCTCTGTATAACTCCATCAACTTTCTCTTATTTTTTTAGCTTTTAATATTTTTTATTGTGAAATATAACATATATACAAAAAAAGCTTGACTTTCTACAGAAATAGTCAAGACATCTTAGTGGAGCCCAGGTTTCAGAGAGAATTCATCCTTCTCACATTTAACATTTCTATCCATCATCCTATCTAAGTCAGCCAGGCAGCTCTTTTGGGAACAAAGATATATACATGAAGTATAGGTAGTCTCACACACATGAACACACATATTGTATATATATATATATGCACGAATAAATATATATAAACACATACATATACATACGTATATATTTACATACACATATTGCTATGTAAACAGTTTGTACACACACACAAAATGTATGTACATAGATATACTTTCTGTAAAACAGAAGAGTCTTTGGAAAATGAGGCTTTTGGGTGGGCTTGTTCAGGAAAGGAAATTCTACATGGAAAAATAGGATTTAACACATTTTATCCTACTCCCAGGGCCTCTAAAACAGAACTACTTCAATCTGTAAGTGGCAAGTCTTGTCTCACACCTTGGTCCTGATACTAAATTCTGGACAAAAAGAAGGAGAAGCAGCACAATAGGAGGCAGCAGTAGAGAAAGATAAAGATGAGAGCCACAACAAACCACATTATAAAGCAGTTAGTTGTAGCTTTCTTTGGCCTGGAACTAAAATTATGTGTCCTCCTATTAGTATCAAAAAGCAACTATGGTGAGGACTTACTTACAGGAAGATGGCGGACTGGAGTGCAGTGAGTGCACTCATGCTCAGTGAAGCAAGATAGAAGGCAGGGAGAAAAAGTCCAGGACTGCAGGTCCTGGGGTGTGTGGTCTAGAAGGGCCCTTAGGCAGTTTTGGGGAGAAGGATCAGGGGCCAGCAAGTGGGTTAGGTGACCAGGATCCCCACCATGCAGGCTGCAGTGCACTGGGGAGGTGCAATAGGAGGGAACTCCAGCCTTCACAGCTGTCAGGAGGGAAAAAACCTCCCACGTGGTTGCAGTGGGCAGTGCCTGCAGGGAGCTTGGGAGGCTGGTGAATGTTCACCACAGGGTGGGCCTCGGGGTGTAGGGAGTGACCACCTGGTGGGATGCTGGAATAGCCACCCACAGTCTTAGTGTCTTGCTGGTTGGTTCCCTGGTCCCCTGGCATAGACCCGTGGAATAGAACCAAGAGTGCAGAGTTTGACCACTAAATTTATGGACATTTGATCTTTGAGAAGGCCCCCAAATCCACTGAATTGGGACAGAATAGTCTTTTCAATAAATGGGCATGTGTGAACGGGATTTCAACAGCAAAAGCATGAAAGAGGACCCCTACCTTACACCCTATAAAAATATTATTCAAAATGGATCAAAGACCTAAATGTAAGAGCCAGTACCATAAAAAGGAAACATTTTCAAGGTGTAGTAACAGGAGGTAGCTTCTTAAATTTAACACAAAGCACAAGCTGTGAAAGAAAAAATTGACAAATGGGAACTCCTTAAGATGAAGGGCTTCTGTGCCTCAAAGGACTTTGTTAACAAAGGTGAAGAGACAACCAATTTTCTCTCAATGGGAGAAAATATTGGAAACCACTTAGCACATAAAGGCTTAATATCCCATGTACATAAAGAAATTATACAGTTTACCAACAAAAGAACAAGCAACACAATTATAAAATGGGCAGAGGAAATGAGTAGGCACTTTTCTGAAGAGCAGATACACAAGGCACATGAAGAGCTGTTTATCTTCATTGGCTTTAAGAGAAATGCAACTTAAGATGACAATGAGATATCACCTCACACCTGCTATCAAACAAACAGTAAACTATAAATGATGGAGAGGATGCAGGGAAATTGGAACACTTATTCACTATTGGTTGGAATGTAAAATGGTTCAGCCACTGTGGAAATCAGTAAGCCCTGCAACTCAAAGTCATCAGTCACTCATGGTGCACCAACCAGGGGTGTCCCCCTGCCCCATAATGTTGTCACCCCTATTCAACAGGAATCATTTAGAAGGGTCATTCCACAAATAGCCCAAAAGATTGGGAGAATGATCAAAGGATGAGGAGTTCTAACAGAGAAGATAGGATGTAACAAATGAGTATTACTACGAATCACTATATTGAGTTTTCTTTTTAGTTTCCAGTGCCTTAGAGCAGCTAGAAGGAAATATCTGAAACTGTGGAACTGTAACCCATACCATACTTTGAAGTTTGTTTTATAACTACTTGTTAAAATGTAGTTTGAGGTTTATCACATTTTTGTATATATGATATATTTCACAATAAAAAAGTTCAAAAAATACTCTAGAGACAGAAAAAGCAGATTTGAATAGGCAGAAGAAGCCTCTTGGAAGTGAACCAGAGGAAAGAGCAACAAAATTCAAATGCACAAAAGAACAAATGGAGAAAAAAATTGAAAAATTGATTTATATCTCAGGGAAATGACTGACAATATGAGGCACACAAATATAAATGTCATAAATATCCTAAAAGGAGAAAAGAGGAGTGAAGGGCCAGGAAGATTATTTGAGGAGAAAATTACAGAAAATTTCCCCACCTTTATAAAAGAAATTAAATATGCAAATCAAAGAAGCTTAGCAGACTCCAAATAAAATACATCCAAATAGACCCTGTGCTGGTTTGATTCTGTTGTGTGCCCCAGGAAAGTCATGTTCTTTAATCCTCATTCACTATTACTAGGTGGGAACTTTTTGATTGATTCCAAGGAGATGTGACCCATCCAATGGTGGGTGCTAATTTCTGATAGGATGGTTCCCATGGAGCTGTGTCTCCACACATTCAAGGTGGGGTTGCTTACTGGATCCCATTAAGAGGGAACCATTTTGGAAAATGCTGTAGACTCATGAGAGTTACTGGAACCAACAGAGCCGACAGAGTGGACAGAGCCCAGAGCAAGTCATTAAAGAAGCCTTATGAAATGATGAGAGAAAGCTATCTGACTCTACTACACGCTATTCCAACTAAGGGAGAAATCCTAAACATCATCAGCTTTCTTGAACCAAGATATCTTTCCTTGGTGCCTTAATTTGGACATTTTCATAGTCTTGCCTTAATTTGGACATTTTCACAGACTTAGAAATGGAAATTTACAAGTTAATATGTTATCATTTTTAAAAGCCATTCTGTTCCAGGTACATTGTATTCTGGTAGCTTACAGACTAAAACAGACCCGTTCAAAAACATCAACTAATCAGACTGCCATATGCTGAAGACAGAGAATCCTCAATGCAGCAAGAGAAAAGCAACTCACCACACACAAGGGAAACCACATTAGATTAAGTGCCAACTGCTCACTGGGCACCATGGAGGTAAGAAAGCAGTGGTACTATGCATTTAAGATTATAAAAGAGAAAAACTGACAGCCAAGAATTCTTTATTTGCAAAGCTGTTCTTCAAAATTAAGGGGGAGGGTGTACAAAGGTGGTTCAGTGGTAGAATTCTCCCCTGCCAAGTGGGAGACCTGTGCTTGATTCTCAGTCCATGCACTTCTCCCCCCAAAAATAGATTAAGACAAACAAGCAAAAAACAAACAGAAAAAAATTCAACAAATGGTGTTGCAATAGCGGGATGCTCACATGGAAAAATAATGAAATGTGACCCAGTGATACAGTATGCAAAAAAAGTGAGGGGGGAGTTTAAAATTTTCACACATAAGCAAATGCTGAGAGAATCTGTTAACAAGAGACCTGCCCTGTAAGAAATAGTAAAGGGAGTTCTGCCAGAAGAAAAAAAAAAACCAGAAGAGAGAAAGTCCTGAAGGAGAGTATACAAATGATGATTGTCAATAAAGAGAAGTAAAAGGATAAAAAGAGAATAGAATACTAGATCTGAAAAATAACAGCCAAGGGATAAAATGGTTGAAGGAAGGATGGCTTTTCCATTGACCCTTAATGGCATAACTCCCCAGTCAAAGGCAGATTGGTAGAATGGATAAAAAAAAATCATCCATCTATATGCTGTTTATAAGAGAGTCATTTTAAACTTAAATACACAAATAAGTTGAAATTGAACAGATGGAAAAAGATGTACCATGCAATTTGTAACGAAAAGAAAGCTGGGGTAGGTATACCAATATCAGATACAATAGACTTTAAATGCACACGTTTTGAGACAAAGAAGGACACTATATATTAATAAAAGGGGCAACTCACAAGAAGAAATAACAATTATAAATGTCTATGTGTGTTGCCTCCATATCTCTGAATAGGAAATTTGACGCTTAGGCTGGTGAAGATTTTCCAAGTCACATAGTCAACAAGAGTGAGAACTCAAAGCTCTTTCTGTATTCCAGGGTCACCTACTCTGCTTTGTAAACTAAGCTGCAGGATGGGAGCGGTTCACACTGCTATAGTACACTGTGATTTGGAGAAACTGAAAAGACATCCATTTAAACAGCAGGGACCATCTAATCACCTTATCTCACATTTATTGGATAAGAAATGTCTAATGTTTTGAAACAGGAACTTTTAAGTTACAGAAGATGGGACACAGGCAGCCATGATTTCCTTGAATCTGCTCCAGACTTGGGAATGTTTGTAAATGTTACAACTTACAATGATGGCGTAAACATTTTGTTTGTTTGCTTTTTTATTAATTAAAGAAAAAAAAGAAATTAACACAACATTTAGAAATCATTCCATTCTACATATGCAATCAGTAATTCTTAACATCATCACATAGATGCATGATCATCGTTTCTTAGTACATTTGCATCGGTTTAGGAAAAGAACTAGCAACACAGCAGAAAAAGATATAGAATGTTAATATAGAGAAAAGAATAAAAATAATAATAAAAAAAGATACAAACAAACAAACAAAACCCTATAGCTCAGATGCAGCTTCATTCAGTGTTTTAACATAATTACATTACAGTTAGGTAGTATTTTGCTGTCCATTTTTGAGTTTTTGTATCTAGTCCTGTTGCACAGCCTGTATCCCTTCAGCTCCAATTACCCATTATCTTACCCTGTTTCTAACTTCTGCTAGACTCTGTTACCAATGACATATTCCAAGTTTATTCTCGAATGTCGGTTCACATCAGTGGGACCATACTGATGTGAACCTTTAGTTCACATCAGTATGTATTTGTCCTTTAGTTTTTGGCTAGAGTCACTCAGCATAATGTTCTCTAGGTCCATCCATGATATTACATGCCTCATAGGTTTATTCTGTCTTAAAGCTGCATAATATTCCATCGTATGTATATACCACAGGTTATTTAGACACTTGTCTGTTGATGGACATTTTGGCTGTTTCCATCTCTTTGCAATTGTAAATAATGCTGCTATAAACTTGGTGTGCAAAGGTCCGTTTGTGTCTTTGCCCTTAAGTCCTTTGAGTAGATACCTAGCAATGGTATTGCTGGGTCGTATGGCAATTCTATATTCAGTTTTTTGAGGAACCGCCAAACTGCCTTCCACAGTGGTTGCACCATTTGACATTCCCACCAACAGTGGATAAGTGTGCCTCTTTCTCCGCATCCTCTCCAGCACTTGTCATTTTCTGTTTTGTTGATAATGGCCATTCTGGTGGGTGTGAGATGATATCTCATTGTGGTTTTGATTTGCATTTCTCTAATGGCCAGGGACATTGAGCATCTCTTCATGTGCCTTTTGGCCATTTGTATTTCCTCTTCTGCGAGGTGTCTGTTCAAGTCTTTTTCCCATTTTGTAATTGGGTTGGCTTTTTGTTGTTGAGTTGAACAATCTCTTTATAAATTCTGGATACTAGACCTTTATCTGATATGTCATTTCCAAATATTATCTCCCATTGTGTAGGCTGTCTTTCTACTTTCTTGATGAAGTTCTTTGATGCACAAAAGTGTTTAATTTTGAGGAGCTCCCATTTATTTATTTTTTTCTTCAGTGCTCTTGCTTTAGGTTTAAGGTCCATAAAACCGCCTCCAATTGTAAGTTTCATAAGATATCTCCCTACATTTTCCTCTAACTGTTTTATGGTCTTAGACCTAATGTTTAGATCTTTGATCCATTTTGAGTTAACTTTTGTATAGGGTGTGAGATACGGGTCCTCTTTCATTCTTTTGCATATAGATATCCAGTTCTCTAGGCACCATTTATTGAAGAGACTGTTCTGTCCCAGGTGAGTTGGCTTGACTGCCTTATCAAAGATCAAATGTCCATAGATGAGAGGGTCTATATCTGAGCACTCTATTTGATTCCATTGGTTGATATATCTATCTTTATGCCAATACCATGCTGTTTTGACCACTGTGGCTTCATAATATGCCTTAAAGTCCGACAGCGTGAGACCTCCAGCTTCGTTTTTTTTCCTCAAGATACTTTTAGCAATTCGGGGCACCCTGCCCTGCCAGATAAATTTGCTTATTGGGTTTTCTATTTCTGAGAAGTAAGTTGTTGGGATTTTGATTGGTATTGCATTGAATCTGTAAATCAATTTAGGTAGGATTGACATCTTAACTATATTTAGTCTTCCAATTCATGAACACGGTATGCCCTTCCATCTATTTAGGTCTTCTGTGATTTCTTTTAACAGTTTCTTGTAGTTTTCTTTGTATAGGTCTTTTGTCTCTTTAGTTAAATTTATTCCTAGGTATTTTATTCTTTTAGTTGCAATTGTAAATGGGATTCGTTTCTTGATATCCCCCTCAGCTTGTTCATTGCTAGTGTATAGAAATGCTACAGATTTTTGAATGTTGATCTTGTAACCTGCTACCTTGCTGAACTCATTTATTAGCTCTAGTAGTTTTGTTGTGGATTTTTCCGGGTTTTCGACATATAATATCATATCGTCTGCAAACAGTGATAGTTTTACTTCTTCCTTTCCAATTTTGATGCCTTGTACTTCTTTTTCTTGTCTAATTGCTCTGACTAGAATCTCCAACACGATGTTGAATAATAGTGGTGATAATGGACATCCTTGTCTTGTTCCTGATCTTAGGGGGAAAGTTTTCAATTTTTCCCCATTGAGGATGATATTAGCTGTGGGTTTTTCATGTATTCCCTCTATTATTTTAAGGAAGTTCCCTTGTATTCCTATCTTTTGAAGTGTTTTCAACAGGAAAGGATGTTGAATCTTGTCAAATGCCTTCTCTGCATCAATTGAGATGATCATGTGATTTTTCTGCTTTAATTTGTTGATATGGTGTATTACATTAATTGATTTTCTTATGTTGAACCATCCTTGCATACCTGGGATGAATCTTACTTGGTCATGATGTATAATTCTTTTAATGTGTTGTTGGATTCGATTTTCTAGAATTTTGTTGAGGATTTTTGCATCTATATTCATTAGAGAGATTCGTCTGTAGTTTTCTTTTTTTGTAATATCTTTGCCTGGTTTTGGTATGAGGGTGATGTTGGCGTCATAGAATGAATTAGGTAGCTTTCCCTCCACTTCAATTTTTTTGAAGAGTTTGAGGAGAGTTGGTACTAATTCTTTCTGGAATGTTTGGTAGAATACACATGTGAAGCCGTCTGGTCCTGAACTTTTCTTTTTAGGAAGCTTTTGAATGATTGATTCAATTTCTTTACTTGTGATTGGTTTGTTGAGGTCATCTATGTCTTCTTGAGTCAAAGTTGGTTGTTCATGTCTTTCCAGGAACCCATCCATTTCATCTAAATTGTATTTATTAGCGTAAAGTTGTTCATAGTATCCTGTTATTACCTCCTTTATTTCTGTGAGGTCAGTGGTTATGTCTCCTCTTCCATTTCTGATCTTATTTATTTGCATCCTCTCTCTTCTTCTTTTTGTCAATCTTGCTAAGGGCCCATCAATCTTATTGATTTTCTCATAGAACCAACTTCTGGTCTTACTGATTTTCTCTATTGTTTTCATGTTTTCAATTTCATTTATTTCTGCTCTAATCTTTGTTATTTCTTTCCTTTTGCTTACTTTGGGATTAGTTTGCTGTTCTTTCTCCAGTTCTTCCAAGAGGACAGTTAATTCCTGAATTTTTGCCTTTTCTTCTTTTCTGATATAGGCATTTAGGGCAATAAATTTCCCTCTTAGCACTGCCATTGCTGCATCCCATACGTTTTGATATGTTGTGTTTTCGTTTTCATTCACCTCGAGATATTTACTAATTTCTCTTGCAATTTCTTCCTTGACCCACTCGTTGTTTAAGAGTGTGTTGTTGAGCCTCCACGTATTTGTGAATTTTCTGGCACTCCGCCTGTTATTGATTTCCAACTTCATTCCTTTATGATCCGAGAAAGTGTTGTGTATGATTTCAATCTTTCTAAATTTGTTAAGACTTGCTTTGTGACCCAGCATATGGTCTGTCTTTGAGAATGATCCATGAGCACTTGAGAAAAAGGTGTATCCTGCTGTTGTGGGATGTAATGTCCTATAAATGTCTGTTAAGTCTAGCTCATTTATAGTAATATTCAAATTCTCTATTTCTTTATTGATCCTCTGTCTAGATGTTCTGTCCATTGATGAGAGTGGTGAATTGAAGTCTCCAACTATTATGGTATATGTGTCTATTTCCCTTTTCAGTGTTTGCAGTGTATTCCTCACGTATTTTGGGGCATTCTGGTACGGTGCATACATATTTATGATTGTTATGTCTTCTCGTTTAATTGTTCCTTTTATTAGTAGATAGTGTGCTTCCTTGTCTCTTTTAACTGTTTTACATTTGAAGTCTAATTTGTTGGATATTAGTATAGCCACTCCTGCTCTTTTCTGGTTGTTATTTGCATGAAATATCTTTTCCCAACCTTTCACTTTCAACCTATGTTTATCTTTGGGTCTAAGATGTGTTTCCTGTAGACAGCATATAGAAGGATCCTGTTTTTTAATCCATTCTGCCAGTCTATGTCTTTTGATTGGGGAATTCAGTCCATTAACATTTAGTGTTATTACTGTTTGGATAATATTTTCCTCTAACATTTTGCCTTTTGTATTATATATATCATATTTGATTTTCCTTCTCTCTACACTCTTCTCCATACCTCTCTCTTCTGTCTTTTCGTATCTGACTCTAGTGCTCCCTTTAGTATTTCTTGCAGAGCTGGTCTCTTGGTCACAAATTCTCTCAGTGCCTTTTTGTCTGAGAATGTTTTAATTTCTCCCTCGTTTTTGAAGGACAATTTTGCTGGATATAGAAGTCTTGGTTGGCAGTTTTTCTCTTTTAGTAATTTAAATATATCATCCCAATGTCTTCTAGCTTCCATGGTTTCTGCTGAGAAATGTACACATAGTCTTATTGGGTTTCCCTTGTATGTGATGGATTGTTTTTCTCTTGCTGCTTTCAAGATCCTCTCTTTCTCTTTGACCTCTGACATTCTAACTAGTAAGTGTCTTGGAGAACGCCTATTTGGGCCTATTCTCTTTGGGGTGCGCTACACTTCTTGGATCTGTAATTTTAGGTCTTTCATAAGAGTTGGGAAATTTTCAGTGATAATTTCTTCCATTAGTTTTTCTCCTCCTTTTCCCTTCTCTTCTCCTTCTGGGACACCCACAACATGTATATTTGTGCGCTTCATATTGTCCTTGAGTTCCCTGATACCCTGTTCAAATTTTTCCATTCTTTTCCCTATAGTTTCTTTTTCTTTTTGGAATTCAGATGTTCCATCCTCCAATTCACTAATTCTAGCTTCTGTCTCTTTAAATCTACCATTGTAGGTATCCATTGTTTTTTCCATCTTTTCTACTTTGTCCTTCACTCCCATAAGTTCTGTGATTTGTTTTTCCAGTTTTTCTATTTCTTCTTTTTGTTCAGCCCATGTGTTCTTCATGTCCTCCCTCAATTTATTGATTTGGTTTTTGAAGAGGTTTTCCATTTCTGTTCGTATATTCAGCATTAGTTGTCTCAGCTCCTGTATCTCATTTGAACTATTGGTTTGTTCCTTTGACTGGGCCATATCTTCAATTTTCCGAGCGTGATCCATTATCTTCTGCTGGCGTCTGGACATTTAATCAGATTTCCCTACGTGTGGGACCCAGGAGGTTGAAAGATTTTTCTGTGAAATCTCTGGGCTGTTTTTCTTATCCCGCCCAGTAGGTGGCGCTCGTGGCCCTTCTCTGTTTGCCGGTCCCACCAGTAAAAGATGCTGTGCTCCTTTAACTTTGGAAAACTCTCGCTGTAGGGGAGGGTCGCCGGCCGAAGCGGCTTGGGGGAGTGCCAATCCGAATCTCCCAGCCGACCCGGGAATCTGCGCGTGGGTAGGGTCGCCGGCCTCCGCGGCTTGGGGGAGCGCCTGTCCAAATTTCCCAGCCGGCCCGGGGCGCCAAGCGTGGCGGGGGGGCACCGGCCAGGCTTGGGGGAGTGCCTATCCACCGTTCCCAGCCGGACCGGGAAGCCACGTGTTTGGAACGGACCCTGGTCGCCGGTCTCCGCGACTTGGGGGATCTCCGATCCAATTCTCCCAGCTGGTCCGGGGGGCCGAGTGTTGTGGGGGGGGGCGCCAGCCACCGCGGCTTGAGGGGATCGCCTGTCCAATTCTCCCAGCTGACCCAGGAAGGAGGGAGGGAGGGACTCCGGCCGACTGCCGCCCCGGCCCGGGGAAGCTCGCGCCCCTCAGTGATCTCACCGCAGCGGGTTCTCCTAGCCAGTCAGCCGTTCCAGAATGGGGTACGCTGTCTTGTTGGTCTCTGTCATGGCTCCGGGAGCTGTTCTGTACCATTTCTACTTCCCTAGTAGCTGTTCTGGAGGAGGAACTAAGACCCGTGCGTCGTACTAAGCCGCCATCTTCTCTGGAAGTCCATAAACATTTTGTAAGGTTTTAAAATAAAATCTTCCGTTTGCTGAGTATAGATGGGCAATCCATCCCTATAACATTTTAAAAGCGCCGAATATGGGACATATGCACTCATTAAGCAGCATTTATAATTATCAATGTGTACATTACTATATAAAGGCAGCATGCAAAGGGAAATTGACAATATGGAAAGATTCTTTTTGTTTTTTTTCAAATGAAAATTGAAAGACTTTTTTTCTATCAAAGTACAATATTATATTTTCTGACAATGTATAACACACATATAGCTGTTTATAAAGTGCCAAGCAATATAGTAATATACTAAGGAGAAAACCAAAGTTCCCCAAGAAATATAGCCTCTGTGAAGAGCTGGGGTATATTCTTTGAGACATTTTTCTTAGTATATATATATATTTGCACACGTACTTTTTCAAATACTATGTTTTTAAAAAATAGGGTACTGTATAGACTACTCTTCAAAAGGAAAGGGATACCTTTCCTTAATAGTATACACAGATCTACTAACTACTCCGTCCTAAATTTATTTAATTCCATACCAAATGGCATTCATGATATTTCAAAATTCATTTTTCTATTACAAATGGTATCACACTGAATATTTTACATAGAACATTGTCTACTTGCACATTTCTAAGGATACACATCTATAGGTTGAACTGCTCAGTCAATGCTTATGTACTTTAATTTTTAATACATATGGCCAAACTGTTCTCCAAAATGGTTCCCTCCAACTCACATGCTCCCACCAACAGTGAAGATGGTATTTATTTCTGCATACCATCTCTGGGTGCATTTTCATCTTTCCCAATCTGTTAAAGAACAAGGGATGTCTTATTGCTATTTATACTTCTCTGATAAAAAGTGAGGTGGAATATCTTCTCACATATATTTTTGCCATTTGATTTCTCCTTAAGGAACTGCACAATTTTTAGTTGCTGACATAGAGGATATTTATAATTAAAAGTGAAAAGCAGAGAATAAGAAATTTATACTGTGGAAATCCTCCAATTGTAGGTATTGCTGTCAAAGTCATATGGCCCTCAAGGAGCATTCTATTCTACTTTTGATTTACCCAGCAAGCAGACCATCTGCTTAGAATCTAATCTGACAAAGCTCCTGCCATTTGGAGGGAGTGAGCTGGTGAGTGCGCATCTCCCATGTTCTTGTACATGGACCCAGCATCAGCACTATCCAAGCTTGACACTGGCATTACACACAGACTGGCAAAAATGTATGAAAGTCTCAAACCCAGATCCAGGCACAGCAATGGAAGAGTGAGTAGGAGAGCTTGGGAGGGGTTCAAAGGAGAGCCAGGAAGTTGAAGAAAGGGTTTGAAAGTAAAACTAGGAGGGAAGGTGTGCTGGTTTGAAAGGTGTATGTACCCTAGAAAAGCCAGGTTTTAATCTTGATCCCATTTTGTAAAGGCAGTTGTTTCTTCTAATCCCTATTCAGTACAGGATGCTTGAAACTTTAATTAGATCATCTCCCTGGATCTCCAGGGACTCAATCAAGAGTGGTTTAAAGCTGGATTAGGTGAAGATGTGTCTCCACTCATTCCAGGTGGGTCTTAATTACTTTACTGGAATCCCTATAAAAGAGGAAACATTTTGGAGAAAGGAAGAGATTCTGAAAGAACAAAACGACATAGCCTTGAGAAGTAGAAAGTCCATGAGCCAGCGACTTTTGGATATGAAGAAGGAAAATGCCTCCCAGGGAGCTTCATAAAGCAGGAAGCCTGGAGAGGAAGCTAGCAGATGACATCATGCTCACCACATGCCCTTCCAGCTAAGACAGAAACCCTGACTGTGTTTGCCATGAGCCTTTCCAGATGACAGAGAAACTGACCATGTTCACCATGTGCCTTTCCACTTGAGAGAGAAACCCTGAACTTCATCAGCCTTCTTGATCCAAGGTATCTATCTCTGGATGCCTTAGATTGGACATTTCTACAGACCTGCTTTAATTGGGACACTTTCTCAGTAAATTAGCAACTTATTAAAATTCCCTTATTAAAAGCCATTCTGTTTCTGGCATATTGCATTCCAACAGTTAGGAAATTAGAACAGAAGGTAAAATAACTGATTATTCAGGTTTGAAAACAAGTTAAAACCAAGGGATGGAATAATAAGGAATTCTAATAAATAAAATGCATAAATGGTGGTGACAGGTGATTTTCTTAATGTGATGACAACAAATTAAGAGAACCTTAATTTAGCATAAGTCATTTTGTTACATACACATAAAAATGTCCTGAGAGGACTCATCAAAATTTTCACATGCCAAAGGTATTTGCCTAATAGCAAATTCGATATCCAGCTTATAACTTAATGCATTAATTTTATGAAAAAAAACTACTGAACCAATGAGGGAGCAGAGTATTAATGAGAAAAGGTGACAGAGCAGAAGAGTACTCAGGGGCCAAAAGCCCTGGTCACCAAAGGGGGAATAAGTGGACAGAAAGAGGAGCAAAATGCAAAACACAAGAGGGAGCAAGGAAGGAAAAAAAGCAGAGTGATTCTGAAAACATGATGCACTGAGTCCCCTTAGATATTCGAGTTGGAGAACACGGCTTTGACGCAGCCATGATGCAGGCAAAGGGATAAAGATAATGAAGTTAGCATCAAGCTTGAACATCTAATTGAGCAAATGCAGCAAACAAAGAACAAAACTTTCAAAGGGTCACTCTGCCTATTCAGCTTATTTTAGCTCTTAATTCCTCTTCATGCCAGGGAAAGTACTTCCAGAGACAAAGCCCCTGGAGCAAGGAAGGAGTAACTTGATTGCTCCTGGATCCTTCCCTCTGATCTAGAACTGTTCAGACACACAGTGGGTAGAGAAAGCAGTCTGTCCCTCTGCTGGACTGAGAGCTCCTTGAGGAAAGGGGCCTGGGACTCATTCATCTTTTTATCCCTAGTGCTAGGCAAAGTGTCTGCAGCATCAAGTATGAGTCTAATAAGTGTTAATTATGCAACAAACAAATGAATGCTTCCAAACAAACCTCATTGCAATGCCAACATCACCCTCAGGTTTGTGCAGATGCCTAAAGAGTACTTCACATTCTCTATCAATACTTTACAAGCCACTCCTCTCAATGGATCTGGGCAGATGTCAGCTCAAGTCTGGCTCACCACTCACTCACCTTCATGTCTTCTCTAAGCCTCTGTTTCCTCATCTGCAAAATATAATGAAGTCTGCTGAGATCACTGAATAAGGTGTGCCAGTGCTGGCTAAGGACAAGGATGTTAAGGACAAACATGATCAAAGTCCATTATGTCTGGACAACAGGCCATACAGATATTTGTATTGCCTGATGGCTGCAAAACAAAATGTGCAATTACATCATACTATGGACATTTTACACCAAAAATTAAAAATGTGTTTTCTAAAGTTGAGTCTTCCTCTCTGATAAGTAGCTAAATAAAGCACTCTGCAAAAATATAAATGAATAAATCAAATACTCAAGTATTTCAAGAAGCTAAACCTGCACATTTCTCTTCTCTATGGGACTGGAAACAAAACTTTCAAAAGACCAGTGGAGATACCAATGGCAATGTTTTATGTTAGACTTTTGCACAAACCTTAATCCATTTCTCAGTTGGACTTTTCTAAATGAAATAACTTAAGGACTTGTTTACAGCTAAGAAGATTGTTTAAAAATTATTAATAAAGGCATAGAACTACCTGCTAATCTGCATACTTGAGATAATAGGGAAAAACATGACAATTAATATGTATTAATTTTTTAAACTTTCTTTATTAATTAAAAAAATTAACAAACAAAACATTTAGATATCATTCCATTCTATATATACAATCAGTAATTCTTAACATATCACATAGTTACATACTCATCATTTCTTAGTACATTTGTATTGATTCAGAAAAAGAAATAAAAAGACAACAGAAAAAGAAATAAAATGATAATAGAGAAAAAAAAAGACTATACATACCATACCCCTTACCCCTTGCTTTCATTTACCACTAGCATTTCTAACTGAATTTAACATTTATTCGCCCTATTATTTATTTTTATTCCATATGTTCTACTCTTCTGTTGATATAATAGCTAAAAGGAGCATCAGACACACGGTTTTCACATTCACAGAGACTCACTGTGAAAGCTATATCATTGTTCAATCATCATCAAGAAACAAGGCTACTGGAACACAGGACTACATTTTCAGGCAATTCCTTACAGCCTCTCCACTACATCTTGAACAACAAGGTGATATCTACTTAATGCATAAGAACAACCTCCAGGATAACCTCTCCACTTTGTTTGGAATCTCTCAGTCATTGACACTTTGTCTCATTTCACTCTTCCCCCTTTTGGTCGAGAAGGTTCTCTCAATCCCTTGATGTTAATTCTCAGCTCATTCTAGGGTTTTTCTCAGTCCCTTGATGCTGAGTCTCAGCTCATTCCAAGATCTCTGTCCCACGTTGTCAGGAAGGTCCACACCCCTGGGAATCATGTCCCACGCAGAGAGGGGGAGAGTGGTGAGACTGCTCGTCATGTTGGCTGGAGAGAGGGGCCACGTCTGAGCAACAAAAGAGGCTCTCTTGGAGGTGACTCTTAGGCCTAAATTTTAAGTAGACTTGACCTATCCTTTGTGGGGTTAAGTTTCATGTGAACAAACCCCAAGACTGGGGGTTCAGCCTATAGCTTTGTTTGTCCACACTGCTTGTGAGAATATCAAGAATTCAACTTGGGGAAGTTGAATTTCTCCCCACTCTCACCATTCCCCGAAGGGGGCTTGCAAATATTTTTCCAGTCACTGATCAAATCATTCTGGGATTCATCGGGGCATCACTCTGGACAAACCAACAAAATCTCATGTGCTACCTGAGATTCCAAGTACTTATGACGTTCAATCAAACTATCTACATCAGTTATATTAGGAAATGCTCTAGTCAAAATCTAAATTTTGTAACAAACTTTTTGCTTTAGTCTCACACATAAGGTGACATTTTAAAGTATTAATTATCATCTATTTTCAGCACCCTGCAATAATGACATTCCTTTGTTCTTCCTCATGCAAAAACATTTTAAAAATTTGCACATTGTACATTTCACTATTATTATACACTCTAGGCATTCCTAGATTATACCATCTCGATCTTTAACATCTATCTTTCTTTCTGATTTCATTTATTTCCCCAGTCCTCCTCCCTCTATCATTCTCACATGCAGCTTCATTCAGTGTTTTAACATAATTACATTACAGTTAGGTAGTATTGTGCTGTTCATTTCTGAGTGTTTGTATCCAGTCCTGTTGCGCAGTCTGTATCCCTTCAGCTCCAATTACCCACTATCTTACCCTATTTTTATCTCCTGATGGTCTCTGTTGCCAATGACATATTCCAACTTTATTCACTAATGTCAGTTCATATCAGTGAGACATACAGTATTTGTCCTTTAGTTTGTGGCTAGACTCACTCAGCATAATGTTCTCTAGGTCCATCCATGTTGTTACATACTTCATAAGTTTATTCTGTCATAGAGCTGCATAATATTCCATCGTATGTATACACCACAGTTTGTTTAGCCACGCGTCTGTTGATGGACATTTTGGCTGTTTCCATCTCCTTGCAATTGTAAATAATGCTGCCATAAACATTGGTGTGTAAAGGTCCGTTTGTGTCTTTGCCCTTAAGTCTTTTGAGTAGATACCTAGCAATGGTATTGCTGGGTCGTACGGCAATTCTATACTCAGTATTTTGAGGAACCACCAAACTGCCTTCCACAGTGGTTGAACCATTTGACATTCCCACCAACAGTGGATAAGTGTGCCTTTTTCTCCGCATCCTCTCCAGCACTTGTCATTTTCTGTTTTGTTGATAATGGCCATTCTGGTGGGTGTGAGATGATATCTCATTGTGGTTTTGATTTGCATTTCTCTAATGGCCAGGGACATTGAGTATTTCTTCATGTGCCTTTTGGCCATTTGTATTTCCTCTTCTGCGAGGTGTCTGTTCAAGTCTTTTTCCCATTTTGTAATTGGGTTGGCTGTCTTTTTGTTGTTGAGTTGAACAATCTCTTTATAAATTCTGGATACTAGACCTTTATCTGATATGTCGTTTCCAAATATTGTCTCCTATTGTGTAGGCTGTCTTTTTACTTTCTTGATGAAGTTCTTTGATGCGCACAAGTGTTTAATTTTGAGGAGTTCCCATTTATTTATTTCCTTCTTCAGTGCTCTTGCTTTAGGTGTAAGGTCCATAGAATCACCTCCAATTATAATATTCATAAGATATCTTCCTAGATTTTCCTCTAACTGTTTTATGGTCTTAGACCTAATGTTTAGATCTTTGATTCATTTTGAGTTAACTTTCGTATAGGGTGTGAGATACGGGTCCTCTTTCATTCTTTTGCATATGGATAGTCAGTTCTCTAGGCACCATTTATTGAAGAGACTGTTCTGTCCCAAATGAGTTGGCTTGACTGCCTTATCAAAGATCAAATGTCCATAGATGAGAAGGTCTATATCTGAGCACTCTATTCGATTCCATTGGTCAATATATCTATCTTTATGCCAGTACCATGCTGTTTTGAACACTGTGGCGTCATAATATGCCTTAAAGTCCGACAGCGTGAGACCTCCAGCTTCGTTTTTTTTCCTCAAGATACTTTTAGCAATTCAGGGCACCCTGCCCTGCCAGATAAATTTGCTTATTGGTTTTTCTATTTCTGAGAAGTAAGTTGTTGGGATTTTGATTGGTATTGCATTGAATCTGTAAATCAATTTAGGTAGAATTGCCATCTTAACTATATTTAGTCTTCCAATCCATGAACATGGTATGCCCTTCCATCTATTTAGGTCTTCTGTGATTTCTTTTAACAGTTTCTTGTAGTTCTCTTTGTATAGGTCTTTTGTCTCTTTAGTAAATTTATTTCTAAGCATTTTATTCTTTTAGTTGCAATTGTAAATGGAATTCGTTTCTTGATTTCCCCCTCAGCTTGTTCATTACTAGTGTATAGAAACACTACAGATTTTTGAATGTTGATCTTGTAAACTGCCACTTTGCTGTACTTATTAGCTCTAGTAGTTTTGCTGTGGATTTTTCAGGGTTTTCGACGTATAGTATCATATCATCCGCAAACAGTGATAGTTTTACTTCTTCCTTTCCAATTTTGATGCCTTGTGTTTCTTTTTCTTATCTAATTGCTCTGGCTAGAACCTCCAACACGATGTTGAATAACAGTGGTGATGGTGGACATCCTTGTCTTGTTCCTGATCTTAGGGGAAAAGTTTTCAGTTTTTCCCCATTGAGGATGATATTAGCTGTGGGTCTTTCACATATTCCCTTTATCATTTTAAGGAAGTTCCCCTGTATTCCTATCCTTTGAAGTGTTTTCAACAGGAAAGGATGTTGAATCTTGTCAAATGCCTTCTCTGCATCAATTGAGATGATCATGTGAATTTTCTGCTTTGATTTGTTGATATGGTGTATTACATTAATTGATTTTCTTATGTTGAACCATCCTTGCATACCTGGGATGAATCCTACTTGGTCATGATGTATAATTCTTTTAACGTGTTGCTGGATTCGATTTTCTAGAATTTTGTTGAGGATTTTTGCATCTGTATTCAGTAGAGAGATTGGTCTGTAGTTTTCTTTTTTTTTGTAATATCTTTGCCTGGTTATGGTATGAGGGTGATGTTGGCTTCATAGAATGAATTAGGTAGCTTTCCCTCCACTTCAATTTTTTTGAAGAGTTTGAGGAGAGTTGGTACTAATTCTTTCTGGAATGTTTGGTAGAATTCACACGTGAAGCTGTCTGGTCCTGGACTTTTCTTTTTGGGAAGCTTTTGAATGACTGATTCAATTTCTTTACTTGTGATTGGTTTGTTGAGGTCATCTGTTTATTCTTGAGTCAAAGTAGGTTGTTCATGCCTTTCTAGGAACTTGTCCATTTCATCTACATTGTTGTATTTATTAGCATAAAGTTGTTCACAGTATCCTGTTATTACCTCCTTTATTTCTGTGGGGTCAGTGGTTATGTCTCCTCTTCCATTTCTGATCTTATTTATTTGCATCCTCTCTCTTCTTCTTTTTGTCAATCTTGCTAAGGGCCCATCAATCTTATTGATTTTCTCATAGAATCAACTTCTGGTCTTATTGATTTTCTCTATTGTTTTCATGTTCTCAATTTCATTTATTTCTGCTCTAATCTTTGTTATTTCTTTCCTTTTGCTTGCTTTGGGGTTAGTTTGCTGTTCTTTCTCCAGTTCTTCCAAGTGGACAGTTAGTTCCCGAATTTTTGCCCTTTCTTCTTTTTTGATATAGGCATTCAGGGCAATAAATTTCCCTCTTAGCACTGCCTTTGCTGCGTCCCATAAGTTTTGATATGTTGTGTTTTCATCCTTCATTTGTCTCGAGATATTTACTGATTTCTCTTGTAATTTTTTCCTGGACCCACTGGTTGTTTAAGAGTGTGTTGTTGAGCCTCCACGTATTTGTGAATTTTCTGGCACTCTGCCTATTATTGATTTCCAACATCATTCCTTTATGATCTGAGAAAGTGTTGTGTATGATTTCAATCTTTTAAAATTTGTTGCGACTTGCTTTGTGACCCAGCATATGGTCTATCTTTGAGAATGATCCATAAGCACGTGACAAAAAGGTGTATCCTGCTGTTGTGGGGTGTAATGTCCTATAAATGTCTGTTAAGTCTAGCTCATTTATTGTAATATTAAAATTCTGTTTCTTTATTGATCCTCTGTCTAGATGTTCTGCCCATTGATGAGAGTGGGGAATTGAAATCTCCAACTATTATGGTAGATGTGTCTATTTCCCTTTTCAGTATTTGCAGTGTTTGCCTCGCGTATTTTGAGGCATGCTGGTTCGGTGCATAAATATTTATGATTGTTATGTCTTCTTGTTGAATTGTTCCTTTTATCCTTGCCTCTACTGTTTTACATTTGAAGTCTAATTTGTTGGATATTAGTATAGCTACTCCTGCTCTTTTTTGGTTGTTATTTGCATGAAATATCTTTTCCCAACCTTTCACTTTCAACCTATATTTATCTTTGGGTCTAAGATGTGTTTCCTGTAGACAGCATATAGAAGGATCCTGTTTTTTATCCATTCTGCCAGTCTATGTCTTTTGATTGGGGAGTTCAGTCCATTAACATTTAGTGTTATTACTGTTTGGGTAGTATTTTCCTCTACCACTTTGCCTTTTCTATTCTATATGTCATATCTAATTTTCCTTCTTTCTACACTCTTCTCCACACCTCTCTCTTCTGTCTTTTCGTATCTGTCTCTAGTGCTCCCTTTAGTATTTCTTGCAGAGCTGGTCTCTTGGTCACAAATTCTCTCAGTGACTTTTTGTCTGAAAATGTTTTAATTTCTCCCTCATTTTTGAAGGACAATTTTGCTGGATATAGAAGTCTTGGTTGGTAGTCTTTCTCTTTTAGTAACTTAAATATATCATCCCACTGTCTTCTCGCCTCCATGGTTTCTGCTGAGAAATCTGCACATAGTCTTACTGGGTTTCCCTTGTATGTGATGGATTGTTTTTCTCTTGCTGCTTTCAAGATCCTCTCTTTCTCTTTGACCTCTGACATTTTGACTAGTGTCTTGGAGAATGTCTACTTGGATCTATTCTCTTTGAGGTGCACTGCACTTCTTGGATCTGCAATTTTAGGTCTTTCATAAGAGTTAGGAAATTTTCAGTGATAATTTCTTCCATTAGTTTTTCTCCTCGTTTTCCCTTCTCGTCTCCTTCTGCGACACCCACAACACGTATATTTGTGCGCTTCATATTATTCAATTCCCTGAGTCCCTGCTCATATTTTTCCATTCTTTTCCCTATAGTTTGTTTCTTTTTGGATTTCAGATGTTCCATCCTCCAGTTCACTAATCCTAACCTCTGTCTATTGAAACATAATATCGTCGGTTTCCACTGTTTCTTTCATCTCTTCTACTGTATCTTTCACTCCCATATGTTCTGTGATTTGTTTTGTCAGACTTTCCATTAGTTCTTTTTGTTCTTTCCTTATCTTCTTCAGGTCCTCCCTCAATTCATTCATTTGGTTTATGATGAGGTTTTCCATTTCTGTTCGCATATTCAGAATTATTTGTTTCAGCTCCTCTATGTCATTTGAACTATAGGTTTGTTCCTTTGACTGGGCCATATGTTTAATTTTCCTGTTGTGATTTGTCATTTTTTGCTGGCGTCTGGACATTTAATTACCTTAATTAGTTTATTCTGGAGATTGCTTTCACTTATCTTACCTAGGGTTTTCTTGCTAGATGAGTTTGTTGTCTATCTGTTCTTTGACCTTCAGTTCAGCTTTCTCTGGGCCTCTACCTTAAGTTTTGTTTAACAGAGGGTAATTTTTCAGTTCTTGTTTTCTTGTCCTGCTTGTAAGGTGCCTTATCCCTCCCCAACCTTAGGAGGGTCTACATAGGTATTACAGACTCCAGCCGGGTTCTCCCGGACTAAACTGGCCTCCTATCAGGGGGAAGGAGTCACCTGCGTCACTTTTCCCTGAGGGTGAGACCCAGCAGGTTGAAAGACTTTCCTGTGAAGTCTCTGTGCTCTGTTTTTCTTATCCTGCCCAGTATGTGGCGCTTGTCTGTCTGCGGGTCCCACCAGCAAAAGATATTGTGGCTCCTTTAACTTTGGAAGGCTCTCCCTGCTGGAGGCATGGTGGAGACAGAGGAGAGGTTGTAGGCTGGTTTTAATACCTTCAAATTGCCAAGCCCTGGGGTCTGAATTCCTTGAGAGAGGGATTCCACCTAAGTTGGGCTTCACCCCTCCCCTGGGGAAGGCACACGTGGGAGTTAGCCCTGAAAGCAGCCCGTTTCTGCCTATTCCTGGGGCAGCTGCGGCCCGAGTAGTCCCACCGCTGAATCCAGAGGCAGCGAAGCCTCCATAGAAACAGCCACAAAAACCTGCTTCGTCCCCTTTCCTCTTTTTCAGTTAGCCCAATAAGCGCCCTCCGCCTTGACCAGTTTCGCCTGAGCTGGGGACCTATTTTTAGTAGCCAGAATTTGTTTATTAATGCCACAATTGGTGTTTGGTTGGTCTCAGTCCCTGCTACTGTTAGAGTCTCTTTCCTTTCCCTCCGGGAAGCCGCCTGTGAGGGAGGGGCGCTGGGCACCGGCCGCTGAGGCTTGGGGAACTCACTGTTCTGGAGACTCGCAGCTGGTCCAGCTGGTCCAGACTGGGATACACTGTGTGTCCGGTCACTATCGTGGCTCCAGGAGCTGTTCTGTACTGTTTCTGGTTATTTAGTAGTTGTTCTGGAGGATGAACTAAAACATGCACATTGCTAAGCCGCCATCTTGGCCCCTCCAATATGTATTAATTTTAGGTGATCTCAGAGACACCAACAGTTGAAATTTATTTTGAATTGATCATCATTGTAACATTGGGTTAACTGCATGAAAAGATAAACAAAACAAAACAAAAAGGAAAAACCAATCTTAGTGACTTTTAGTTACCCCCAATATATCAAAAATAGCATCATATTAAGGTGTAAATAAATATAGAAGCTTTGACACAGTTCATATTCTGTTTTCATATTAATTCTTGGAAACCCCAAGTGTGTTTTACACTCTCGGTACATCACATTTCAAGGGTTCAGTGGCCGCAGGCACTCCTGGCTACAGGCCTGGACAGAGCTGGTAAACCCCTTTATCTACTGTTACCCTGTGAGGAGGGCAATTTCTCTGCAACACAATCAAATGGCAAGTCCTGAACCAGGCCTGGCTGACACTGCCTGCCCCCTGGGCTTCAGAGGCTGCCTGACCCGCGTCTGTATGGAAATTCCACCCTGACTAACCATTGCTGGGGGGTGGGGAGTATCATGTAGAGAGTGTATCATCAAAAGTTAAGTTCCATCAATTATTTTTAACTTTTAATTTTGTAAAGATCATACCCCAGGAATTTGTAGTTTTAGTACGAAGGACCCCTGCAGGAATAATTCCAATGGGATAGTTACTTTCTAAAAGGGAAATAAGCCCTTCTGGGTGGGGCTCTTTCACACAGGGTGAGAGGCAAGGGGCTGCCTCTGCCCTCCCCTGGTCCACCTCAACTGTACGGTCCAGCCAGTGCCCTGGGAACCCGTACCTGGTGCTCAACCTGGTGGCCTCAGTCACTCTGATGTCCCCACACTATTCCAACTAGAACTCTGGCTCAACTTCATGGGTGCCCCACCCATGTCACTGCCTTGGTCTGCCCCATTCCTGGGCCCTCCCTCCCTAGTCCAAGTGGTATACTGGCTCCCTGCCCTGGCCCACCCTATTGCCCTGATGTCTGGGCCTATATGTCCTATGTGTCCACCTGGACACAGTCTCTAGGATACCATGTGTCTTCCTGGGCACTGTCTCTAGGACACATGTCCTGCCTGGACACAGTCTTTAGGACATACATCTTCGTGATCATTTTCAAGGACACACAATCTTCTGGACAGTCTTTTGGCCATGTGTCCTGCCTAGACACAGACTCTAGGACAAACATCCTGCCTGTGCATAGTTTCTAGGACATACATCATCCTGGACACACACCCTCTTGGATAGTCTCTAGGACACATGTCCTGCCTGGACACTACCTCTATGACACACTACCTGCTTGACCCATACTCTAGGATATCTGCCCTCTGGGATATAGACTGTAGGACAAGTGTACTCCCTGGACAAGTCTCCAGGAAACATACCATCAAAGACACTTTCTCTAGGATACAAGTCCTCCCT